>NC_064920.1:642591449-643230879 GCF_023897955.1 Schistocerca gregaria
CTCTATCCACTTCCCCGTCCTCTACCTCTGTACACCTCCTCTCACCTTCTTTCTCTGTTTATTTCCTCCTCCTCACCTCTCTGCCCTTCTCATCCACCTTTCATTTCTCTGTTCATTTACCCTCCCCCTCTCATGTATGCAGCCATTTTTTCACGTCTTTCTTCCCCCTCTCTATCTGTTCATGTCTTCCTCTCCCCTTCTCTCTCCACATTAAAGCCCACAACTTAATAGAAGGCTGCTGGTTCTCACCCATACAGTATTCCATTTCAGAACCTATGCACCAAGTTTAGTTGAGATCGATCCTGGGGTTCAGGAGCAGCTCTTAGCTGCAGCTTTAGCTGAGTATGCACAGGTACCATATTTCACACATATTTCACATATATTTCACAAATATTTGTACACATATTTCACCACTATGTATAGAGAATTACAGCTTACAGTATCGATTTCCAGCAGCTCAACCTATTTGAAATCACATCCCCCGAAGAATGTGTCATACAATTATATAATTATGCAGGTACATTCTGCGATAAATTTTTATACTGTCAGCGAAGTTTGTTGCGAGTAGAGTTAGTGGTAAAGAAATAATAAATCTAACCATCATGAATAATGCAGCAGTTTTTCACACATCTTTGTGTTTATAATATCATACCTGCTGAACTGTGTGTCATACGATAAAATTATTTTGTAATTACGTTCAGCGGCATATGTGAATATTGTCTGCTAATTTTGCTGTGGATAGAGTTAGTAGCAAAGAAGTAATAAATTTAACCGTCATGCATGATACGGCAGTTTTTCAAGCATCCCAGTGTTTATGGCGTCATACCTCCAGAACCAGTATCGTACTTTGCAAGTACACTCCTGGAAATTGAAATAAGAACACCGTGAATTCATTGTCCCAGGAAGGGGAAACTTTATTGACACATTCCTGGGGTCAGATACATCACATGATCACACTGACAGAACCACAGGCACATAGACACAGGCAACAGAGCATGCACAATGTCGGCACTAGTACAGTGTATATCCACCTTTCGCAGCAATGCAGGCTGCTATTCTCCCATGGAGACGATCGTAGAGATGCTGAATGTAGTCCTGTGGAACGGCTTGCCATGCCATTTCCACCTGGCGCCTCAGTTGCACCAGCGTTAGTGCTGGACGTGCACACCGCGTGAGACGACGCTTCATCCAGTCCCAAACATGCTCAATGGGGGACAGATCCGGAGATCTTGCTGGCCAGGGTAGTTGACTTACACCTTCTAGAGCACTTTGGGTGGCACGGGATACATGCGGACGTGCATTGTCCTGTTGGAACAGCAAGTTCCCTTGCCGGTCTAGGAATGGTAGAACGATGGGTTCGATGACGGTTTGGATGTACCGTGCACTATTCAGTGTCCCCTCGACGATCACCAGAGGTGTACGGCCAGTGTAGGAGATCGCTCCCCACACCATGATGCCGGGTGTTGGCCCTGTGTGCTTCGGTCGTATGCAGTCCTGATTGTGGCGCTCACCTGCACGGCGCCAAACACGCATACGACCATCACTGGCACCAAGGCAGAAGCGACTCTCATCGCTGAAGACGACACGTCTCCATTCGTCCCTCCATTCACGCTTGTCGCGACACCACTGGAGGCGGGCTGCACGATGTTGGGGTGTGAGCGGAAGACGGCCTAACGGTGTGCGGGACCGTAGCCCAGCTTCATGGAGACGGTTGCGAATGATGCTCGCCGACTCCCCAGGAGCAACAGTGTCCCTAATTTGCTGGGAAGTGGCGGTGCGGTCCCCTACGGCACTGCGTAGGATCCTACGGTCTTGGCGTGCATCCGTGCGTCGCTGCGGTCCGGTCCCAGGTCGACGGGCACGTGCACCTTCCGCCGACCACTGGCGACAACATCGATGTACTGTGGAGACCTCACGCCCCACGTGTTGAGCAATTCGGCGGTATGTCCACCCGGCCTCCCGCATGCCCACTATACGCCCTAGCTCAAAGTCCATCAACAGCACATACGTTTCACGTCCACGCTGTCGCGGCATGCTACCAGTGTTAAAGACTGCGATGGAGCTCCGTATGCCACGGCAAACTGGCTGACACTGACGGCGGCGGTGCCCAAATGCTGCCCAGCTAGCGCCAATCGACGGCCAACACCGCGGTTCCCGGTGTGTCCGCTGTGCCGTGCGTGTGGTCATTGCTTGTACAGCCCTCTCTCAGTGTCCGGAGCAAGTATGGTGGGTCTGACACACCGGTGTCAATGTGTTCTTTTTTCCATTTCCAGGAGTGTATATTCAGTTGAACACGTGAATCCTGTCTTCAAAAAGCGTCACGAATACAGTTGGTAGAAAAGAAGTATTAAATTAAACCGTCGTGCCTGATGCGGCAGTTTTACAGGATGAATAGCGAAAATGTAGTAATCGATAAACTTACTTTAATTCATCATTTTCTGGGGGTAGTGAGGGAGAAAGGTTTCGTAAAAGCTTGACATTGTATGTGTGTGTGTGCAGAATGAGATTCTTACTCTGCAGCGGAGTGCGCCCTGATATGAAACTTTCTGGCAGATTAAAACTGTGTGTCGGACCGAGACTCGAACTCGGGACCTTTGCCTTTCGCGGGCTAGTGCTCTACCAACTGAGCTACCTAAGCACGACTCACGACCTCTCCTCACAAATTTACTTCCGCCAGTACCTCGTCTCCTTCCTTCGCAGGAGAACTTCTGCGAAGTTTGGAAGGTAGAAGATGAGGTACTGGCAGAAATAAAGCTGTGCGGTGGGGACGTGAATCGTGCTTGAGTAGCTAAGTTGGTAGAGCACTTGCCCGCCAAAGGGAAAGGTCCCGACTTCGAGTCACCGTCAGGCACACAGTTTTAATCTGCCAGAAAGTTTCATTGTGTGTGTGGTTTGCTGGAAGTGATTAAGTGCTCTCATTCTCAAATACTGGGTGAAAAAAGTATGGTTATTCGCGCGTCGTTGGCTACGCGTTATTTTCAGCCCCACCGCTTTGGTAGGTAGGTGGTTCTTACCCGCACAGCGATTCTTTCCAGACAGTAAGTGATATGTGAACCAAGTTTCGTGGAAATCGGTCAAGTGATTTACATACACACACACACACACACACACACACACACACACACATACATACACATAATATGTATTATGGATTTTCTAGTTACAGTCTCCTGCATAGCAAAACGTCCTCTAAATAGGCAACCCTGCCCAGCGGTCAAATCGCGCGACTATAGCCGGGCCATCTGAAAGGACTGCAAGCAGTTACACGAAACGAAAGCCATTGTGCAGCAACAGTTCGTGTCGCCACGGCCGCCGCACTGGAAATGCACACAAGTCAGGCTGCAGCAGACACCCGGAGGTACGCGAGGTGGGGCGAGCTACAGCGTGACGTTTATCTGGCTAATTCAGCAGCGGCAGCCGGCGGCTGTCATGTCGGACAGGTGAGCGGCGGCCGGGGGCGGCGCAGCGCGGAGCGGCCCCCGGCTCGGCGTATTGCTGCACAAACCACTGGCTGTGCCGTGCCGCCTCACCTGTCACTCCTGCTGGAAGTCAGGTGCTGCTCTGCAGTTACGTTTGTCTTGCGTTTACCCATTCATCACCGCATAGCAATCTCCATTGTTCTCTACAATTTTCTCTCTCTAATCCCTCATTCACTGACAAGTCGATAACTCCTACATCTTAAGCTTTTGCTGCATGAACTCCACGCTTCTTGTAGATGTCTATCTTTTAGATGTCTATCGTACTACTTTCATTTGCTCCTCTATCTAAGTAGCGCGGAGTATCCGCGCGGTTTGAGGCGTCATGTCACGGACTGCGCGGCCACTCCCGCCGGAGGTTCGAGTCCTTCCTCGGGCATGTGTGTGTGTGTGTGGGTTGTTCTCAGCATGAGTTAGTTTAAAGTAGTGTGTAAGTCTAGGGACCGATGAGCTAAGCAGTACGATCCCATAGGAATACACACACATTTAGGTTGTGAGCGGCGGGGTGCTATTCTGTCATCCTGCCCAAGGAATTAATCTGACATGTACACTTTACCCTGTGGCTCCTGCACGATGCAATTTCCACCCCCACACTACTACAGAAGTCAGATAGACGCTCCTAACGTTCTAAAGAGAAATGCCTGAAAAACTTTCAGCAATAAGTATCTTCTGGAGTCGTATGCCGTAAGGAAATAACAAAAAAAAAATTCACAAAATTTCTTACATAACTAGTGGGATACTTGGGTACTGGAGTAGTGGTAGTTAGTGTAAGAAAAACATGAAACTAACGAAAATTATTATTTATTTTGCAAAAAATTCTGAGAAATCACAATGGCACTTTTAGTTATGAAGTGGACAAGTTATTTCCGGGTTCTTTTCGGAATGTGAAGTTACCTCCTAAGGATAGGATTCGCTAATGAGATTTATATACAAAGTTTGAGATTGTTATTGACTTGGCAGAATGACTGAGAGCCGCGCCTACTCAACTTGAATAATTATCTGTTAAAATGTTGCTAGGTACGGTCGAGGCTGTCGCGTGTGAATTGCAGTGAAGTGTACTGTTGGGAGGAATTATGAGGCTCGCAACAGCTGTAGCGCACAATACCATAAGCTGCGATGACTGCTATCTGCGCCGCACGCTGCTGACAAATAAGATAACTCTCATTCTTTCTGGATTGACCTTCGCCAATTAAACTCTCCCTACACCTTGATGAAGCCAAGGACTCCTATTCGTCCCTAGTCTAACTATGGCGTGGTACACCAGTCAGATAACCAGTCCACCGCGATGCCACTCAATAATTCGCTCGCAGGCGTTTAACTATAACTCTGTCCATTCACACCGAATAAGTGTGTCGGCCAACACAGTGAACAACACTTAATCGCACGGACTCAATATAGATTCGCACTCCTATTCGCTCTCGACAGAGGTGCTCTCCCAGTGAAGTACCGAGGAGAGACTTGTTCCTCGCTCTTTGAGTACACGTACGAGCGCGCACCCTCTCATTACGTGTTCTTGCTCTAAGAGCGACAACGGAACGGCCTCTTTCCGTGCCAGAAGTGAAGGGGTATATCTTTTGCTCTCTTCCATTACTCCTTCACCTCAAGGTGTCAGAAAAATCGTCTGCCAATCAGCAGTGCTCTCCTAAAACGGGAGAATGACATTCCGTTTAAGGCGACCAGTCCAGAAACCTGTAGCATTGACGTTTGGCGTTTGCTGTCTCCCTGTGAAAATCTCTGAAACTGCGTGCTATATTTGTAAAGAATGCGTAGGCTGGGCGCTCCCACACAATGTAGCGGAATTTGCTTTTAAGCTGAACACGGGGTCATTCTTCCTTCATTCGGGCAAATGCTGTTCACTCCACGGGTGGTCGAGGTTGATTCGTCCTCTAAAGGGACCAGCCTCCCGGGATGCGGTCTGCCTCTCTCCAACTAAAAGCTGCTGTGACCAAATGTCTGGAATGTGTATGTGTACGCCAGCCTCAAGTATTTCAATCTCGGTGCGTATTTGCGATTTACTAGTTATTTGCATATCATTTATATGAATTCATATAACATTGACTTTATCTTATCGAGTTTGGGTTCGAATGTAGCGTTTTGATGTGCGGAATATGATTGTGAGGGCGGAATATGTAAGCAATGAAGGCCAGGAAACCACGACATCTTAAAAGGTTAAGCATTCCTCTATGTAACCTTCTTTTTTCTTCTTCTTTTTTCAATTCCTGCCTTCACTATACTCTAAATTTTTCATATCGTTCTATAATAGAACACTTCCAAAAGATTCTAGTTGGTTCTTTTTTGATTTGTGGCCCTGTTATCTCACGGAGCGGAGAGCTCTGGTTGGCTGCTCTGTCCCTCTTAAATCTGACTGTGGATTTGGTATTAAATGAAGTAATTTTTTTTTAATTCAAAAGGCTGCAGGAGAAGCAGTTACGGATTACCCGTGTGGAAGAATCTCATAGGCACACAGGGCGTCATTTGAAGACTTTTGCTTCGATATCGAATTTAGTGTATTAAAAATTGCGATAATAATAAACGTTGTCTTATCACCTAATTCTTCAAGTTCATGCAGTACACGTGAAATAATTTCACTGCTGACATTCAGTGGTAGCGGTGCAAGATTCATGAATTCTTTTCGACACCTTTAACGCACTAGATACCAGGAATGAAATCGTAACTGATGTCCACAGGTATTGTCATTTGTTGCTACGTGTGTCTGGTAAACTTCGTAAGCCGAGTGAAAACTTACCAGTTACAGAATGCCGCTTTAAGGTTTCATTCTATTGTATATGATTATTCAAAGATTTAGTACTCCCCAGTTAACCGCTCACTTACAAGCAAAAGAATTTCTGCATCTGTCTAGCTGCAAAACTGAATGCGCTGAAACCTGATGAATCTTAAGCAACAAGCTAATCAGAAATCTGAACGTGATTGAAGTCATGCAGGTCGACATTCCATGCCATGAGGTATAACAATCTCATACGTTGCTGGATCAAATTTTGTGAATCTGACGGAATAGTAGGGATCTAAAATAACAAACACCCCATTTGTTCGTCTGAAAGATTTGATGACATTTCTAGAAACCAGATGTTAGAGGTTAGAGCTTATTCATTCAGACTAAATGATTCAGCAGTCCCGGCAGGTGGCCTAGAAGCACAGTAGAGTGGAAAGGTGGTACAGTCAGAGCTAGTTTAAGATCTAAAGAACAAAAGCGGGCACTTGGATCGCCAGGCTGGGAAGGGACCCAGAGGTGAACAATTGCAAAATGCACGAGACGATCGTAATTAGTAGTGAAAACTGACACGGCTGAAAGCACACGATAATAGAAGTAGAAACTCACAGTAAATAAGGGTCCGCAAACGAACCGTTTACCAAGTAATGGCGAGCCACCACTGACTTCAGCATCGAATGTTGTTCTTGTTAGTATAAATGTGATTTAAATGTAAAATATTTCATTAAATCCTCGTCTAATTGGGCTCAGATTTCAACAAAAGATGACGTTTTCATTTTTGCATCCATTCGTTTTTGTTGTTAGTTTTCCATACAGCTTGTTGATTGAACTTTATATGTTAAAGTTCATTCCTTTTTGCACAAAACTCGTTACCTTATATTACTCCAAGCAATTTTATTATTCAAGGCATACCTTAGGTCAGCACTTTCTCAAGAACTATAGTGTTTACTGTCAATTGCAACCACTTGTAGCCACCCCCTCCTATATTTTTGCTGATTGTCATTTGAAATAATTTTCTTTGAGGCGATCGGACGTAGTAAGGGAAGTTAACAGGGAGAACACGCTTAGCAGAAAAGCTAGACGTGCTGCCTAAACCAAACTTTGTCACTTTCTTCAACTTAAGCGAAAATATTACAGTGAAAGGAGAACCGTGCATATTACCCGACCACGATGTCACTGCACTTGGCTTCCCGGGCCAGTTATTGGAAACAAGTGGTGTCATTGCAATAAGTAATTACAGTTTTCTTACATAATTTTGTTCGTTATTTTTCGTTGCATTTGTTCGGGTGCGGACGTCCCATTACAGCCTTTCAAATTCATCGTTGATCCATTCACTCAGTCTTTTTATTACAGAGGGCAGCTAACACAATGACGGAAAACGCTGAGCTACCCTGCTGGCAGTACAGCGGTGACTAAGGAAAGCGCATGGCACTGTGAGTGATTTGAAGATAGTTGTGCATATACCATCTAGTGGTTCAAGGTGTCCTCATGAAATATCACATTAAAGACTCACGACTATCCCACAAGCAGGTGTATTACTATTGTGGGTAGAGAATTACCATTTATCTTGTTTATTACACAATAATACATTTCCCAATGGGTGGCTAGACACAGTCCGCTCTTAGTAATTAAATTCAGCATCACTAACATACAGAAGCTTCCATTACATTGCTTTCCTAAACTGACCTATCGCGATATGGCAGGCAAAGACAGCTACAATAACTGTCTAAGTAATAATGCAGCTTACCAACAAATGGCATCGGTTAATGATAATGCTGACTTTTGCACTGATTTTGTGTGTAATTACTTGCATGCTCCGGGATTAAACTCATTTTTGCCTACCAGTCGACACAAAATTTCCAGGCTCATATTTTTATCAACATTTGTAAATTGTCTATGATTTCTTGGTCATACTGAGCTGCACAGTACTATTCCACGAGAAACCTGAACGACGAATATATAGCCACGTGGACAGTAGTTCTTGCGTATTGTTGGACGAAACAGCAAGGCTGTGTTGGCTGCAGAGAAAGGTGTGCTCAACCAAGAGTGTTCCAGAGAACCAGCCATATGTAGAGGCTCCGACTGACTGCATCAACGACTGTTGATGATAGTGCCCGTTCCACAGTGAAAGCATCACCTTAAAGTCCACACATTCCGTTTCTGCTATGAAAGATTTTGCTGACTTAAAAGACAGAAAAATCTCCATATAACATTTTTGTCCAAAAGAATAAATATTAATACATATGCTGAAGAGCAGTGGAAATTATATATAATTTTACTTGTGGAATATTTCTCCATAATATTACAGTCAAATTTGTGTTTTCTTTCTCAGTTACGTACATAAAGATTTTGACATGTTCATCAATTTTACAATTACTTTCATGACAAAGTTCCTAAACTTAGCTTGGTTTATTTTCTTCACGTATACAACATAACTGATGCAGATAACCAGTGTTTTATGTTCGACATGCCAGTATAAAATTAAATATTGTGTCTGTATTTCTGTCCCTTTTTCCCGACACAAACTGCAAGAATATTACTTTCGTTCTTACCACTCAGTGAAATAAATGCAGCATTTCTGCTGTCAGTAAAGATTTTCAAATCTCTTAGGGTCTACCGTAAATGGAAATGAATTATTTCTTAATAAACTATTTAGCACTGAGACATAATTCAGAAATTTATTTGTTTCTAAGGAATGTCAGTATGGTACTTATTTTCAAAGTAAAAGGAACCTATTTCTACATCCACTAGATTCATTTCCTAAGGAGCTGGGTACAGTTCTCGACGAATCTTCCTTGCCACTGCACCCAAATGTGAGGTCTTTAACTCAACAGACGAACTAAGTAACTGTCCCAAATTCAAAGAGAGCGTATTACAAACGGAGTAGTCCTTGTGAACAGACAGAAGCTTTGTTTTAACTGTCTGCCCACGAATCATAGCGGGAAGGAATGCTGTCCCAGCAGCAGCCACATACGTAACAAGTTTCACAGCACTGAGGATATGGGCACAGGAGTACAGCCTACGTTGCTGGCAGATTTCTGACTACATCACCTAATGATATCATACAAGGCTGGCATATTTCTCTTCACACTTCTCCCCCCACCCTACTGATGTCACAGCCGACCTAGGGCAATTACCTTATGTATGAAATGGTGGGAAGTTCTTCTAAAAAAAACAAGATACACAGTTGTTATAAATATAAAATGGTGTGAAATTAACAAGGCAGACCATGTCCAATTACTCTGAGTATAAAATCCAAGGTGGCAGACATAAGCCAGTGACTTTTACCCAGTCGTACTCGGTTTTTCCAGTGATGTCACAGCTCCCAGGCACAGCCGACGTAGTTGTGAGACCACCTGTGCTTAGTTTAAAAATGCTGCAAATCCTCTTGTGCTATGCTCATATCTAATGTTTGAATGATTCCCCAACCCTGCATCCCTCACCACTGTTGGAAGATAAAAACAACTCTGTCAATGTTTTATTTGTTTAAACAATTACCACCATAACTAGTATAGGATAGGAACATAGAAATGTGTCAGCGTTATATTAGTTTGAATAATGGAGACTGCTAGGGGCCTCTTCGCCGAGCCACGCACTGACTGTGCTGGGCCAAGTCGGTTGGTGCTCAGTACCAAGCCAGCAGAGGGCGCTACTAGCCATGCATAGGGCTGCCAGCTGCCAGCCTTCAGCGAACGGGCAGTGTGCTGCCTCACATCCTACAGAAGTTGGACCACATTCACATCATAGAGGTCCCAGCTCTCGATCTGGCTAACCTCTACGCATACAGCCAGTCGCAGACGACACATATGCACTGGTCGACTGCTTTCACTTGCGCAAAGGGTGTTGCGACTCGCAGGATATCTGTCACACTACAGTTATCACCTTTATTATTTGGAGTGAGAACTCCTGGAGCAGCAACGTTATGATGTAAATCTTTTGCAAGTCTGAACAAGCAGAACATTTCAAATATCCCAAGATAGGAAACCACTCAAGAAGCATATGTACACAGATACGTTTCTAGGGCCTTAACAACACTCCAGTTTTAGAACTAGACAGCAAGCTACTGTGAGAGGTTACTACCGTTATCTTTTCCGGTCCCAATTCTCCCACCTATTGCATCTAGCCGTCAGGCATACTAGATGTGTGGCCTGCCAAGCGAGTATTCTTAATATTTGTGCATCGGAAATGTCGCCATGGCTTATCATAACCACTGCTACTGTACATTGATAGCAAAACCCTGTCACCCAACTGTTTTGCTATAATTTTTTCTTTTTGATTATCTCAACGCAACGGAATTAAACGCATCTGACAAATAAATTTTAAATATGGCACTGACGGTAAAGATTTCCGGTGGATTCAGTCCACCTTGGTAAGGCCACATTCCCATTCTGTTGCATTCAGTTTAATTAGAGCTTGGCTAGTCTAGTAATAGGGAGCTTATGGCAAAAATGTCTGAACAGAATGGCTAACCTCTACTGGATAATCATGACTACCATTTTGTTTCATATCTCCTCTTTTATTTTCTGATATTCTGCCACCGCAGTGATACAAAATTTCCTCCAACACATTTAAACATAATAGAAAACATTCAAAGAAAATTCTTGGGTTGGGTTGGGGTTGATTTCGGGGAGGAGACCAAACTGGAGGTCATAGATCTCTTCGGATTAGGGGGAATTAGACTGAGACGATTTAGGGAAATCACGGAAAATCTAAATCAGGATGGCCGGACACGGGATTGAACCGCCGTCCTCCCCAATGCGACTCCAGTATGCTAAACACTGCGCCACTTCGCTGGGAAAATTCTTGCTCTTGGGTACAGTACTTGTAACTAAGCCGCCACATTCAAATTACACAGATTAAACATGTAAAATAAAACAGAACAACGGACTTTAGGCAGTACGTATCAAATTTTACCCACAACAAATTTCAATCCGGATTAAGAAGTCACAGACCTTCGGACCAAATTTCACACGCAGCCTTTCCTACGGACCTACCACATGCTCTGGAGTATTTATGCTCATCTCCCACTGCAATGTAACCCTCATTATGTTGCTGGGCAGATGTCTAACTCACCTTTCTCTCTCTCAGAGTATCAATATTTCTAACTTGCTTCACATGAATGTAATTAATAACGGTAATTTTGGTATCATGATTACCTAATTATCTCACACAAGGATCCTCAATTGAAAGTTTGCACAAGCACTTCTGTTTTCCGTTGTCTCTTCGTCAGACTGAGACAAAGTCAGTACTCACCATGTGGAAGTGCTTGTTCTTAATTCAAATTTTGCACAAGGAATTTGTGAATATTCTCAGCAAAAATTTACACATGCAAGTATCTCAGCTTAAAATTACCACACTCAAGTATTTCAGCTTAAAATTACCACACGTGTTTTCATTGTGACCGTTGGTCACTACCAAAGAATCCTAAGTTCCCCATGAGTTTTACCTTCCTATCTTTACATGAATCTCCCACCAAAAATTTTTGTTCTCGTCAATATCCTGAAAACGGAAATCATTATTTCTAGCTACTCTTAAATATTCCACATGCATATCATTCCCATATTCTTCAGTTTCACGGAGCACACTGAAAATAGGTGTTTCAACTTCAGGAAGCGACAGAGCGTCGGAACACGGCCATTCACCAGGCCACCCCACGCTTCCTCAGAAGTGGGGGAGGATCCTGTTACCGTATTGGTCAGCCTCACTCCAGGCCCTCTAGTGCTCTGGAATACTTCCTTTCTTTAGTTCTGCCAAAGGTGACCAGAGGACTGTCTCAAACATAATTACAGATTCTACATACACTATCTGCGGTCTGCAGACAGCAAACCATTCTCATTTCTCAGAAATCACAAAACTGGATATAGGGATTTATTTTTGAAGGAAGTGCACATATAAGTAATTAAACATACAGATTCCCCTTCTTTCTATGTCAGTATGCGGTTTTAGTGTACTGAATAAAATTGTGTTACCATAAAACTGCTGTTCTGAGAAGAACAAATAGTTCAAATGGCTCTGAGCACTATGGGACTTAACATCTTAGATCATCAGTCCCCTAGGACTTAGAACTACTTAAACCTAACTAACCTAAGGACATCACACACATCCATGCCCCAGGCAGGAATCGAACCCGAAACCGTAGCAGTGTCACGGTTCCGGATTGCAGCGCCTAGAACCGCACGGCCACCGCGGCCGGCCTGAGAAGAACAACGAAGTATGTTGTTATACAACGGGTATTACTGTACCCAATGAGACAAATCTTTTTTATGTCTGGTAGTACTGTACCCTTTCAGCTGTTCTGGAGGAATGCGATGGGTGTGGTTTCTAATGAAGCTATTATCATTCTAGCATGAGAAAACACTTCAGTGCATCTATGATTCTAAGTTGTTTTTTTTGCGTGGTTGCCAAACTGTTGCCACCGTTACAATAAGTGTAGTAGAATAGCAGTGTGGGCAGATCTACCATTGTATTTTATTTATTTACACCAGTGGTGAACTGACCGCAACCGTTAGGGGCCGAGTTCCGATCGACATCCTTAGCAGTGCCGGAACAAATGGTGTGCTGAGGGAAGAGCCCCGTCAAGGTGTTCACTATGCCGGACTGCATCGCTCTCAGACGCTATAACACTCCCTAGAGAAACGCCTGAAACTACTTTTGAGCATTAACTTTCCTGTCTGTTAAGACAACATGATATTTGCTAGTGGTTCTTAAATACAGTCACAAACCCAGTCTGATATTACGTATTTTGTTCCTGCATCGACATTGCAGAGCTATATCGAACACAGACCGAACATGGTTTCAATCTATTGCCTTCTAGGTATAGTAGACTACCAGAGCGATGTGAGTTTTACAAGATCCTTGCTTATGGATTGTGTCTTCATAGTCTGTTCCAAAACTACACATCCAATCTAAGTTAGTGATGTACGCCTATAGTTGTTGGCATCACGTCAAGAACCATTCCTGAGAACTGGAATGACTGCTTAATAGCCTGTTAGTCCACCTTTTGCACGCAATACTGTGTCGATTCTGTTTCACATGGATTGGAAAATCCGTTGATAGGTTAGAAGGGACTGAAACATGTGGTCGTTAAATCATTCTTTACCTTTCTTGAGTGAAACAGATTCAGATGAAAACATTTCCTGTTGAATTCGATGCACGCACACAGAACGAGAATACTGTAGTTAAATCATTGCTGATGACACTGCTACATCTCTAATTCCTCACAAAACGTAGAATCCTTCTTGTGATGCATAGTATTTCAAAGTAAGAGACGCACGTCGTTACGTTGAACGCCGATTCCTCGGTGCTGACATTGAGCACATGTTGACATACTATTCGAATGTCAAAGACACGAGTAGGCTACCATCTTCGGAGGTTGACCTTCACAAACATCTGTGAGCCACGAAGATTTGTGTAACTTTAAGGAAGTACTTTACGGGTAGGCATCATGATAGAAGATATTTAGGTAAAAGGGTCTCAGGGAAAGTACAAAAGGGTTTCATTCTCACAGATTGCAAGTCAAACACAGGAGGGCCTGACTGTTTTCTATCTGGTAATTTTACTTAGCTGAAGCCGTTTTTAAAGAGGGCCTGACTGTTTTCTATTTGGTAATTTTAATTAACTGAAGCTGTTATTATTGAAGGCATGCCTGTTTGGTATTTGGTAATTTTACTTAACTGAAGCTGTTATTATTGAAGGCCTACGTGTTTTCTATTTGGTAATTTTACTTACCTGAAGTTCTTATTACTGAAGGCCTGTCTGTTCCCTTTTAATGAAATTGAGAGCTATTTCATAATTTGAGTTAGCTGAAACTTTTATTAATCAAGGCCTTAGTGTTTTTATTGCCCTTTTATTGAGATCTGATACCTTACTCAATCTCTGTTGTAACTAACTGAAATTGTGATTTCCAAAGGCCTACCTGTTTCAGAGGTATTTATGTCATTAAGGTAGTGACAGGAAATGACACATGATGCTAAATGGGCCCTAACCTTTAGCGTTACATCGTTTTATCTATAATTGAGGTTTCAGCTGACAGACACGAGAATCATCAGTATGGTAACTGTCGTAGCTATGTTCGGAAAGAGTTAGAGCTCCAAGCGCCAATAGAAAGTACAGGAACTCAAATTGTTAGAGGTACTGAAAGCTGGCTAAAGCCGAACGTAAGTTTAGTCAAAATACACTCCTGGAAATGGAAAAAAGAACACATTGACACCGGTATGTCAGACCCACCATACTTGCTCCGGACACTGCGAGAGGACTGTACAAGCAATGATAACACGCACGGCACAGCGGACACACCAGGAACCGCGGTGTTGGCCGTCGAATGGCGCTAGCTGCGCAGCATTTGTGCACCGCTGCCGTCAGTGTCAGCCAGTTTGCCGTGGCATACGGAGCTCCATCGCAGTCTTTAATACTGGTAGCATGCCGCGACAGCATGGACGTGAACCGTATGTGCAGTTGACGGACTTTGAGCGAGGGCGTCTAGTGGGCATGCGGGAGGCCGGGTGGACATACCGCCGAATTGCTCAACGCGTGGGGCATGAGGTCTCCACAGTACATCGATGTTGTCGCCAGTGGTCGGCGGAAGGTACACGTGCCCGTCGACCTGGGACCGGACCGCAGCGACGCACGGATGCACGCCAAGACCGTAGGATCCTACGCAGTGCCATAGGGGACCGCACCGCCACTTCCCAGCAAATTAGGGACACTGTTGCTCTTGGGGTATCGGCGAGGACCATTCGCAACCGTCTCCATGAAGCTGGGCTACGGTCCCGCACACCGTTAGGCCGTCTTCCGCTCACGACCCAACATCGTGCAGCCCGCCTCCAGTGGTGTCGCGACAGGCGTGAATGGAGGGACGAATGGAGACGTGTCGTCTTCAGCGATGAGAGTCGCTTCTGCCTTGGTGCCAATGATGGTCGTATGCGTGTTTGGCGCCGTGCAGGTGAGCGCCACAATCAGGACTGCATACGACCGAAGCACACAGGGCCAACACCCGGCATCATGGTGTGGGGAGCGATCTCCTACACTGGCCGTACACCTCTGGTGATCGTCGAGGGGACACTGAATAGTGCACGGTACATCCAAACCGTCATCGAACCCATCGTTCTACCATTCCTAGACCGGCAAGGAAACTTGCTGTTCCAACAAGACAATGCACATCCGCATGTATCCCGTGCCACCCAACGTCCTCTAGAAGGTGTAAGTCAACTACCCTGGCCAGCAAGAGCTCCGGATCTGTCCCCCATTGAGCATGTTTGGGACTGGATGAAGCGTCGTCTCACGCGGTCTGCACGTCCAGCACGAACGCTGGTCCAACTGAGGCGCCAGGTGGAAATGGCATGGCAAGCCGTTCCACAGGACTACATCCAGCATCTCTACGATCGTCTCCATGGGAGAATAGCAGTTTGAATTGCTGCGAAAGGTGGATATACACTGTACTAGTGCCGACATTGTGCATGCTCTGTTGCCTGTGTCTAGGTGCCTGTGGTTCTGTCAGTGTGATCATGTGATGTATCTGACCCCAGGAATGTGTCAATGAAGTTTCCCCTTCCTGGGACAATGAATTCACGGTGTTCTTATTTCAATTTCCAGGAGTGTATTAACAAAGAGTACAACGATGTGCAGAAAAGTTAGCTTAAATACAGTCGGTTGTACCATGTTTGCTTCTTTTGGAAGTATTCATCTTGTAATTCTGTGAGTTAGTGTGGGTATAGGTTGTACTTGACGGCCAGAATAAATCAATAATTAGTTCCTTTTTCACACATGCCCCCCTCTCCCGAGATGATACAGTTGCTGGAAGGTTGACAGAGAACTCTAACCTCATCAAATTATAGTTGGTGGCGTCTTCCATCTACCCTCGATATGATGGCGAAAGTGCACCCAAAGATAAATAAAGAGAAAAAAACAACAGCACTCCATGAAGGAATTATCCGTATGGCACAGAAATCGCTTGATATGTTGTACATATATAGACACGTAAATGATAACAGTATCAGAGAAATCGAATCGTTTATTCAAGAGAAAGAGCTTCACGAATTGAGCAAGTCAATAATGTTTTGGTCTACCTCTGGTGCTTAAGCAAGCAGTTATTCGATTTGACATTGATTCACAGAGCTGCTGGATATTCACCTGAGGGATATCGTGCCGTTTCCGTCCAATTGGCGCGTCAGGTCGTCAAAATCCCAAGTTAGTTGGGGGGGGCGAGCCCATAATGCTGCAAACGTTCTCAGCTGGGGAGAGATCCGGTGACTTTGCTGGACAAGCTAGGATTTGAACACCACGGATACAAGGAGCAGAAACTCTCGTAATGTGGTATTGTATAGCTGAAATGTAAGCCCAGGATGACTTACTGTGAAGGGCAACAAAACACGGCGTAGAATATCGTCGACGTACCGTTGTGTTATAAAGGTGTCGCGGATGAGAACCAGGGCGGTTCTACTCACCCCAGACTATCCCTCCTAGTTGTCAGGCCGTATGACGGGTGACAGTCAGGTTTATATGACAGCGGTGTCTGTGGCATATCCAGACACGTCCTCGATCTTGGAGTTTTCTTCGGTGATGAGCCTCGCTTTGAAGTGATCCCCGATGACGAACGAAGATGTGTCTGGAGATCCCCAGACAATGGTCGGCTGCGATAAGGTCCGACAACCAGGAGTGTTGATCTGGGGTACTATTTATTTTCATAGCAGTACCCCTTTGGTAGTCAACCGCGGCACCCTTACAGCACAGCTGTTCGTCGACGATATTCTACGTCCCATTTTCTTGCCCTTTATGGCAAGCCATCCTGGGCCTCCATTTCAGCAAGATAATTCCCGTCCACATTCGGCGAGATTTTCTACAGTTGTCTTTGTGCTTGCCTACATTGACCAGCAAGGTCCCCGAGTCTCTCCCCAATTCAGAATGTTTACAGCGTTATGGGCTGGGCACTTCAACCATCTAAATGTTTTGACGATGTAACGCGTCAATAGGACAGCATTTGGCTCGATATCCCACCGAGCGACTATCAATCAATGCCAAGCCCAATACCTGCTTACACAAGGTGGACCAACAAGTTTTTGACTTTCTCAGTCTGTAAAGGTCCTTGTTTTGAATAAATTATCCAATTTTTCTTTACATCTACTTCACATCTACCGATATGCGGCCTACTCGTATGATCCCTTCCTGTTACGTGTATTTTTTCCGTACTAGATGGCAGGCATAAAATTGTACTAAATGCTTTCTCCCAACATTATTTCCAGGAAGGCGACACGAGCCCATGGTGTTAATGGTTGCAATAACGTACTTCACGTCTTAGCAGCCGGCCGGAGTGGCCGAGCGGTTCTAGGCTCTACAGTCTGGAACCGCGCGACCGCTACGGTCGCAGGTTCGAATCCTGCCTCGGTCATGGATGTGTGTGATTTCCTTAGGTTAGTTAGGTTTAAGTAGTTCTAAGCTCTAGGGGACTGATGACCTCAGAAGTAAAGTCTTATAGTGCTCAGAGCCATTTGAATCATTTTTGAACCTCTTAGCAACAAATAAAACTGAGTACAGGGAGCATCATTATTGATATAAGTATCAGAGACCGCAAGGTTGTTGTACCGAGACTGAGTACCCTAAGATCCAAATCCACAAAAAATAAAAGCAAAATATATCTACCTAAAAAACAGATAAAAATTCGCTTGACGCCTTTGTAACCGATCGTCTACATTCCTTCGAAACTAACTAGGGAAACGTAGACCATATGTGGCTTGGATACAAAGAAATAGTATCGCCGCCAGTTGAGAGACTTAAAAGAAAATAAATTAATAAGAATCGGTACATGGCTACCTGTCCAGACTGAATACCGTGTAGGTCCTTTACTGTTGAGCACATAACACAACAGGTACAGTGTAATACCACGAGAGGCCGCCACCACACAGGCACAACCATTCGCTAGGTGCCTTCTCAGTCTCGAGCGGCCGCCTCCAGATGGTGCTCGCCAACTAGAACCATCGTCTGCTTCCACCCAAAGTTCACTGGCGCGTCATATTCATCCACAGGCAGTGCTACCAGTCGCCAGACTGAGCTCTGTCAACTGAACACTACTTCACTTCCCCCAAGCACGGGAGTTGATGAAGTTACTTCCACCAAGAGGCACAAAAGAGGACGCGCCTCTGACACTCGGTGATACTTTTAAACATACTCACTAAATCATAGACTGCCACGAAGCTACAAAGTTATAGTTTATTGTATTAGCTATAGGACATCAAGTGCGATGCATCAAACTGCTTCCAATGTTAAGTGAATTGTGTGTATCACTGTTGATAAGTGATAATGAGAATTTCTTATTGCATTACCGCATTTCTGTACTAGTGCCACCCTGTTAAGCAAGTGCATACATTAGGTATTACTAGTTTGCGTAGTGTCACGCAGAGCCATAGAATGAAATGCCTTCTCTGCTACTGCCAATGTTTGGGCTGAATAGTAGTACACAATTACGTTTTACAGCTGAACTGATAGTAACATTCGCTTACAGCATGGCAACACTTTCAGAGTATGCTGATCCAAAAGTTCCATATTTAGGCTTTATACACAACCTTCGCTCGACAAAATATTTGTACCTAAAAGGAATGGAAATTTATACAGGTCACATCAATAGTCAAGAAACCAAACGGAAATAATTCGCTGATTTACAGACCCTTATCACTGACGTAGACTTGTGGTAGGATTTGGGAACACACGAGTATACTTTGTTGAAACATGAACTACCTCGCAGAAAACGATATATTGACATATAGCATAGATTCAAAAACTATAATTCTTGTGAAGCACACCGTTTTCCTTATTCGCATGAAGTAATGAGTGCTATAGACAGGGGATTTTAAATTCATTCCACATTTCTAGATTTCCAGAACGCTTTTGATAGCGTTTCTCACAAGTGTCTTCTAACCAGATTCCGTCCTTGTGAGTATCGTCTCAATTGTGGTACTGGATTCACGATTTCGTGTTAGATAGTTTGTAGTAACTGACGGAAAGTCAACGACTAAAACACAAGTGATATCCGGCGTTTCCCAAGAAAGTGTTATACGCCCTCTGCTGTTCCTAATTTACATAAACGATTTAGGAAACACTCCCAAGGAGTACTCTTAGATTGTTAGCAGATGATGTTGTCGTTCACCGTCCAGTACAGTCATCAGATGATCAAAACCAATTGAAAAAGATTTAGAAAACATATCTACATGGTACGAAAAATGGCTATTGGCTCTAAACAACAAAAATGTGCGATTCTTCACATGACTACCAAAAAATTCCGTTAAGTATTGGTCACATCGTAAATCACACGACGTTAAAAGTGGTCGGTTCATTTAAATCCCTAGGGCATATACTCACGAACTGCTTAAGCTGCGACCCTCACATATGAAGCTCTGTGGGGAAGCTCAATAAAAGACTGCAGTTTATTGACAGAACATTGAGATGACGCTACAGGCCTACTTCAGAGACTGCCTACATTACTCTTCTCCACCTTCTTCTGGGCTATTGTTGCTCGGCATGGGATCCTTACCAGATAAGATTGACTGAGAAAATGTTCAAAGAAGGGCAGCCTGTTTTCTTTTATCGCGAAATATGAGAGAGTGTTCCTTGGATATCTTACACGAGTCGAGATCTTTTAATGAAATGTCAGTTAACAACAATCTACACCCAATTCGAAAATATTTTCTTGAGTCATTGGAATAAAAAATAAATAAATAGAAGCTTTCGTGGGAATATGTACGTGTTCGTTTTTTCCGCCCATTGTTCAACGCTCTGCCAAGCACTCTAATGTGAGTTCCAGAGAGTCATTTAATGTAGATGTGGATTCCCATACATAGGACAATGGAACCACTGAGTTGGAGACGTGTTGTTCGTGATTTGAATTGCGTCTGTTTTAGCGCTTGCTAAGTGCCTTCCTGTATTGGGGACATGTCCTACATGTTCAGAACACCAGAAATTGACATCCTGATGGTGCTGCACCTGCAGTTGTGGCATAGGGAAAACCGTAGAGTTGGAGGTAACAAAGTTCCCGAATTTCCTACCATTCAGAAACTTCTCGTGCTCAAATTATTCTCGGGACCCAGAGCTGACTGAACTATGAAATAGAAAGCTCTAGGATATATAGCGATTCATGGAAAGTATATCGAACAGACAGATTACACATCATAGGAGGGATAATGTTAATTGCAGCTGACAAAAACATTGCCTGTGTTACGGTCGAATTATCTGGCCACGTTAACTGTTGAATGTTTTTACCGGCCATTCGATTTCGCTGCGATAGTTTCAGATTCACTGAAAGCAAGTTTACGGTCAGCAATGTGGAGATATCCAGATCATGCAGTATTAGCTGGAAGCAACTTTAACCTACCGAGTGTGGACTGGAACGTCTGCAGCGAACAGATCCATCTTTTTACGAAAAGTATCTTGAGCAGCTAAATCGACAACCCATACGCAATGGAAATATTTTGGACCTTGTAGCTACAAACAAAAATAGCTCTGAGCACTATGGAACTTAACATCTGAGGTCATCAGTCCCCTAGAACTTAGAACTACTTAAACCTAACTACGAACCTAAGGACATCACACACATCCATGCCTGAGGCAGGATTTGAACCTGCGACCGTAGCGGTCGCGCGGTTCCAGACTGAGGCGCCTAGAACCGCTTGGCTACTGCGGCCGACAGCTACAAACAGGCCTGACCTAATCGACGGCATCAGCATAGGACAGGGATTAGTGACCATGATGTCATCATAGCGACTTTTGTTACTGAAGTTAAAAAATCAATCCAGAAGGCTAGATGAGTATTTCTGCTAGGGAGGGCATATAGACCTTTGTTAGTCCCTAATTAAACAATGAACTGAGACCATGTAGTTCCAGAACGACGACAGGCAAAAGTTTATAGAAATTCGTGCGTCTGTAAAAAAGTCGATGTGCGAAGTAGCCGTCATACCCTAGCAAAAGATTTTGCAGAGAAAACTCTAGTTCCACGTAAAAGCGCTAAGTGCTTGTATGGCTTCTATCCAATCACTCGTTGCCCAGCCTGGTGTGGCAGTAGCAGATATCAAAAGTAAAGCCAAAGTTTCAAACTTCACATTTAAGAAATTGTCCAGTAGAAGAATCATACAAACATACTGTCATTTGACCATCGCACAGACTCCCGTATGGAGGACAAAGTAATAAGCACCCCAACGTAGAGAAACAACTGAAAAGATGCAAATAAGCTGCCCGGTCCTGGTGGAAAAAATGGTTCAAACGGCTCTGAGCACTATGCGACGTAACTTCTGAGGTCATCAGTCGCCTAGAACTCAGAACTAATTAAACCTAACTAACCTAAGGACATCACACACAAACATGCCCGAGGCAGGAAGCGAACCTGCGACAGTAGCGGTCGCTCGGTTCCAGACTGTAGCACCTAGAACCGCACGGCCACTCCTGCCGGCTCCTGATGGAATTCCAACTCGATTTTAGAAGGAGTACAGTATTGATGCCTTACTTAGCCTGCATTTCTCAGGAATCTCTCGCACAGTGCAAAGCCCCAAGGGACTGGGAAAAATCAAAGGTGACTCGTTTACATTAGAAAGATAAGACCGACAAAATTACAGAGCAAAATCCTTAACATCGGTTTACAGCAGGAGCCTTGGACATATTCTCAGTTCGAATATAATAAATTTCCTTGAAATGGATCAGCTTCTGCCCGCAACTCAGCGCGGTTTTAGAAAGCATTGCTGGTACTAAACGCAACTTCCCCTTTTCTCACATGGTATCCCGCAAACTATGAATGAAGGGCAGCAGGTGTATTCCATATTCTTAGATTGCCATAAAGCCTTTGACATGATGACACACAGCCGACTGTTAACGAAGATATAAGTATACTTTGAATTTCCTGTCATCTTGGATTTCTTTGAATTTTCCATAATTTTTCTTCATTATACACAAATGGAAATTGGCGCACTTCCGCTTGATTTCAGAGGGCTGAGGTAAGGAATGTGTGGAAAAATCTGGCAACACTGAATTATGTCATTGGGTATATTACATGAAATATGGAAACAATGAAGCCTGTTCTCATATGTCCATTTCATCACTCATTATCACAATATGCTACTTTACAAGGAACAAGTCGGCTTTAGTGACGACAGCAGGCAAGAAACGGTTATACCACAAGGCCAAGTATACTTCACTGTAAAACGAAAACACCAGCGTGGAGAAGTGCAATTATCAACTGGCTCTGTAAGCATCGCTATCAAAAATAAGGTGTACTAATTCGGAGCATTTCTTGACAATACCTCAGAAATGAACTTCTTGGCCAGGCGGTTCTAGGCGCTACAGTCTAGAACCACGCGACCGCTACGGTCACAGGTTCGAAACCTGCCTCGGGCAGTAGTTCTAAGTTCTAGGGGACTGATGACCTCAGAAGTTAAGTCCCATAGTGCTCAGAGCCATTTCAACCATTTTTTGACCAGGAACTATTTTCAAAGTTCACAGGAAAAGCGGCGCCAAGAATCCAGATTGTGCAATCCAACGAAGCACAGGTAAGAACGCTGTATCAGGGTCTCTGTCATGCAGAGTTCATGCTTTGCGTTTTCAACGTGGAGTTCACCTACGTAAACTTGTTTCGTGGTAATCATGATAATAAAATACTGCTACTGCAGTCTGGTAAAGTTCTTACAGTGAAATGTCTCTTTATGGAAAACTAGATATAAAAATGTCTTGCTTTCCTGTCATTTCCGATAATCTGTGTTCACATTACGAATGTTGTTTCCAGGTGCCGCAGCTGCACCTCTCCTGGAGGCCCCTGGCCACACTTACGATGGCATCGTAGGCACGTTCTGGGTGGGGGCCCTTTCTGCGTTCTTCCTCGAAGAGTCACTTTCCGTGTTCACTTTGGCCGCTGCCGAGTGCTTCGCCTTTCCGAAGCACTCGCTGTCCTTGCGGGTGGAGGAGTTTGTATGCTTCTTCCCGCCCAAGCCGGACAGGCCTTAGTGGAGTAACCAGGCGAAGAGTGTCTCGCAACGACATTTTCACTTCTGTCCGCCCCTGGTAGCTGAGTGGACCTTCCGAGAAAACTGTTATAGCTTAACTGAAGCCTGAACCACAGGAAACTAAATTAATTTATTAAAACAACTACATAGTGGCGGCGCAATGACGCAGTCTTATTCTGTCACCACTACAAACATAAATAAAATTACGTTCGGTTTAAATTTAAGGAATTTTTTTACGAATCCGCGACTGATATTGCCCTATCACAAGAAGTTCTAATTTCGGATTTAGTAATTCTCGGTTTTGTCAGTTACATAAATTTGTCTCCCGAAACAAGTGTTTGAACAGCTGTTTTGGTGAGGGAAGCGATTGCAGTAAGCGAGGTGGAATGACTGGAATATGGAAGGAGAATAGGACTAAATATCTATGATGTGACTGTCATCGACTTGTATGCCCCTTCACGAAGTTCTCACCGTGCTGACAGGCACGTATGTTCAAAGATGCCCTGATAGACTTTTTAAGGAAAACTCCAAGACTGTTATTACTTGGAGGTGATTTTAATTGTGGCTTAAATCGAAAAGATCAGTTACCTAATTTTAATTTCTCAAGCGAACTAAAGCAACTAGTTACTAGTTTAGGATTAAAGCATATATGGGAAATCAAATATCCCCCATTGTTGAGTTCACTTACGTCACGGCAACATCATGTACCAGGATTGATAGATTATACATTTCTAAAAATCTTGAAACTTCCATGACAAAATTAGAAACCATTCCTACATACTTTTCAGACCATTCAAGTGTCTTAGCTTGCATAAATCTAACAAGACAGCCAGTTCGCCGATTCAAGAATCAGCGGAATTTGAACACTTCCTTGTTAGTAAATCATAATTTAGAAGACCTGATTAAAGAAACACGGGCAATGCGCCTGCGTGCTCGTAGTAGATGTGCCACTGCTATCGACTGGTGGGTAAATGGCGAAGCCAAAGATGATGAAAGTTCTTATTCAATACAGAGCCCAGAGCGCAAGAGAAATGAAATGAACTGTAGAATGTTACTATTCCGTTTTGAGAGATCTATATGATCAAGTCTCAGCAGGATTCTCACTTCGGATAGCAGACATAAAAAAGTCGAAGCCAAGTTACTTAATATCAAGAAAAGTCAAATGGAAGGGTTAAAAATAAAATCGAAGGCAGATTCGGTGTCAGTTGATGAAACTACTTCCCTGTATCATTTAGTGAAGCATACGAAAAACAGGAGGACTTTTATTGAAATTCGAACAAAACACGGTACGATTCTCAGAACCCAGCAGGGTGTCATGGACGAGATTTTTCACTATTATTGCGAGCTATATTCTGTACATCAAAGTATTGATGCTTCCTTGGAAGAATTCCTCGACATCCCAGCCCCACAGCTGACAGAAGATGGCAACTAAAATTTTCTAGAGCTTGTCAGAGAAGAGATCGTGTGTGAGACTGTGCGTCTCACCATCAAAAAATCCCCAGGACCGGATGGTCTGCCAGCAGAGTTTTACACCCGTAACTGGCCAATAGTAGGTGCGAAAATCACGGACATTGTAAATGGAATTATTCAGGGTAAAATGATTCCGGCTGAATTTAAGGAGAGTATCATTGTTGTGGTGCCAAAAAAAATTGGAAACAAAGATTTAAATAATTTTCGTCCAATTTCACTGCTAAATTCTGATTATAAATTAATAGCTAGAATAGTCAACAAGAGAATTTCTTGCCTTACAGATAAAATTATTAGTCAACATCAGAGCTGCGCTCAAGGTAGAACCATTTTTCAAAATCTGGCAGAATTCAGGGATATCATTTGCAATAACTTCTGTAAAAAACATAAAGTGTGCTTTATTGTTTTCAGATTTTTATAAAGCGTTCGATGTAATAAATCATGAATATCTTCTACAGACATTGAAGAAAGTAGGTTTCAACGGTAGGGTCATACAATTGATTAAGAACATAGCAACTGGAATAAATGTTAAAATAGCGGTGAATTGTCAACAATCCAGGCCGATGCAACTACAACGAGGTGTTCCTCAAGGAAGTCCTCTGTCCATGTCGCTCTTCGCCATTTCGCTGGAACCTTTCCTCCGACATGTCCATGTTAGATTAAAAGGCTTAACATTATCAGGACATAAGACAGTTATAAGAGCCTATGCTGACGATATAGGGGTCATTATAAGGAATAATAATAAGGTAACCACGCTAGCAACAGTGATTGATCGTACTATAGAGAATCTGGAGCCAATGCAAACGAAAAAAAGTAAGATGTTAAATCTCAGAGGTTTTGATCATATCAACGTCGAGTGGGCAAAATTAGACCGACAACATAAAACACTTGGGATCACTCTGACAGCATGCCCCATGAAAATGACGGCTTTAAATTGGAAAGTATCAGCAGATAAAGTGCAAGGACCCACTATAGAGAATTTAACTCGATATATGAACCAAATTCAAAGAACAAAGTATATCAACTCATGCATCCTTGCTAAAGTTTATTATACTGCCCAGCGGTTTCCAGTACCGAGAATGATAGCGAGGAGAATAAAGTCCAAAATCAGCAACTTTTTGTGGAGAGGTGAAGTGTTCAGTGTACCTGCTAAAGCAGCCACTTTAGATTCTAAAAATGGTGGACTAGGATTAACTGATATAACGGATAAAGCTTCTAAACTTTTTATCAAAAGGCAAGTTAATTTAATAAGAGACTCGCGAAAAAGCATTACCTGCCAACTTTTCGAGATCATTAAACTTCGAAGCCTGCTTCCCCCGATTGATGTGCAGAATATCAACAGTCGTTTACAACATGTGAGGATTATCTATGTTGAGTTTAGTTATGTAAATGTCGAGCTCAGACAGTCACGACACTTAACATCAAGAGCGATAATGCGGGAACGAAAGGAAAGTGAAGGAAGGAACAAAATAGAACGACAGTTTCCAAACGTTGAGTGGACTGAGATTTGGAAAAAACATTAATTCTAATGTTATCACGTCTAATATAAAAACGTCGTGGTACAAGGCAGTTAACAACATAGTTAACACCAATGAAAGACTGTACGTAATCTGAATCTGTGAAACAAATTTATGTCAACAATGTCGTCTAGTTGACACAATAATTGATAGATATACTTGCAGTGGTCACATGAATAGTTGGAAGTGGATCCGCAAGCAAATAGGTCTGATTACAAGGACATCCCCTGAGTATATATCGCTGTCATTAGTACACAGGCCTGAAGCACGCTATTTCCCAGAGACAAAAAATAGCGCTGTGTACTGGTTGCTGGGAAATTTTGTTAATTACGTCCTTAACAAATAAGGATCGGACAGCACCATAGTGTTCAAGGTACACATGCTGTGTGAATTTCACAAAATTAGAAGGTATTCGAACCACAAGAAAAAGCTCGGTAATATGTTAAAAATTATATTTGAAAGAATGGGCATTGGTTAATATAAAAAAGAAGAGTGTGTTGACAGCGATGTATTGTAGTTGCCTTAAGGATATTATTTAAAATTTTACTGTATATTTTTGGTGTGTACTTTTTCTATTTCAGAGATTAGTTTTTGAAATTTTATAAGCTAATGTACAGAACGTATGTGACAGATTGTGTGTCTAAAAGTGTCAAAACACAAAAAATTAAAGCTGCATTATTGGTTGATATTAGAAATATGGAAATCGACAGTTTTTATGGAAATGTCCTTATGTGACATAATGCAATATTCAATGGCTGGTACATTGCCCTGTTCATTTCAGCACTGTGATGTGTAAGTCAGTTTGACTTGTTATATAGGTCTGATCACTTCAGATACTTAACATTCAATTAATGTCCAGAAAGTGTAGTTGGAAGGCTATTCAACTTTGTAATATGTCTTTTCCGCCATTCTCAAGTATTTCAGAAATTGTCTAATATGATTATTAAATTGTTTTTATGTGTTATGGGCATACATGTTCCATATTCTGTATTTGGTGCCTTCCACACATTTGTGTGAAATGCTCATAGCTAGTCTCAGAAGGTTGAAGATCAGTTTCTATCCTTAACCTGTCTCTCACAGAGACGATTTCCTTATGTACATTAATATATTAAAAATTATCCCACCAACTTGCTGATATCCTTCAGAAAGAGCTATTTATGCTTCTTTAAAGATTGGAGCACATGTAATTCAAAATGCAGATTTTATTCCTTCTTGTTTAAGTTTGAATGTCTTCCCAAAAAAAAACTTTTCTTGGTGTTTAACTTAATTCTGTCTGGTAATTTACGCAGTAACACGATCTTCTGTTGTATTTCTTTAACATCAGCATAATTGCAATGATCAAACTGTTTTTATTTAAATCATTTCAACTATAACATGTGTACATGGTTAGTATATGTACTTAGTGTGTATGTGGAATGTGTAACATTGTTTCTTTAATAAATATTTTTACAAAAAGAAAGTGGTCAGCGCGACGGGAAGTCATACCTAACGACCCGGGTTCGACTCCCGGCTGGGTCGGAGATTTTCTCCACTCAGAGACTGGGTGTTCTGTTGTCATCATCATCATCATCATTTCATCCCCATCGACACGCAAGTCGCCGAAGTGGTGTCAACTCAAAAGACTTGCACCAGGCGAACTGTCTACCCGACGGGAGGCCCTAGCCACATGGCATTTTATTTTCACTTCTACCTCACCCCACGTTCTGATATGAACGCGATGTAACGATTCCCATTAAGCGGTAAGGCACGCGAGCTAATGAGAGAAAACCATAATCAACAATTTCATGGTCACCATCAAAGTTTTGAAGCTCTATAATTCACCAAATCAGTCACATAAATCTGAAAGCTAACTTTAATATCAATAATCATTTAAAATGATTACCCAAGATGTTAAGCTCCCAGAAACAAAAATGCACTATCGTCCAACACTAAACTTTATCGGAAAAAAAGAAAACAGAAAATAGGAAAACGACGAGCAATCACAATTAATGACCGCCAATACTTCCGCACAAACGCTTTTTGTGCTGCCTATTATTGTCCTGCAAGGGCGTGTAAGGGAGCACAAAACACGAGATGGGCGAGCACAGCCTAACTGGATGGACTGCCCGCATCAGTTTACGTGGCTGTGCATAGAAGCCATGACCGTATCGTAGATCATGTCTGATTCCAAAGACGAAAAACATGTCTTTATTCGCGTGAAACTACTACCTGTATTGGTTTCACACGCGGTGTGTCTGTAATGCAGCGTGGGAAGCCAGTGCATTAAGAGTGAAACCAATGCGTAGACATTACAGAAATAGGAAGGTCTAAGAAGTAAACTATGGAAGAAATGTTTGTTGTCTGCAGATAAAAACAGCAAGGTCACTGGATATGTATCATTGTGTTTCCAGTCGGGAACGATTCATTTAAAGAAACATAGTTGTACGAAACCCCACAGTGGCACATGTCCTTAGCTGACACCAGAAGTAATAAAAAAATAGTATAACAGCAAAATATGTTGTGTTGTGTCGTCTGCAGCAGGTATGAAACTTTTTGATACTGTTTCTGGTGAACGTTTCAAAGAAGTAGGCCAAGAAGGTTTAGGTGTACATTGGGGAGATGTCAGAGTAACAGATGTCAAGCTACACACCACTACCATAAGCAGACATGTCAAAGAACAAGGTGATGCTGCTTGAAACAGCATAAAGCCTTTGTTATTACGGCAATTATTAATGGAATATGTTCTGCAAGAGCTGATATATGGGCTGATTCACAATAATCAGATGCATTATTTGACACTTACAGCGCATTGCATAAACACGAGCTGGTCTCTATTGAACATGGTTTTATTTACAACTAAATCCCCTGACATTAAAAAGATGTAATCAAACTTTAAAATTGGAATAGAAGCCCAGTATGGCTGACTGGGACATTTCGTCCGAACATGTTGCATAATTCTGTTTTAAAAGCTTTGGAAAAAAGAGATAGGATTCTTTGTGCAGCTTAATGTATTAGAGGAGCACTTGGCCACACTTTAGATGAAATTAGATTCTCGTTTCATTATGCTCCTATCATCGCTTCAGCAATAAATACTCCAGTATTCGTTGTGCGGCAAATGGAGAAATTATGTTTGAAATGATCTTTGAAACATTAGTTCAGTGCACTGTGGAACAGCTTGTACATCATGATAGTTCTTACACACTCTGTATGACGAAGTCACTGCTTTAGTGACGGAAAATAATTCTCATTACTGGTTATGGGGATTTGTTAATGAGTTCCAAGGAATTATGGATTTCCTGAAGCCATTTAAAGAGCCCACGGGAGAATCAGAAGAAATTATAAGAACTCTGTCAGTATGATACGAGGAAAAGATATATTTGTAATTAACAGACCTAACTGAAGTACACTGAGAGATATACATTTCTTAATAGGAGATAAAAGGGATTACAAACAATGTCCTAACTTTTCAAGGTGCGAAATTTATAACTGTTTGCGAACATAAAACTGCTAGGTTCATTGATCGTCTTACGCTCATCATAAATGAAAAGCAGGAAATTCTTAAAAGAGTGACGCGAAAGTGTGCTAGTTTTGCAGGTATTACATGCAGTCATTAATGAAATCGTTTTTGTGTAGATAGGGAATAGCATCTTATTGCCAAACGGAAGTATTGTAAGTTTGCGTTAATGAAATGTTTATTCGACTACATCTTTTCAAGTACACTGTCATACAATTCTCTACCTCTTCTCTCTCTGTGGTTTATCGACATAGAGCCTTCAAGTACAGTGTCACCACCTCTCACGGGGAGAGAGCATTTCATAGACTGACAAAATAATATAATTTTCAGCGTAAATCAAGTAGTTTTGCGGACATGTAAAGATCTGCCAGTTATGGTTGCAGTTACATGACGACTCTTACGTTGTGTATCCCAGCAGCAAGCGCACTTAGTGAATGCTGCTTTAGATTTTAGAAAAGCTGGTATGTTAATAATAAATCGGCAGAACCAATTAAATACAGATTGCGTCACTGATCTACTGTTCATCAACAGAAACTTTAAATTTTCTTGAAGTGAAAAGTGTGATAAGTTACAGTCTTCTCCTAGGTTCCAGGGACAGTATTATTTAACATGTATGTAATTTCCTATCACTTACAAGCAGAAAACTCTATTTGGAATGAGTCTCTTTTTCTGTGTTTGTCCTGAATATCAAATTATTTTCCACTTACTATATGAAGTTAACTGCGTCATGTAAGTGTTCTTGGTAACATTACCTTTCTGTTAAAAAAGAGAGAGAGAGAGGAAGAAAGGAAGAAGGAGAAAGAAAAAACAAAGAATGAAAGGAGAGAGAGAGAGAGAGGCGATGGGTTTGTGCTGTGCGGCGAGGCGACATGTCAGCGAATAACGATCATTCTCGGCCAGGGGTCGGCAACCTTTTTCGTCGGATGAGCCAGGAATTACCATTTATAAAATTTCAAAGTTTTTCCAGAGCCACAAAAATTTTTCTGGTCAACAGTAAATAGTACTTGCATAAATAAAACTAATCTATTCATTCATAAGAAAAATATATATTTATTCACATACTATAAGTAGCGTTTTTCACAACAAATTAGATAATATATTTATGGTATTATTACATAATCACTAATATTTCAAGTAAAATATTAAAACGATTAAACATTCACTTACAACACTGACTCGTACTTCAATAACAAACAGTTGACCAAACAAATTCAATGGAAGCGCTGGCTTTGCATGGTTATTCAAGTAGAAAATTTGAACTTTACTAAACAATGTAACATGTACTTAAAAATGAAAAACAACGATAACATACATTCGAGCGAACAAATTCAATGGGAGCCTTGGCTTTGCATAGTTTTAGAAAGTTTGGATAAATTTGGCTCATAACTTCTTGTTTTAAGTTTCAAACACGACTCTAAATTTTTATTCGTTAATTGGCTCCTTACTTTACTTTTAATTATATTCATGCAAGAGAACGCTTTCTCGCATGAATATGTCAATCCGAAGATAGTCAGCACTCCAAATGCCACCTTCTTCTCATCACTGTAAAAATCTGGAAGACTATTCCATGCATCGAATATTAGTACCTCACTCGCGGCATTTCTTTTAAAGCTGTCCACTTTTGTTGCGTTACGTAAATACATTTGTGGACTTCCAACTCTTCCAATTTGATTTTGAACTCTGTGAATTTTCCACCCCACAAAGCTTTACTTTTTAAATCGATTAGTTGCATTTCTAGAGATCCACTATCAACTCCAAATGCTCAGTGTGGATTTCGTTAATATTTGTCTTGAGAGGATTTACTATGAATGCTAGAGTGGATTTGTTGGCTTTGAATTGCTGAAATCTGTCATCAAATTCATCTTTAATTTTTATAATAACTGTGCTGAAGTCACTCGAGTCAACAGTTGCACTGGTTTTATCGCGATATTGCTTTAGAAATTCAAAATGAAGTAATTTATATCTCCGAATATCTTCTGCAAAAATAATTAATTTTTCTTCGAAACAAACCAATTATTCTACCACAACATAGGCTGGGTTTTCCTTTCCTTGCAGTTTTAGATTCAGCTCATTTAATTGCGCCCTCATATCCACCATAAAGTAAAATTTTTGCAGCCATTCGCTATTCTCTAATTCAGCGTGATTAATGATTTTTTCATTGAGGAATGTATTTACTTCATTCAAGCACAAATCAAAACGTTTCAACACCTTACTCTTGGAAATCCATAGCACTTTATTGTAAAGGAGGAGGTCGGAATACTGAGTCTCCGTTTCGTTTAAGAATTCTTTAAACTGACGATGGTAGAGTGCTTTTCGCAAGATGCTTTTAATTGTCTTGATTACCTCAACTATTTCGGCCGGAAATGTTTGCGCACAAAGCGCTTCTTGCTGTGTTATACAGTGAAACGTAAGAATTTTGTGGTTTATTTTGCTCTGAAGAATTGTTGTTGTCCCTTTATTTTTTCCTGTCATACTTCTGGCTCTGTCAGTTGCTACTGAAACGATTTTATTTGAATCGATCTTATTATCGTTGAGGAATTGCTGCACGGCACTTGCTATGTCTTCTCCTCTAGTTTGTCCCAAGAGCGGTAGCAATCCTAGAAGATCTTCTTTCGGACCTTGGGAAGACATATTCCTCACAAAAATGGCAACTTGTGCCCTGTTTTTTATATCTCAAGACTCATCTATAAAAACGCAGAAGCAGAAGCCAGTTGAATGTCTTCCACCTGTAAATATGTTACATTTGAAGACATTTTACTTATTTTATCTTGTACTGTTTTAGCGGATAGTGGCAGATCTTTGATTTTTTTCAAGATTTCTGGTTTGTTTTTGAAATCACGAAATAGTTCTTCAGATGCACGTATGAAGCAATCTTTGACACATTCGCCACCTGTGAATGGTTAGCCTTGTTTTTGCAATTTCTAACGATACCACGAACCTACCAGATTAACAATACTTGTAGATTGCGTCCAGTTCCTTAACATGGAACTTGATTGCTGTACTTGTTTCTGGAGCTCGTCGACAGCTTTTTTTCGTTCTCCGACAGCTGGATATTTACTAGCAAACTGTGTATGTTTTGTAGTGAAGTGTCTCTCTAAATTTGATTTCTTATTGTTTGCGAGTTTTTCGTGGCAAATGAGACAAGTCGGACGGCCATCTGAGTTGCATATGAAAGTGAACGACTCCTTCCAATCCCGATTGAATTATCGATGCACTTCTCAAGATATTTTTTATTTTATTTTTTAGATGCCATGCTTGCGGTGAAGCTGTGATAAGGAATTTTTAAGATAATTATTCAGGTGTCCAATACAGTAGATGACAAGTTTTGCAATTATTTACTATGTCAACGTAAGCCTACGTAAATGCATACGAAAAGATGGGCATTAACGTACAATCCATCAAAAAACATTTTACCTCGATGTTTCCCAATTAAAAATACTTACCTTGATAGAATAAATAATTCTCCAATAATTGAATTATTAAACTAAACAATTCAGACACGAAACACTTTTTGCCACACTCTGTGGTCGCCTCCCGTCTGCGGTGATCGCCGACTGGCATGAACGGACTTGTCAGAACTCAGAACGTGCTTTTCGCAGTGCGACAACAAGCGAGAACAATGGACTAATTGTGAGAGATAGAAATGGTGCCTAATCCTCGTTAATCGATGCAGATTGATAAAAAATTTCTTATAAAATAAATAATATCTGCGTATGGAACTAAAGAGTACCTGAATTACGTAACCATTACGACACCTCACCTCAGCCTCACGATACCAGCAATAGTCTACTGTATTTCTGTAAAATAGTTAACATATTTCTGTGACAACATTCAGATTTGATTTCATTAATGTAGAGGTACTTCGATACATCGATATGTATATATTTCAATGATATTATTCTTATGTGTATTCTTTCTTTTGTCATTATGATCTTTTACGTACTCGTCACTCTGATATTGGGGCGCGTAAGCGGTTATTGGGGAGTCAAGCTTTGGTCGTCATGTTAAAAAGACGCAAATTGTGGTCAGTTTATGAAATGTGAACTTTAACAGTGAGGAAGATATTTTCAAGTATGTTTTATATTGTGAAGTGATGCTTTGGAATGAGTTACGTGATATTGCAACAAAAGTAATAAAAAAGAAGTGTAACTTAAATTCAGAGTGTTGATTACTTTTTTACATCACCGTTGTCCTAACTTGCAAAAGTTTAATCTTCAAGAATGGCTTATGAAACACATCTATAAAACTTTTGAATATAGCAGAATAATACCTAGGCTTCTTTGCATCCGAGCTTGGAATCATCACTACCTAGATTTTCGACGATTGAGCCATGAGTTCACAACGAGACCAGCGTGGGAAACAGGAAAAGATGAGTGCCTAGTTTATTCATTATTACAAGAAATGACTTTATTAACTGTGCTCTAATGACACCTGCCACATAATATAACGTTGTTATTGCCTGAAAATGCAATATTTAGCTGCATGAGCAATACTACAATCATAATTAATTTTTGACCTTTGTTGTGGTAGAGTTGTTAGAAGCTTCACATCCAAAGAGCCGCATGTGGCTCGCGAGCTGCAGGTTGCCGACCTCGGTTCTCGGCTGTTCGCGAACCCGGTGTCCTTACAACAGGCGTGCTGCGAGTACATGACGACCCGAGTCATGTTGGGCCGGATACAAGCGGCTTGGTCCTCGCTTCAGCAGGCGAGCCGAAACCGGTCAAACGTTGGGCGCTCCAGCATTCTCCTGCCTATTACGGTTAGTCGTGCTGCATGGAACTGAAGCAACTATGCCTTGGTCCCATAATACCTGCGTCTTGTTTGTGTTAACTGAACGAGGAGGTGCAGCTGTGAGAATTATGCCCATGTCCGGGAGGAAGGCGGTTCAAACTTTCATCCAGTCACGCAGATTTTGGTTTTGCGTCGCTGTGCTAAATGATTTAAAGTACATCCTGACATCGTTCATTTCTAAAAGGCACGTCCGATTTCCTTACTCATACTTCCCCAATCCGATCTCGCGCCCCGTCTCCAGTGAGCACGTTGTTGATTAAACCTTAAACTATCAACTTCCTTTCTTCCTTTTCTGCTTGCGTTTTCCCCAAGACCAGGGTGTAGTATTTTGCTGAAATTTGCAACGTAACACCACAGACGTGTGATTTGGAAGAGAATTCTCTGACCGTCGAAACAGGTCACCAAAGTTAGCAGTAATACCGATGTTCAGTACGTCATAAAGTATCGTTTGAAGGCTTTGGTGAGAGTAGTGAGACATAAGAAATGAGCCTTTAAGAGCAGTACAAGGTCACTGCAAGCAGTGCACAACATGGCTAATATCTGGCCCCGGTTCGCCGACGATCTCGAGTGATATCACCAGGAGGATTGTCTGTAGACCTTGCATTAGCCCCAGGAGTTGCAGACACGCTCGTTTTTGTGTATACACCAAAGTCAATGTCAGGCTACGAACGAGTGATGTGACGTCATTTGTGAAGGCATTGCTAATTACGCATATAAATTTTTTTCGTGATTTTCTTTAGATTTCTATTCTTTTTCTTTTGTTCATATGGGCATTTCTAATTGTGATTATGTAACATTCTACTGTGGTTTTTAAATGTAAAGATGTAATTGTGCCAATGGATAAATATGTTTCTTGCTTTGTACCTGTGGTAAAGTTTGTAAAGTTCTCTTTTCGAATATTATTAATTGTGAAAAATGCAGTCAATAACACTTATAAAGATTTATGTAATTTACGATAACGATATAACATCTATAGACAGGGGACAGCGATAGTGATGTCGATAGTCGAAAGGTTGTTGTGTAGTAGAGGGGATGGTGGATGGAGTGTCTTTGATGCGTGCGCGAAAAAATAGTACTGTCTTTTATGAAAACCATACGTAATTGTATGGACAGTGATACCTAACTATCAGATTGTTAATTCTCTTTACCACTGCGGTATGTAATGCCATCGCTAGAGAACTTTAAGAGCAAATAAACCGGACTGTGAAAGTGCCGGTAACAATACTTTGTTGTGGCCGACACGAACAGTGCTTTTATGCGAATGAACTTTGCTGGTATTGGTTTTGGGTGGTGGAACTGTTGGCTATCACATTCTTACAGTCCGTGAAAGTGAATACTTTAATTAACTGTGCAATATAAATGACTTTCAGTGATGTTGTCGAAGTTTGAAATGCGAGAACAGAGTGGACATTGTTTACGCTGTGCTTCACACACAAGAATAATTCTATGAACTGTGTATTTGTGGGTAAGACTGTATGAATGTGACGAACTGTGTAATTATGGACGATAGCGTCACCAGCAGTGCATAATGTGTAAAAACGAGCGATATCTACGAAATGTGCTTTGAAAGAGAGGACATGTCAACAACGGTCTTATACTGGCGTCTTGTGGTTTGTTAATCACGACGGTGTTAATGATACAGCTGTGCCGGAACTTTATTTGCGTTTCGCCGGAGAAGATTAACCAGCGGAACTGCCTGTATCCTGCTCTCATCATCGTAACCCGCCGACATCGTGCTGCCCAACACAACGCTTCGTATGCAACAAAAAGTTCAGAGATTTCGCCGAACGCTATCCCCTGACCTAGAAACTTTCTCTATTAATAGTATAATAATTACAGACTCTATTCAAATAAATTCTTTGTTTAATTTATGTTTGCTTTCTGCTAACGAAAATATAATTACAATCAATGAATTGAAAGTTGCCTGGTAGTCATTGTTGAAACACCAGTAAATATAAACTTCTTCCTCTCATTAGAACTAATTCTCCTTGCATGTCAAAATTATTGTAGCTATTTTATGTAGTTTTATGTATTGTTATCAGACTAGACATATGACAGTGACTAATAAGAGTATTTTGTTGCGAAATATGGTATCGCGGGAAATTTACAGCGACTGCCATAATTGCTTGCGTTCTGCTATTACCGTATTGCTGCATTTCCTGACGTGAGCGTGAATTATAAATGTCAGCTGTCAAATCACGTAGGGGCTGTTTACCCAGTAATAAAAGTTTTTGATATTGTATTGCTACGAGTCCTAGTATTAAGAGACACTGGTTATACTCAAAAGCGGGTAGATGTATGGTGAACCCCCCCCCCCCCCCCCCAGTGTTCATGCAATTATTAACAGTATTGTGTGTGATTCACGAAATTTTGTCACTTTTTCTAATTCTTTTCAGATATTGTCTTAGACGTCTTTTAAGTTTCAGAGAATATATACACAATTTTGTCTGTTCAGATTAATTTCAGAGCAGTTTCTCGTGAATATTAGAATTTTCAGTTCATAAACAAAGTGGGATCGTGACCAATTGAGAAGTATAACAAAGAGTGTGGTTTTCCAACTAGAATTTTGGATGACTTCACAGTCCAGATTTTGATAATTATTTTTCCTGTGGGTTGAGGTCATCACATATGGCGCCGTGTTGTGACAGGACAGTGTTTTAGTAATACTATCTTTTCGAACCTGTCAATCTTAGGATCGATGTTTGAATTTTGGAAGAGTGAAAATTGTATTGTTTTGTTTTGTGTGGGTTACCGTTTGTAGAGAAAATGACAATCAAAGAAGATTAGCATGTAGCTAGCTTCAAGGTGTGGGAAAGTGAGCAATGAAAAAATAGAGTTTGTTATGGAAAAGGTAGATAAAGGATTATACATTAAAGTGAAATCAGGTCTCAGAAGAGAAGCAGATTAGAAGGGAGGAGTGGAAAGTATGTTAGCATTGATGTTGACGAAAATGGAAGGAATGAAAACAGAAGTGAGTGGAAAGCTAGAAGCTGACAGCAAATCTCAGGAAAAATTGGGTGAAGAAATAAAAAAGCTATATAAAAGTTTGAAAAACGTCTGAGGGGATTTAGAAAGGAAGTGGAAGATGGGTTGGAAAAGAATATCTTGGACTTTAATTCAGAGGTTGATAAAGATTTTGAGAAGTTTAAAGATGATGTTAAAGAGACTTTCAAAGAGACAGAGTTTGAGTTAAATAAGAAGCAAAAGAAGTTTGAAAACATCATAATGGAAAGTGTAGAATGCTTGGATAAAAACATGAAAGCCCAATCTACTGAATGTATGAAGGGGAAGGATGAAATTAAAGATTATTGCAAAGGAATGTTCCGCGAATATAGACAAAAAACTAAGGCAGAAGTGAAAGATATTAGAGAGACCACTGCTAAGATTGAGAATAGGGTAGGGAGTTTAGAAAAGACAGTACAGGGTAAGCAGTTTACTGCATCACCAGTAATAGTGCAGATAAGGGATTGTAGTAGTTTCAATAATATAGTTTTTGATCCTAGTGGGATGTACATCCCGCGTCTTTCGTGAATAGTTTGAAAAGTCAGTTTACTACAGATTGGTCAGAAAAGGACAAACTAAGGAGGGCAAGTGCTTGTTTAAAAGGGAAAGGTCTAGATTGGGGAGCTGATGCACCAGAAAATATGAAACATTTGAGGATTTTGTGTCAGAGTTTTTGAAAGAATACTGCTCGAAAGAAAAAGGAAGTGATGTCATAGAAGCTTTTAAGAATGCCCCATGGTATGATAGGAGGAGTACAAAGAATATGAGAGAATATTGTCAGAAATGGATAAGTAAACTAAAACAATTGGTCATCCCATGGAGTGACAAGGATACTATAGAAATATTGATAGGAAAGTTGCCTTCTAATAGAAGGTGTGGGTTGATAGGAAATGTTAGTACTATCAAAGACTTTCTGAACAGAGTGAGGGATGTGGATAGGTGGCAAGTGGGCTGTTCATTTAATGAAAATAGACATGCAGATGGTCATTATGATAATCAGGATAGAGTAGGGAGCATGAACCAAGTAAATGTTAGAGGTAGGGGAAGAGGCCAAGGCCGAGGAGCTTTTGGAGGAAATAGCCAAGGTTATCAGACATTAGAGGAATCATGAGAGGGAAACAGAGTCCCGCTATGGTGAAGGCCCGTACTGGGGTGGGACAAAGGTTAGGGCCTACTGAATTTTCAAATCACCATGATAATGTAAGGGATACAGTGATGGGTAATAGTATTAGTAATGATTATGGTGATAGAGTGTGTAGTCATCATGGTCTGGTGATGGAAGAAATTGGACCTGAGGTTAATGGTGAAGGTGGTAATGAATTAGGAGACTCATGTATGAAGATGTATGAGGGAATCAAAGAATATGAAAGGCAGCCAAAGGGAGTGATAAATGAAAGGAAACTATTTCAAAATGCAAGTGGTAATGGTGAAAAGGAGAGTATGAGTAATGGTTGCAGTATGGGAGGAGAGAAAGAAATTAGTGAAAGGGGTGCTTTCCATTCATGTGATGATTTAAGGAAAGATGCTAAGCTAAGAGAAAAGTCAATTTCTGAGGTCAATGGAGGGGTGATGAATACATATGCCTTGAACCATAAAGAGAAAGTAAGTAATGAAGAAGATGTTAATGTTTTTATTATTCACAGAGATGTAGGGATAGCAGCTGATGATCAGGAGGAAATAGGTGTTGGTGCTCTTCAGAAATGTTTAGAAGGGAAGGAAAGTTCAAAGTTGAATTGTGATGACTGAGCTCATAATGAAATTGAGCAGGATTTATTATGTGAAGAAAGTAGTGATGATGGTGATAGGATTAAGCAACCTTTTGTGAGAATTTGAATGTATGGTAGGGAAGAAAAAGCTCTTTTCGATACAGGTAGTGAAATTAGTGCTATTGCTGAAAGTTTATTTAATAACATAAAGGAGCAAAATGAAGTGATGAGTATACCAGTAGTATGTTTGAAGATATAGGGTGCTACAGGGAAATTAAGCAAGGTAATTAAACACCAAATAATTTTGGAATTTGAGATTGTGGGCATAGGTTTAGTGCATAATTTTTTTTGTAGTACCTGTGTTAACAGTGAATATTATATTGAGTTATATGGTTGACAGAGTGCAAGGCGGAGATAAACTATAGAGAGTTTTGTTAATTTTGAGGGTGATGGGTCAAGGATCATTGTGAAGTTTGATGGATTGGTGATAGATAACGACCTATTGTTAGGGTATTTGAAAGTGAAAATGATGCCTGTAGTAACTAATTTGGGCGACCTTAAAGTGAACTTGGACTATAGGAATGAGGAGGATACAAGTGGACTTATGGACGAATTGAAGAACCGAATGTCTAAAGTTGAAGGGTTAAATGAATGACAGAAAGAAGTGAGAGAAGTTTTGTGAGTGAATAGTGAAGTTTTTTCTGACAGGCCAGGAAGAGTAAACAATTATGAATGTAAGCTGGATATCAAACCACATGAACCTTTTTCGAATAAACCTTATTCCATACTATTTGCACAGAGGGAGGCGGTAAATAAAGAAATTGAGAGGATGTTGAATTGTGGTGTTATAGAGCGAGGGAAGAGTGAATGTATTTCACTTCTGGTCATTGTGGCCAAGAAAGGTGGTAGTGTGAGACTAGTTATTGATACCAGGATGTTAAACGAAGTGGTAAGGAGAGAAACTGATAGTCCAGAGAGTATAGAGAGGATGTTACAGAGGTATCACAAAGTAAACTATCTTAGTAGTCTTGATCTGACCTGCAGATACTGGCAGGTGGCACTTGCTAAGGAATATAGGAAGTATACAGCATTTTTGGTAAATGGGAAGTGTTACCAATACACTGTTGTCCCATTTGGGTTTAATATTAGTGTGTCTGTTTTTATACGAGCTCTTGATCAAGTATTAGGACCAGAGTTGAGTTCAAAACTGACAATATATGTGGATGACCTATTAGTTGCCACTGAGCTATGGGAAGAACATTGTTGTTTATTAAATGAGTTGTTTCAAGCCTTAAAGAAAGGGGGCATGACCCTGAGACTCAAAAGTGTGAATTTGGTTGCAAAGAGATAAAGTTTTTGGGTAGGATTTTGTCAACTTCTGGTATTAAGATGGATCCAGACAAAATGAAAGCAATCAAAGAGTGTCCATCCCCAAGAAATAGAAAAGAGTTGAAATCATTTTTGGGTATGCATAAATTTTTACTGGAATTTTGTGCCAGGGCAAGCTTTTAATATGCCATGTCTGAACAAGTTATTAAGTCCTAAAGTGAACTATGTTTGGACAGAAGAGTGTCAGAAAGCCTCTAATGAATTTAAGGAAGTTTTGTAAGAGGAGAAGGTTTTACACCATCCTGATCTTAGTAAACCACTCTGTTTGGGGACTGATTCGAATGGGTACGGTATTGGAGTGGAATTGTTTCAAAATTTTGGGGATGAGGAAAATGAAGATCATAGGACCATAGCCTTTGCAAGTAGGTCATTGACCAGGTATGAGAGAAATTGCACTGTGACTGAGTTTGAAGCATTGGCAGTAGTTTGGAGGTTTCAAAAGTTCAGAGATTACCTATGGGTGAATAAAACTATCATATATACTGATCACAGAGCCCTTACATTTTTCAAAAAGTTTTGGCTGGTACATAGACGGTTAACAAGATGGACTTTGTTCCTTTTGAGATAAAGTATATTAAAGGTATACAGAACGAAGTAGCAGATGCTTTATCCAAGTTAGCGTTGAGTGAAGGTAAAGATACAGGGTATGATGCTGATGAAGAGCATGTGAAGTTGTTTTATATAAAAGGTGTTAAAGGAGAGAAGATAATTGGCAAAAACATGAAAAGGTATCAGAATCAGGATGAAGTGTGGAAAATGGTGAAGCGTGAACTGGAAAGGAAAGATAGTAAGAATAAGATGCCAAAGTATTACAAAATTCATGATGGAGTGTTGTTTAGATGAACTGATGAAAATTCAGAAGATTGGAAACTATGTTGGCCCCGTGGATATATACACTCCTGGAAATTGAAATAAGAACACCGTGAATTCATTGTCCCAGGAAGGGGAAACTTTATTGACACATTCCTGGGGTCAGATACATCACATGATCACACTGACAGAACCACAGGCACATAGACACAGGCAACAGAGCATGCACAATGTCGGCACTAGTACAGTGTATATCCACCTTTCGCAGCAATGCAGGCTGCTATTCTCCCATGGAGACGATCGTAGAGATGCTGGATGTAGTTCCCTTGCCGGTCTAGGAATGGTAGAACGATGGGTTCGATGACGGTTTGGATGTACCGTGCACTATTCAGTGTCCCCTCGACGATCACCAGAGGTGTACGGCCAGTGTAGGAGATCGCTCCCCACACCATGATGCCGGGTGTTGGCCCTGTGTGCTTCGGTCGTATTCAGTCCTGATTGTGGCGCTCACCTGCGTGAGCGGAAGACGGCCTAACGGTGTGCGGGACCGTAGCCCAGCTTCATGGAGACGGTTGCGAATGGTCTTCGCCGATACCCCAGGAGCAACAGTGTCCCTAATTTGCTGGGAAGTGGCGGTGCGGTCCCCTACGGCACTGCGTAGGATCCTACGGTCTTGGCGTGCATCCGTGCGTCGCTGCTGTCCGGTCCCAGGTCGACGGGCACGTGCACCTTCCGCCGACCACTGGCGACAACATCGATGTACTGTGGAGACCTCACGCCCCACGTGCTGAGCAATTCGGCGGTACGTCCACCCGGCCTCCCGCATGCCCACTATACGCCCTCGCTCAAAGTCCGTCAACTGCACATACGGTTCACGTCCACGCTGTCGCGGCATGCTACCAGTGTTAAAGACTGCAATGGAGCTCCGTATGCCACGGCAAACTGGCTGACACTGACGGCAGCGGTGCACAAATGCTGCGCAGCTAGCGCCATTCGACGGCCAACAACGCGGTTCCTGGTGTGTCCGCTGTGCCGTGCGTGTGATCATTGCTTGTGCAGCCCTCTCGCAGTGTCCGGAGCAAGTATGGTGGGCCTGACACACCGGTGTCAATGTGTTCTTTTTTCCATTTCCGGTAGTGTATATTATGTGCAGCCCCAAAATACTCTTCTTCCAGTGCAGCCGAGATAAGATAAAAGGTTGGACATCCCTGTTTTAATGTATGCTGCTTAATATCTTGACTTATATTTTATGTTTCATACTACAGACCTGTTGTGATTCTACTGAAATGCGTCATGAGATGATAAATAAAAAATTATTTGTCATCCAAGGCAAGTGTATTACTATGCAGTGAAAATGTGAGTTTATGTATGGCCATCAAACACATGACCCATCATATCAGGACCACGCCACTAATGTTTTACATTTACACAATATTAATGACATTATACTCTCTGAATAAGTGTGCGAAAGGATTATTTCTTCAAAGAGCAACTGCCGGAATGTGTGATGACCTCAGCCCACAGGAAAAATAATTATCAAATTCTGAACTGTGAAATCATCCAAAATTCTAGTTGGAAAACCACACTCTTTGTTGTACTTCTCAATTAGTCACGATCCCACTTTGTTTATGAACTGAAACCTCTAATATTCACGAGAAAATGCTCTGAAATTAACCTGAACCGACAAAATTGTGTATATATTCTCTGAAACTTAAGACATCTAAGACAATATCTGAAAGGAATTAGAAAAAGTGACAAAATTTCGTGAATCACACACACTACTGTTAATAATTGTATGAACACTGGGGGGGGGGGGGGGGGAATTCACCATACATCTAAGACACCAACAGAATTCTAGGATGAACAAATAATTACATTAAACCTATACAATGCTGCTGCAGACAATCTTACTAGATTCTTGACAATTGTATATTCGACTTATCATCACACACTATGGAGTGTCTTTGGAAGAATTTATAAGTAAGGCCACAGTTTACTATAACAACTCACACCTGATTGCTTGAATCTGAAAACTACTTGACTCTTCACATCATGAAACATGTAAAAAAAAAAAGCTATCTGGTTTCAAAAAGAAATTTATGTAATGGTATAGAAGAAATTATTCTTAAAACACTTCTTATTTACAGTTCATAATCAATTCTTTAGACTGTTTACACTGAAATTTATTCCCTCTGAAAACAGCAAGTGGGAAAATGTATTAGTGTGTTGTTCTTGCCTTATATGGTTTTAAATCAACTACATCCTTAAGGGCCAATTTCTTCTTGGACTTGGGACATGTGAGATAGAATACATTCGGGTGGGGTATACCAGTTACCTCAAATGGTCCTTTGTATACATCAAAAAATTTAGAAATCTCACTATTTATCCCTTTTGACTTTTCATATGTCTTGACCAAAACCAAATCTCCTATCCTTACATCAACACCCTTCACCTTATCATCATGACATTTTTTTCTTTCCAACAGTTCCTTCTCTACCAGTTCTCTTACCCTTTTTTTTTCTTTTCAACCCAACTCAATTCCTCCTTGGCAGGGAAAGAAAACTTTTCTGCCACCAGACTTTTTTGTCTCTCACCTTTCATAATCTCCTGAGGAGTAAACCCAGTCACCTCATGAACAAAAGTATTCATTATATCCTCAGTGTCTCCTGTTATGTCTCCCCATGAACTGTGGTTATTGCTACAATAATTACGGCAGAATCTGCCAATCTCCCTCATATAACGTTCTACTGGATTCCCTTGCAGATGATACATTGATGTGTAAATTACTGTAACTCATTGATTGTTAAGGCCTTCTTGCTCAACAAGTGGGGCGTGAGGTCTCCACAGTACATCGATGTTGTCGCCAGTGGTCGGCGGAAGGTGCACGTGCCCGTCGACCTGGGACCGGACCGCAGCGACGCACGGCGCACGGGTGCACGCCAAGACCGTAGGATCCTACGCAGTGCCGTAGAGGACCGCACCGCCACTTCCCAGCAAATTAGGGACACTGTTGCTCCTGGGGTATCGACGAGGACCATTCGCAACCGTCTCCATGAAGCTGGGCTACGGTCCCGCACACCGTTAGGCCGTCTTCCGCTCACGCCCCAACATCGTGCAGCCCGCCTCCAGTGGTGTCGCGACAAGCGTGAATGGAGGGACGAATGGAGACGTGTCGTCTTCAGCGATGAGAGTCGCTTCTGCCTTGGTGCCAATGATGGTCGTATGCGTGTTTGGCGCCGTGCAGGTGAGCGCCACAATCAGGACCGCATACGACCAAGGCACACAGTGCCAACACCCGGCATCATGGTGTGGGGAGCGATCTCCTACACTGGCCGTACACCTCTGGTGATCGTCGAGGGGACACTGAATAGTCCACGGTACATCCAAACCGTCATCGAACCCATCGTTCTACCATTCCTAGACCGGCAAGGGAACTTGCTGTTCCAACAGGACAATGCACGTCCGCATGTATCCCGTGCCACCCAACGTGCACTAGAAGGTGTAAGTCAACTACCCTGGCCAGCAAGATCTCCGAATCTGTCCCCCATTGAGCATGTTTGGGACTGGATGAAGCGTCATCTCACGCGGTCTGCACGTCCAGCACGAACGCTGGTCCAACTGAGGCGCCAGGTGGAAATGGCATGGCAAGCCGTTCCACAGGACTACATCCAGCATCTCTACGATCGTCTCCATGGGAGAATAGCAGCCTGCATTGCTGCGAAAGGTGGATATACACTGTACTAGTGCCGACATTGTGCATGCTCTGTTGCCTGTGTCTATGTGCCTGTGGTTCTGTCAGTGTGATCATGTGATGTATCTGACCCCAGGAATGTGTAAATAAAGTTTCCCCTTCCTGGGACAATGAATTCACGGTGTTCTTATTTCAATTTCCAGGAGTGTACTTAACACTAACAAAGACAGAAAAAGAGAGATGAAGATGGGAGAGAAGAGAGAGAGAGAGAGAGAGAGAGAGAGAGAGAGAGAGGCAGAGAGAGAGACAGAGACAGAGAGAGATAAAGATGGACACGGTACAGATCAAGCATGGTGTGGCGGTGATGTCATTTAAAAACCTTACTTTCTCATTTACCGATCGTGTGATCGATGCTCAGTTCTTAGGCCGCATTGATACTTGTTTTAGGCTGCATACTGACGGCGGGCCGCGGGTTGGACACCCCTGCATTGAAACAACGCAGCGAAGAGGAGAAAGACGCCTGGTTGCCGTGCGGGGTAGCCGCGCGGTCTCAGCCGCATTGCCGCCGCTCGAGTGGCTGTCCCCGTCGGAGGTTCGCGTTCTCCCTCGCGCGTGGGTGTGTGTGAGTGTTGGCCTTAGCGTAAGTTAGTTTAAGCTGGATTAACTAGTCGGTACGTCTAGGGATCGATGACCTCAGAAGTTTGGTCCCATAGGAACTTTCGACAAAATACCCCCTGGTAAAATCAGTATAAGGTAACTTATCGCTTTCTACTCTACTCCGTAACACCATCAGTTCCAAACTAACCCTGGCAGTCCACATGCTGCAAGGCAAAAAAATTGCAGGTAGGTGGCGTTACTGATAGCAATTCCTTCGATATCAGTTGTAACTGTTGAATGACAACACTTATTAAAAAGAATCTATTTTATTTAACTTACGTATACACACAAAAAAGTTTTGCATCATCCTGGTTCCCAGAACTCCTGAAGATAGACGTTGACTGTGGATATTTTATCACAGACACAGTCCCTTTGACTGTTCAGAGATGTCACTAAGCCTGCCCAATCATGCATGAACAGCGCCCATTAGGCGGAGGGGCTTCGATAACCGATGTTCCAGTCATTCCACCAGGAAGGAGGTACATCGCTCGTTTTGTCTGTAGTTCAACCATGCCTAGACGGTCAATACCGCGGTTCTATCGCATCCGCGTTGTTAGTTTGTGCCAGGAAGGACTCTCAATAAGGGAAGTGTCCAGGCGTCTCGTAGTGAACCAAAACGATGTTGTTCGGATATGGAGGAGATACAGAGAGACAGGAACTGTCGATGAGATGCCTCGCTCAGTCCGCCCAAGGGCTACTACTGGATGGGATGACCGCTGCCTACGGATTATGGCTCCGAGGAACACTGACAGCAACGCTACCGTTTTGAATAACGCTTTTCGTGCAGCCACAGGACGTCGTGTTACGACTCAAACTGTGCGCAATACGCTACATAATGCGGAACTTCTCCCCTGACGTCCACGTCGAGGTCCATCTTTGCAACCACGACACCATGCAACGCAGTACAGATAGGCCCAATAACTGCCGAATGGACTACTCAGAGTTGGCATCATGTTCTCTTCACATATGCCTTCAACCAGACAATCATTGGAGACGTTTTTAGAGGCAACCCGGTCAGGCTGGACGCCTTACACACACTGTCCAGCGAGTGCAGCAAGGTGGATGTTCCATGCTTTTTTGGGTGGCGTTATGTGGGACCGACATAAGCAGCTGGTGGTCATGGAAGGCGCCGTAACCGGTGTACGATACGTGAATGCCACCCTCCGTCCGATAGTGCAACCATATCGGCAGCATATTAGCGAGACATTCGTCTTCAAGGACGACAATTCTCTCCCCCATCGTGCACATTTTGTGAACGACTTCCTTCAGGATAACGTCACCCCTCGACTAGAGTGGCCAGCATGTTCTCCAGTCAAGAACCCTATTGAACACGCCTGGGCTAGATTGAAAAGAGCTATTTATGGACGACGTGAGCCACCAACCACTCTGAGGGATCTACTCCGAATCGCCGTGGAGGAGTGGGACAATCTGGACCTACAGTGCCTTGATGAACTTGTGGATAGTATGCCATTTCGAATACAGGCATGCATCAAAGCAAGAGGAAGTGTTATTGGGCATTAGAGGTACCAGTGTGTACAGCCATCTGGACCACCACCTCTGAAGGTCTCGTTGTATGGTGGTACAACATGCAATGAGTGGTTTTCATGATCAATAAAAAGGCCGGAAATGATGTTTATGTTGCTCTAATCCAATTTTCTGCAGAGGTTCCGGAACTCTCGGAACCGAGATGATGCAAAACTTTTTTTTGATGTGTGTACACAAGTTAAATCCTCGCAGTTCTCTCACCTATCTGAAAGACAAGAGTTCCCGAACGCCCACAAAGTTCAAGGCAGCTACAAAGCTCCTGATTTCTGCCACTAAAGCTAATTTTTATGCCATACAGTGATGGTCTTTGAAACTGTTGCGTGTAGGTCTTTTGAGTGCTGCCTTCAAAAGATAATTCCAGAAGGCAAACCCTCCCCAACGACTGCAAAACAATGTTTCTTTTGCGTGTTAAAACTCCTGAGGTTTGGTCCATACCCGCAAATATTGCGTTAGCAACGGGCCTGGTAACGTGTTCACTAAACTGCTCCTGAACTTCCCCTGCAAGATGGGGAGCGTGTTCCTTGTGGTCAGACATTGCCCCTCTATCAGTGTGGTTCCCCTTCCTAATAGTGCACACACGGTTTGCTAAAGCCGTAATGGTGTAATTTCCGGTCGATTACTTGTCGCCAAATTTGTTTAGAAACTCTATCGGCAAGTTTTTTGACCATCTAAATACTTGTGGAACATTATTTCATGTGCACACTTCTTATCCGTTTACACGATTCCTTTTCTTGGTTTGACTCCATTTCTTTCTAAATCTCATTCCCGTTTTTTCCTTATTGCTTCATTAGTTCTTCAGTTATCTAAATTTTCTTTAGTTAGCGGCGTAACTGTTTCAATTTTTTAAATTTCTTCCACTCAATTCCAACTGTGGGTGAGTTATTTTCAAACTAAATTGAGTGAATGTCTCGTATTTGTCCCTCTTAGTCACTGCAACCCACGTATTTGTCCGTTTTTAAGCAATAAATGCAGATAATTCACTATTCGTAGGGTACATAAAAGCACTAGAGTAGTTGATAAGCCCTTTGCAGTGTCATTACCGATTAACCGTGTCAGTTAATCGATAACTCTTAACGCTGAAAATAATTAAATGCATGTATCTGCCTCAACTAAGCCCCATCAGGGGATGTCGGTTCAACGTTTCACATTCTTCCACGTTCATGTTATCCAAAACTCAAAACAAACATTGTAACTAAGAGGAGAAGGTGTTACCACTGCACCTTAACACTCTTTCTCACTCTCTGTCTCCGACACTTGCTTCTTGTGCACGAAATTCCCTGAAAACACTTTCTCATTGTTAGAAACATCTTACTCTCAGGACCGTTTATGATTTCCAATTCCACAAGATCAAAACCACGACTTCTCCTCACATTCTGCAGTCTCGCTCCTCTAGTGAAAAGTTACACCTCTGCAAATTAGGCAATTTACAGAAATTTTCAATCAAACGCAAATAATCATCATTGACTTTTTTTCATGATACAGTAGCACTTACTCAGCGGCTTTGTCCTCTCTGAAACTTGTTGAGCTGAAGCGTCTGTCGGATTATGGAAATTCTGCACTTAGTGAGAACTCTCATCCCTGGCTTGGAGCGGCAAAACCGAGCGAGGAGGCACTGTGGTCAACACACTGGACTCGCGTTTGGGAGGACGACGGTTCAAATCCCCGTCCGGCCATCCAAATTTATTTTTCCCTAAAACGTGTAAGGCATATTACCGGACGATTCCATTTGAATGTGCACGGCTGATTTTTTGCTCTTCCTTCCCCTACACGAGCTTGTGCTCTGTCTTCAATGAACTCGCAGTCGATGGTAAGTTAATCTCTGACCTTCCTTCCTACCTTTCTGGAGCGTCTAGAAGTCTCAGAGTCACTGAAATGTTTACAGTCTGGTATACAGGTGAACTATGGTTCAGTTGGCTCTGAGTACTATGGGACTTAACATCCAAGGTCATCAGTCCCCTAGAACTTACGATTACTTAAACCTAACGAACCTATGGACATCACACACATCAATGCCCGAGGCAGGATTCGAACCAGCCACCGTAGTGGGCGCGCGGTTCCAGACTGAAGCGCCTAGAACCGCTCGGCCACACCGGCCGGCCAGGTGAACTATGCCAGAAATGCCGTATTATTACAAGCCTAAGTTTATTTTTTTTTTTTTTTGTGCAATAGGAAAGGATTATACCGAGTGGCAAACTGGTGCGACAAAGGACAACAATCATTGATGCAGTCTTTATTATTTTTTTCCTTTTTCATAGTTGTAATTTTTCTGACAGTTGAAACGCGAATTGCACATTGTACATGTTACCTCCTTGCATGACGTATTCGATACGTTTAAGTTTTCAAAACATAGAACATCAGTAGCCTAATGTAAAAAAAAAAGAAATCCATCTCCAGATAGTTTTTGGTAAACTCTTGTTTTACTTCTTCAAGGGAAGTGTAAATCTGCTGCCGTAATTGAGACAATGTATTGCACAAGACAACCATGGAGACTGGCATTATTACAACAAGGGTGTTTCTCGGCTCCCACGTACACACATAATATTCTCAAGTACCTTGCTTTCACTTGCCACGTTTTTATGTAGTTTACTATATTCGCCACAGTTTCTGAGGGTAAATTCAGTGGAGGCTTTAGAGTCTTTGATGCTGTGAGTTCATTTCGAATCTGGAACCCTTTTTTCGAATAAGAGCTTACAGTCCTACACATCATCAGGGTATCAGACGACCATAGTTAATAGAAACACCATTAGTACAAATACCAACGTACTTCCTTCAGACCAAATCGTTTTCAAGTCAATGAAAAATGTTCTTTGTATCTATGGAAAAATTGCAGTCATCCTGGTAGGACTGCAGTGAACTCCGAAACTTTTGAATTTTGCACACACGTACGAATGAAACTAATTCTCCACTATTATGATGGATGCTGATGTGAGATTTGCTGACTTCAGTGCACGTAATGCTACGATTTTTGTTAAGGTAACCACAGAGTGCGTGACAGTGTTGATATTTCTAAACGTCTTGTACACGCCGTGTTAGTGAGCAGAGAAATAGTGAGTAATACCCAGTTGAAATAATTGTTGGAGAAGTTAATATGTAAAGCAGTTTCACAGCGAGTACATCCTAGTGTAGTTTTAAACACCGTAACACAGACACGTCGTGGCACCTGGACCGGGACGCACACAGAGAGGCAGAGGATCACCTGGTGTCTCAGCCCAGGCGGCCGCGTCGCCACTTTTTAAGAGCTCGTCCTGGGGCAGTTGTCTGAAATTTCCCTAAGAAAGACGCCCGAGTCGGACCGTGCACCCAGCCGACAGCGGTTAATAACACAGCGTGGCGTGACCCGCCATGAATGTAAATACAAAATTTGCGTGCGGGGCGTCAGCGCCTCCCCCCTAATGACACAAGCCCCCCTGTCCCCTCACCCCCATGTCACCAGACCAGGCAGCGCGGGGCTCCTCAGCACAGACGTTGCTGCCGGCCAATTTGCCGGCTCTAACTTTGTTATTAGGGGCCTCGATCACGCCCTCTCCTGCCCCGCGCTGCAGACGGCAGGCAGCGGAATTTTCGTACAGAGCGGCGCATTTTAAGTAGGACAGCATGGTGAGTTCTCGGTTGCGAGAAAATTCCCGTGAACTTTGACAAGAGACACTAATGCGCCCTCTCAGAAAATTTCTGATGGATTTTTCATTGCGACAAAAATCAGACTCCCAACCTTTTGAAGTTGCAGCCTCTGAGAACTGACAAACAGAGCGAGAAACAGATACAATTACTCTAGACACAGGACATCATATTACTGAGATAATAGGAACTATGGCAAAGAATTGCTGAGGTGCACAGATTCTGGGAATAATGTACTCTGCGTTTTTGTAAAAAGTTAGGCATTGAGACAGGATCTGAAGTTATACATACGCCCTATATAGATTGTTCCGCAGCACTCACGTTCAGTATATGAGACTGACAAGCTGTCTACACGCCTGCTACCTACGTTTACGAAAATTGTGTTCCCATTCCCTCTAACTTTGCTACGTTGCTTGAATTTCATCCAGAATTGTACCTGTCCCTATAAGTTCTAAACGACATGCTCTTCTCCTTGCCTTCCAAATCTGATCTCGTCCCATACGCATCCTTTAATAATTAATTAAAGTCCAATGAATTCTAAAAAAACTGCATTGCCGAAAGTCCTGCATAACCCACGTACGTAAACATTAAATTCTACAGAAACCGTGCCAGTGCCGAGTCTCTATCAAGATATACCACTACCTCTTCACACCCAAAGCTTTGACTTCTTTTGCAATTATAAAATAAAATAGCTCACCCGTTAGTGAAGTTATCCTTCCTACCGTCTTTAGTCCTTTGCTTTCAAATTCCCTCAGTAATTCAAGCCTCTCTTTACCGCCACAGGCACGTCCTGCTTCGTTAAATGCATTTTTCGTAACATCCTATTGAGTATTACATAATGATTATGTATCGAAATAATAAGTGTTTATTGACTCTAGTTGTAGTTCCAGAAGCCTTAACGCAGTCCAGTGTCCCAACTGGGCGTTGGACTTTTTGTAAATCATAGGTGAAAAGAATATGGTGTCCCCTGAGTTCAGCGCACAGTTTCCCATTTTACTCTTACATTTCGTTCAAACACGTAAGGGAGCTCACTCGCCCGGTGGGGGTACTACAGAGACTCCTCCCGGTTGGTACAGGGCCCACCAAATACTTCGCAGACTCACTTGTACTGACGCAGTAAAGCAAGCGAGCCAGCACCCTATCTGATCTAGTTGAGAGCACCCACAATAGGGGCCCAATATTAAATCCCCAGAGTGACACACAATGCTTTATTACTATGAAATCTCAATAATTAGCTCAAAGTTTCGACCTGACTGCGTTATGGAACTCTCCCATGCATGTAACCTGATGTTCAAGCCTCTGAATATTTGTAACTTCCAAAGAATAAGTAGCTTTCTCTTCTCGTAAATATTTTCCACATTCAAATAAAACGCATTACTTCAGATCAGAAATCACATCACGATAATTTTTCTAAGGCATCTACGAGTTATCAATAACAATGAAGATAAATGCTGTAATGTATTCTACATGTATCCTCCTGTTTCCATGATTATCATTAAATGCTTCATTTCAGTTGAAATTCAAAATTAATCATGATAAAAGCTTCGTCTGAGGCAGCTTAACAGTAATGTGTGTCAGTTATATATTGCATAGATTGGCTGTACAATAATTTATTTTCAGATTGCCTTTGTAGTAGCAGTGGCATCCCGACGCTCCTTGCGTGCAGTAGTCCTGTCACCCTGCTGTCGCTGCACATCTAGCCTTTAGTAGGTACTTTTCCTTTCCCCAGCTCTTCTGCATACCGCATGCCGTAGTTACTAAACCTCTTTGTGGAACTTTTTTTATAACAGATTACTACAAGATAAATGCCCATACTTTTCATTATATTTGGCACCTCAGAATATACACACACACACACAAAAAAAAAGTTTTGCACCGCCCCGGTTCCGAAAACTCCTGAAGACAGAGGTTGACTGTGGATATTGTATCACAGACACAGTCCGTTTGACTGTTCGGATATGTCACTAAACCCGCCCAAAGATGTAAACAACCATGCATGAACAGAGCCTAAGATACGGTTCAAATGGTTCAAATGGCTCTGACTACTATGGGACTTAACTTCTGAGGTCATCTGTCCTCTAGAACTTAGAACTACTTAAACCTAACTAACCTAAGGACATCACACACATCCACGACCGAGGCAGGATTCAGGATTCGAACCTGCGACCGTCGTGGTCGCGCGGTTCCAAACTGTAGCGCCTAGAATCGCTCGGCTACTCCGGCCGGTCTACGATACGGAGGGGGAGCGACAGCCGATCAGTTCCAGTCGTTCCACCAGGAAGGCGGTACACGGCTCGTGTTATCAGTAGATCAACCATGCCTAGACGGTCTATACCGCAGTTCGATCGCGTCCACATTGTTACTTTGTGCCAGGAAGGTCTCTCAACCAGGGAAGTATCCAGGCGTCTCGGAGTGAACCAAAGTGATGTTGTTCGGATCTGGAGGAGATACCAAGAGACAGAAACTGTCGATGACATGCCTCGCTCAGTTCACCCAAGGGCTACTACTGCAGTGGATAACCGCTAGCTACGGATTATAGCTCGGAGGAAGCCTGACAGCAACGTCAACATATTGAATAATACTTTTCATGCAGCCACAGGACTTCTTGTTACGACTTAAACTGTGCTCAATAGGCTGTATGATGCGCAACTTCACTTCCGACGTCCATAGCGAGGTCCATCATTGCAACCACAACACCATGCAGCGCGGTACAGTTGGGCCCAACGACATGCCGAATAGACCGCTCAGGATTGGCATCACGTTCTCTTCACCAATGAGTGTCGCATATGCCTTAAACCAGACAATCGTCGGAGGTGTGTTTGGAGGCAACCCGGTCAGGCTGAACGCCTTAGACACACTGTCCAGCGAGTGAAGCAAGGTGGAGATTCCTTGATGTTTTGGGATGACGTTATATGGGGTCGACATACGCCACTGGTGGTGATGAAAGGCACCATAACGGTTGTGCGATACGTGAATGCCATCCTCCGACCGGTAGTGCAACTATATCGGCAGTACATTGGCGAGACATTCGTCTCCATGGACCACAATTCGCGACCCCATAGTGCACTTCTTGTGAACGAATTCCGTCAAGATAACAAAATCGCTCGACTAGAGTGGCCAGCTTGTTCCCCAGACGTGAACCCTATCAAACATTCCTGGGATATATTGAAAAGGGCTGTTTATGGACGACGTGACCCACCAACCACTCTGAGGGATCTACACCGAGTCGCCGTTGAGGAGTGGGACAACCTGGACCAACAGTGCCTTGATGAACCTGTGGATGGCATGCCACGACGAATACAGACTTGCTTCAATGCAAGAGGATGTGCTACTGGATATTTGAGATATCGGTGAGCACAGCAATCTGGACCACAACCTCTGAAGGTCTCGCTGTATGGTGGTACAACATGCAATGTGTGGTTTTCATGATCAATAAAAAGGGCGAAAATGATATTTATGTTGATCTCTATTCCAATTTTCTGCACGGGTGCCGGAACTCTCGGAATCGAGGTGATGCACAACTTTTTTTATGTGTATATTTATATTCTCCTATCATTATAATTTATAATGAGAGTCAAATTAGTGAATAACAGTCGACACAGGCGAAGCGTTACAAGGCACCTAGTATCAAAGCTGATTCAGACTTTGAGTTTTTACATGATATGAAAGCTGCCAGTCCCACACTATTATCTTCAGCCTGACACAGAAAGTCAACATTAAATTTTCCACGTTGACTTTCTACTGTTCTGGAATTCCTACTTTTATTTACTTTCCTTTTTCATTAAGGGTAAACCACCCTCCCCAAAAATCACTGCCCTCCATAATTGCATTCGTCTTACAAATCCTTTTTTTCTGGTATTCATTAATATTATAAAATTTCCGTTACCACGTTCATTAAAATTCCTGCTCTTGGTTCTGCTCAAGTAATGATTCTTGTTCCACCTCGGACCAGGGACAGTTCCCTAACGTTGCTACTACCATCTATTTATTTCACAAATTTGTGGTTTGGAAGATGACTGTACTCATTCCTATTACTGTTTCTTTCCCCGTAACCTCTTTCATTCCTATTTCTCTAGTTAAATATTCCCCGATTGTTCATCCAAGTCTCATAAAGAACCCTGGTTCTGTTTTTGTTGCTATTATTATTATTATAACTATAATTATTATTAACACGTTTCCTATCACGTCGGCTATCAATCTGTTTTCTCTGGCTGTCATGTTCCTTATTTACCCATTTAAGTCTGGGACACACTGCCTGATCCATTTTCTCAAGAAAATGTACAAACTTTTCAAGTGATTCCTTACGTCAGTGTACTTACTCCCACTGTAACGACTTAGTAATCCGTCTTTTTAACCTTGATACCTGTGTCATGGCATCAGTTAGCCCATCAAGAAGTATCAACTTCCTTAATTTCTCCTGGCAGAATGTTGTGATTCGGTATCTTCCTAAACTGTACACAGGTGCTTCCAAAATTCATTCTGAACCCTAATCTGTTTGATTTGACTCCCCGTGGCTACTCAAAAACCTGCTCAAACATATCATAACTGTTCAATTGATCAGAATTTAGGTTTGCCGAAATCTGTGCTGACATCTTCAGTAATCTTTTGACAACATTGGTTCTTGTTCCATCATTCATGTTAGGTATAAAGTAAGCCTTACAAGAGCCAAAAACTCTGCTGCATGATTTTTTCCATCCCCCAAAAAACTTCTAGCAGTATAAACTAGCGTGACAGGCCATCCCACATATTCAGCAAAAGTATCCAGTTCTAAATTACTTAGACTATGACTTATTTTAGTAATCTCGTCTTTCCTTATACTGACTTCTATTCTCTTCGTCAGGCTGTCAGCTGTCCTTCCATTTTCGTCTATCAAAAGTGATCTGGTTTAATCATACAAACCGCGTTTCTTTTCCGCCTTTCAACTAGAGTCTGCTTGTCTCCGCTTTCCTAGCATCACACTTTCGCTTACTTGAATCAGTTTCTCCCTTTAAGACAGCTTCAGCTGCTTGTATACTTGATATGATGCTCAAATTACCAGCCTTAATGTTATCTAAATCATTTCAGATCGTCTTTGAGATTCTCTATAGTTCAGCACTGAACCAAACATAAAGTTCATTGTAATTCAACCTACTTTGTCATGCCTCTGTGGATTCACAGACTTGCTCGCACTAGCAACTGACTCGCAATTATTAGGTGATTTCTTAATTTCTTGTTCCATGGCTGTCTGACAGAAGAACTGAAAATCAATGGTTAGTTCATTGCTCCTTAACTTATTCAGCGACTCGCAACACTGCACCGCTACAGCACACGGCTCCCTGGCGGCAGGATGAAACAGGCTGCTCACATAAAGCACCAGTCGATCACTGCCGCTGCTGCTGCCGACTGCTTGCTGTTCCGCGATGTTTTGAATTCACTGGTCATCCCCAGGGCACGCTGAAAACCACCGTCATCTGATGGATTCTCATCACGCTTCGCTGCCTTCTGTCATTTCCTTCACGCAATACTGCACTGCCTACCAAGTCAGTTTGTAAAACAAGCAAATCCCAGAAACAAGAGCCCACGATTTAATAAAAATACAATGACCTTCTTCTCTGACTGACAATTCAAAATTTCCTATCTAAACTGCACATGTGACAGTTTGTTGAATGAATGTATACAGTGTGTTTCGTAGGATATATGGCAAGGTTTGTATTCTTAGCATTTCTGGTTGGATGTGACGTTTAAAGAACGTGGTATTTCTTTCGTTGTCACTAGTTCTCTCGTGTCACGCACTCTCACTCTCATATTGTAGTTGAGGACGTTTGAGAACTGTGCTTTGCACGATGATGCATGGCACTCGATTTTTAAATTAATAGCGAGGATGTAGCCACATAATTATGTTACTAGTTATAAATAATATCTTTGTGTAATGGTACATATAGTTAGTTACATAATTTTTGTTTATCAGTATTTTGCTACGGTGTATTGTTATGTTTCTAGACACGTCTAAGAACGGGCACTGCCCGAGACCCGGTAGTGTGAAATTTAAAAGAAAAAAAAAAATACATAGTCCGATGAAAATGTGTTGTTCTTCAAATTTACTGACGCTGTGGGGCCCAAGCAGAAGAAAATGAACTCTGTCAATATCTAGTAGTTTTTCACTAGCGACAGAATTACAGTAATTTCTAAATGCCAGCTGGTTAATATTTAAAAAATAAAAATGTTTATTAACTATTAATATCATGGAAACAACACAGCAATAGATAGAGTCACTCGTTACTACAAAAATGTTACCTTTCAAAATTAAATTTTCTAAGGCTAAAGAGGCTGAACCCTATTCTATTTAAAGTTAAAATTCACAAAGTTGACTGTCATAAAATTTTCTAAGTCTCACTGCGATTCTATCCAGAAAGAGTCCACAATACTGTTTGAAATTTCAAACGTGCAAATGCGATTCTGCTCAACAGTTATTGTTCGCCAGGCTAGCTTTCGAATTATTCATAAGTAGCTGCTCACGAAACCAGCTGTCAGAACTTTTCTAAGTTGTCAGACTCCTGCACAAAGTTTAACAAGCTCACGGTCCTATCTGAAACCGGTATTACCTCGGCGTATCGCGCCCAAGGGGCTAAGCGGAAGGGCTGGACCTTAGGCAGGGGATTATTCACCTTTTATTGTTCGTAATATTGATAAAAGTCAATGAACAGAAGTAACAATTGCCATAAACGTCAAGTGAAGACATATGTACATCAAGCCCATCCGTTTGCTTTCAGTACCCAAGCCAGTACAACAACTCTTCAAATGAGAAAGACAGTGCCTTAAAAAAAAAGGCAACTTTACACATGAACTACGAATAACTGTATTTTGTATTAATAAATGGTGAAGAAATAACATTAATAATAAACTCCCAGTCAAAGACATTTATACGTAAAGCCAATCATTTTGCTTTAGTTACTAGCAAATTATAGAAACTTGTCAAATAAGAAAGGTAATACATTTTTATAGAAAATAGAAAACACTGCACGCCCAAAGGGCTATCGTAAGTACACTTACAGAGATACTGAAAACCTTGTCCAAATATATTAATTTAAAAGAAAGAGTAACCTTACATACTGACTCAACTAGACAGGCAATAATTTGTATGAGACACTTCTCTTACAAACAGTTCCCAGCTGACGGCATCTGCCAAGTGCGGACATGAACGTCCTGCGAAGCGGTCAACACGGGTCACACCTCCTTGTGCCGTTCGGATCCGATATATCGGCCCGACCGAAGGCGCAGAGTACAGTAGGAGCGTCCGACTTCACTGCCTGGGTGGTCCTCCCCTCAAACGGTTAATTCCGAGGCCTGTTATTGGGTGCATCTGGGTCTTAACGGAACGTTCAATCCCGTCGGATTCAAGAACAAACGCGATCCCGAAGGTGTAGCCCAGACCCACCACCTAGCCACAGACGTAGAACAACACAATTGTAGTGCAACAAATCGCGTGTGCTGACGCAGCAATAACACGTTACAATCAAATGTCTCCAACAGTGCTATGTTAATAAAACCAAAATCACTCACTTAAGACAACTTAAAATAAAAAGGCGTAGCACAAGTATCGCAAGAGTTAAAACAAATTGGAGCTGCTAAATTTAGCTTACAAGTAACAACTAAACAAACTCAGGGTTGAGATATTTTAAGTAACCGATTGATCTCACTTCCACACGTGATGCTCCGCGAAAAAAAAGAAGCAAATGATATTTTATCCTTACAGTAATCGATACCTTGGTGGATGTCGACATTCAAACCTCCACGCAACTGTCTCAAGGAGTTAGCGTACCTTGGCACATGATACAGCTTAAGACCCACCAGATTTTCTGGAACAAACTAAATACTCATTTTAAAACATTATACGCAGTAACCCGCGGCTGGAATGGCAGGGTAGAATGCCGTCACTGCTAGACACCAAGCAACAAGAGTTCCATCAAAATGGTGCAACAAATTGCGTGGGTTCGACCACACATGGATTACTAACATTTTCGTAACTCGGCACTCGCTATTAGTTTGTCTCAGGTGAGGTACACTTACAATACGGGAGACAGAAGGTGCCAGTGAAAAACATGAATAGAACGACGTCACCTTATCAGTCCAGCGAAATAATCGTCTAACAGCACCAGAGAAGCAAGTCGCCACGTGATGAAAGCTGGCACGCCAGTACTGAGTGTTGTCCTCGTAGCGGTAGGCCTCGTACTGCGCACGCTCCAGACAATGTGCAGAGAGTTAACGAATTGGTGACTGCTGACACAAGCATCACAGTGAACGAATTGTCACGCTACGTTGGAATAGGGGAAGGAAGTGTTTGCAGAATACTGAAAGTGTTAGCGTTAAAAAAGGTTTGTGCCAGGTGGGTTCCCAGGGTGTTGACAGTGGCTCACAAAGACACAAGAAAAACGGTATGAAGCGAACTTTTGGAACAGTACGAGAATGGTGGAGATGAATTTCTTGGAAGAATTGTGACAGGTGATGAAACATGGCTCCATCATTTTTTACCAGAGACGAAGGGGCAATCAATGGAGTGGCATCATGTAAATTCATCCTAGAAAACAAAAAATTCAAAACCACACCTTCTACTGGAAAAGTTATGGCTACGGTGTTTTTCGATTTCGAAGGACTCTTGCTTGTGAACATCATGTCACGTGGTACCACAATAAATTGTTATGCATATGTGACTACATTGAAGAAACTTCAAGCTCGACTGAGTCGTGTTCGACCACGTCGGCAAAAGCAGGATATTTTGCTGTTTCACGACAATACACGGACACATGTCAGTCAAAAAACCATGGAAGCGATCACAAAACTCCCATGGACAACACTGAAACACCCGCCTTACAGTCCTGACCTGGCTCCATGTGACTATCATCTCTTTGGGAAACTGAACGACTCTCTTCGTGGAACAAGGTTTGAAGATGATGACGCTGCCAAACAGTGGCTCCCACAGGTTGGTCCAGAATTTTACCGTGCAGTTATACAGGCGCTGGTTCCAAGATGGCGTGTGGCAGTTGAAAGGGATGGAAATTATGTGAAGAAATGAAAATATTGTTCCTAAAGGATGTACCTACAAACTATCAAACATGTAGAATAAAAAATGGATTTAAAAGAATAGTGTGCATTTCTTTTGGAATGACCCTCGTATTTTCTCTACTGTAACTAAATTGTGCAAAAATCGAATGAGTGTGCTTTTCTTATTTTGTCCAGAACACGAATCACAAAATATGTCTAGATATTTCACTGCCATGCCAAGGTCATTATAATAAAATGTGTGAATCATTGAGCAGACTTCATCACTACCTTTTTTGCAACACGTTCTGGGCACAGGAAAAATATACTCTCTGCATTTGTTAAACAGTGTATGCTGAAAGATTGCATAGGTAATTGCCGTCTATAATACACAGCGTTAGTTGTAATGTTAGGTAGAGGCACATTATTTTCAAAATCCATACACAAGGGTTCCTTTTCCATGGTCTTTCGACTTTCCTTCTTAGCTTCTTTCTTCCTGTCATAAAACGTGTTGGCTTCCAATTCGTGATAATCATATAAAGTTTTCAGATTCTTCAACTGAGTCTCAATATGTTTTACTTCTACTACATGAGTGCACTTTCGTTTTTCCAGTTCCAGGCGTTTCACTTTGACTTTACATTCATCATAGGTACTAGATGTATCTGTGAAGGGACATCCAAAGGAAATATTGAAGTTCGTATTAAATATGTGTCTATATGTTTCATAAGATGACTTAACTGTCGGGTAAGCCTCTTTGAATAAATTAGTCATTTTACTTATACCTAGATCCTCACGGAGGTATACTCTACTTTTACCTTTTAACACATAATAGTTATTTGTACTTGGAAAGCAGGCATATGCTGCTTAATGGTATTATCTGTTTCATCACTTGATTTCCTGGGCCTTATGCCGTATTTTCCTCTCTTATCAACAGGGGCATTCACAGCAGTTCGAAGAGTGGACACTAAGTATTGAACCTTACTTTTTGATATTGCGTGCACTGCCATAAATGCCTAGCAACAGACTACACCTTCTTTGATCTCATCCCCTATTTGTCCTTGAACTCTGCACTTGTAGGATGCATTGTTAAATCTTGCTTCACATTCGTCTTTCCTAGGTCTTATACGCTGTATTGGAAGTACAGTACTGAGACCACATACGAGTAGATACGCATTCAGCAGATCTACAGGTTCCATCAAGTTGAGTTCTTTTAAAATACTTTGTCTTGTCTCTTCAGCCACATTGTCAAAGCACTGTAGGCTACAATGGTATGGCAGTTTTCTCCTAGCTCATGAGACATTAAATTAATCTTTTTCCTTTCTCAGATAAGCGCCCATGCTTTCTTCTTTTCTTCGTTAGCTGTTGACCTCCTTTCAGACTTTCACTATAGGCATCACTTAATGACTCACGTTCCATATATGTATTTTCGCAAAATTGCATACACTATACAAAGACATGCACAGAATAGCTTAATGTACCAACAATGCACATTATTACAACAATGTTTGACGTCAACTGTTTATCAAGGCTGCAACCTATATCATTTGTAAACATCAGCACGTAATGGATTTCTCTGTGTCATGTGGTCTGAGCTCTTTCTTTCCTTGTACTTCCTTTTTTTCGAACATCATTTACAGTACGACTGAGCTTGTATTTGCCAACTAACCAGAGTAGCAAATATTGGGTCTGCTTCATACTTTTATATACTGGTAAAAACTCAAAAAAAAAAGAAAGAAAATGGACCGAGCGGGTTGGCGCAGTGGTTAGCGTGACACTGGACTCGCGTTCGGGAGGACGACGGTGCAATCCAGCGTCCGGCCATCCTGATTTAGGTTTTCCGTGATTTCCCTAAATCGCTTCAGCAAAATGTCGGGATGGTTCCTTTGAAAGTGCACAGCCGAATTCCTTCCCCGTCCATCCATAATTCGACCCCGCTGTTTGGCCTCTTCCCCCAAACAATCCACAACCCTCCCAACCGACTCAAAAAATGGAAAATGGACTTAGTTAATTCTTTCCCTGAACCCATGAATGGTAAGATTACCATCTTAATTCAGAATAAATAAGTTAAAAATCAATTTATCTACAAAGCAGCACAACGACGCAAAAGTGAAATACGTTTAATAAATATACTACAATACAGACGATAATATCCAGACAATTTCAAACACGTATCTAAAAATTAACATCCATGTAAAACTATAAACTGGTAATGCAATGTACGTTCTTAATTATTTAAATTCTTGTCTTACTTACATGAGCTGTTACTCATTCTTGTGCGTGAAAAATGGTCGGGTTATTTCAGAAAATTAATATTTCATACTATTTCACTTCCTATGTATATATCTAAATCATCAACACTATAAAGGGCGTGGCAGACGATTATTTTCGTTAACATTAGCACCTGTTCCTCTTTCATGCACAGATGCAGCGTGGGGAGAATAACTGTCTGTACTGCTGTGTGAAATGTTGTTTGTCTAATTTTATCTGCACTTATCTTCACGTGTGGATACGTAGTGGCAGAAGAATATTTGTTTCGTGCCCTGAAGTACAGGTGTTGGAGTTTATGGAGCGGGTTCTTGCGAGATGTATTGCGTGTTGCTTAAAGTTATGCCAGTTAATGTTTTAATTTTTCTGTTACAATCGCTGGTCAGTTATATTACCATGTGACTATACACTGACACGACAGTGAAGGTAATTCAACATCTATTCTTATTAAGTTACGTGCACTGTACAGATTATATGAAGTTCTTGTCAACATCAACTGCGTTGAAAACAAAATGGAATAAAATGACATAAAAGTCTATTTAAGACCACTGCGAAACTTCTTATTCGTTTGTTGGTGATTTTACACTCGATTCTTCTGTTATATGTTTCGTCAGTTAAATCTTCTACTCATTATGAATGTGGAACATTGCAGCTATAATGAATAAAGGTTTCCAGAAGTAGCTGCAACTAGTCGCATTTTTGGTACGGTTGAACTTTTATTTTATTACGACCTACTTCAAGTAGCCTAGCGACTCGTCAGTAAACGGTACACCTTTTTCTTGTGATTGTTTTTAGCATTGTGGGAATGTTGTGTAGCTGTGACAAGACAGATGAAACAGAACAAGTACGATACTGAATGTGGGGAGGTATCATCAGTTATTTACATAAGGTCTACCGAAGGCTTAAAGACTGAAGTTTCGCGTTCAGGTCCTAGACCGACCAATAAGACCCGACCGAACGCATGTCATCCTCTGGCCAAAGGGTTTCTTGACCTTGTAGCCGCTGCTAATCGGTCGTGTAGCTGCTGAGCTGGCCTCACGCAGCAGAGTGTACCACATACCAGTCCTGCGATCAAGGAAAAATATCCCAGGCTGTACCAGGAATCGAGGCCAGGGCTCCCACATAGCAGTCACCCAAGCTAATCACTCACCTACGGAGACGGACCATTGAAGGCATTATTTACATTTATTTGCATCCTGGAAAACAAATAATTTTTGAAGAAATTGTTCATTGTTTCCTGTTATTTTGATTACAAAGCATTACAAAAACTTTGCCATAGGCGAAATATTCCGTGTGCTGCTCGAAATGTAAACAAACCAGTCAGTAACAAAAGAAAATGCTAAAATATTTTGATTTGGAGCAAAGATTATCTTTGGTCAACACAGCTATTTTCAAAGTTAGCTGATGACAATAAATGTATATACCGATTTAAATAGTATTCTGTATTACGAAAGTAATATGTATTCATCATCACAGAATTAACATGTGCTATTTACAAAGTGTATAAACTAGAGTTCAAGAAGACGTTTCTTCACTATTTCACGGCACGGAAATTATGTTTAACACTTTTATTCTTGTCTAGCACATATTGATAGAGACTTACCTCTGCCATCTTGAATTTTTGAGTAGCAGAAGTGGGCTGTTTGCAACTAGTATTAGATACAGAACGCCATTTTAACGGATATTTTTCCAGCATCTTGAGTTAAAACTGTTGTTGGCTGATACCCACCTAACTGCTTGATTTGTAGCTTCTCTCCCATACTCAACAACTTAAAGTGCAGTTTTAGTAAACAGTCTACTTTATTAATTCTGAAATCACTGTAAGAAAACTTTGACGACACTCCTCCTTAATACGTAACACTACTGAGCGACCGACCCGCTTGCTGTTTGCAGCATTTCCCGTTGATGAATGGCAGTAATGGTGTGGGCAGGGCCGAACATGCATCACATCGGTTATGCGTCGGCAGACCGGGTAATTCATATAGCTGCTGCCTACACAGCTAGCTCATTTCAACACTGGAGTTTTTGCTGATATTTCACTACAGTACTGTAGGATGTCAAGGGTTAGCCAACGGCTGTTGAAGCAAATAATGTTCTATTTAACGGAAGGCTTCCTATTTTTCCCGATTTCTGCCAGCTGAGGAGTGGAATGTAACTTATTAAGCTAGATTGCTTCAAAATATTTGTTAGAATAAGAAGTTAAAAGGGAAACGGATCTTACATATAGCATACAATTTCATCTCACGTTAATTTCCTATTAGGAAAGCGTTCAATGAGAGCTCTGTATCTTATTTTGAGATATATACAGCAGATTTTGGTGTCAATTATAACAGAAACATCGATACAACAGAGCTAGTTCACGAAATAGCTGCTTTCAAATTCCAGTAGAAAGAGCGGATGAAGAGAATTAGTTCAGATTGCCATTTGGATATTTTGCATTTTTTGTTTTAGTTGTATGGGTTATGAGATGCTTATGCAAACATTGAAGTAACACTGAGGATATGTATGCCAATACAAAGCGCTTTCAGCAAATTAAAAATTATAAAAGAAGTACTCATGGTCGAGTGTAGGTGAATCAGATTGTCAAATTCAGTATCTTGGCGTGGAATATGAAACATCTGCTAAATTTAACTTCAATGACTTTATCAATGTGTTTGCTGTGCTCCAAGTAAGGACATGGAAAGAAAAATTATAATAACACAATTCTTGGAAAGGAAAGTGTCCTCAACACCTACTTATAGCCCTTTTTCCTATATTTTCTGTCAATGATTCATACACTGTTAATAATTTAATAGGAGAAAATAAAATATGTTCTTTATTATATATCACGATAATAAATGTACAGTAGCTGCTACAAACAATAACACATGGTTCAGAAGGTTGCACACATACTGAAGAAGCTAGTTGAGGATTCGAATACAGCAACATTAGACTATGAACTCTCCGTCTTGCACTTCATTCTGAGTAAGTGAAAGCTTTGGAATGTGAGAAACAACAAGGATAATCAATGCAGATACTCCTTAGATCAGCAAAGATAATGTACAACTTACTCAAAAGTGTTATACACTATACAAGATGTTAAAAATGACGAACACCATATTCAGTACAGACACAGCACTACATCTTCGTAGAAAGTTCTGGCGCATTCTATCAAGGACGCCAGGAATCGCACGAATCTCATCGGATACTCCAGGTATTCTGGCGAGAAGGGTTCTTCCAAAAAAAAGGAAAAAAATCGAGAGGCGTCAGATCTGGGGAGCGAGATGCCCATTAAACTGCGTCTTCCCTTTCGATCCGACACCTGGGATGTATGACACTGGGTATGTCACGTAGTTGCACAGAAAATTGTGCAAGCGCTCCGTCGGTGGTGATGTTCGATGGGTCGTGAAGATTGTGCAGTGCCCACATGTGGCTGTTAAAACAAAGAAAACATCAACAGTGAACTGTTCCTCACTTGTGAACAACATGCCGATCAAAAAAATTGGGTTCATTCTCATAATCCTGAACAATCTACACTCCTGGAAATGGAAAAAAGAACACATTGACACCGGTGTGTCAGACACACCATACTTGCTCCGGACACTGCGAGAGGGCTGTGCAAGCAATGATCACACGCACGGCACAGCGGACACACCAGGAACCGCGGTGTTGGCCGTCGAATGGCGCTAGCTGCGCAGCATTTGTGCACCGCCGCCGTCAGTGTCAGCCAGTTTGCCGTGGCATACGGAGCTCCATCGCAGTCTTTAACACTGGTAGCATGCCGCGACAGCGTGGACGTGAACCGTATGTGCAGTTGACGGACTTTGAGCGAGGGCGTATAGTGGGTATGCGGGAGGCCGGGTGGACGTACCGCCGAATTGCTCAACACGTGGGGCGTGAGGTCTCCACAGTACATCGATGTTGTCGCCAGTGGTCGGCGGAAGGTGCACGTGCCCGTCGACCTGGGACCGGACCGCAGCGACGCACGGATGCACGCCAAGACCGTAGGATCCTACGCAGTGCCGTAGGGGACCGCACCGCCACTTCCCAGCAAATTAGGGACACTGTTGGTCCTGTGGTATCGGCGAGTACCATTCGCAACCGTCTCCATGAAGCTGGGCTACGGTCCCGCACACCGTTAGGCCGTCTTCCGCTCACGCCCCAACATCGTGCAGCCCGCCTCCAGTGGTGTCGCGACAGGCGTGAATGGAGGGACGAATGGAGACGTTTCGTCTTCAGCGATGAGAGTCGCTTCTGCCTTGGTGCCAATGATGGTCGTATGCGTGTTTGGCACCGTGCAGGTGAGCGCCACAATCAGGACTGCATACGACCGAGGCACACAGGGCCAACACCCGGCATCAAGGTGTGGGGAGCGATCTCCTACACTGGCCGTACACCTCTGGTGATCGTCGAGGGGACACTGAATAGTGCACGGTACATCCAAACCGTCATCGAACCCATCGTTCTACCATTCCTAGACCGGCAAGGGAACTTGCTGTTCCAACAGGACAATGCACGTCCGCATGTATCCCGTGCCACCCAACGTGCTCTAAAAGGTGTAAGTCAACTACCCTGGCCAGCAAGATCTCCGGATCTGTTCCCCATTGAGCATGTTTGGGACTGGATGAAGCGTCGTCTCACGCGGTCTACACGTCCAGCACGAACGCTGGTCCAACTGAGGCGCCAGGTGGAAATGGCATGGCAAGCCGTTCCACAGGAGTACATCCAGCATCTCTACGATCGTCTCCATGGGAGAGTAGCAGCCTGCATCGCTGCGAAAGGTGGATATACACTGTACTAGTGCCGACATTGTGCATGCTCTGTTGCCCGTGTCTATGTGCCTGTGGTTCTGTCAGTGTGATCATGTGCTGTATCTGACCCCAGGAATGTATCAATAAAGTTTCCCCTTCCTGGGACAATGAATTCACGGTGTTCTTATTTCAATTTCCAGGAGTGTATTCACAAAACCGAGCTCTGTACCAGAAATCGTCCAGCTCAAACCCTGAACTCGCTGTTGATGACACGGATGCAGCTGTTGTGAAGCAAGACCCGCCATATACTACCATGACACATATCTAAGGTATAAGTGATGGCAAGCACGCTTGTTGAATGGCCGTTCTTCTACATGTTCAAGGTTGTCCTCTTCTATATCGACTGATCGTGAACTCAGAGGACGGTCCTCCTGATGCGCTAGACGTAAGGCGTCTGTCTCCCCGAGCTGCCGTGGAATGGTTTGTAACAATCAAGTTCAGGGATGACATCCGTTTGGATACTGATCGCGTTACAGGAACTTAGCTTCGTGTGTACTATCATCGGTTTTCCCATACATGAAACGCACGTCCTGCAGTTTCCCGAACGGGTACTGTTCCATTCCGCAAAGTAGTACACGCGCTACAAACACGTGGCTGTGTACACTACCATTCCACGTCAGTACTGCAATTCAAATAACAAAGGTGTCTCAGAGCGCACGAATGATAAGTTTTCATTGATTGCTAGTAATATCAGACGCCTACCCATAATTCGTTCTTAAAACCTGCCTTGTTATGAGGGTTTGATTGTGTGACATTCGTCTCTGTTCCCTGTGCATTTTTATCCCATTTACATGGCCACACACTGCCACTTGTTTTATTTTTTGTAGTCTTTTCTAATATGGCCTTCTTTCCCACAATGTCCACAAACTACTACTTGTTTATCGCAATGTGTTGCTAAATGACCAACGTTTTGGCATTGAACGCACAGCCTCACTACTAGACGAAACCCAGGGTATACCTTTTCTCGCTTCATGAGAGCTGTGATAAGCTCAGAGCTCACGTCAATAACTCGATGCACCACTTTTCTTCCTCTTGGTCCTATCCTGAATCGTACTATAAAGTCGCTTTCGAAGCTTTATTTAGACAGTTCATCTTCAAGGTGTTGCCTGTACGAGGCTTGGAACTTTAATAGTGGCAACTATTTATTTACAGCTCGTACAAAATAAATATGTGTTTCAAAGTTTTACTGACCTTCAAAGTAGTCACCAGCGTTGTGTTTAACCCGTTGCCAGATGTGTGGAAGTCGTAGGATGCTCTTACCAGTGCCAGTTGCGTAGGCAGTTCGAGCGGCGCCATCTATTGCCCGACGAATCTTCAGCAGTTCTGAAGCGAATGACGTGAAGTGTTTACTTCAATTTGGAAATCGAGTTGAACTCACGAGGGCTTAAGTCAGCGGAATGCAGTAGGTGGTATAGCACGTATCAGCCCCATCAGTCAAACAAATCAGTAACAGCCTGCCCTGTACGTGCTTGAGCGTTGTCCTGCAATATGATGGTCAGGTCCTGCAGAAACTGTCATCATTTTTGTCTCTATGCTGTTCATTTTTGGAACACAATCTACGACCAGCTTAGAGACAGAAGTGATGACACTTTCTGCAGGACCTGACTATCATTTTGTAGGACAATTCTCAAGCACGTACAGTGCAAACTGTTACTGATTTGTTTGACTGATGGGGCTGCTAAGTGCTATACCACCTACTGCACTCCCCTGACTTAAACCCTCGTGAGTTCAACTCGATTTCTAAAGTGAAGAAAACAAAAATGGTTCAAATGGCTCTGAGCACTCAAACCTCAGATGCTAAGTCCTAATGGACAGCTCGTACAAAGATTGGTTTCAAAGTTTTACTGACCTTCAAAGTAGTCACCAGCATTGTCTATAACCTCTAGAACTACTTACCTAGAACTACTTAACCCTAGAACTACTTAACCCTAGCAAACCTAAGGATATTTCACACATCCATGCCCGAGGCAGGATTCGAACCTGCGAACTCAGCGATCACACATTTCCAGAGTGAAGCGCCTAGAACTGCTCGGCCACCACGGCCGGCTGAAGAAAACACTTCACGGCATTCGCTTCAGAACTACTACAGATTCGTCGGGCAATAGCCCGCGCCTCTCGAACTGTCAATACAACTGGCACTGCTAAGAGTATCCTACGACTTCCACATCGCTGGGCACAGGTTATACACAATGCTGGTGACTACTTTGAAGGTCAGTAAAACTTTGAAACAAATCTCTGTACGAGCTGTAAATAAATAGTTGCCACTATTAAAGTTCCAACCCTCCTATATTGAGTCTTTTAGTGTCTTTGCATCTTTGTCCTCTAGAATGTCGTACAGTATCATTTAAGGTCTCTTTTGCTTAGGATGTTCTCAAATCAATGTTTCTTGAACCATTTTGTTGTTCATTATTTATTCTGTCTCACTCTGTGTAGCAGTTTCCACGATGGCAAGATTATTGGTTGGCCCTCTCTTCCTTATACATATTTTCTCTTTGGTGGGGTTTCTTAAGGTCGCTAATTTTTGTTCCACGATCTTTGCCTCTTCATTTGTCATGAAGTCTTCGTATCGCTGTTGTATATTCACTACTTGTTTAATTGTTGGAGTTTTCCCTTCGGCGCCGCGTGGGAGTAGCCGAGCGGTCTAGGGCGCTGCAGTCATGGACTGTGCAGCTGGTCCCGGTGGAGGTTCGAGTCCTCTACATCTACATCTACATACATACCCCGCAATCCACCATACGGTGCGTGGCGGAGGGTACCTCGTAGCAGTACTAGCATCTTCTCTCCTTGTTCCACTTCCAAACAGAATGAGATGCTTCTGTACCAGCCCTAATCTCTCTTGTCTTATCTTTGTGGTCTTTCCGCTAAATGAAAGTTGGCGGCAGTAAAATTGTACTGCAGTCAGCCTCAAATTCTGGTTCTCTAAATTTCCTCAGTAGCGATTCACGAAAAGAACGCCTCCTTTCCTCTAGAGACTCACACCCTAGTTCCTGAAGCATTTCCGTAACATTTGCGTGATGATCAGACCTACCAGTAACAAATCTAGCAGCCCGCCTCTGAATTGCTTCTATGTCCTCCCTCAATCCGACCTGGGCATGGGTGTGTATGTTTGTCCTTAGGATAATTTAGGTTAAGTAGTGTGTAAGCTTAGGGACTGGTGACCTTTGCATTTAAGTCCCATAAAATTTCACACACATTTGAACATTTTTTACCCTTCGGCGTTATCATTTAAATTAGCTGAGTTAGTCTCCACATTCATTTCCGGGTAGCCAACATGGCTACATCTGTTTGCCCATTTGATGCAGAACACGCAGCAGTGCACGGCCTCTCCACGTCAAGCTGCTCCGCTGGCTGTTTTGCGTCGCTTTCCTCTTGAGTCGCCAGAAGCAGCGCCGTACGCGCCTGGTGTGGCTGGCCTCGCTCGTACCGGCGCGTCTCGTCGGGACGGCACAGCGGCTGGCGGCGCCGCAGCGGCAGCGGGCCGCTGTCGCAGCGCTGTGGTTCACGCCTGTCCCCAGCTGACGCAGCGCCAGCACCGACGCCCCCACTGCATCAACAGGAGAGCGACCATCCCTGCGCCCTGGCGGTGACCGAACCCACTTATAACTATAATTCGCTCGCCCTGCTCTGTTTATACTTCTCTTTCAGAGAACGCGCACTTGACTAATGGACACTTCCACCACTTGCGAGTACAGGAACAACTTGCCGAAAGCAGCACTTGCCACACGAAAACACCTTTTAAACACGTAGCCGACGTCAAGATATAACCGATGCGGCGACCATCTTGCCTCACTTCGTTCTAGTTGATTTACAAGCAGTTCGAGAGGCGGATATACACCAACGATACCTTCGCAGTGAGGAACAGCTCGGCCAGTTCTTAAGACACCAGAATAGTATAGAAGGAGGAAGTCTCATCATCTTAATGTTTGTCGCCGTAGCGACTGGGGTAGAAAACTTGCAGGGCGGTTTTACGGACATTTATAGTATGTCCTGCATTAGAATATCAGGAGCGTTGCATTCCGCACGGCTAATACTTCGGAAATAATATGGCTTTAACATTACAGCACTTTTAGGCACAGAACCATGTTGCCTTTTGGAGTGCACGTGTTCGTGTTCTACGGTCATTTCTCTCTTGTGGGCACCTTCTTGGTACTAACTCCAGGCACTGGAATAATACTCCAGAACTGATAGCTCAGTCGATTTGTGTAAAATGTTTCAAACTTCATCCGTCTGTAGCTCCATCATGCATAAACCACATGCTTCTTCTTAATCTTCCGTTGTATCACCCAACACGGTCATGTCTGCCATACACCAATAAGGGATGCAACTCTCCTCGAAATATACGCACCTGGAGAGATCTTGTGCACTTGGATGGGTGCCATGTGTAAGATTGGTTTGGAACAATCTTCTCTGAACAGCGGTTACCGACAAAACTCGCACTGGTGCTTCCCGAAACGTGGAATGTAGCGGGTATAGCACCATCCTACTTCTGGTCAGTTGGAGACTACATCGTTGACCATGCTGCAGTGAGGGTTGGTGAAGGACAGTCTGCAGAGGTCTTTCTATCTCCTACTTTATACTATAAACGTCAGAAAACTCAGTGACTCCCCTTCCTATAGGGAAAGGTGGCCACTCGTAACCGTAAATCCTGCGCTGTGTTCTATGTGCTAGAAATATGTAGGTAATCTAGTAGGTAACCTAACTGCATCGGTATAGGACGTTATCTAGTATACTTTGGTAAATATGAAAGAATTCAGTTACAGCTCAGCCATATATCTGTATTTGCATTCTAATTTTTGGTACTCGCAAAGTACACTACTGGCCATTAAAATTGCTACACCAAGAAGAAGTGCAGATGATAAACGGGTATTCATTGGACAAATATATTATACTAGAACTGACATGTGATTACATTTTCACACAATTTGGGTGCATAGATCCTGAGAAATCAGTACCCAGAACAACCACCTCTGGCGGCAATAACGGCCTTGATACGCCTGGGCATTGAGTCAGAGCTTCGATGCATGTACCGGTGCAGCTGTCCATGCAGCTTCAACACGATACCACAGTTCACCAAGAGTAGGGACTGGCGTATTGTGGCAAGCCAGTTGCTCGGCCACCATTGCCCAGACGTTTTCAATAGGGGAGAGATTTGGAGCATGTGCTGGCCAGAGCAGCAGTCGAACATTTTCTGTATCCAGAAAGGCCCGTACAGGACCTGCAACATGCGGTCGCACATTATCATGCTGAAATGTAGGATTTCCCAGGGCTCGAATGAAGGGTAGAGCCACGGTCGTAACACATCTGAAATGTAACGTCCACTGTTCAAAGTGCCATCAGTGCGAACAAGAGGTGACCGAGACGTGTAACCAATGCTACCCCATACCATCACGCCTACTGATAAGCCAGTATGGCTATGACGAATACGCGCTTCCAATGTGCATTCACACCGATGTCGCCAAACACAGATGCGACCATCATGATGCAGTAAACAGACACTGGATTCATCCGAAAAAAAGACGTCTTGCAATTAGTGCACCCAGGTTCCTAGTTGAGTAAACCATCGCAGGCGCTCCTGTCTGTGATGCAGCGTCAAGGGTAACCGCAGCCATGGTCTCCGAGCTGATAGTCCATGCTGCTGCAAACGTCGTGGAATTGCTCGTGCAGATGGTTGTTGTCTTGCAAACGTCCCCACCTGTTCACTCACGGATCGAGACGTGGCTGCACGATTCGTTACAGCCATGCGGATAAGAAGCCTGTCATCTCGACTGCTAGAGATACGAGGCCCTTGGGATCCAGCACTGCGTTCGGTATTACCCTTCTGAACCCTCTGATTCCATATTCTGCTAACAGTCATTGGATCACGACCAACGCAAGCAGCTGTTCACGATACGATAAACCGCAATCGCGATAGGCTACAATCCGACCTTTATCAAAGTCGGAAACGTGATGGTACGCATTGCTTCTCCTTACACGAGGCATCAAAACAACGTTTCACCAAGCAACGCCGCGCACCTGCTGTTTGTGTATGAGAAATTGGTTGGAAACTTTCCTCATGTCAGCACGTTATACGTGTCGCTACCGGCGCCAACCTTATGTGAATGCTCTGAAAAACTAATCATTTGCATATCACAGCATCTTCATTGTGTCGGTTAAATTTCGCGTCTGTAGCACGTCATCTTCGTGGTGTAGCAATTTTAATGGCCAGTAGTGTAGCGGAGGGGTAGTTCAGCGATGATACAGATACTGCTAAGAATTATTATGTATCATTGGCTGGCGTTGAAATTACAAAATTGCTAAAACTGTTCAAGCTATCAATCATGGTGTTTATTACAGTACATCATCCCACATCGACAGTGTCTTTTCAATCCCATCTGTCCACTGGTACGCTGTTGATTACCACACAATTATTGACTGACACCACTTGTTTGAGATGCAGAGAGCCTTGTCGGAGCACTAAACATCTGCAGCTTGTCACTGTGGAACGTGGGAGTAAATTAGAGGTGATCACCTACAGACAGCTGTTTGGAGAAGTTCCTTTGTGGTGAATACTCACTCTGTTTCCATATGCTGCGATGCCCGCCACATTTATTTCACCAGTGACATAACAGTACCTCTTTTCATTTCTTCTATCCTGCGCCGCATGTTGTGAACAACACCTTCCAGGGTAGTCAACCTTGAACAGTGGCTGTAATGTAACGAAACAGTGTTCTTCGAAACGAAACACCGAGAGATCTGCCACCCCATCACTGTGGAAGATGAGATTAAATGTACAGGTCATCACCACCAGACAGCTGTTTCTAAATACTCCACAATGCTGCAAACTTTTCCAATTTCCAAAAATTGCGATGTCTTCCACAGTTTGCCAATAATAAACATCGCCTCTGTGTTTTATTTCTACCATCCTGTTTGTTACGGGAGCTTACACTATGCGATGTCCACCATCCACACCGTGACAGCCACACACGACATGTCTTTGCAAATATTGTTAAAAAAGTTCTAGAAACTGGAAGTGCGGAAAATAAAATAAGTCAGGGGACAAGAAGAGCACCCGATGAAAGAAATGAAACTAACGTTTTAGCAGCACTAACATAGAATCCAAATGTTAGTAAGGGGCATCTCGGAAGTACAAGAGGGATCAATCAAACGAGTGTTCTACGAAGATAATACTCCATGGCATTTCTTTCTCTTCATATTTCGCTGCGTCTAAAGCTTCAGCGCAATGACTTCCAATATTGCTTACATTTCTTCGAATGTTATCTATGAAAAGTACAAAGTGACATGGCATATCTGAGGAAAGTTTTGTTTAAGGTGAAGTATCGTTTACAAACTAAGCGTAAATCTGTCGTAGTAACACGCGTTAACCGTCAGATGAAAAACCACGCTGCCTCAAAGAAGTGGATAAAACAACGCTCTTGGTACATCAATGTTTGGTGCGTGTTTTTCAAAACGTGCATGATTGTTGCATCGAAATCTAAACACACTCAAGTACCTCGAGTTTCTAAGACACCGCTACCGCAATTACTGGAAGGAATACCACTGGTCATAAGGCAGTCACTGTGGTAGCAACATGACGCATGTCACTCCCATACCGCACATGCAGTGACAGACCCTCATAAGAGAACATCTTGAGAGCAACGGAACGGTCATCAAATTACCTTCCATTAGGAATGTGGAATGCACTAAAACTGACGGAGAGCAGTAATCGGTCACTCCCCTTCTGCCTTTATTGAAGAAAATCTAGGTTTCGTCTTGTAGCTAGCCATTATCATTGCAGTATTTGAGATTTTTAATACGTACTCTAATACGTTTACCTCTGCTGTTCGGGCACCTGTCACAGTTCATTCAAGACTATTCGATAGGAGCGCGAACAACAGGGGTTGATGTACTAGAGTATGTATTAAAAATATCTAATATTGCATTGATAATGGTTAGTTATAAGCCGGAATCTAGATTTGCTTCAATAAAGCCGGATAGGAAGCGACTGATCGCTGCTCTTTATCATTTTGAAGTGTGACAGTCGTTAACGAAACGCAAAATGGTCTTCACCCCCTCCAACTTAACACATCTATACTTTTATCTGTGGTGCAAATTAAAAGAAGGGGTCTATCAGGAAACGACGCATGAAGTGGTTTATAACACGAGCCTGTGCTGTCATTAACTCCAGATGAAATTCAACGTGTAGTATTGTTTATCCAGATTCACTTTATAGCTTGTAGCAATGCTTAAGGTCAACATTTTGAGCACCCGGTATGGCAGTCGTGATAATAAACACAGCATAGCTGAGTACGTGCTAGATCACAGTTGTTATAATAAGGCAGTCGTTTGTTGAAGATCTTCTTCTGAGGCGGAACAGTGTTTTGCGGCGCTTTCATCTTGATGCTGTTTGATCAAATCCCACACATGTATGTTGTTGAAGTTCTCTTACGAGCTTCTTTCAAATGCCACATAATAACGTACGTAGCTCCGTTAGAAGAAAAAGAAACAAAGTCGGTGTTATTATTCAACTAATACAAACGATAGACACTATTTGCGAACGGCAGGTAATGCGACATACTGTTCGCTAGAACTCGACGAAAACCTCACCTCGATATATTTACTCATTCTGGACGTTTATTAGGTGACCTCTCTTAGCTGCCTCACCCTATACGGTTTTCACATGTTCACAGAAAGATGCAGTCGGATCTGTGTGGAGATGCTGAAGGTCAGAAATATCTCGGAATTCGTTCATTTTGATAAAGTAATCATTCTTTATTTGAACGGCTTTGGTAGTTTTGAAACTGTTCGAAATTATTTTCTCTTAAAACTTCCTTAAAGTGCTAACTTCACTGCACTCTCTATATGAAACGAATAGCCATATGCTTTTTCGTATGAATACAACGGCTCCTAGCCCTTTAACTGCTCTGGACGTGTTAATGTGCGCGCATTTGTACCTGCTCCTGTGTGCCCTGAACGTGTTTACGCGCGCCGGAGTCCTTCTACCTGACACTCTGAACATGTCTACGTGTAGAGATGTTCAGAGTGTCAGGTAGAAGGACTCCGGCGCGCGTAAACACGTTCAGGGCACACAGGGGCAGGTACAAAGGCGCGCGCGTAAACACGTCCAGAGCAGATAATGGGCTAGACTATATGTGCATTCCATTACAGCCACTTCAAAAATGGTTCAAAAGACCCTAAGCACTATGGGACTTAACATCTGAGGTCATCATTCCCCTAGACTTAGAACCACATAAACCTAACTAACTTAAGGACATCATACACATCCATGCCCGGGGCAGGATTCGAACTTGCGACCGTAGCAGCAGCACGGTTCCGGACTGGAACGCCTAGAACCGCACGGCCTACAGCCAGTAGTGTCATCCTTTTCTGCTACTTGTTACTTACTAGCGAACGAGATACATTACACCATTAAAAGAGAAAACCAATTTTAAACCTAAGTTTGGGTGTCAAAAATTCCATAGCTCTTGTTGACAAAATTAAAGGTATACAAATTCTACCTAGTTCAAAACTAGTATCGTTTGACGTCACTAGTTTATTTACAGAAGTTCCTACTGGTAAGTGTGTAAACATAATAACAGATCTTTTGCACAAATCCGAAGTAAATCCACCGAGCGAGGTAACACGGTGGTTAGCACACTGGACTCACACACTATGAGAGCAGAAGTAACCGGACACCTCCAAAAATATACGTTTTTCATATTAGGTGCATTATGCTGCCACCTACTGGCAGGTACTCCATATCAGCAATCTCAGAAGTCATTAGACATAGTGAGAGAGCAGAATGGAGCCCTACACGGCACTCATGGCCTTCGAACGTGGTCAGGTGACTGGGTGTCACTTGTGTCATACGTCTTTACGTGAGATTTCCACACTCCTACACATCCATAGGTCCACTGCTTCTGATGTGATAGTGAAGTGGAAACGTACAGGACAAAAGCGTACAGGCCGACCTCGTCTGTTGATTGACAGAGACCGCCGACAGTTGAAGAGGGTCGTAACGTGTAATAGGCAGACATCTATCCAGACTATCACACAGGAATTCAAGACTGCATTAGGATCCACAGCAAGTACTATGACGGTTAGGTGGGAGGTGAAAAAACTTAGATTGTATGGTCGAGCGGCTGCTCATAAGCCACACATCACGCTGGTAAATGTCAAACGACGCCTCGGTTGGTGTAAGGAGAGTAAACGTTCGACGATTGAACAGTGGAAAAACGTTGTGTGGAATGACGAATCACGGTACACAATGTGTGCAATCCAATGGAAGGTGTACGTGTGGCGAATGCCCGATGAACGTCATCTTCCAGCGTGTGTAGTGCCAACAGTAAAATTCGAAGGTGGTGGTATTATGTTGTAGTCGTGTTTTTCATGGAGGGGGCTTGCACCCCTTGTTGTTTTGCGTGGCACTATCACAGCACAGGCCTACACTGATGTTTTAAGCATCTTGCTTCCCACTTTTGAAGACCAATTCGGGGATGGCGATTGCATCTTTCAACACGATCTAGCATCTGTTCATAATGCACGGCCTGTGTCGAAGTGGTTAAACGGCAATAACATCCCTGTAATGGACTGACCTGCACAGAGTCCCGACTGGAATCCTGCAGAACACATTGTGAGGTTTTGGAACGCCGACTTCGTGCCAGGCATCACCAACCGACATCGATACCTCTTCTCAGTGCAGCACTCCGTGAAGAATGGGCTGTCATTCCCCAAGAAAAATGCCAGCAAATGATTGAACGTATGCCTGCGAGAGTGGAAGCTGTCATCAGGGCTATGGGTAGGTCAACACCATATTGCATTACAGCAAAACCGATGCAGGGCGTCACGAACATTTTGACTCCCAACGTAAGGAAATTCAGTTCACAAAGGAGCTGGGTGAGTTTTCTATAAATTTCTTGGGCGCTGATGTAGACACTAACAAGGGTTACATTGTTCAGAATTTGCTGAAAACCATAGCTGCACATACAGGAATCCCTGCAAGCTCCCAGCACACACAAAAGCCACAAATATGACGTTTTCCGTTCTATGGTGTAAAGCCTCATATCTGTTCCATTATCTGAATCTGCCTTTCAAACTGAGCTGCAATCTATTACACTTATCTACTGCAGTACTTACTACAGCTCTGCCTGATTGATAATATACTGCGAAAAAAGAAAATGCATAAAATTACTTCATTTCTGTACGCTGATCGCTAGGAGTTAGTCAGTAGTTACAAAACTGATGCGATATATTGGCACAATTTCAGATAATCTCGCAAAAATGTTTCCCTCTCCACTACACACCTCCATTTTATAACACCAAGTCCACATCAATAATTTTCATTCAGTTGTAAAGGCAAACTGAAACCCTTGGTGGAGAGTGGCGAGTATAAAATAACTTGTGAACGCTGTGGAAAAGTATATACGGGGCACTCAGGCAGGGCTGTGACTGACTACGTTGTGTCTGAACATGAGCAAACTGGAGGTTAAGATAGATTCAATTTTGCGAATCATCTTTTAACACGTTCACAGATTTTGGTCTAGTGGCTAGCGTTGCTGCCTCTGTATCGCAGTGTCCCGGTCTCGATTCCCAGCCGGGTTGAGGATTTTCTCTACCCGGGGACTGGGCGTTTGTGTTGTTCTCATCATTTCATCATCATTATTTGTGACAGTGGCAAGACTGGATTTTGTAAAGAGTCGGGACTTTGTACGGGCACTGACGAACGTGCAGTTGAGAGCCCCACAAACCAAACACCATCATCAACTTTTAACAGAAAACATCTCATATGGTGCAGGATGACAAGTTTCACGTTCTTTCAAGAAAACAAATGTATGACCCTACTGGAAATTAACAAATACATGACACAGAATTCCAGCTTAGTATTATATGACCAAAATCAGTTTCCTTATTCCACAGTGTTAAATTACTTATTAGTTACACATAAGAGAACGAAATTATAAATTCATCTTTATTTTTCATTTGTTGTTAAATATATTGTACTGGTCCTCTGGGAATGAGAAATATTTATTTGTGATGGGCATGACATGTTTAAACGATATATATATAGGAAATTATTTAATGTATAATTTAAATTGTTTGTTATTATTTACAGCTACAAATTCGAAAACCATAGAAATTATTGTTTGTAGGTTAACTAAGGCATATAAAGGAAAACTGACAGCAGCATAATATTTCTAGAAAAATTTCGGTGTGATCTGCTGTATCATATGTGACAAAAGGTTAAAATTAAGAATTTCAGTATTTTGCATGTTCAGATTTCTAGATTTACGAAAGCCCCGCCGCTTAAAAGGATTTAGGGCCTTTAGATATATGTTAAAGTTATTATTTATTACCTTTGTTTTTTATTTAAATTACATAATTATAGGTATGTATCTAATTCTCTTAGCTACGCAACTGCATTGATCTGATGTATCATATGTGACAAAAGGTTAAAATTAAGAATTTCAGTAATTTGCAGGTTCAGTTGTTTAACTGGTGCTTGAGACAGATTTCTTGAGTGAACAGCGGCATTTCGGAAGAGACTCTATGTTTGGACGCCGCTGGTGACGATCAGGCTGTGTTAGCCTGTGTTTCGAGAAAGTTTTATCTGATGGGTGGTGAAATAGCCGCTAGTTCGCGAGTATGAATTATACAGAAATGGTACGTTCGGACGTAGAAATTTTTCAGCATCTGATGGAAGCAACTGGTACAAACCACACTTTGAAGGTTTCAGTATGGAGTCATCGTGGAATTTATAGTTTGAGATACTGTGGAAAATGGTTTTCTGAAGATAACTCCGTCAATTAATCGTGGATTACTCAGCCACCTCCAAGATCTTAGGAAACTCGATCAGGCTCTGGAATTAATTTATCGCGATCCGTGCCTTTCGATTTTTCTAATTTCTTATTAGTAATAAAGTCGAATGTGTGAAGCCTTAAAAAATCCCTGACCTCGTACGCGATTCTTGCATAGAAAATCCTGCCCGCGTTCATATTAAGTGCTTTTGTGTAACATTGGGTACATTGCGAAGAATGTGGGTTGGCACCCCACGGACGAAACTTAGCTAAACTTGTAAGTCCAGCCACATATACGGGGCCCCATTGAAGCGTTTGTGCTGTGTAATGTGTAGGTAAATCTCGTCATGTAGTAGCACGTGGGGGACCCGACCTGACACACAACTTGTGAACAGTTTAGAACTTCGAGTTTCGGCGATTTGATGAGAAATATTGCATTTTATTTTGTCAATTACACCACAAGCACATTCCTCAAACAACTCGTACAGTCACAAAGCGAACGACCATCTGCGTTTCCTGCGTGTGAAGTCTGAGGTGAAGCCTGCAGAAGCCTACTCAACAGAGTGAAGACACTGCGCTCCCAACATCTGGTCTGCGCCTGAATTCACGCTAAGAATTATTTGACTGCCAAGAGAAGATTTTTCTAGCTTCCCCCACTAGTTTTTATAGTTTTCTTCCACTATGAACTGTAAGAAACATAGCTTCCAAGCCAGTATCCGTCGACTTGCTCTGTACTGAGAGTTCTGGTCCTCCATCAGGAAAGCATGCTTTGGTCAACTTGTGACGGGTAGTTTCGCATAGAAAAATAATGAAACGGCGCTCTGCTTTTCACAAGTTCTTAGGACGCTTCTTTTCGTCTGTGGGCGGCGAAATGGCTCCCATCCCACTGTTGTGGCGTCAGTCAGTCGCCTCTGCACCTGGTGGTAAGAATACGAGACACACAGGACGTCTTACGTTAAATCACTGCTATCATTCTCTTATTACATCAGAGGAAGATTCCATAGATCCGAACATGATTTATTAATTGGATGTGCATAGCAGAAAGAGAAAAAATGAGGAGAAGCAAAACAGGGAAGACCTGACACGTCTCAGCTATTTCGTCATGGCAAGAAATATAATAATTTCCTATGTAAACACTCCACATGCTGAAACTTCCTGGCAGATTAAAACTGTGTGTCAGACCGAGACTCGACTTCAGGACCTTTGCCTTCCGCGTGCAAGTGCTCTACAGGGTGAGCTGCCCAAGCACGACTCAGGACCCGTGCTCGCAGCTTTAATTCCGCCAGTACCTCGTCTCCTACCCTCAAAACTTCACATAAGCTCCCCTGCGAACCTTACAGAACCAGTACTCCTGGAAGAAAGGATATTGCGGAGAGAGGGCTTTGCCACAGCCTGGGTGATGTTTTCAGAATGAAATTTTCACTCTGCACTCTCTGCGATATCCTTTCTTCCAAGCAGTTTTAATCTGGCATGAAATTTCATGTCAGCGCACACTCCGCTGCAGAGTGAAAACTTCATTCTTCTCCACATGCTGTCATTTCTGTATCTCTTGCGTAAACATTATATGAGTGAATGGCACGTCAAATTATCTGTTAGAAACATTCAGTTGTCACCTGAAGATGGCCTAAGAAGCTTGAAGATGGTTCGTGATGAAATAAATGTAATTTTTCAGATCTTTGGGAAGTGTTTCCATTTTAATATTAGTGTGTGTGAAAACTTATGGGACTTAACTGCTAAGGTCATCTGTCCTTAAGCTTACACAGTACTTAACCTAAATTATCCTAAGGACAAACACACACTCCCATGCCCCAGGGAGGACTTGAACCTCCGCTGGAACCAGCCACTTAATATTAGTAATCCCTCTGCTTGCGAGACTTAAATTTTTGTGTACATCTTCATAGTTTTGCGGCGCAACGATTGTTTCATGAAATTTTGGGCGTGCAGCCACGCAAATTTCATTTCTTCTTCTAATATTTCGGCTTTATACCGCCCAGCAATGTTCAGAGTGAGCCAAGGTGACTGACACTCTCGCTTTTTTTTTTTTTTACTTTTTTCCTTTATTGTTATTTCATACTCCTGCCCCTTGTGGGAGGGGTTGACTTGTAGTGGCACAATTCACCGCTCTTCAGCCACAGGAAAACGCTATATGCATAAAATACAGAGATAAAAATAAAGTTTGCAGGTGAGAAGGGAAAACAATGGGACTTAAAATATACAAAAAAGGAGTACATTCACGATGCACGTTTATGTAAAATCCTCACATGATCAAAAATTACACTCAATGTAGACATACTACAGAAACACTGGCGGCACGAAGAGCACAATTGAAAACGGTGTTCACAGTAATACGAGCCACATGGGATGACGACACTGAACACGCACTGCACGTATGTTACATACACCGCAAGCACCAATACGCGATAAAGTAGCGGATTAAAACTGGAAAGACCTGACAAGGGAGGGGAGGTCAGAGAGTAAGGAGAGAGAGGGGGTCAGCAGAGAAGGGGGCAGGAAGGGCGGAAGGGGGGTCCGGTAGCACAGACGGGCAGGGTGGGTGGGGGGGAGCAGCCCAGAAGGAAGAACTGGGTAAGGAGCAGTGAGAACATCAAGGGGGTTAGGGAGAGGGAAACAGCAGAGGGGAAGGGGAGAGAGCTCAAGGGAAGAGGGGAGGGGAAGCGGAGGGTAAGAGTTGAAAGGAAGGATAAATATTGGGGTGAAGCACAACATCAGTGATGGGGAGATGTTGGAAGTTCCTTTGGGAGAGGATGGGACACATCGGTAAAGGCAGGCAGCAGGCAGTGAGTGGAGAGGAAATGAGACACCAGGGAGTGATTGGGATTAAGGCAGCAGTGATGTAAGATTCTCATGGGGGATGGGAGACAAATATGGAAAGTGAGTTGTATTGCATGGTGTTCAAGAATTTGGAGGGGTTTTAGAATTTAGGAGGGCCCAGACCCAGGCGACTCTGTTGTGGCAAAGGATGGGATGGATCAAGTATTTGTGGATATGAAGAATGATGGAACAATGCAATCGCCATGTCAGGCCAGACAGGAGCTTCAGGAAGTGGAATCTACTGTGAGCTTTACATTGGATGGCAATGTGAGAGTTAAAGGTAAGGCTAAGGTATTTCAAGGTGAATTTGGGGGGAGGGGGTTGGGTAGGGCAGTTATAGATGGTGATTTAAGAATCAAGGAGATGGAAGGATTGATTCGAAAGAGCCACTGGTTGCACAAAGTTTAAACTGGTTTAGGTGGTTTTGGAGGGAGTTTCAGGGCAGTTGATGGGTAGGATAGGGGGGAAGGAAGGCGGTGTCATCAGCACATTGAAGAAGATGATTGGGGGGGGGGGGCTGGTTTGGGCATATCAGTGGTGTACAGGCGATACAGGAGAGGAGTAAGGACAGAGCCCTAGGGTACACTTGCGATAGGGTAGAGGATGTGGGAATTGGTATTATGAATGGTGATATAGGAAGGAGGCAATGAGACAGATGAAATTGATAGGAAGGGCATAGGTCTGGGGCTTATAGAGGAACGCGTAATGCCATACATGGTCGTGAGCATTCTGGAGGTCGATGGAAACAAAAATAACAGAGCAATGGGAGTTAAGTTGGAGTGAGAGGAGATGCATAAGACTAAGGAGTTGGTTGTCAGCAGAGAAGGAGGACTGGAAACCACACTGGGTAAGAGGGAGAAAGTGGTGTTGAGTTAGGTGGTGATGGATACTGCAGGAGAGGATGGACTCAAAGACCATACTGAACATGGAAGTGAGGCATATGGGTACATAGGAGGAGGTATCGAAAGGAGTTTTGTTAGGTTTAAAAAACAACAGGATGCGGAAAGACAGGTTGAGGTTAAAGCCAGTGGAGAGGATGGCGTTGTACAGATTGGCAAGGGTGGCGAGGAAAGAGAGAGGGCATTCCTTGAGGTGGTGGTAGGTGACGTCTTGTACTACACTCCTGGAAATTGAAATAAGAACACCGTGAATTCATTGTCCCAGGAAGGGGAAACTTTATTGACACATTCCTGGGGTCAGATACATCATATGATCACACTGACAGAACCACAGACACATAGACACAGGCAACAGAGCATGCACAATGTCGGCACTAGTACAGTGTATATCCACCTTTCGCAGCAATGCAGGCTGTATTCCCCCATGGAGACGATCGTAGAGATGCTGGATGTTGTCCTGTGGAACGGCTTGCCATGCCATTCCCACCTGGCGCCTCAGTTGGACCAGCGTTCGTGCTGGACGTGAGACGACGCTTCATCCAGTCCCAAACATGCTCAATGGGGGACAGATCCGGAGATGTTGCTGGCCAGGGTAGTTGACTTACACCTTCTAGAGCACGTTGGGTGGCACGGGATACATGCGGACGTGCATTGTCCTGTTGTAACAGCAAGTTCCCTTGCCGGTCTAGGAATGGTAGAACGATGGGTTCGATGACGGTTTGGATGTACCGTGCACTATTCAGTGTCCCCTCGACGATCACCAGAGGTGTACGGCCAGTGTAGGAGATCGCTGCCCACACCATGATGCCGGGTGTTGGCCCTGTGTGCCTCGGTCGTATGCAGTCCTGATTGTGGCGCTCACCTGCACGGCGCCAAACACGCATACGACCATCATTGGCACCAAGGCAGAAGCGACTCTCATCGCTGAAGACGACACGTCTCCATTCGTCCCTCCATTCACGCCTGTCGCGACACCACTGGAGGCGGGCTGCATGATGTTGGGGCGTGAGCGGAAGACGGCCTAACGGTGTGCGGGACCGTAGCCCAGCTTCATGGAGACGGTTGCGAATGGTCTTCGCCGATAGCCCAGGATCAACAGTGTCCCTAATTTTCTGGGAAGTGGCGGTGCGGTCCCCTACGGCACTGCGTAGGATCCTACGGTCTTGGCGTGCATCCGTGCGTCGCTGCGGTCCGGTCCCAGGTCGACGGGCACGTGCACCTTCCGCCGACAACTGGCGACAACATCGGTGCACTGTTGAGACCTCACGCCCCACGTGTTGAGCAATTCGGCGGTACGTCCACCCGGCCTCCCGCATGCCCACTATACGCCCTCGCTCAAAGTCCGTCAACTGCACATACGGTTCACGTCCACGCTGTCACGGCATGCTACCAGTGTTAAAGACTGCGATGGAGCTCCGTATGCCACGGCAAACTGGCTGACACTGACGGCGGCGGTGCACAAATGCTGCGCAGCTAGCGCCATTCGACGGCCAACACCGCGGTTCCTGGTGTGTCCGCTGTGCCGCGCGTGTGATCATTGCTTGTACAGCCCTCTCGCAGTATCCGGAGCAAGTATGGTGGGTCTGACACACCGGTGTCAATGTGTTCTTTTTTCCATTTCCAGGAGTGTATGATAGGAGTGTTCAATTCTGAGGGACAAGTAGCGGAAACTGGGAGCAAGCGCTGGGACAGTGGTATCGGTGCAGTCAAGGACATCAGAGAAGAGGGAGTAAGACGATTGGGCACTTGCTCCGTTCTTTTAAACCCGCAGACCACGCCACTGCGCAAGGATACAGATACACAAGGCGCCAGAGACGTTGATCGGCGGCAAGAAGTGTAACATATGCATGAAATTAGATCTATGGCGTCATGGTCGAACCACACGATGATATCAATGTACCTGTTAGTGTAAAAGTAAGATAACCGGAAAATCCTAGAATTAACTGATGAAACCAACATTTACCATAGTGATGTGGTAAAGGTTCGAAATTTCTCATTATATGCATAGTTTTCGTACCAAGAGACATTGGTAAACTTAGGATTTAGCAATTCAAACTGGTAAAAACTGGTTCGAAGACTTCCCACTCCGTCGTGCAGGTTCAGACAAGTCTCATTTTTGCCAATTTTGTGTTCAGATAAGTTTCTTTGTTGACAGTTATGAGTTCTCAGTCCACCCACCACTGCGTAGTTTCAGTCAGGGTCGAGCTTCGTGCGTACCGTCATCTTTACGTCTCGTTTTAATGGCGCTTCTTCTCTAGCTTTGCATCAGATTGAGTGATGTTATGCTTAACAGATTTTACGAACTTTTTAGTGAAGCAGTGAATAAGAAGAAGGACAAAAAATTTTATGTAACTGCTGATCAAAATATTAGCCTTTTAAGTGAAGTGGACAATGCAAATATCGTTTACAATAAAAAATCTATTCACTACAGACGTTTGAAGCGATATGATGTTCCCAGCATCGGAGGTGAAGAGAAATGCATAGCACCAGTGTCTGCTGGAAAAGAAGAAATTCGTTATTACGTTCGCTTTGATGAACTGTTTAACGTATTACATGAGACCCACATTGCTTATTTGAGATTATGTGAACCATGTCAGAAAATGTAAAAAAAAAATATTTAAAAGTGGCGTTGTAATGAAACATATCACACAGAGAAATGAATTCACGATGCCAAATTGACTTAATTGACATGCAAGTTCATACTTGTATGCCAAGATCATTTGACAACATTTGTTATCCTTCGCGCACTAACTTCGAATAGGGCTGATGAAGTAGCATATCATCTTTTGGACATTTTTAGCACCTTTGGTGCACCAAGTATCCTTCATTCTGATAACCGTGAGTTTATAGCCAAGTGATTCAAAATTCATGTGGTTGTGAAGTGACAGTCCACGGGAAGCAGAGAGCAGAGTCAGACATCAGTCGAAAGATCAAATCAAGATATCGAACATATGAAACTTCAAAATGATCTGAAGGGCTGAGGTTTGTGCAAGCAATGAGAAATAGGGCTTATCAGGAAGGGATCAGATGTTCAAATATGAAGTCATGTTTAGGGATCCAATGAAAATAGGCAATTCGACCTCAGTTGTTACACGTGCTTTGATAAAAAATCTAAACACTGAAGAACGCTTGTAAACAATGTTAAACACCACTTCCACTGACTCACAGGAAATTGGAAATGACGGCCAAGGACTTGATCCCAGTGGATCAAGTACTGGAACAGAAGGAACGGAGGTAGAAAGTGCGGCTGCAGCAGGTGAGCAAGCACCAGAGACACAGAATTTGACAACAGTTAACAACGAGACACGGGTACCAGCTGATGTTTGTGTTGAGACGCTGACAACTTCCAACAGCGTTAATAAAATGAAACGGATCCGGGAAGCTGCTAAGGAGGCTCTTCAATTGCACGCAAAGAAAATGAAAACAGTCTCACTAAGAAAATTCCAAAACCTTCCGTTGGACAGAACGTGAGAATTAAAGTATCGGATGTAGAAAGGGCAAAAATCGATGCAAAATCTATAATAGCTGTAGTGAAAAATATTCAGGATGACGAAATTTTATCAACTTAGTACCAAAACTGGTAAATTGAAGTCATTGTACACTAGGAACCAATTTACATTGTGCAAGGAAAATTTTATCAACGTCGAAGAAGTAGCAAGAGAAGAAATTAGTCTATGGGAAGTGGTTGCCAAACAATCTTTCGTTGGAGGACAAGGGCTCAAAATTGCTTGTGTAAATCGTCTTCCATACGATGTAATTCGAAATGTCACAATAGTCAGCCTTGTAACACAAATTAAAGTTTACAAGGTAACATTTTTTACAACATTTTTCAATAATATGGAATATTACACATTTACAGTAAATAAAAAAAGTCAATAAATTGCAAAGCTGATTTTTTTAATGAATACTCTTTTACTAGTTGGTATGGGTACATCCTAATATGTACCAACGTCTATTGGTAAAAGTTCGAAATCTAAGCAAACAATAAGAAATTTCGAATTTTTACCACCCAGTGATGGTAAGTCTTAGGTTTCACCAGTTACTTATGGGATTTACCAATCGTCTTACTTTTACAGTAACATATCACTGCGAGCTACATCGTCGCAGTGTGTTTGTGAGTTTATTACAGAAAATTCCGGATTGCATGATTTGTCCAAGCTAGCCGCTATTTCTATTAATTAAATTCGTTGCCAACCGAATTTCAATTGCTTCTTTCACTACTGAGTGGCAGAAAGATGAAGTCGAGGCTAAAATTTCGACGTTATCGTACACCATAGAGTGCCAATGTCAATACAGTGCTCTACCGCCGCCGATTTATTAGGTTGTGAGAGCTGGGTGTACCTGGGGTGCTCTGTGCATCTCTTGCGGACTTTACATGTCGTGTATCCAATGTATGGACGGCCACACTCACACGGAATCTGGTTAAGCCCAGACTTCGTAAATACCAATCATTTTTAACGGAAGCCAGGAGTGCTGCTTCATTTGGTGGAGGGTGAGGGTGGGTCCGCTTTACCCTTGGGAAACTGGACCTGGTTTGTGAACAACTTTATCGTCTGCATCTGAAGGTATCTGCGGATTTACCCTACAATTCATGGAACTAGACTGATGGTATAACGTTGACCAGTCGGACTGGGTTCGTGAGGTAACCACATCGAGGCAGACGGCAAAGTTTAGCCAGCTTGAGATGTCTTCATAGCAAGACACTTATTTGACGCTCTGTCATTAATACGACGGACAATGATTTGGATGACTCTACAAAGACGGTTTATTAAAGGAGTGAGCATTACACCCTCGCCAAAGGTTTTACCAACACCTGCGTTCATCAGTATCGTTAAAGACGCTGTTCGACCTCTTTTCACGGAATTAGCAGAAGAACTAAGACACGAAACTTCTCGAGCAGATATTAAGGCTCGCCCACAAAGAAGTAACATATCCGTGACACAGAGAGCTGCACTACGTAAGCTTCATCAGGACACCGAAATTGTGATTCTTCAAGCAGATAAAGATAATGCCACTGTTTTAATGTCTCGTAACGACTATCATGATAAAATGAAGAGTTTACTGAATGACAGTACATACCTGAAGATCAATAAAGACCCCACCAACCAGGTGATATGGAAAACTACTTCGCTTCTCAACGCCTCCCCCTTTCCACCAGGAGTTGTGCGAAGATTGAAACCAAGTTGTGCGGTTCCTCCAAGGCTTTATGAACTTCCAAAGATCGGTAGGAATGGTGTTCCTCTGTGTCCGACAATGAGTAACATTGGCTCTCCAATCTATGACATGTCAAACACTTGACGTCGTTATTGGATGATTTGGAACCACGCAAAGATGATGGCACTTTGGGACACGCGGTATATCGAAAACCGACCCATACGGATTTATATTTACTTGGAAATAGCTGCCACCATCCTTTGCAGACGATGAATGTTCTCAGAACTCTGGTACACAGAGTACACGGCGTTGCTGACGGGTGCAGTCTGGACGACGAGCTTCTACACTTCAGAAGCCAACGTATACTCTGCACAGTAGATGCGTAAGGCACTACTAATGAAACAAACAGTGGGCATAATGAATGCACAAGAAGACACGGAAAGTTGTATGTCCATGGTTTTTCTGCCGTATGTGGGATCGTCAGAAAACACAAAGTGAACGTGATTTTTCACCCTCGACCAAAGACAGCAACACTTCTGGGTTCAGTTAAAGATTATTTAGTACTTCGGAAGCCTGGGATTTACAAGATCCCCTGTGACTGTGGCCATTCATACATCGGACAGACGAGACGTATAGTCCATAAGAGATGCACAGAACACCGCAGGTACACCCAGCTCTTACAACCCAATAAATCGGCGGTGGTAGAGCACTGTATTGACCCTGGGCACTCTAAGGTGTACAATAACGTCGAAATTTTATCCTCGACTTCATCTTTTTGGGACTCAGTAGTGAAAGAAGCAATTGAAATTCGGTTTGGGACGAATTTAATTAATAGAGATAGCGGCTTCAGCTTGGACAAATCATGGAATCCGGGACTTTCATTAACAAACTCACGGAGACGTCGCGACGGTGCAGATCGCAGTGATACATCGATATCACCATGTGAATCGACCCCGCAGCCATAGTTCTAATTCCATGCATATATCATACCTTTTTGGCGCCGATCAAAGTCTCTGGCATCTTGTGTACCTGTGGCCGTAGGCGCAGTGGCGCGGTCCGTGGTTTTAAAAGGACGGAGCAAGTGCTAGAGCGTCAATCACTTCGACTCGCTCTGAAAATGGCTGGACGGTATACAGCCGAAATATTAGAAGAAGAAATGAAATTTATGTAGCTGCTCGATCGAAATTTTATGACACAGATTTATTGTGCTGTGTTGAAAATTCTACTAAACAGCTTTCCCTTCTGTTCCTTTTTTGCATCTCGTCCTTTTTCGACTCTCGAATTTTGGACCGAGCGAGATGGCGCATTGATTAGCACACTGGACTCGCATTCGGGAGGACGGTGGTTCAAACCCTCGTCCCGCCATTCTGATATATGTTTTGGGTTATTTCCATATTTCAGGCAAATGTTGGGACAGTTCCTTTGAAAGGGCACGGCTGATTTCCTTTCTCATCCTTCCCTAATCCGAGCTTAAGTTCCGTCTCTAATGAGCTTGGTGTCGACGGGACGTTAAATACTATATAATCTCCTCCTCCTCCTTCTCGAATATTAGTCCTTCATTACAACTGGATTTTCGCCTCTGTAGGTACAGAATAATTTCATAAACTTCACCATATATTGCTACAATCTTTTCCTCATCTGCGGAGCTAGTACGCAAGGTTGTATAATGCGGTGTTGCTTTGCTCGTATCGTAGCTTCGATGATTCAGTCACTGTACTGTTCATGGTAGTTTACCCCAACTCCCATTTCTTACTCATCAGCAGACCTTCGACAGCGTTACATCCTCTTTGATTCCGTATTCGTAACCGTGTTCTCACCTGACCCTAAATCCTATTATTGGTACGACTGCACTTCAATAATCCCCACTATTTCATGAAGCGTTTACTAACGTATCAATTTCAGTACATATATTTGGCGACTAGTATCGAATCTACTGGTTCATTTTCAAACCTCACTTATTAAAGTTGCACTAAAAGTTCCTGATCTTAATAATAACAAACATCAAGATGCGAATATATGCTTTTCAAAATTTTCTCAGATGACTGTCATGATCGACACATGCCTTCTTAGCAAGTAAGAATCAAACACAAAGCTAGCTCAACGCTAAATAGGCATACGTTGATGGTGACTGACGTCTGTGAACATTTTATAAAGCATGTACTGCCATCTTGATGTTTGTTATTACTATGATCAGGCGCTTTTACTGCAGCCTCAGTAGGCTAGGCTTCAGAAGGAACCAGTAGGTTCGAAACTACTGCAGCTGGTATAGATATGTTGGTAAACGCCTCTTGAAATGTTAGAAAAATTGCTGGTCCTATATCAACAATTGGAATTGTAAAAAATATTCCCACTTTATATAGCTTCGATCTAAGGGTTTCTGTTTTCAAGTATTCTTACCTCTTAGTACGATTAACAGACGTAATGTTCTACACCTCGACTCGCAGTGCAACGAAGATATTTCTTCCTTCTGATGATTTTGTTACAGAGTGTAATTTTTATACCACAGTTCTTCTGGATGCAGCGCTACAGCGTTCTAAGGTCATTTCCTGGTAATATCCCTGATCGGATTTGTTAAATTTAATCTGTAGTTCATAGCAGTGAGTTGTGTGCATCCGCTGCCCACAAAGACATCAAAGGTGGTGTCTTCCATAAATATCTCACTGACTGGTCCTGGCGCAAGCTGCAGTGCATACAGTGTGGCATAGTGGCTGGAGTCAGTGGCTTGCGTGTTGTTGGGCGTCCCTTCAAACCCGACCACCAGCTGTTATTTGTTATTTAGTACTCATCATTTACGGCAGGTTCTCGAAATGTTTGCAATGCTTGTACATTCCGGAACATTTTACGTTTGTATAAATAGTAGTACACTCCGTCCACGGGGTCAATTCTGTTTCGGTTGTACGTTGGTGTTTCAAGTGCTTTCAGTGCAAAGTGCTGTATTTGATTCACGACCCTGTTGTCGGACTTGTGTGTTGTTGTGACATGACCATGACCCCAATTACGCAACGTAAAAGCCGTCGCCTTTACGGACAGTAATAGCAGTACATCGTTTCAAACGTCTGCATATTCAGGAGACCAATAGATTCAAAGCCAGCAGTAAGTCAGCTCTACGATAGCAAGCCGGCAGTGATTTACGGGGACGCTGGTCAGGACCCGACGAAACGGCTGAAGGCATTCGACTGAGTTGCCAAATACAACAGGAGGGACAAGTGGTTGTGTTTGGCAAACGTATACTGTTACTTGGACAAAACAAGACAATCCAGATTTGGACTTGACTGTGGTTACTACGTAACAATATCAATTTTTGATTGTAGTTTATGTTAAGCACCAGAGCTTGTAATGTCTGTGGTAGCTGAATGAAGCGACGCTTTAGCACACATGAAAGATAGCGGATATTCAGCTTTGTTACAAGAGGTTGTCTCAGACATTCGAAACTTTCTGCTGTACCTGTGCTGCCTAACTGCGACTGTAAGTAATGGAGAGATTCCAGGTTATTAAGATAACGACCAGTATTTATTTAGCGAACTTTTGAAGGACATATCAAAATAAAAGAGAAGAAGAAGTGTGACAGCTTACCCTCATCTAGACATCAAGATCTATATAGTCGTAGCAGTAGATAATTTTAGGGAAGACCTTGATCAGAGTAATCTGTGGAGACTTAGACTTAAGCCCTAAATAACTGGAACTTGAGAGAAAACTTTTAATCAAAAAATAGTATAATGTAACATATTCCAAAACAGAAAGAGAAAAAGGACAAAGAGGTATTATTAAATAGCAGTTGAAAATGCATAAAATTAAATAAGCGTGCTGCCTGGTGATGACTGGGTGTTGTGTGATGTCCTTAGGCTAGTTAGGTTTAAGTAGTTCTAAGTTCTAGAGGACTGATGACCATAGATGTTAAGTCCCATAGTGCTCAGAGCCATTTTAAATAAGCGTGCAATTATATGTTGGAGTACTCTCTCCTCGCATCGCCCCCCCCCCCCCCCTTAAACCTACACACAGAAGAGGAGCAAACTATTGCCGTATATCACTCAGTCCTGTGGTACGGCGAATTGTATACATGGCGTGAAAACGTTTAGTAACAACAGACGTCCATATACACTGAGGTAGGTGGATGGATGGATTTGCTTCCAGGACGCAGGACAGCGGGGTCATCAGCACCTAGTCCGCTTTTGTGCAGCCTGAGTTTGGTGAAATAGTATGATAAGATATGTTGTGAGATATATTTATGCAATTTCAAGTGCAGGTGCCAAAGAGTATGTGAAAACTGTACAACGTTTAACACTCTTAGATAAGAAACGTAAGAAATAGAATTAAAAGACATATTGTTGGTTCATACTGGAAAGAGATCAGCTCGTCTCACTTATCTTTCTACAGCGTATGTGGCAGCTATGACGGTCAAAATGCTGGTCGCCCACGACATGCTGGGGATGTCTGCTGTTCACACGGGCAAGGTGAAGATTACAGCTGCAACACGTTTTCGATTAGAGTTTCCAACGAAAAACCTTTTTCGTGTATATTCGACTGCGTGTGTCTTTAGTGGGCAGAACTACAGTTATGAAAACCTAGCTTGCGCACGTCCGCCTGGAATGTACACTTACAGTTCCTTGTGAAAACCGCGGTCTGACACAATGCTAGTCGGCGTAAGCGGATTACACCCGCAACGCTGGTTGCTCTAAGCGGATTGCCTCTGTGGTAACTAACTGCAAGGTTACCTGTTGGGTTTGTCCATCAGCGAGGCTCGGTTGAATTCCAGCAGTACCTGCCTACGCTGGCCTTGTCTCAACTGTCGATTTATGAGATAAGATCGAGCTACACATGGCAGACGTTGTGTTCACACAATGCCTCTTATCTCGATGCCAGTGCTGTTAACGAGCATTGGTGAATGTAGGCAATCAACGCTACATCGCCTACATGTAGCATCTTACAGTCCTTACAACGCACATCAAAATTGCTATAATATTTTGGTATTCTGCTTTGAAGACCGATACTGCGTGGCTCTAAGAGTGATACGGTTTCGTCGAATGCGCTGCTTGCAGAGTTAAATGTAGCCATAAAACTTCTTTTGCATTCATATTTTAGCTACCACTTTCGAGTGCGAGAACAAAAGTTTTCTGTGCTTGTTCCCCTAATATCAAAACATATAAGGGAGGCATCTAGTGGGCGTAGTTTAGTTGCTGTTTATAAAATTTCTCCTGTATTGAAATAATTCCAAAAGAAAATAATAGAATAAAATAATGTGTTAGTAATTAACTATTCAGCCTTGATCTAAAATTTAAAACAGCTGATATTTCGTAGACAACTATGTCCGTGCAAAATCATACGTTTACTCTTGTATATTTGTTGAGGTACGTTTCGGAATTGCACTCCTATATCACATTTGTTCTCCCACTCGCGCTCTAGCCCGCTATATTTGTGGTATCACAGTTATAACGTAACACATAAAGATATACGAATGAAGTTGGATCTTATGAGTCAAACGACACACAAGATCTGCACCAAGGACGGGGAGCTTGCTGTTTGGCGTGCGTCATCGAGTTACAAAGTATCGGGTACGCGCTAAATCCATGACTTCCTTGCGCTATTGAAAGTTTGTACCTCTGCGTCGGTCAATATCACTGAGTCCCCATGATGTTCTGATGCTGTCCATGTGGTCCCGCTCTTCATCAGCTGCTCGAAAAAAAAAAAAAAATTGAGCGTATGGTATTGTTGGACGGGAAACCCAATCCAGGAAACTTTGGCCGCCTGTATCGAAATGATTAACGCGTATTGGTTTCTCGCTGCAAACGCCAAGGCAGCTAGTAGACCCTTACCTTTCTGTAAGTATTCTACATCCTTTCTCGAGACCATTACTATCCCACCTTCACCTCCGGAGACAATTTAATGAGCACAAAAGCGATTTATATACGTATAATACCCAACCAGTCGCTTTTTTTTTTAATTTTCAAAGGATGTATCGTAACTTTAACTTGTTTTCAAGTCACTGCTGGCTCATATTCAGATGAAGATGCTACAGGAATGTTATCTGGAGCAAGTGCAGCTACACGCTATGCTTGTGGTGATTTCACTGCCTCGTAGTGTCCTTGACAAATTCGTTTTGATAATGTACATTTTGTCAATTACACACTCACACACACACACACACAACCTTATCAGAAAGAATTGGTAATGGACACCGTGAGGCAGTACAGTCATCACGAGCGTAGCGTCTAACTGCAAAGGGCCGCGCGGGATTAGCCGGTCTCGGGAGCTGCAGTCATGGACTCTGCTGGTGGTCCCGGCGGAGGTTCGAGTCCTCCCTCGGGCATGGGTGTGTGTGTTTGTCCTTAGGATAATTTAGGTTAAGTAGTGTGTAAGCTTAGATACTGATGACCTTAGCAGTTAAGTCCCATATGATTTCACACACATTTGAACATTTTTCTCTAACTGCACAGGGCCCAGATGGTAACCCTGTAGCACTTCCACCTGATGGGGAGAGTGCAGTTACTTGAAAATTAGTGAATGGTGTAGCAGAACTATACAAAAGTAGTATTACTGCAGAATAGTGTAACTCGTCCCGATCTGCCAACAGACATAGCCAACGTGAAGTCCTACCAGAGCTGTAATCGTCAATTTCCAGCGGTTAAAAAGAACCCATAACGAGAGATATTTTTTTGCAGTATGTTAAAATAATAACTTCTGTGAAACTAAGCTACACCAACTGCTTTTAAAGCAACGTGAGGCGGACTCTCCATGAGGCTGGTTGGCAGTGCTAATCAGCCCATCTTTCTCTTTTATGTAGTACACTTTATGCGGTATGCACACTTGTACACAGATGCCATGATCGCAAAAAGTCAATCAACAAACTCTCTACAATTCAGTAACATGGTGTTAACTGTACTTTAACCTGATTTCCACAAATAGCACAATTACTGAGCGTGTATCCCAATAACATCACTATGACACTGCTCACATAAATAAAATGACTGTAAACATTACGTGGTATAGTAGCTCAACATTGTCGATTGTATGTGTGTTATCATTTACCACCTGTACGCCCATCGAGGAGATGTCTGTACCATTGAAAAATTCACCAGCTCTAGGGGATACCTAACATATGTTAGCAGAAATGACAGATAAGGACACACCATTGCTAAAGTTACAGTATATACATTACAAGATTTTCCAATGGAAAACAATGAGTGAAATAAAGTACAATGAGCGATTGTAAATAGCTGTATGTAAATAAAACAAATACGTAACAAGAAAAAGAGTCATAATCTCTCATCTAGTTTTCATATGAGTTAAATGATCTGACTGTGTCACACACATAAATTCAACATTTGTAATAAACTTAGTGCTCAAAAGCTCATCCAGTTTTCATATGACTTAAACGATCTGACTGTGTCACACATATAAATTCAACATTTGTAATAAACTTAGTGCTCAAAAGCTCATCCAGTTTTCATATGACTTAAACGATCTGACTGTGTCACACACATAAATTCAACATTTGTAATAAACTTAGTGCTCAAAAGCTCATCCAGTTTTCATGTGACTTAAACGATCTGACTGTGTCACACACATAAACTCAACATTTGTGATAAACTTAGTGCTCAAAAGCTCATCCAGTTTTCATACGACTTAAACGATCTGACTGTGTCACACACATAAATTCAACATTTGTAATAAACTTAGTGCTCAAAAGCTATCCATCAGTCACGTCCTGATGAGGATCATTTTGTTATAAATGTAATGTTCTTTTATACGGTAAAATAAACTTGATGTAATGTTTTTTATGGTACGTAAAACAAACCTTGTTGTTGAACAATTCAGTGAGTTACTGATGTCTGCATAAAATAATAAATAAGATGTACTTTCTACAATGAATGGGGAAAGGGGTGGTGCGGGTTGGGGGGGGGGGGGGGGGCATGGATCAGAATCATAACATCATTGACACAGCAGCGGCTTGATGCCGCAGCAGCGTTAGTGATCAAAAACAAGCTACCGCCTCTGTGCTGTATTGTGTCAAGTCCCGTACTGCTGACATAGTTCCCTCAAACCTAGTCATATTATGTGTAATACATCATAAATTTCGCACAGGTTTTGAAGTAGGCGGCTGTACATACATACACTCTAAGACAAAAACGACACACCAGAGGGAATTATTCGAATGGGGTGGGAATGGGTAGATGTGAGATACATGTACAGACAAACAAATTATTACAGTTAGAGAAAAAATTGTATGATTTATTCAAGAGAGAAAGCTTCACAAATTGAGCAATTCAGTAACGTGTTGGTGCACCTCTGGCCCTTATGCAAGTAGTAACTCAGCTCGAAATTGATAGATAGAGTTGTTTGATGTCCACCTGTGGGATATCCTGGCAGATTCTGTCCAAGTGGATCGTGAGATCATCAAAATCCTGTGCTGGAAGGGCGACCCTAAACATAATGCTACAAAGGTTTGGCAAGCACGAAGACAATCACCAGACAATCTCATCATGTGTGGAAAGGAATTACCTTGCTGAAATGTAAACGCAGGATGTCTTGCCATGAAGGACAACAAAATGGAGAATGGCAAATCGTCGACGTACCGCTGTGCTGTAAGAGTGCCGCAGATGAGAACCCAAGTGATCCTGCAGTGAACTGAAATGGCAATCCAGATCATCACCCCTGGTTGTCGGGCCCTATGGCGAATGACAGGTTGGTATCCCACTCCTCTCAGTGGTGTCTCCAGACACATCTTCGGCCTGAAAACTGATTCACGGGAGCATAACTGTCTTCAGTGATGAGCCCCGCTTTGAACTGAGTCGGAATGATCAGTGAGGACGTGTCGGAAGACGCCCCAGACGGCGGTGGGATACTGACCTAACTCTTGCCCGGCCCAAGTCCCAACACCCAAGAGTGATGGCCTCGGATGCCATTTCAAATCATGGCAGGACTCCTTTGGTTGTCATCTACGGTACCCTTGCAGCACAGTGATATGTCGGCGATATTCTACATTCCTTGTTGTTGTCCTTCATGGCAAGCCATCCTGGGCGTACATTTTAGCAAGATAAAGGCCGCGTACACACTGCGAGAGTTTCTACAGCTTATCTTCGGGCTTGCCAAACCCTACCTCGGTCATCAAGGTCACCGGACCTCCACAACTGAGATCGTTTGGAGCATTATGGGCAGGACCTCCAACTAACTTGGGGGTTTTGACGATCTAACATGTTACTGACTTGCTCAATTTGTGAAGCTCTTTCTCTTGAACAAATCGTCCAGTTTTTCTGTAATTGTAATCATTTGTTTGTCTGTGCATTTACATGGTATCTACTCATTTCCGTCCCATTCGGATAATTTCTTTGTGGTGTTCTTTTTTTTGTCGTGTATATATAGCTACTTACATCACAATAGCAGCGTAGTATGATGTGATGTAAATACTGCTTGCTAGTATGAATTTTGAAATAACATCAATACTTCTTAGTTTGAAAGTCGTTGTTATAATTCAGTCACCCACTAATAGTGCACCTTAGTAAATATAAATGTTATAGGCCCCCTCCCCCCATGAACCATGGACCTTGCCGTTGGTGGAGAGGCTTGCGTGCCTCAGCAATACAGATAGCCGCACCGTAGGTGCAACCACAACGGAGGGGTATCTGTTGAGAGGCCAGACAAACGCGTGGTTCCTGAAGAGGGGCAGCAGCCTTTTCAGTAGTTGCAGGGGCAACAGTCTGGATGATTGCCTGATCTGGCCTTGTAACACTAACCAAAACGGCCTTGCTGTGCTGGTACTGCGAACGGCTGAAAGCAAGGGGAAACTACGGCCGTAATTTTTCCCGAGGGCATGCAGCTTTACTGTATGATTAAATGATGATGGCGTCCTCTTGGGTAAAATATTCCGGAGGTAAAATAGTCCCCCATTCGGATCTCCGGGCGGGGACTACTCAAGAGGACGTCGTCATCAAGAGAAAGAAAACTGGCGTTCTACGGATCGGAGCGTGGAATGTCAGATCCCTTAATCGGGCAGGTAGGTTAGAAAATTTAAAAAGGGAAATGGAAAGGTTGAAGTAAGATGTAGTGGGAATTAGTGATGTTCGGTGGCAGGAGGAACAAGACTTTTGGTCAGGCGAATACAGGATTATAAATACAAAATCAAATTGGGGTAACGCAGGAGGTACGTTTAATAATGAATAACACAATAGGAATGCAGGTAAGCAACTACAAACAGCACAGTGAACGCATTGTTGTGGCCAAAACAGACACAAAGCCCACGCCTACGACAGTAGTACAAGTTTATATGCCAACTAGCTCTGCAGATGACGAAGAAATTGAAGAAATATATGATGAGATAAAAGAAATTATTCAGATAGTGAAGGGAGACGAAAATTTAATAGTAAGGGGTGACTGGAATTCGATAGTAGGAAAAGGAAGAGAAGGAAACGTAGTAGGTGAATATGGTTTGGGTTTAAGGAATGAAAGAGGAAGCCACCTGGTGGAATGTTGCACAGAGCAAAACATAGTCATAGCTAACACTTGGTTCAAGAACCATAAAGGAAGGTTGTATACATGGAAGAACCCTGGAGATACTAAAAGGTATCAGATAGATTATATAATGGTAAGACAGAGACTTAGGAACCAGGTTTTAAGTTGTAAGACATTTCCAGGGGCAGATGTGGACTCAGACTACAATCGATTGGTTATGAACTGTAGATTAAAAACTGAAAAAACTGCAACAAGATGGGAATTTAAGGAGATGGGACATGGATAAAGTGACTAAACCAGAGGTTGAACAGAGTTTCAGGGAGAGCATAAGGGAACGATTGACAAGAATAGGGGAAAGAAATACAGTAGAAGAAGAATGGGTAGCTTTGAGGGATGAAGAAATATTGAAATTAATTGATGAAAGGAAAAAATATAAAAATGCTGTAAATGAAGCAGGTGAAAGGAATACAAAGTCTCAAAAATGAGATCGACAGGAAGTGCAAAATGGCTAAGCAGGGATGGCTAGAGGACAAATGTAAGGATGTAGAGGCTTACCTCACTAGGGGTAAGATAGATACAACCTACAGGAAAATTAAAGAGACCTTTGGAGAAAAGAGAACCACTTGTATGAATATCAAGAGCTCAGATGGAAACCCAGTTCTAAGCAAAGAAGGGAAAGTAGAAAGGTGGAAGGAGTATCTAGAGGGTCTATACAAGGGCGATGTACTTGAGGACAATGTCATGGATATAGGAGAGTATGTAGATGAAGATGAAATGGGAAATATGATTCTGGGTGAAGAGTTTGACAGAGCACTGAAAGACCTGAGTCGAAACAAGACCCCGGGAGTAGACGACAATCCATTAGAACTACTGACAGCATTGGCAGAGCCAGTCCTGATGAAACTCTACCAAAGATGTATGAGACAGGTGAAATACCCTCAGACTTCAAGAAGAATATAATAATTCTAATTCCAAAGAAAGGAAGTGTTGACAGATGTGAAAATTACCGAACGATCACAGCTGCAAAATACTAACGCGAATTCTTTACAGACGAATGGAAAAACTAGTAGAAGCCGACCTCGGGGAAGATCAGTTTGGATTCCGTAGAAATATTGGAACACGTGAGGCAATACTGACACTACGACTTATCTTAGACGCTAGTTTAAGGAAAGGCAAACCTACGTTTCTATCATTTATAGACCTAGAGAAAGCTTTTGATAATGTTGACTGGAATAGTCTCTTTCAAATTCTGAAGATGGCAGGAGTAAAATACAGCGAGCGAAAGACTATTTACAATTCGTACAGAAACCAGATGGCAGTTATAAGAGTCGATGGACATGAAAGGGAAGCAGTGGTTGGGAAGGGAGTGAGACAGGGTTTCAGCCTTTCCCCGATGTTATTCAGTCTGTATACTGAGCAAGCATTGAAGGAAACAAAAGAAAAATTCGGAGTAGGTATTAAAATCTTCTTCTTGTTAAGTTGTGCCACAAACTCCTCTTCTCCAAAATTCTATTCAACACCTCCTCATTAGTTCTGTGATCTACCCATCTAATCTCCAGAATTCTTCTGTAGCACCACATTTCGAAAGTTTCTATTCTCTTCTTATCCAAACTATTTATCGTCCATATTTCACTTTCATACATGGCTACACTCCACACAAATACTTTCAGAAACGACTTCCTGACACTTAAATCAATACTCGATATTATCAAATTTCTCTTCTTCAGAAACGCTTTCCTTGCCATTGCCAGTCTACATTTTATGTCCTCTCTACTTCGGCCATCATCAGTTATTTTGCTCCCCAAATAACAAAACTCCTTTACTCCTTTAAGTGTCTCATTTCCTAATCTAATTCCCTCAGCATCACCCGACTTAATTCGACTGCATTCCATTACCCTCGTTTTGCTTTTGTTGATGTTCATCTATACCCTCCTTTCAAGATACTGTCCATTCCGTTCAACTGCTCTTCCAAGTCCTTTGCTGTCTCTGACAGGATTACAATGTCATCGGCAAACCTCAACATTTTTATTTTTTCTCCATGGATTTTAATACCTACTCCGAATTTTTCTTTTGTTTCCTTCACTGCTTGCTGAATATACAGATTGAATAACATCGGGGAGAGACTACAACCCTGTCTCGCTCCCTTCCCAACCACTGCTTCCCTTTCATGTCCCTCGACTCTTATAACTGCCATCTGGTTTCTGTACAAATTGTAAATAGCCTTTCGCTCGCTGTATTTTACCCCTGCTACCTTCAGAATTTGAAAGTGAGTATTTCAATCAACATTGTCAATAGCTTTCTCTAAGTCTACAAATGCTAGAAACGTAGGTTTGCCCTTCCTTAATCGAGCTTCTAAGGTAAGTCGTAGGGACAGTATTGCCTCACGTGTTCCAACATTTCTACGGAATCCAAACTGATCTTCCCCGAAGTCGGCTTCTACTAGTTTTTCCATTCGTCTGTAAAGAATTCGCGTTAGTATTTTGCAGCTGTGTCTTATTAAACTGATAGTTCGGTAATTTTCACATCTGTCAACACCTGCTTTCTTTGGGACTGGAATTATTATATTATTCTTTAAGTCTGAGGAAATTCCGCCTGTTTCATACATCTTGCTCACCAGATGGTAGAGTTTTGTGAGGACTGGATCTCCCAAGACCGTCAGTAGTTCCAATGGAATGTTGTCTACTCCGGGGGCCTTGTTTCGACTCAGGTCTTTCAGTGCTCTGTCAAACTCTTCACGCAGTATCATATTTCCTATTTTATCTTCATCTACATCCTCGTATTTTTACCTACTTGATCATCTGCTGCCTTCACTACTTCATCCCTCAAAGCTACCCATTCTTCTTCCACCTTATTTATTTCCCCCATCCCTGTCAATTGCTCCCGTATGCTCTCCCTGAAACTCTGTACAACCCCTGGTTCTTTTAGTTTATCCAGGTCCCACCTTTTTGCTGTTTTGCAGTTAGCAGCTATTAAGTGTATACTATTTCAATCCATGTTATTATAAATTTTAGGTACGCCAAGTAACTTTTTATTCCGATGAAGATTGCCCTACTGCAATCGAAAGCGTTGTCAAATGACAAAATTTTGTGTAACCGAAGTGTTTGTGAAAGCAGTGTGTTCTTTAAAGAAAGTGAATAATATTTTGTCCGACGAGTTGGTATTGTTATGTGTCCCATATGTAATGCTGTAATAAAAGTAAGGTATTATCAATGGCACACCACATACTTACAAACATTCAGCGCTAAAGAAAGTGGCCGCGCGGGATTAGCCGAGCGGTCTGGGGCGTTGCAGCCATGGACTGTGCGGCTAGTCCCGGCGGATGCTCGAGTCCTCGCTCGGGCATGGATGTGTGTGTATTTGTCCTTAGGATAACTTAGATTAAGTAGTGTGTAAGCTTACGGACTGATAAGTCCCATAAGAGTTCACACACATTTGATCTAAAGAAAGTGCCTTTGTTTGTGAACACGGGACTAACATCAGTCATGCAGTACATGAATTGTCTCTGCACGAACTGTCACCCTTATTTCAAGAACTCATTCACCAATAGATTCTTAGTGCTAGAGACCCATACATCAGGAAAAGTGGATGGCGGTGAAAAAAAATCGCTGTTGAGTGTAAGAGAAACGTTAGACGGCGCAGGAGTCTCTTCTTATATGTGTTAGCGATTTAGTAAATTCTTATTGTTTACAGAGAAGTGCGAGTAACAAAATTTGTCATAGATGCTATTTACAGTTGCTTTGTTAATGCTCAGGAATGATTAAATTCCAACTGTTTTCCTAGTCGACCCCTTGGTAGCACTATTATTTGGTGGAGGAAATTCTCTTCTCGGGATGCAACGCGGAAAATTAATGGTGACAGCGTATTATGTAGCCCGCAGTTCTGGAAGGGGCGCATTTATCAACACGGTATAAAATGTCTTTTTCCCAGGTGCTCTAAAGCGCTGTTTACGCAGCCTAGTTGCGCGAGTTCGTCTTCCACGGCCATTATAAATTGAATATATCTCTTTAGATGATAGTCATTTGTAAACAAGGAAAACAAGAGGCCGAAACAGGACATTACGTGTAATGTTTGAAAACATATTTAAAGAACGATAACTCATCTCTTCTGTAAATAGCACTTCATGAACAGAACAAGTGAAAGATACCATGAACTCTATTTTTCCTTCGGTGATATGTATTTACCTGTGCTAGTCTCATCATTTTTACGTGTTACTGTCTCAATCTACAATGCAGTACCATGTCACTCATGTAGTGTGCGTAAAATGGGGTATCATGACCCGCTGTCAGTTCTCGTCAACTTTCAATAGTACTACCCAGTAAATTTTGCGGGCGTAGCAGTATCTCCTCATCTGTGAACCACTGAAGCTTACATTCAGGTTTCCGTCTCCAGGAAAACATATCAGTCTTGTAATGAGTTTTTCTTTGCTTTCTGATAGTGTAAAGTTGTTTGTCTGTGTCGTATCCTAAATAATTTATTAGCTTTCTGTTCGTCATCAAATACACATATTTCTCCCCTGCAGTCTTCACATGGTTTTTGACTGACGTCTCATGGCGCTTGTGCCAGAACGCCTCATCTCACCCGAGTCTCATTTCTTCGAACAAGTGGAGCCCAAGGTATGAGACTCTGTACCATGTAGCCTTGAAAGCATAGTATTCGCCACTTCATTCACACATGAATCAAAGCAGAGCACTGTTACACTGATTAAGGTAAAAAATTATGGAAGTGTTCCATAACCACAAAATTGAGAAGATCCAAAATTTGAAGCGGTAGCTGAAAAGCAATCCGCACCAAAGTACTTGCTTAAGCGATATTTCAAACGTTAATAAAGATGTAGGGGAGGTAACAAGAAGAATATCTTCTGAAATTTAGAAGATCTCTATGAGGTCAGACGAGTGAAAGAAAGAACTGCTAGCAATGAATGGGATCAGTGGAACATGGCGACTTGTTACGTAGCACTTAACTGTCTACATGCAGACTGCAGGTCGCTGGTTCATCTTCTAAGCGTGTAAGTCACGAATCTAATTTACGGCTCGCAAGCAGTAAACGTCAGCCTCTATGTTACAGCTGCTTCCTACTCCTCTAGTGATTAAGCTGTCAGTATCAGACTTCGTAAACATGCGGTGTAGCACGTGGCCCATTATGGTAACGCTGGTAACCCAAAACGTGCTTCACATGTCGGCTGTTCCAGGAGACTGATTAAAGTGAGACTGAGTGATCATGCTGATCTCAGCTTAAAAACAGCGTACTGTCGTTTTGTAACGTCATCCTAAACGTAAGTTTCTAAAAAACTGTCACTTTGCAAGAGAGCTCCGAGCGAACTCTTCTGTTAAGTTGCCACTACCAGTCCGCTTCTCACAACTTGCGCTCGTCGCGCCCTTCATATAAAGCCACCCGTTTAACTGGCACGCCATCTTGATTGAAATTGATACTTATAAATTATGCAGGAGTTGTATATCTTGATTAAAATTGATACTTATAAATTATACAGGAGTTGCATCTTCCAAAAACATATCCACATAGTACGAATAACATTAATTTCTGTCTCTGCCGTCTTGGGAATACGGAATAAATAGTTACATAAAATGTAGCACGTTTAATTACTAACTTAATCGCTAAACTAAATACCACAGTTCAAAACATAAAACTTCTTGAAATTTGTCCACAAAAAATATAAAAAGATTCATCTTTTGAGTGCAAACAGTAGACTCTCTGCATCCGTCTTCGTCTTACTTAGCTGCTGTAATGAAACCGCAGCACTCATTGCCATCCATGATATCGGTTGTTCGCAAGCCTTGTTTCCTCTTTTTCTTACCACACCAATACCTGTAGCTAACCTAGAATCACCGCAGTTATGAAACTGAAGACTCGATTGTATGCCCAAAATGCGACAGGGGGATGAAGTACGCCGCATAAATCTTAGTTCGGCTAGAGGAATGTGTCGAAACAGGATCGAAGTCCTATGATGACCGAGAGGTTAGGTGTTGCCGTTCGCAAGTAGACAGTTCCCTAAGCCACACACAAAACACGCACTTGTATGCGAGTTGAACGCAAGTTATGTCACACAACTGACGTATCCTGACAGAAAACGGAAAAAATGGTCAAATGACGAGAGGGGCATTTCCCTCTCTCTCTAGAATGCGTCATCAGTCTACCATTAAATCCTACCTCGTTAGAACTCCATTGCAACCGATCACTCCATCCACTCTCTGTCATTCTTTAACATAAGTTTAGAGGCAGATGGTTCTCTTCTTTCCAGGAAAGCATCAAAGACAGCAGTCAACTCGTACACATTACTATTACCTCAATAAATATGTGGCCTCGACGAAAAATGAAAAACTGTATCCCCAGTTTACGCTCGTTCCGTGTTCACAAATACACTATATTTCTGGCCGGGCGGCTTAGCTTCGTTCATTCTGAAACAGACGGATAGTCTCACACCCAATGTCAGCTGCATCCCTCAAAATATATGTTGCTGTTCTCTTTAGGACGGAGCTGGGGAGGAAGGAGCTAATCTTGCGTTCTTTTTCTTGTTTGTGCAGGCAGTTACAGTGGGAGACAAAAAAAATTCTGTGAAACAAGTAGAGGCCCCTTTCCGAAAACACCCTGTGCTTGCCAGCAAGTGAATGGAAAAATTGGATGCAGTTGCTAGCTTTAGAAAAACGCTCTTTGTTCAGTCTGAGATGGATGGATAGTCTGACTTTTCCTTAGGGCAGAGCTGTTGGGGAAGACACTAAGACAGTAAACCGTCGGACACGTGGCCGAGCATCGCATGTGTCACAGTTGTGTCGTTAAGTCGTCTGAGAGGTAACGAGCTAGCACGGCGTGGCGCCTTTCATGTCAAAAGGCCCTCAGAAGGCCAGAGGGGCGTCAGGTGGCGTGTCCCGTGAGGCACGAGGCTGCCGTTGTGAGTGCCGCTGGGCTGGCAAGATGCTGGTTGATGCAAGGCGGCTGGCGACCATGCGGAAGCTTCAATGGTGAAGTCCCTACACGATGCGATGGCGGTTATGTGCGAGCCCCACAGCGCACTGCGATGCACCATAACGACTTTGCAATCCCAAATGTACGAAGCAATGAAGTGATCAGAGATTAAACAAGAGTATCCATGTCCTACGAAACGCAAATTATGTTCTTCTCAGAACATAATTCTCAGATTTCCTATTCTCTGTATTGTTTATTTTCTGATTTCTCTTACCTATTGTGCACGTGCTGTGGATGGCTCCCAGGTCCTACCGTACACCCAAGTTAGCGTTCTAGTGCAGATCAACTGAGCGTCATATCCGGATGTTGTAGAGATTCAGATCGAACCCTCCCTGTGGGTGTGGGGGTTAGAATAGATCTGAGATACTCCTGCTTGTCTTAAGAGCCGACTTATAGGAGTCCCACACGTTTTGGTCTTTATGTGATGGTCGCCTGTAGGGCTTGACCTCCAGTTTTCAAAGTTTTCACGAAGAGCGAGCCAGTTGGGGAAAGGTGCCTTACATGGTGCATAGTGTCCATCTTGCGCTGAGTCCTCTCGCGTGCTTTGTCGATGTGGATCTGCACTTCCGCTCAGTCTACAGCTGTGGGACGAAGTCACCCTCCTGGGTGCATTTTCCTCCATCCCTTTGTGCAGTATCGCTTCCTGCCCCGTCGATAATAACGGACTTTTTAACTCATTTGCGCCTGATATCCATCATGGTAGCCAGTCCTTTGTGGTGGGGCCATCATGTACCCTGTTGGTTGTAGCCCCCTAACCACACAGGGATCGCTCTGCTGATGCCTGTGCCGTTAACTCAACACGTAAGCTGAGGACTAGATGCCTGTCACCCTGTGGCATCTGGTTTCCCAGTAATGGCCATCCTGTCAGGTGGCCTTTGCTGCTGCTGGCTGACGCCCATGGGGAGGCCCCATTGTCAGAGTGGGTGCCACTCCCTTCCTAGGTTCCTACCAGTGCCAAAGCTGACACCCACTAGTGTCTGAAGGAACTTCAGGTAGCTGGTCATAGGGTTTCACAGTCCTCCTCAGTCCCTGAGACTGAATCAGTAAAGCCCTCCCAGCTGGAAAAACCTAAGGAGCAATGAGAGAAGCCTAAAAAGAAAAAGACCCCAAAGATCCAAGGCACTGCAGTGGAACCCACACCACCACTACGTACAAGCTCTGTGTCTGAGGATGAGGTGGAGATTCTGGCGTCTGTTGAAAACCCAGATCTCGCTGGGCCCTCGGACACAATTTATGTCGATCGCACAGGTACTCATCTGGTGGCAGTAGGTGACCCTCTGGCGTAGACTGCCTCATTGAGTGATTAATGCATACCCAGCCTTACGATCACGTAATTCTCCATTGGAATTGTGGCAGTTTTTTCCACCACCTCACGCCCATGGGGAGGCCCCATTTGTCAGAGTGGGTGCCACTCCCTTCCTAGGTTCCTACCAGTGACAAAGCTGACACCCACTAGTGTCTGAAGGAATTTCGGGTAGCTGGTCATAGGGTTTCACAGTCCTCCTCAGTCCCTGAGACTGAATCAGTAAAGCCCTCCCAGCTGGAAAAACCTAAGGAGCAATGAGAGAAGCCTAAAAAGAAAAAGACCCCAAAGATCCAAGGCACTACAGTGGAACCCACACCACCACTACGTACAAGCTCTGTGTCTGAGGATGAGGTAGAGATTCTGGCGTCTGTTGAAAACCTAGATCTCGCTGGGCCCTCGGATACAATTTATGTCGATCGCACAGGTACTAATCTGGTGGCAGTAGGTGACCCTCTGGCGTAGACTGCCTCATTGACTGTTTAATGCATACCCAGCCTTACGATCACGTAATTCTCCATTGGAATTGTGGCAGTTTTTTTCCACCACCTGGCTGAGCTACGGCAACTGTTAAGCTTTACACCTGCTTTCTGAATTGCCCTCCAGGAAACCAGTTTCCCAGCAACGCAGAAACCCTCCCTCCGTGGCTATAAGGGATATTACAAGAACCGTAGTAACTATAATTGAGTGTCAGGTTGAGTTTGTGTTTATGTTCTAAACTCAGTCTTTAGTCAATTCATGCCTCTTCGAACCCCTACATCTACATCTACATTTATACTCCGCAAGCTACCCAACGGTGTGTGTGCGGAGGGCACTTTACGTGTCGCTGTCATTACCTCCCTTTTCTGTTCTAGTCGCGCATGGTCCGCGGGAAGAATGACTGCCGGAAAGCCTCCGTGCGCGCGAGAATCTCTCTAATTTTACATTCGTGATCTCCTCGGGAGGTATAAGTAGGGGGGAGCAATATATTCGATACCTCATCCAGAAACGCACCCTCTCGAAACCTAGCGAGCAAGCTACACCGTGATGCAGAGCGCCTCTCTTGCAGAGTCTGCCACTTGAGTTTGCTAAACATCTCCGTAACGCTATCACGGTTACTAAATAACCCTGTGACGAAACGCGCCGCTCTTCTTTGGATCTTCTCTATCTCCTCCGTCAACCCGACCTGGTACGGATCCCACACTGATGAGCAATACTCAACTATAGGTCGAACGAGTGTTTTGTAAGCCACCTCCTTTGTTGATGGACTACATTTTCTAAGTGCCTTACCAACAATTAATTTTTTATGATCATTCCACTTCAAATTGTTCCGCACGCATACTCCCAGATATTTTACAGAAATAACTGCTACCAGCGTTTGTTCCCCTATCATATAATCATACAATAAAGGATCCTGCTCTCTATGTATTCGCAATACATTACATTTGTCTATGTTAAGGGTCAGTTGCCACTCCCTGCACCAAGTGCCTATCCGCTGCAGATCTTCCTGCATTTCGCTACAGTTTTCTAATGCTGCAACTTCTCTGTATACTACAGAATCATCCGCGAAAAGCCGCATGGAACTTCCTACACTATCTACTAGGTAATTTATATATATATTGTGAAAAGCAATGGTCCCATAACACTCCCCTGTGGCACGCCAGAGTTTACTTTAACGTCTGTAGACGTCTCTCCATTGATAACAACATGCTGTGTTCTGTTTGCTAAAAACTCTTCAATCCAGCCACACAGCTGGTCTGATATTCCGTAGGCTCTTACTTTATCAGGCGACAGTGCGGAACTGTATCGAACGACTTCCGGAAGTCAAGGAAAATAGTATCTACCTGGGAGCCTGTATCTAATATTTTCTGGGTCTCATGAACAAATAAAGCGAGTTGGGTCTCACACGATCGCTGTTTCCGAAATCCATGTTGATTTCTACAGAGTAGATTCTGGGTTTCCAAAAACGACATGATACTCGAGCAAAAAACATGTTCTAAAATTCTACAACAGAATCGACGTCAGAGATATAGGTCTATAGTTTTGCGCATCTGCTCGACGACCCTTCTTGAAGACTGGGACTACCTGTGCTCTTTTCCAATCATTTGGAGTCTTCCGTTCCTCTAGAGACTTGCGGTACACGGCTGTTAGAAGGGGGGCAAGTTCTTTCGCGTACTCTGTGTAGAATCGAATTGGTATGCCGTCAGGTCCAGTGGCCTTCCTCTGTTGAGTGATTCCAATTGCTTTTCTATTCCTTGGACACTTATTTCGATGTCAGCCAGTTTTTCGTTTGTGTGAGGATTTAGAGAAGGAACTGCACTGCGGTCTTCCTCTGTGAAACAGCTTTGGAAAAAGGTGTCTAGTATTTCAGCTTTACCCGTGTCATCCTCTGTTTCAATGCCATCATCATCCCGGAGTGTCTGTTTCGAGCCACTTACTGATTTAACGTAAGGCCAGAACTTCCTAGGATTTTCTGTCAAGTCGGTACATAGAATTTTACTTTCGAATTCACTGAACGCTTCACGCATATCCCTCTTGAAGCTATGACTGTCACGATTATGACGTTGCAGGAAATAACTCTCTGCAATGTATATCTTCTTCCAGACGGTGCACTACCCCTGAATGTATAAGCTGCACTGATTGATCAACTCCCAAAACCTTTCCTATTTTTGGGCGATTATAACGCCCACAACCCCTTGTGGGGTGGCACTGTGCTTACTGGCCAAGGCACAGATGTCGAAACTTTACTATCTGAGCTCTACCTCTGTCTCGACGCTAAAGTGGCTCTATGGTAGCATTCGCCAGGTACCAGACCGCAACAGGTGTCCCTGGCATTAACATCAATGGCGTGTTATCTTTCGACGCAAAGGCGATTTCCGAGCACTTCGCTGAGCACTATGCTCGAGCCTTTGACTTAGAGAATCCGCCCCCTCCCCCCCCCCCCCCCCTCGAGCCTTCCGCCCCTCAAATGAGGATGGAAAGGAAAGTCCTCTCGTTCACTACACACCACAGTGAACCCTACAACGCCCCAGAGTGGGTGCTCCTCAGCACCCTTGCTCTTTGCCCCAACACAGCTCCTGGGCCTGATCATATCCACAGTCAGATGATAATAAATGTCTCATCTGACTACAATCGATATCTCCTTGTCATCTTCAACTGGATCTGGTGTGATGGCGTCTTTCCGTCGCAATAGCGGGTGAGCATAATAATTCCGGTGCTCAAACCCAGTCTAAACAGACTTGATGTGGATATCTATGGGCCCATCAGCCTCATCAACTTTCTTTGTGCTGGCATCTGTGGTGTGTCGGTGATTGGGTTGGGTCCTGGAGTCACATGGCGTACTGGCTCCACGTCAGGCCAGCTTCTGCCAGGGTCACTCTACCACTGATAATCTTGTGTCCCTCGGATCTGCCATCTGAACAGCATTTTCCAGACGCCAACATCTGGTTCCTGAGTTTTTTGATTTACGAGAAGTGCATGACACGACCTGGCGACATCATATTCTTGCCACATTGCATGAGTGGGGTCTCCGGGACCCGCTCCCGATTGGAGCGGATGATGAGTGGAGATTGTCTCTCAGGAAGGCGTCAAGTGAATTTTTATCTGCTTTTTTGAATAGGTATATTTTTCGCTATTCTTCGAGGATTTGGGGATTACAATATTCAATCTTTCTACGACAACCCTGTGTTCACTAATCCCTATATTGGTTTTGATGCTGGTTATTAACTCAGGATTATTTGTTGCTGAGAGGTAAAGAGTGTTTCCACAACCGTTTACTATTCGCATGGTCTCATGAACTAACTGCTCGAAATAATTTTCAGAGAATGTGTTTAGCACAATTTCGGATGATATTTTATGCCTACCTCCGGAATTGAACATGTATTTTCGCCAATATATCGAGGGTAAATTAAACTCACCACCAACTATTATAGTATGAGTCGGGCCCGTGTTTGAAATCAAACTCAAGTTTTCTTTGAACCTTTCAGCAACTGTATTATCTGAACTGGGAGGTCGATAAAACGATCCAATTATTATTTTATTCCGGTTGCCAACAATGACCTCTGCCCATACTAACTCACAGGAAGTATCTAGTTCAATTTCGCGACAAGTGAAACTACTTCTAACAGCAACAAACACGCCACCGCCAACCGTGTTTAGCCTAACTTTTCGGAACACCGTTAAGTTCTTCGCAAAAATTTCGGCTGAGCTTATATCGGCTTTAGCCTGATTTCAATGCCTATAACGATTTGAGCATCAGTACTTTCTATTAGCGCTTGGAGCTCTGGTACTTTCCCAACACAGCTACGACAATTTACAACTGTTATACCAACGGTTACTGTATCTATGTTCTTCCTGTGTTCAGCCTGCACCCTTTGTGACTGAAGCCCATCTTGTGTTTTCTCGAGACCCTTTAACCTAAAAAACCGCTCTGTCCACGCCACACAGCCCCTGCTACACATGTAGCCGCCTCCTGCGTAGAGTGGACACCTGAACTATTGAGCGGAACCGGAAACCCAACCACCCTTTGGCGCAAGTCGAGGAATCTGCAACCTACACGGTCGCAGAACCGTCTGAGCCTCTGATCCAGACCCTCCACTCGGTTCTGTACCAGAGGTCCGCAATCGGTCCTGTCGACTACGCCGCAAATGGTCAGCTCTGCTTTCGTCTTGCAAGCAAGACTAGCAGCCTTTAGCACTTCTGTTAGCCGCTCGAAACCAGAGAGAATCTCTTCTGGTCATTGGAACCGACGTAAGCAACCACCTGCAGTTGGCTTCACCCTTTCATTTTTCCCCATGTTCGCCTTGCGAAGTGCAATCTTGTGTTAATGTGTTACAAAATAACGCCTTTTCTGATAGCGATTGGTAGGCGCTTTTCAGTTAAATATTGATTTGCTCGAACCAGTTGTTCACAGTAAAGGGCTGCAATCGCACTTTGTCTATGTTTCAGCACTTCAGAATGATCGATTCCGTGAGTATTCCACCAAACACAGAAAAGCGCTTTTTGGGGCGTAAACCTGGATTAGCTGTATTTCGTGGCGATTCATTCGGTGAAGGCCACTGCCTCTTGCGTTTTGGGTTATCATAGAGGACCCTGTTTCATCTCCAGTGATCAGACGATCAAAAATCGCCGCTAAAGTAGTAGGAAAAATGTAATGGATTAATTAGCTTTGTTTATTTTTACCAACCTGCTGAAAATGTTCTAGGATGACTAAGATTGGTTAAAGTGACTGACAGCTTCTCAATTCCCTGGCATGGATTTGCTTCCACTTCTGCCCTCAGCATGTCATTGTCTAAAGTTGTTGCTCTTCCTGATCGATACAAGTCGCAAAGATCAAACTTACCGGACTTGAATTTAGGAAGCGACCTTTGGCGTTTAAGAAAGTCTAATGCAGTTGGATAAACGTCTCAAATGTATTTGCTAACAACTATTGCGTTACTGCCCTTGCGAAACTCAAAAAGCATACGATACCAGACATGTATCTCTTCAGGTATTTCACCGTAAATTAAAAGAAATTAAGATTAAATTATTTTCGAATAAACAAGTCATTCTAGCCTTAAAATGTCCTTGGTTACAGCTCTAAAGTACGCAATAAGCTGATGAATAACAAACGAATATCGATATATTCATAAACTATATTATTTTCTGGTTCGCCTAATATTTAGATTGTGTCACTATGGAGTGTGACAATTTACTACAGTTTTAGGTTCACATTATATTTTACGCACAAAAAGAGTACCGCAGCTGGTGCTAGCTGGTACATACTTTAAAGTAGATAGAATTTACGTCAGTCTCTCTAGCATTTCTATATTTTTCGTTAAACAGATGTTAATAACTTGTGCTGTCCCTGTACCTTTATTGATGTTTGTTCTTGTAATTTGTACCTTGTACTCGTACTATATTACTTTAAAGGCTTAGTTAGGATCATAACTAATACGTTGGCACCTTTGATTTCATCGGCGTATACCAGGAATCGCCATTCATTTTGAAAGGGTCTTTTATATTTAATGCCATTATCATTTACTGCTAGCTTACTAAAATGTCTTATGGAGTTTTTCTGCTGTCTGATAATGTATTTCGAAAAGGAGTGAGCTTGGAGCAATTTTTTGTTTCAACATGATATCAGCAATTTCTTTCTTTCCCCCATCTATCTTTAAATAATTACTGTAAATTGTGAATACATGGATGAATAAATTTTGAATGCGCCGGTAGCAGTACGAGGACTATCGATAACTCGGGCTCGCGTGGTACCAGTTTCACTGGGCGTTCCACATATATCGAGTAACACGGGCCGCCTTTATCGCCTACCTTTACTGTTCGACCCTGCGAATGACAGGTGACTATTGTTTGAAACACTCTTGTGGTTGCGACTGATCCCTGAGTATATCTGTCGGCGGAACATAGTTTATGTATGAAATCAGGTTACGTTGTGAAGATTACTGTTAGCATATTATTCACTTACCTGCATTACAAGTTAAGATTTCTTCATTTAAATCACCATATTATTTGGTTAAATGTCAGTGCTCTGTCTCTCGGTCAGACCTGACAATTTGTGTTCAGCTCATCTGTTAGCTTCATTAATTTCTCCCGAGCCTCGTAATTAGTATGCACCAGTTCACGAAATATTAATTTCATCAGAGCATATACCTGTCCTGAAGTTCCCTTAATATCATCAGATTCGTGTGATGGTCCGCGGTATTTGCTCAAATTGTAGAAAGTCCTTTTCTTCTCTGTAAGTAGTCGCCCTCAGTGATTTATTAGTAGAATATTTGTGTGTAATAAACATTTCGTCATGATTTGATAACTGTTTTCCACGTATTACATACCCGTCCTTTCTGTTGACTGTTCACCCCATCTAATGCAAGCAGTGTTTTTCTGTTGAGAGCATTTCGATAGAGCAATTTATCCTCAAATTTATCAAATATAGCGTATTTTGGCCAGAAGACTCTGAACTCGGCTTACATTCACTATAGCTTCCGTGGATTACCTAGCCTTGGACAAAAAGTAGAAGCTCCTTGTAATTTCTTTCATGAAAAGAATTACTAAGTCGTCAAGCAGAATTATTTCAAGAGCCTGTATTCATTGGAACACAGGCTCTTGAAATAATTCTACCTCTCGTGAGGTATCCGTGCTGATACTCATGCACACGAAAGTGATCGACAACCTCGACGTATGTTGAGGGACTGTTCATGAGTAGTAATATATCAATTTCATATGAGGAGTTTTTGTGTAGTAGTCAAAATTTGTTTGTGATGAATCGCGGACTATTGTTGTGTGATCTGTTCGGACGTTCCGATCACCGAAATTTTTTTCCGCCCGCTATACCTCTCTGCTGTTTCGTCTTCAATTGTGTGTACAATTATTTCAGCATATTGCACACTGCAATCCTTGATACTGCTAACACACTGGCAGTCTTTACTTAAGCCTCTAGTTGTCCTTCTTCTTAGATTCTAAGCTCGTAAAAATGCAAGAATGTCTGTCGTTTTGCCATCCACAGGTTTTGTGAATTTTGTCGTCGTATGTATGATAAAGCGTTACTCTAGCTGATGTGCAAACTCCTTGTCTGCCGTAGCAACTGACAAACACAGCATATAGTTGGTAAATGCCATCATCATACACAGACTGAAAAATGACTTTATTTATGCTTTGTTAACGCTATGTAGCAATCGTCTGATACCTAGGTCTAGAGCGGTAATGAATTTCTTACATGAGACCATTTTCATGCATAACTGTATTAATAATTTCTCTGGCGTATAACGTATGAAATCAAGTGAAGCATGTATCACACCCTTGAAAATAAAATATTACTGTCAGGATGGGATTGTCAACACACACTCCGGAAAACAATGTAGCCGGTGGTGGCGCGAATTGCGTAATTGCATAACACACACACCATTATCTCAGATTAGTTTTTACTGCACAATTTGCATCAACTTGAGATTTAATCGTCGCTGGGTTTAATGAACGTCAAGTGCCCTTTAGAAATGAAAGGGCTGGCTTAAATCCAACTCCGCGACAACTGTACTACTCCGCAACACACTGTCTAATTGTCCATTGTCATTGTGCAATACGCACATCAGTCGTTACAAACGGCACATTAAAGAAAGAAGTTTCATGCTCCCGTACATGCATGAAATTAACATTGTCACGTGAAACAATCTGTAATCAACGGACAACGCCTTGCCTTTTTTATTTTAGAAGAAAAAAGCTCGCTCATGAACTGATTGTGGACTGATTATCTCTATACTGCACTCGCCAAATGATTTTCAGTTACTTGTTTTAGAAGAAAAAAAGCTCGCTCATGAACTGATTGTGGACTGATTATCTCTATATTGCACTCGCCAAATGATTTTCAGTTACTTGTGTTAGAAGAAAAAAAGCTCGCTCATGAACTGATTGTGGACTGATTATCTCTATACTGCACTCGCCAAATGATCTTCAGTTGCTTGTTTATTCATCCATAGATCATTTACAAAATGATATCACTCATGTCATCTTCACTGAAAAAGCAAACAATCTTTAAAATTTTATGATTTTTATACACAATAACATTTTCTGACCAAAAACTACGTCAATACTCTTAACTTATATCAAATCACAGGTCACTAGTCACACTAGAAACAAACAAACACACATTACACTGCACTATTGTGCACAAACTAAAACTCTGCTGTTTCCTTACATCTCTGAATGTAGACAGCTGGACTCGAACTAGTCCGCACCTGTAAAAAGAATGAATCGTACATAACTGCTTGTTAGCGACTGCCAGAAACGCCGTTGTCCCCCTCTAAACTGATTTTCTACCAGACTGCTGGATTCACTCCTATCTGTCATAAGGAAGCGTAGCTGGCACCCATGCATAACAAATACACACTCTCTCTGTCATAGTACATACTAAAATATTAAAAAGCTATAACACAGCATTAAAGTACAGTTAAATAAAAATTATTCATAAGCAAGCTATTAAGCAAATAAAAACGTAATTGCGATCCTTATTACTATAATGCTTTGTGACAGTAGACAACTACGAAAAGTGATTGTGTATGACAATCAATACATAGCACTTCAAAATTAGTTAATCAACAATGTTTCTTACTCTGTTTTAGCTATCTCTATGAAATGATAAGTGATACTGCAATGCTATACAGTCTGCAAGATTTGTCGAATGCTATTTCCAAATTAACAGACACAAGTATGGGCAAACCTTTTTAAAATATGGATGTATATTGTACTGATATCCACCAAAGAGATACCGATATTTTTGAGGCGAAAGTATCGGTATTTTGATATATCGTTAGATATTTTTAACATTCACAGGAATTTAAAAAAAAATGATCAAAGCCACAAAAACATCTAAAAACTGACAAATGCTTTATTATTTCCAACATTCATTAGTAAGAGCCACACAATGTAGTACAAAATCATTTATTTACAAAAAGTATTTAATGAAACCAATACTCATCAGCGATAGACATTAATAGAGCTCTTTATTTGAGCTGGTCCCCTGTCAGTCTGATTCTATCTGACACAACCAAGGATATTAAAGAAGTCACTCTTTCAGACAAAACTGAAGGGGTTTGGGCCGGCCGCGGTGGTCTCGCGGTTCTAGGCGCGCAGTCCGGAACCGTGCGATTGCTACGGTCGCAGGTTCGAATCCTGCCTCGGGCATGGATGTGTGTGATGTCCTTAGGTTAGTTAGGTTTAATTAGTTCTAAGTTCTAGGGGACTGATGACCATAGCAGTTGAGTCCCATAGTGCTCAGAGCCATTTTTTTTGAAGGGGTTTGGCATCTTAAGTGTTTTTGAGCAATTTCTGACAAAACGACTGTGAAACGACAACTATCAATCCAGAAGTTAACAGGATCACAATTCCATCCTAAATGTGGTTGATTAAGGTATTGCTTTAGTTCACTGGGCTCACAATCAGGAATTCGCATTTCTTATGTGACCGAGCTTTCGATCAACGTTTTCTCATGTCGTGATCAAATTGAAGGCAGTTGCAAGGAAAGTTATTTCTTTCCAGAGTAGTCTAATACTTGTGTGAACGCAGAATTTTTTTATGGGCGCTCCTCAGTTTGTTAATGGGGTTGCATGCTCCATTTCTTGTCGAAGTAGGTCTGTTACAGGGATGCCTATGTCTGCCAGTCACACAGTTAGCGCCCCTAACCTCTTCAATAGGTTGTTGAAGGGGCAAGAAGCTCAACAAGATCTCTTGTCACATTAAGTTGCATTGCAGCAACCATATCAAGTGTAATGCTACTTGAGTGAGTTTTTGTAGTCAAGATGTTGACTACAATTTCTGATAACCTAATAAATCTCTCTACAGTGCCAACTCAGGAGTTCCATCTTGTTCTGACAGCAGCAGGTGGGAAAAGTAGCTACAAGCGATGTCTCCATTGTTGCCAAATTTCCTCCCCCTTCCCAGCCTGCTACAGGGCTGTAGTGGTAGACGTGGCAACATTGCAGTTTAGTTACCTAGTAAGTCAATCTCATTATTCAAATTAGCCCACCACACCGCCTCCCCCTCCACTCACCTCACCTCATCTCTCCCTCTCCCTCCTCCACCTGCCCTATTTGTGGTAATTTCCAGTTTTTGCAGGAAACCTCAATTTTCTCTGCAACATCGACTTTCACGGTAATTTCGAATTTTCGAGATTAAGTTCAATTATCAGTTCAAAGGACGTAATGGAGACGGAAACTGATGATAGAGATTGTCTATAAAATGGGGTAGGTGGTAGAAATAGAAGAAATTCTGCAGACAGAAATCAGAGGACATAATTTGTGTTTCGCAAGACTGGGCTACTCTTGTTTCACTTCTGATACCATTGTACACTGCGGTCGTATTGCCATTAAGATGTCACATGGTGTGTCGCCAGGTGCTAGTGCAGTAGCAGTTAAAGCTGCTACACATGGCGCTCGTGATCACATGTTCAATGCACAGCACGGCACGGTGATCGGTCACTGAGCATCATGTGCTCTTTGGCTCCTTTCTGGGTGGTGTTGCTCACATGGTGCTCTGTGACTGAATAAGCAGCTGCACACACCACGCCACACACGCCGCTATGTGCGGAACAATGGGATGCGCCCCTGGGTGGGCCTCAGATTCCTTGGGCGATCTTCAAGGCTCCTAATGCCTACACTGGGCCGCCTCCCACCCACCTCCTCCTGCTACTCAGCACTGCGGCGCCAACCCTGCATGGGGCAGCAGCTGCCCCACACCTCACCAGCGATCAAAGGGAAGTGGCAGACGATTGTAATATGAGTCACTGCTCCTGAAGTGTATTTCAGTGGGTACCTGCACCCTCTAGAACGAATAATAGAATTATAAACGTAGGCTTCCACTGCCATTGTCACAGCGAATAAATTTTTTTTGAGTTTGTGACTTCTTTGTCAATATATAAAACTACTGACGTTTCGGCCCTTGTTGCAAGTGACCTGAAGGAGGTTGCTTTGCAACAGGGAATGAAACATTGGCAGTTTTATATACTGACAATGCAGTCACAAATCCAGAAAAATCTTATTGAATTGAACAATAGAATTGTTTTCTAAAGTTAGTCTTCCACCCACAGCTGTAGCCTGGTGAACAATAACATGTATTTCTAGGAATGTAGCTGCTTCAATTTCGATGTCAAAGCCTGATTTCGAACAAAATGAAGTTCCTACAAACAAAATATGATTCCTGTAGCCACCTACAACAGGACAAAAGGAAGTGCCATGCCTTCTGTTTGTACCAAAATGAACAAAGAGTGTTTTTTGAAAGATAGGAGCTGTGTCCCATTTTTAAGTCGCATGCAGCCACTTACTGGCAAACAAAGGATGTTTCCAAAAGCTACCTCTATCTGTTTGTCACAGATTTTTTTTTAACGTAACTCTCCACTCACAGCAGTGTTCTGTTTTCTCAGCCACATGCACCAAGCCTGCTCTGGCCTGCTTGAACAAAGAAGAGATGTGTTCTCACCTGCTGGTGTGGCATTCTGAATTCCTATTGGTGGAATAGAGGGTGGAGCCTGAACGTATATAAAGCCCAAATTCTCCACAGCCATCATCAGTCTGTCTTTGTCATTGTCTAGTTGAGTTTGTGCAAGATGAAATGTACAGCGAGCAGCAGCACCAGCAGCAGTGGTGATAGGAAACGGGCAAACTTGGAGCAATTGCTGTGTAAGTGCTTATGAAGAAACTATGAGTTCTAATTGCAACACTTATAAAACTTTGTATCAAAGTGTTGAAATTTTTGGATATCGTGCTACATTTTCGTAACAAGTGATTATAAATCTTCTTTTCCTTGCTGTTGTGGCATTCATTTCTGAATTGCCAGCCAACCTAGAGCAGTAGCCATATAAGTAGAGAAGTAGCCATATAAATATATTTCCAAATTCTGTGTGTGATAGTTTACATGTTCATAAAACATTTTTTCATCATATACTGTTGTGTGAGTCATATTCTTCGGTGTACGTGTTGCTATGGAGCAAGATAAGAATCTAACGGTGGTATGTGTCGAGAATGATAACCAGCAGTCATCATTTCCATCCGGCATCACCTTTTCTTTCATAGTTATGTATAATCAGTATATCATTGTATGCAATTTCAGTACCAATTACTTTATTTTTATTGTTTCTTATAATCAATATCTTGTTGTAGGCGACTTCAGTGAGATGGATCAATACCTCCACACCAATACTATCGAGATTGAAATTTCTGAGTGCACCAAGGAATTAACTTCTGAGGAAGAGACACAACAGCATTGTGACTTGGCCCTTCAGAGAAGGATGGCTTACCTGAGAGGGTGGAGAAAATTCTTGATAACGTTGATGAACTGCTAATGCCATGGACCCAAAGCATAAAAGGTAATTTTTTGTTTATAATCACTCTGACTATAATGCCACAATTATCGATCTGTAACTGGAACGTTGTACTTAATTGTTGCTGTTCTTTCACAGAGGTGATGTTACAGGATGCTGTAGTACGACTGACAAGGCCTGTGGTGGGAGTGAAGGAAACTCTACACTGGCATGCACCACCATGTAAGGCCACACTGGTGGCTGCACAGGAAGCCACAGCTACAGCCGCCACCACCAAACTGGCCACAGCCCAATTGCTCTGGCGTGAGACAGCAGAAGCAATGAACTCCCACCCCTTTGGCTAGCGGTTCAGGTCTGGAGCATCAAGAGCCAGGCTGCTCATACTGGCCTCTTCCTCCTCAGGCAGATCGCCTTCACTGATGCAAGCCTCAGTGCGTGCCACTGTCCCCATCATCCCCAACATCATCGACTGGATGGACCTCTCCAGTTAGTTGTAGTAGTAGTGTTAGTGATAGTGAAGAACCTGTGATTAGTGGCAGTTCCCTCCCCTGTCCTATTAGTGATGGACATCAGGTTGTGCCTCAACTAAACTACAAAATGATTAAGAATGCTTTTGGGGAGTGCATCCATTTTTGTCATATAGAGAACCCAGTGGGAAGCACCTAGTCCGGTTTCTGAAAGCCTGCCCTTTGTCATAGAGACAAGCTCCTCGAAATCAGAAGCGATCAATAGCACTCCACCATTAGGTGTAGCACTGTACTCTGCTGTGAGCTCATTCATCCCTTCAAACAAGACGGTGGTGTTGAGGAGATAAGTGTTGTCCATATGTGAGTGGATAATGGGCTTGTGTATCATGTGTCACATCAATTGGATTGTGATGTAATGAATCTACCTTGAGTGCTTTACTGGGTCAGTTTTCTGAGATGGAAGTTAGAGGCTCAGGAAAAGCACTCAGCCATGTACTAAATCTGGATCTCCACACACATCTTCGATTCTGTAAATGGAGGGTCTAGCTACATCAAACTTCCTGACGATATAGCTGCCAAGCAGGCATATAATAATGTCAAAAATGAAACCAACACCGTTTGTTTTGTGTGGTCTATCCTGGCTTGAGAAATAAATTATGAGAAAGATCTGCAGCACTGTCTCAGTATGGCATGGGTATTGATGTTCGTGGATTTTATAACTTTGACAGTATTGAGTTCCCCATGAAACTTTAGGACATACCCAAATTTGAGAGGCTGAGTGAGGGTATTTCTGTTAACGTTTATGGCTTGAAGAAGAATAAGCCTAATAATGATAAAGTTGTTGGATCCTCCATTTATCAAAAATTGCAGATCAGCGTTATTTTGCATGTGATCATCCTGTTATTCTGCAATGGAGATAATCTTCATTATGTCTAGATCAAAAATTTCTCTCAGCTCCTTTCATCCCACCTGACTAAACATGGATGTAAACAGTATTTTTGCTTGAGATGACTCAATGCTTTCTCCACTAATGAGTTATTAGCGAAGCATTTTGTCGATTGCTCTGACCAGGGCGAGATGCTCACCAAGGAGAATAAATTCCTAAAGTTTAAGAATGTCCACCACCAGGAGTGATGTCGCTTTGTAGTATACACTGACTTCGGGTGCCTCCTCGCTCATGTGACATACTGTGAAGGCAACCCCACTGCCTCACATACAACTTTCACAGAGAGACACGTACCATATGTGGCTTCTTACCAGGCAGTGTGCTCATCTGATTCGAGTCTTAACAACCACAAATCATTTGTCAGGGCCTGTGATTTTTCTACTCACTGAAATGAAAAAAAAGCTTTGATGGGAGGTCGATGGGATTTACAGTGGCAACATTGTCATGACCCGAACGATGGAGAATGATGATTTGTATAATAAGGGCTGCTGTTATACAGAAAAGCGGAAACTCCTCGTAGGGACCATTTTCATCTTATGGGGAAGTTCTGTGGTGCAGCTCACAACATGTGCAATTTGAAGTATCAGAACCCAAGACACATACCCGTTTTCTCCTGTAATTTAAGGGGGTATGATACTCACTTTGTTATCAAGTACTTGAACAAATTCAGTACAGAGGAAAATCAGATCAGTGTCTTGCCTGACAACGTCGACAAATACACCTGCTTCTCCAAACGAATAACGCCTCGAATAACTCTCTGCTTCCTGGACTCGCTATTTTTTACGGAAGAACCACTCCAAAAACTTGTTGAATCTCTGTCTTATGTGGACACGCGCATCACTCGAGGTACAGTTTCAGTCTGTAACTAGGAAGGGTGTTTTCCCATATGAGTATCTGAATAGTATGGGAAAACTGGTCGAAACCAGGCTACCCGACATAACTGCATTGTCAAGTGACCTCACAGGTGTTGCCACTACGAGTGCAGAGCATGAGCATGCTGTGAATGTCTGGCAGGAGGTCAAAGACCCAAATTTGGGCGAGTATGCAAGATAACCATCTTGAGGTTGAACCTCTTTTGTTCATATTTGCTTCAACAATACATATATTTTTGTATGGGGTCTGTCTTTAGCAGAACATAATTTTCATTTTTATCCCAAACATGTTTCACTGCAGGTGCAGCAGCATCAGTGGGCTTTTATTTTATGGTTGTTAAACATAAAGAATGTTCTTTATTGTTTGTTTACATGTAAATATTAGTTGTTAAATCATAATTACACATTTTTGAGGAACACATAAAATTATGTGCAAAATGGCTCTGAGCACTATGAGACTTAACATCTTAGGTCATCAGTCCCCTAGAACTTAGAACTACTTAAACCTAACTAACCTAAGGACAGCACACAACAGCCAGCCATCTCGAGGCAGAGAAAATCCCTGACCCCGCCGGGAAACGAACCCGGGAACCCGGGCGTGGGAAGTGAGAACGCTACCGCATGACCACGAGATGCGGGCATAAAATTATGTATTCAGACATTTTTACCACATGGTGTGGTTTTCCTGATGCTTCATGTTTTCGCAGTGTCTTTTTTTTCACAGTTTGTTATCTGCAACCATACACAACTTAATGTAGACAAATTATTTAAGCAAACTTTACGATTTGGAAAACCTTTATGGCTATGCCTGAAACTAATTAATTCTATGTGAAATACAATGTTTGTATATATATATATATATATATATATATATATATATATATATATATATATATATATATATATATATATATCACTGCTTCAAAACATTTCATCTGTTCAACGGTCCGCCATCTTGTTTTTACACCTTCAACTGTTCCACTGTCCGACATCTTTTTTTTTTTTTTTTTTTTTTTTTTTTTTTTTTTTTTTTTTTTTTTACAGCTATTAAACAGTGAAACAGTGACACTGACAGCGCAATAAACTGAAGAAGATGAGGAAAACAGAAAATGTAAGTGAAACATAATGCAAATACACACACACACACAATGTGCCACACATAATTAATTCCAGGCACAGCCATGAAAACTTTTCAAATCTGAATTTTTGCTTAAAAAATTTGTCTACATTACGTTGTATATGTTTGCAGATGACAGACTGTCAAACAAAGAAGACACTATAAACACATAAAACATTAGGAAAACCACACTATGCGGTAAAAACGTACGAATACATAATTGTTTGTGCTTCTCAAAAATCTGTGGTTACGATTTAAAATCTAATTTTTACATGTATACAAACAGTAAAGAACATTCTTTACATTTAATATCCATAAAATAAAAGCCCACTGATAATGCTGCAACTGCAGTGAAACATCTTTGGGATAAAAAAATTGTGTTTTTCTAATGGCGGACCCATCCAAAAACATATCTAGAGTATGCAAGACTTTACATGGAGACTGACATGCGCTTGCTTGCTGATGTATTCAAGCAGTTATAGAGTGTATGCACGACCACCTACACTCTGGACCCCTCCTCTTATTACACAACACCTGGGTTCTCCTGGGACGCTATGACAAGAAAACAAATTACAGCATTGAACTATTGAGTGGCATTGATATGCTTCTTTTCTTTGAGCATGGGTTCTGTGGAGGACTTCGGCAAAGTACCTAGAGGTACACCAGGGTGAATAATTCATGGATGGGTGCGAGGTTCGACTATCCCTCGATTCTAGTTATATTATGTACTCAGACGTGAATAATTTATACGGGCATGCCGCGTAACACTCACTGCCGACTGGAGATTTTAATGGCTGCCTGAGCCTGAATGCACGAGATTAGGTGTGAAATCCAATGTGTTGCGGATGATTCTAATTGAGCTGTGGCGACTGGCTCTAGTTAGGCTCCACTTGCGTCGCTGATATCGACACTCGCCTGGTCTTGTATCTCTGACTGTTCGGTCTTGGGTTTTCCGGCTTGGCGTCCGGCTGAGGGCTCTCTCCGGTCGGCGTTCAACGAGGCAACATGTTTTGAAGGCAGCCCCCTCGTCTCTATCCGCTGTGCCTGGGCTTCGCCGTCCTTGCCGTTTTGCCGCGCGCCGGGTGTACAGTGCTGATCAGTCGACACGGGTGCGTGCGAAACGGTGGCGGGTCCGACATCTCTTGCTGGACATCTTCTCATCGCGTAACAGGAATCATTAAGTTACGTATGTCTCATATTCTGCTGTTAACCTGTGAAGATTTGTGAAACTTCTGGGGGCATGTTGTATCTGCTGGAGATCAGTTAAGGATGGTTCGGAATAAGAGAGTGTTATACTGAGGTTACGAAGTGTTTTTCTCCATGGAGCGGAGTCTAATTATTTCGCCAAATGCAAAAGGGAGTTTAGTTTGACTGCTTGTTGTAAAGGTTCCTTGCAGTGCTAATTTGTTGTAGTATGTTACTGTGCTATTCACCCAGTTTTGGTTTTAGACTTTCTTTTAATATGAAGGGCAGAGCTTTTGTTAAGTCAGTGTAATTTTAATTGTTCTTTTATTCGGTAAATGTCTCAGTTTGGTTTTCAGTTATGTTACAGGTAGTCACGTAGGTAGTAAGCCTTCCATTGTCTTGAAAGAGGCGAATCACGAGTTGAATTTGTCTACCGCGTGAATTATTTGCTATTACAGAAATTGTCTGATATGTGGAACAGATGGGGTTTGTCGCCTTGGCGAGCAGGCTGAAATGGTGTGTGTTCGGCGTGTTTTCTGCCCTTGCTTCCAGCCTGATCATCTTCGAAATTGTTTGGCGGTTGCTTTCAACTCGTTAGCTCCGAGTACCACCGTTTATACGCCGCACTTCCATCCTTTAGTTAAATATCCGGCCTGTCCGCCGGGACGGACGAGATCTTTTCATAAGTGACTCAAGATGAGTCGCTGTTGTTGTGTAAATTTGGTTACATAAGCAATGAACTTAATAGTGTGCTTATGGTGGTGACTGGCTATGATCCTTTTGCAATCAAATCTAATTATTATTTTTAAAATGCTTTTTTGTTATATTAAGTCATGTTCCAACCACATAGCTTTTCTAAATTTGGTGAAGGACAAGACTACGTAATTTAAAGATTTGATCTTTGGTAATTCCATTTTGTATTTGTATTTTTTTAAGAGGACAAAGATCGGAATTAAGTTTTTATATTGTTATTCTGATTCTGTAATTCTGTAATAATGAAATTTATTCTTTAGTTGAAATTAAAATTATGTACCAACCACGAGTTTGTCCATCAATATCCCTAGCTTCCTATCTTCTCTGAGTAGCTGTAGTTAAATTGCAATTCTGGTTTTTCTTGCTCGTAATTGAGCAGTAACTCAGCTCACTAAAGTAGGATATGTTGTCGAGGAAGACGTCACATACACAATTAGTGTGCATGACGGGCACAGCGACTTGCGGTTATGCCTACAGCAACTAGTTCCGCGAGGAGGCTCCATCCCAAGGCTGTTGACAACGCCGGAGAATAAGCAGAGATACGTAATTCATTACCGTAACCTCCAGCAGTGTCTCAGTTTGGGGATGAGGCTGGATAGAATCACCTGGCCTATCTCCTCGAAGCAGTCCCCCTGGTCGAAGGCGTGCGTTGATCCGAGTACCGCCCAGAGGATTTTCACGAAGTGTGACTTTGATAAAGATTTTTTAAAATTAATCAATAATGTAATTTTCTGTAAAACAATGGAAAATTTGCGGAAACACCGCGAAATTATAATTAGAACCGAATGGGATAGGTACTATGCTGTAAGTAAATGTACAGCCAGACCAAATTTTGAACAGGTTATCATTTTAAATAAGAACTTTGTTGCTGTGGAGATAATGAAGACTGCAGCAGAATTCACGAACCCTATCTATGTGGAGATGTACATTCTAGACCCATCCAAACTCCACATGTACCGATTCCTCTATGAATTTGCAGAAACTCATTTTGCAGACCAGAAGTTACTTTATTTGGGTAGCCTACAGATAGCTTCATCTATTGGGTGAAGAACTGTGAACCATATGAAGTAATGAGGTACTATGGTGAAGAATTCGATAAGTGGTCATACACTGCCGATAATCCTTACAGTATTGTTGTGCAGAATAAGAAGGTTATCAGTCTAATGACAGATGGACCTCCGACTGTGGAATTTGTAGGTCTACGTTGCAAGATGTGGGCATGTAGCCCATTGGAAAATGACGCCCACGCGCGGGCAAAGATAGTTCGTCGTTCGGCATCAATGGTCATCGAAATCGAAGATAAATTGCAGTGCCTGTATGGCGGTGTTCGCGGTGCTCCACTGCAACCGCCACACATCGTGCAGAAAAGCAAGTATTCAGTCTCGAGGACCTGAGGTGTACACTGAGCTGCAGCCTCAAGTCTGCTTGTCGGCTCAAGATAGGCTTCACACTAGCCCATACTTGCACTATTCTGTTGATGATAATGGATGTGGGTGGGGGGGGGGGGGGCTCCGATTGAGAGAGAGAGAGAGAGAGAGATTGAGATTGAGACACAGAGACTGTAAGTAGTGTATGAATAGTATGACCCATTTATCATAGTGTATGTGTGTGTGTGTGTGTGTGTGTGTGTGTGTGTGTGTGTGTGTGTGTGTAAATACGTATATGAATTTACTTACGTGTACCACATACACCTGTAAATCTCACATATTAGTAAACAGTTCCTAGTTTTTAAGTTTCGCTGTTGCTAGCCGCACAGTCATATTAGATTTTAGTGTAGATATAGTTCCCAGTCCACTGACAACTGTGGAAGTGTTACTTTGTTAATTGTAAAAAGGAAATACACTCAACCAGAACTACTGCATCAACTGTATATTGTGAAAGTGCTAGGTGAACTATAGATTTATTGTATGTTTCATAAAATTCTAATAATAGAGTAAAAAAACTATCTCTGCGTTAGTTTTAGCCTATTCTAAGAACAGTGAAACTGGGGATTTAAAGTATCTCTCCTGAAATTTTGAATCAAATTGTGTAACTGAAATTGTAACCAAAAATTGCGCCACCGTAACTGTGACTTAAATGTAACGTTTATATTTATAAGACATGAACAAATGAAATCTGTTACCATACGTCTTTGTTGTTATTTTACAACAAAATATTTACCATTGTTTTTTAAATAAGCAAATGTCTTTCTTACAGCGTGCATTACACGTCTCCTTTCTATAACAGTGGTCACATTTACACTTAACTGAAATTTATACACACTACACCTTGAACTATAATGAAGGATAGTTGAACACGAATGCAGAGGAGAAGGAAATGAATACGATAATGATTACATGGGGCCTCACCTATCATGCTGAACGTATAGGTTTTTGCGAACAGGTGTCAAGTGATCGAGTCTGGTTCAAAAACGTGTTTGAACAAAGGCACAGATGTAGAGTCTGGACAGATCTACACACTACCTGAAAGAGAGCTAAGTAGGAAAAGAAAAACACAGAATGTCAGGTAAAAATTTCATTTATTTTGATTAATGCAACAACAAAGTAATCTTACATCTTCATGAGCAGACACAACAATATTTTCACACTTCTAATTGAGCTGACGGAGAGCAGGGCACCCGTAGAATTCCAGGTCTTGAATAGATGGAAACTTGAAGATTCGATACATGTATATGTGATCTTCTCCTCACCTTTGACTTAGATGTTGGTACCAGGATGATCGAATATTTGAATCGATGTCATCACATCTTTATGAGGTTTACCAAAATCATTCCAGTGGAGTCCATGGAAGAAACGTGTTAACTGCTTTGCACTCCTCTGTGTTTTAGCCTAATTCACATCCCTGAAAGACCTTATCAATGAAATGCTTGCTGAGAATGTCTCTATTATACCAGCATCTTCTATGTATGCTATGAATGCAACATCTGTAAATATAAATTCTCTGCACTCATCTTCACAGAAACCTTGAAGTCAGCAACGATGTTCACACTCCAAGTTGCCATTGTGAATTGCTATCTGCATGACACACTGTCATTTATAGAGCACGTCACACAACACCAGTAAGCGGCCAATAGTTAATCACACAGTGATGTAGAACTAAAGCATACTGCATACGATGCAGTGTGTCCTCGGAAAATTGATGAGGGTTCAAATTCGATTTGTACATCTATTGGTCCTCATTAATTATCTTATTCTGCTTAGAATAGTTTATTACTATGATTGATGGCAGGTCCTTGAATTTCCGTAGACTGAGTAGGCATTCTTCTTCTTCAATGCCTTCACAGAAAGAAGCATGGAACTTAGCATATATCTCAAATTCTAGACTGTATAGATTCTGGTCCCACAGTAGCAGTAAATTGTCACATGAATAGAATTCTGAATGCAAATAGATTCTAGCATTAGTTAAATTACAGTTGTCAAATGCGGTGGAATCATTTGCTAATTTCCCCTTCTATTGGTCTGTAATGCAAGTATGATATATCTGTGTCTCCAGCTGCACAGAGGTTTTAATAGCCCACGTCTGTCTGCTAGCTGTCAGTAGCACTGGATACTCAAAAAGCTGCCTGAACGGGCAGTTAATGACAGGTATGTACCGGTATTACGAACTTTTAAAAGCTTTAAACACTTCTTGTCTGCCACGGTGATGTGTGTCATTTTATATATAATTTTCTTGATGATCTGATTTTCCTCTTCAGCTTCCTGAATACACGAGTGGCTGTCCATTGCATTCTATACCAGAATACGTTCCTGTTTAGCATTCATAATGATTCGCTGAGTGTCCTCAAAGTACTTCATAAGCGTTTTTAGAGGTACACATGCAGTAAATCGGTGGTACTCTTATGCTGTTCTGCCTACAGGCTCATCTGTGAACAATTCTGCATTTTCTAAACCATTCAAATCCAAGGTGGATGCTATGCCATGGTAATGCATGCACTGATGTACTCATCTATTTCCATGGCTGTATATACGTAAGATCTCCAGAAAGTTCCGTCTGTATCAGCCATCATTCAGTTTTCTTGTTTTATCAATAATGAGAAACCCACACTGCGAGTGATTCCAGCAATGTGCTCATATCTTTACAAAATCAATGACCACCGTATCAATTCCTACAGGAGCCTGGTGTATGTGTTTTAAATCCAAACTGTCCTGTTTGAATGCTGTAATTAGATATGCATTATCCCTCACTAGCTGTTTTGGGATTCATCTGACTGAGATAAAATACATCAACAGCCTTACAGCGACCAAAACAGAAATATCGCAGAATTTGATCTTGGTTTACCACAGCAACATTGTCAAATTAGAACACTGTGTTTGACTTTACTTTTTCTGGTGGAGGGATGTCACTGCTCTCACGGAATGTCGTATATCTCATATGATCAACACCCTGCAAAATCTGCTTTAATGGTTGGTATTTAGACTGAAACAGTATTTTTTAAAATACACATACATGCTCTAAGCGGACTCCATGCAGGTGTGTTAGCAGCGACAGGAGAACATTTGTCTTTCTGCAGTTGGATGGACCCACTATTATTGCATGTACACACAAGGAAGGGATACACAATTCTGCTTCCAGTCTGCTTGCATCCCATCACAGCTCCAGTCACTCGCAGCAAGGTCCATCATGCCATGATACTGACTACATCAGGCTCTGGTGTGCAATGGCTTTTTGTAGAAAAATAATGAACAGCATGCCTTGCCATGATACCAGTGTGCAACGTGCTTTTATACAGAACTTGGTTATATGACATAATTTTTACTGTCACGTGACTGCAGTGAAAACCATCATCATCATCATCAGCCAATTCAATCATTAAATGATGTGGCCTCTTCCAGCCGTGGATTCAGGTAAGCTTTCAGCAGTCTTCTCCAAGTGGGACGGTCTTGGGCAGTTCTCTGCCAGGTGTTACCAGCTATCTTCTTGATGTCTTTGTCCCATTTGTCTGGTGGTCTTCCTCTAGGCCTCCGCTGCTCTCTCAGACTTCGCTCTAATTCTAGCTTTGTCCATCTGTTGTCTTTTGTTTGTGCGACGTGGCCAGCCCACTGCCATTTCAAGGAACCTACTGTCTCTAAGATGTCGTTAACCTTCGTCACAGACCGGATGTCATCTGCCCTTTTCGTATCCTTTCTTGTATGGCTCTCTGTGCTGTCCTAAGCTTCCCTTTTGTAAATGAGTTCAGTGTCCATGTCTCCCAGTCATACGTCATCACAGGAAGAATGCATTGATCAAATACTGCTTTCTTCAGATTTACTGGCATTTTTGGTCTGAATACTGTTGAATTCTTCCCAAATGCTTGCCAGCCAAGCTTGATGCGTCGATAGATTTCTGGCCTTATGTCTCCCTTCATATTTATAATCTGGCCAAGGTAGACATATTCACTGAAATCCTCTAATAGACTGTCCTTAACTTTCACATCTTCAGCTGGGACCCATTTGTTGGACATTACTTTTGTTTTGGAAAGTTTCATGTTCAAGCCAACCAGCTGACATTCTGATGCAACATCTGTAACTATGTTTTGGAGCTCTGCAAAGTCTTTGGCCAGTAAGGCAATATCGCAAGCAAATCTCAAGTCGGTAAGACTTGTTCCATTAATTCTAATTCCCTTACCTTCCCAGTTCAGCTTTGACATAGCCATTTCCTGTTCAGCAGAGAACAGTTTTAGGGAGATGGGATCGCCTTGCTTGACACCCCTCATGATGCGGTATTCTTGAGTTGATTCGCCGACGTTAACATAAGCTGAAGAATTCTCGGAGATTTTCCTGAGCACTTCAATGTATGCTGTTCCCATTCCTTGTTCACTCAAGGCTTGGAGCACACCTGCATGGCTAACGGAGTCAAATGCCTTTTCAAAGTCAACAAAGGCAATGCAGAGAGGCAGTTGGCATTCATTCGCTCTGCTTATCACTTCACTAACGGTCAGAATGTGGTCAATAGTGCTAAAATTGCTTCGGAAACCTGCTTGTTCTTTAGGTTGGGCTGAGTCTGGGGTGGAATAATTCGGTTTAACTAGATCTTTGTGAAAATTTTGTACAAAATTGGGAGCAAGCTGATAGGGCGGTAGTTTTTAATATTATGAATACTTCCTTTCTTGGGTATCAACATAATCATAGCCTTGTTCCACGATAGTGGGATTGAAGCATAGTGCAGGAAGGAAGTAAATACTTTTGCCAAGTGATTTATTGTTACCTCTCCTGCCAGTTTGAGGATGTCAACACTGAGCTCATCGCCACCCGGCACTGTTCCCGTCTTCATGCTATCTAGAGCACACTTGACTTCCGATGGGAGTATATCAGGAACACTAGGAACATCATTTAATTTAGATACACTCAAATTTTCCCTTGGATTGCAAGTGATTGGACAGTCATTTCCATCCAGTGCGATAATCTGCTTTTTACCGATTGTGAGTTTGCGTTTGGCTGACTTTAAACTTGTCTTGTTCTTCAAGCTTGCTCGTAAGGTGTCTTCAGTGAATTTCTGTATGTCAGTTTTCATTTCTCTTCCCACTGCCTTACATAGTTCAGAATACCCTACCATGTCAGGATCGGTTTGGATTTTGATTTCTCCCCTCTGTTGTAAAAGGGTTTCAATTTTGTCACTGAATTTATTTGGCTGTTTATTTCTTTGGCATAGGCCACCGACTACTTGTGCCAAGTCGGTGGCAGTGAAAATAAGGGATGCAATTGCTTTAACATTTGCAATATAATGAGAGGTAAGAAATAAAACACATATATGGTTACACACAATTTTATTCAGCAATCCTGCACTGGGTGCACTGCATCATCAGGTTCTTTCTTTATCTTAACACCAGTACAGAATATAGAAAATAAAGCTTTCTTCTAAGCACAGAATTCAGCATGTATTTGTCTCAAACGTACTGGCAGTACATTAGTTTCCATTGGCACCATATTGATCTACGAGATCGTCTGCATACTATACATGTGGAGATACTCCCCCATGTCCCTATGCACAGCTTTAACGCATGGCATCTGTTCAGTCTTGCGAACACAATGGATGTATGGCACCATCTGTAGTCCGAACAAGTTTGTATGGGTGAATTCTGTAGATAAATGGATGTGTTGCCTGATTTCACATGGGGTGCAAAGTCATCATACACTGCTGTAATGGACAGACTTAGAGCAACACAGTAAGTGTCTGGAGGAGCACAGCTTGGATGATAATCAATGGTCAGTTACTGCTTGAGTAGGCTTTTGTATGACACAGTTCATCCCATTCCACCTCTGTAAAACGCACTTTAACACTGTTAGCTGCATTCTCGATCTCTATCACAACATGCCAGTCTCTGTCTGTGTATGCTTCTATAACAATATAAAACGCTTTGAACCACTAGCAGTTAAATTATACTCTGAAGCAAACAGTAGTGGAGCACAGTGTGAAATTGGATATCTTCTCATCCACTATACAGTCACTTTATCTGTGCAGTATCACCAGAATATTCTGCGATGGCACATATGATAGGGTCCAGAACTGAACTACATCATGCTGTTTGTGATCCCCAGTGCACTTCTGCTAGTCAGGATCTGGCTGGGTGTCTTAAAGCGACAATCACAGCACATTCTCCTGCTCCAGCAATCTGAGCATTTGCACAACAGAATCATTTTGCTGCCACTGCTGCAAGTCCCAACAGGCTGGAGGATGCTGCAGCCACTTAGGAGCAAAGAAGAAAAACCATTACAAGCGATAATAGTAGCGCGACGACTTCATCTTCCTCAAAAAGACAGTAAATGCAGACATTAAGCAAGGGGTACTTACTCTTCCATGGCTTCTTCGTATTCTGCAGCTGCTTTGGCTGGGCAGTGCTGGACAGTCTCGTGGATGGTGCTTCAGGCTGACTGAGTGATTGAAACTGAGAGCTGCACAGCTGCTAGACATGTCTCATATCACTGATGTGACTGGATTCTGTGTTCTTATTGCCCACTGTAAATTTCGAGCGGCCCTGGTAGCATAATTATGAAGTAGAACAGTCGCCTAGTCCTCAGGATAGGAGGTAGACATCTCTTGTGAGTGGAAAACTCTGTGTGAATTTCAAAAATGGCAAGCAATTATATCAACAGCGTTGATCTGCACACTTACAGAATGCAGCTTGATACCATTTTGCTGCTTAGTCATTATCTAGCAGAAAGTATTTCTCTTCTTCCTCAAGCTCTCATCCAACATAATTCCTTTCCATTCTGCATGTAGGAGGCTATGAATGCCGTCCTTGACTGTATGTATACAGGCAACATGGCTCTCAAACTCCACTCGGTCAGACACCAGCAGCTCTTCAATAGAGCACAGTCTTCATAGCACAGAGGATGGTGAATGACTGATTAAGGGTTGAGAGAATGGGTGGGTGGATGGGGAAGTGGATGGAGGTGATCAGTTGATGCTCTTCAATAGTGTATATTAAACATACAAATATGATTCCATGAAAGCAATTAGCATCAGCTGCCCATCTCTTCCATTTTGGAAGACTGAACGCTTCATGTGGGATATCTCAGCAGTTCATGCATGGACCTGAGGATGTATTGGTAGCAACATGCATCTTGGCTCCATCCCTCTGCGTGACAATAATCTGTTGAACCGAATTCTTCTGCTTCCTTCTCCTACACTCTCCATCACAATCTCCCATCTCCTATGTAGTGAGTTATGGCTACAGTCCTCCCTCAAACCCACTCTATCCTTCACATTCATCTCATTGATCAAACACATGCTTTCACAATGACAGGTTAGCAAAGACTGAAACTTTCCCAGTAGTTCCGGTCACATGAGTCGAGAAAAAAATTTCCCATCCAAATTTGAATTTCCGGTCGATTTCTAGGGCAGGGGTTGGGTCCATGATGTCAGCACAGCCTCGGGGGAAAAAAATTTCCACCATTTTTGAAATTCTCCCCATTTTTTAATTTCCCTTGAAATTTCGAAATTCCTGCTAATATGGCTGCTGAGGGAGAGGGGATGGGGAGGGGAGGGGAGGGAATGGCATGGGATGGTATCAAGTGTTCAGAGCTAATTTACATAAACTGATTAATCTGCTTAATTAAATTGCAACATTGCCATAACTATGACTATAACCCTGTACAAGACTGGGGAGGAGGAGGAAATTTGGCAACAATGCAGACTGCGCTCGTAGCGGCTTTACCCTCCTACTGACAGCTTGTATTTAAGTTGACACTTCGCCTTCTTTTTTCCATATGAAACCTGATCAGCTCTTAGCAAATCGGTAGCATTAACCGACTGTGTAAAGTATGTCACAATGGTTTTGACATTACAATTAAGTACCGAGGGCACAATGTCCTCCTATCATGCGCCATCAGCTACGATATTTAGTAGGTGCGCTATGTAAAGAATCTTCTTTTCGTCATATGAGAACAATTGTGCCGCTAACCACTAAATCTGCACCGTCACAGGCACAATTTTTTTTTCTGTGTCAAATTATTCAATGATTCCCTCCCTGCGATCTTTCATGTACTGTACTTTGTGTGCTTGAACACAGTTACCCATCCTGAAAGAGTATTCGCTACGATTACGATATAAATAGTTTCTTTGTTCGTACCTTAGCAATGTTGACCTATTTTAAACAATAATTCAGAAAGAGCCTGTTCACTAAACAGAACTTATCTCAGACAGTTCATACACAAATAGACTCTTATTTTGGAGCACGAAAAAGTCCCCAAAGTTGTCAAGTAAGTGAATTGTCAGTACTTGGAAACTACTAGTGGAGTTGAAGTAAAATACAAATATTGTTTCAATCCGTTTTTTCTTTTTTTAAAAGAATGACCTTTATTTTAATGTATCTCATTACTACCAAATGTGTTATTTACAGTTTAGAATTAAATATCAGCATTAGCTACAGAAAGGTTATATAATTGTTTAACATTATATTGTGCGTCTCGTTAAAATGGAATTTCGAATATATAACTTAAAAACCGTTTGTCCAGACGAAACTTTATAGAGATGTTGAGCAATGTGCACAAATATTTTCATTCCAGTTTTTTCTTCACATGAAAATGGCAAATTATCTTTACAAATAATGTAAGTCAAGGCTAATGTAATTGTCGCTATACTTCTGGCCATCTTCTCAAATGTGAAAATCTGTACTGAGCAAAACATTTGGCAAACACAAATTAGTGATACTTGCGATATTTCCAAAGATTGAAGGCTTAAAATAAAAATATAAGTATGGTACTCTCAATTTACCTTCATTGCTTGTAAGTCTCTCCAAATATTTTCTCTAGGGCTGTTGGTGTAAATAACCTATTAACATTTAGAAGGACCATTACATAATAACAGTAGAATTACCCATGTGGCTGACCACTGAAACATCTGTAGTTGCAAAATCGGCGTCATCTTCAGCAGAAGTCATTTTTCTGTTTGTAGTTGTTGATGCAGTTGGCGTTGGAGACAAAGATTTTTTTTTCCTCGCCAATTGTAGGTAGGCAAAATGATGTTCAGATGAATTGGAAAGTTGGTACCGCAAGTTATCTAATATTTACCACACAAGTTTCAGGAAACGGTTTCAATCTTTTCATATTCTGAAAAGAATTTGGAAACTGTAGACATAATTATTTTGGAAACTCAAATCAACTTGAAGCCGAACCAAACACTGTCGCTAAAATGTCAACACTGTTCTCACACAACACAGGCACACGTGTAACGACACTGCCACCAAGTACCACTGCACACTTTCACTCTGTTCAGTTCAACTGTATACAGTATGTCGCGTCATGGTAAACAGCTGACAATAGCACAGCATATAAACAACCAAAGATGCAGATTATATGATGTGGGGTCTTCCTAATTTTCCCAATAAGAAATACCAACGTAACTACTCATGCTGTCTTTCCTATTAACTCGTGTTGCAGGAAAAAGCTTCATTAGGCGCTAGCCTTACACATTATAGACTGTTGGCAGAGCTATGAGAATATCCATTCCTATGAATTCAAGTTCTCATTTCCATCAAGTGATCAAGACACTGTCCTGTTGCATTAACTGAGCTCAACTTGTTTCTCCACAGAGCGCATACGATCTTAGATATAATGCTCTCCGACTTCCACTCAGTTCCTATTTAAATTGGATCGATCATATGGGAAAACCAGCAAGTAGGGCAGGGCAGAGACTGAGGAGTAGTTACAAGATGCAGAGAGACTGTCTAAATCCACACTGGACTTTTTCAGACAGGTTTGAAAACGATGACTCATTTCAAGATATGAGACTGCCACAAATATGATTCACCAATGGCTGTAATCATTAAAAGACCTCTCCATAGGATCTGGTGCAAGGACGAATGGAGAGACTTGATTTGAAATCGCAGGGTGATTTTTGCCACTGTGTACAAACTCTAGGGACTGATCAATGAGAGGATATGGAACAAAAAATGCTAATGAACTGACGTCTGGATATGTATGGTTTCTGTGCTGGAGACCATTTATTCAATCATATGCTGTTACAGGGACTACAGCCTAATATGTGCTGTACCATACAGTAACAGTTTTGTGTCCAGTGCATGTGGCAGAGGTAGCCTGTGTTCTGGAAGAAATGAGGATTTCCATATTAAAGCTCTCGTGATTGGTGGCTACAAAGAAATGTTATCAGCTGGCTAGTCGGCTCTTGCCCACAGTTGCAGGGCCAAGTCTCAGCAGCAGCGCCCTGTGGACAGATGAACAGTGAACTAATATTCAGTATGCACTGGGCTGTCTTCATGATTGTGTGTGTTGCATGTATTCTGCGTGGAAAATTGAGAGGTTCAATATCGACCACTGCCAAGTGTTGGTGCTGGACATATTGATAACATGCGAATTCCTACCACTCCAATCATTCTTGAATGCCCTCTGTGGCTGGGGGTGGTGTACTCTGGTATACAGGCACGTCCACAACTGTGGTTGCCACGGCAGTGCCAGTTTACTCTGACCTCTCAGCATTGACACTTTCGATGTGTGATGGGATTTGCGATTAGCATGCTGCATGCAGACACTGGGGCACGCATGCTTGGGATGTGTGAGTGTTTCAGCAATATTCAACATCTAACAATGACAACTACTGATATGGATTGAATCATAGTTTAAGTGTGTCACGTTTAGTGCTTCATCACAGTGGACTCTGTCTTGGAGCGGTATTTGCTGTTGTCTCTATCCTATCACACAGTAGGCCATTCCTCCTCCTCCTTGCGAATGTAGTGGAGAGAACCAATTTAGTAATTCTGTATGGGTTTTCGAAATCCAACCACAACATTAAATTATTGATTGAACAATTTTTTGTTTTCAATAGTGACACTGCAAACACACATTTGTCCAGATCCTCCTGCAAATTGTTTAAGGACAAAGTATGAAACTGACCTGAAATTTGAAATTTTCAGCTACGTCCAACATAATGGATCTCCTACCCAGTGATATAACTGTACCAGTATCTGCCAATAGGACTGAAATAAACTAAACTCCTCTCAAACAGTTCATTAAGGCTCCATGCTGCCAACCAGCTGCCATGTCATTCTCAGCTCACAGGTGTCACTGGATGCGGATATGGAGGGGCATATGGTCAGCACACCACTCTCCCAGCTGTAAATCAGCTTATGAGACTGAAGCAGCTGCTTTTCAATCACATAGCTCCTTAGTTTGCCTCGCAAGGGGTGAGTGCACCCCACTTGCCAACAGTGCTTGGCAGACCAGATGGTCACCCATCCAAATGCTAGCCCATCCTAATAGCACTTAACTTTGGTGATCTGACGGGAACTATTGTTACCATCGAGGCAGTCTGCCAATTGGAGGAAAGGAAAAAAATCCAGAAGGGTTTATAAGCCAGACAGTTGCAGAATCAAATTCCAGCAAATGTACCAGTCTATCCGCCAAGAATATGCAAGGAAAAAACTGGTTGCTCGCAATGGGTATCAATTGAATTAATTAGTCAGTTTATCTGACTGAGTGAGGGAATACTTCCTAGGAGAGATTGGAGGAGGAGGGGCGGGGGAGCTTTACCAGGTATCTACAATACTACTTCATTCAGGACATAGGCTGGGTTAGTGTGGAGAACAAGAGATGCTTCCTACTTCTCCTTGAATGTCTTTGTTCCATCTGCTTTAGATTTCAATAGCAGTGTAAGTGTAAGAACGAAGGCATGTACCAGCCACCAATGCCACATCTGCATAGAAGGTAGGGGGTTGGGGGTACATTTGGTCTGTGTGTATTTGCATACTTTGGTTGACACAAACAGGAAAATTTGAGAGACAGACAGAAGGAGAGAGAGAGAGATAGGGAGAGCATGGATTTCGAAAGAAATTTCTCAGGTATCAATATCAAAGGGTTGTCTGCACCTGAAGATTTTGTTTTGGGGGCTTATCGCAGCAGCTGACAGTGGTCATGTAGCCTGTACATTCAGGAATATGTGAGGTGGCTGTGGTGGTGTGGCCTGGTGCACAGTGGACAGTGCATGCTTCAGAATCGAAATATTTTTAACAGTGTAATTACGTGCAAGGAGTTACATGGATGGAATTCCTTTTGTGATAAGAAAAAAATTGCGCCATAATTGTTTAAATACTTTACACTGCCTTGTTACCCTCAAAATGTTTAAATAAACAGTATTCCATAAACTGTAGTCAATTTAATGACGAATTGTTGAAATAAATAAATAAACTATATTCCAGACACTGCTTTGTATCCCATAAATTGTTTAAATGAACAATATTCTGCAAAAAAGCCTTGTCTACTAGAAATTGTTTCCCACCTACTTCTTTAAATAAATCAGTAACCTTTATTCAGTACATAGCTTCACATCCAATAGCTTTTCCAAAACACAATAGTCCACACATAGCCTTGTCTACTTGAAATCGTTTAAACAATAGCCCATGCATTACAATCGATTTCCTGCCAAATACCCAATCAACCCAGTCCTTTTCCCACCAATTTCCAGGTGAGGGGAGGAAGGACTGGGGTGGATGGAAGAGAATGGTATAATTAACTGATAAATTTAATTACTTAATCAATCAAATTGATACAGTTGGAGGGGGCGATTTGAATAACTATGGCCTAAAGGAGTGATTGAACCGGTGAATAGGATGGGGAATGGTTGAAGGTTTCCAGAGGGATAGGGGAGGAATAGGAGGAGGGGTAGGATGGATTATTCCCAAGGGGTTATAAATCACCCCCAGGGGATCAAAACCACTTAGGCGTACAATAGGTTAAGGCACAAATCAATCAACTGTCACAATTTAATTAATAGGCCTATCAATATGATATCAAAAACGTACCAGAACACAGGTTGTATCACTACTGTGTTGTTATGCAACTAGACAGTTGCGACTGTTTTTTTTTTATGAAAAAAGACGTGGTTATCCTAGTCCAAAGCGGGAAAATATTTAACTAGACACAATTTTGCTCTTAGGGCAACTGGATTACCGCTATTTTAAACTTAGAATCGACTGGCTTGGGAAAATAGAATGAGGTTTTTGAATTTCCCGTCATTTAAACTTAGCGAAACTGCTCTGCTTCAACGAGCTTGGATTTTTTGGGTTCCCCATGACTTTAAACTTAGAACAGAATTCCGCACTTAGCGTGTGTAGCCTACTTTTCTTGTGAGATTATAGGATTGGGGAAAGCACATGATTGAATTTCCATTCATTTTACACTTAGGACAAGTGGCCATCTTGGATTTCCCCCATTCTGAAACTGGTTTTTAAATTTATTTATCATTGTTTGAATTTCATTTCATTTTTAACATAGGACAATTGACCTAGGTCCACTATCTTGGATTGTGACATGAAATGAATGGTGGGAGAATGAAAAGAAATGTGGCTGTGTTACTTGACACAATCAGTGGTGTCATCAGAAACCAGGCAAAAAAGCAGGCTGTCCACAAATCGATAACTAGTTGCTACCATTCCCTGTCCAGATGACACTAGTCTGACCGATGGTGCAGGACGACACAGCATTCCACGGAGTGCATTTCTTGTTCTCAGGTGGCAGGCATAGCATGATGTGCTCAGAGAACATTACAGTGGTCCTTCCTGGTCAACCAGTATACTGACGACTAATATATCTGCCATCACTATCCTACATACTCTAACATTGGGCCACTCTCACAACGGAATGTATCACAAATCTGAATACTGCAGAGTCCCCTTGGTGTGTGTTTTACATGTGATAACACCAGTGAGTTAAACTGTTATAACTCGCCTTGAGAGACAGTGTCCCATGTCTGCAGTGTATTTCTTTGTTTTTCCCTCTCTTTTCAACAGGACTGTGTAAAGATAATTAGTTATTCTTTCTTGTACTTAAGGTTTTTGTGTCTGTTATGATCGTCTTACTGATTAGTATAATACTTAACCACTTCATTCGTCTTATAAGCACATACTTCATTAGTATTTTTGCTGGGCTGGGTTCGTACGTTCAGTTAGTTTTCAGTTCACTCACTAGATATTACATTCCTTAGTGTTTATACTTGCTTAATAGGTTCTCTTATTTGTCCACTTGCACCAGAATGGAGGTGATTTCCAACATTAATTTACTTTATACTTGTTTCTACGCTTATTGTGTCAACTGTTCTGTTTCTTTCTTTTCTATGACAATTTTTGAATGTGTTTTTGTTTGTATTTACGCTTCCGAGATCTTTTCGATTTCTCCGATTCCGTAAAAATTTCATTAATGTCCATAGGCATCCTGGTTACTGAAGAAGATTCTGTGTAATGTTATCCTGCGAGTCAGGAGGTGATGAAAGTTTGCTATACTATGTGTATATACAACAACAAACATTCTTCACAGTAACTTTCAGCACACCCCTAATACCTACTGAAGCAAAGTTACCGTAAGAGAAAGGATATATTTGAAGCAGAAAACTCCTCGAGCATGAGACTTAGTTGCTTTACTATGTTTTCTTAAGTTGGTCAGGAAACGCGACTAAAACTTCTGGTTGCCCAGAATCACAGGTGGAAGATTTTGTGTACGCCAGCACTTAGCTAGTAGTCGCAAGACAGGGAAGACTAATTGCTGATGGACTGCACTACAAGCTCTGGGTAACGAGACTTTATTATTTTTGCTCATGTTTCAAAAACCTTCGATTCTTAAATTAAAGCCATATTCTGGGAATATTAAGGTTGTGGAATTTTGATTAGTTGGTTTTCGTGAATATTAAAGTGCATAACAGCCAATCGGTAATTCGATATCTATTTCGGGCGCATGGACTTTCTTGCTTCTCGTATTCTTTTTTGTATTGTTGTACTCTATTTCATCGAGTTTCTTAATGCCTGTTTCGAGTTGTTGTTAGTGCAAGAGCTCGCGAGGCTTCCTGTTTCACAAACACATTCACAGGCTTTGATTTAAGTATTTGGTCATAAGTAAGCATACATTATGATCGGAATCCACATTGCTTTCGTTATTTTCAATTCAATAACATTTTTTTCAAAATTGTTGTTACACATCTAACACACAATCTCTGTAACCTTATGAAGTCCCGAGTCTACTTTTATCACGTACACAGTCTCGCCTTTTTGTAGCTTGAGCTATGTACATAGCACACAAAGTACGTAAATGTTTTCTTTTTCAGCGTATGATGTGATTTTGCCACTGCATGAGTCTACATGATCTGAGACATCTGAGCAGAGGTATTCCGTTGTGCAAATTTTTTATTGACTGTTGGAGTAGTGTCTATTTTGAGTAAGGTCCACTGCTAATTGTCAGTAAGACACTGAGCATCCCTGCTAATCTCTTAACATGTTCTTTTGATGTTTTCCTGTTCTTCCTTCAATCCAATATGCAAATCAAGAAGGTGAGGCCGCATCATTCCTGGTACAACATTCCAAGAGCAATTCCTACACGTCTTCAGAGTAATCAGTTTCAGCAAATGAGCATCTTGCTCCATTCGCTCTACCGTTTGCAATATTTCCGCAGTTATGGAGATTTGGATGTTTCCTCAACAGCGCTTAAGTCAGGGGTTAGTGTTGCACTTAAACTTTTGAGACATTTCTTGTGATTTTTCCTGTTGTAGAATGTGCTGTTCCGCCACAGTCCGTACCCTCTCAGTCCACAACCCAGCGTCTCCCGTAAATCTCTCGTTGCTGTGCACTTCGTACACTGCGGCGTCTTTACCTCAAGAAGTAGCAAGAACTGATGCAGTTTGTGCAGAAACAGCTAAACTACTAAGATGACGTCATGAAGTAATACAAGAAGATGAATCACATTACGGACGAATAGCGCAATATTTTACAGCAGATTTCTGCCACCTTCGACGGCTTTCTGGCATCAAGGCCAACAGATTATCTGTAACAGGTTTTCCGTGGGTGGTGAGAAGTGACAGCGCAACTGCGTGAGCCGCTACTCCAAGCCACACCCCAGGTAACTTCACGTATACTGTTCACAGCCAACCGTTGCGACACGCCGATGAAGGTTCAAATAAAATGGTTCAAATGGCTCCAAGCACTATGTGATTTAACATCTGAGGTCATCAGTCCCCTAGACTTAGAACTACTTAAACCTAACTAACCTAAGAACATCACACACATCCACACCCGAGGCAGGATTCGAACCTGCGACAGGAGCAGCGGCGCGGTTCCGATCTGAATCGCCTAGAAACGCTCGGACACATCGTCCGGCGCCGATGGAGGCGGTGGTTCCGTTGTTCTGCAGCAATTGTTAGCAGTGAATAATAGTATGAGTGGTCTGTCTCACACCTGTTACATTGAAGTCTGTGTTTCAGACTGAAAGAAATTAAATACAAGGGGCAGCAAATGACAATGAGGCAGATGGAAAAAGTAAATGAACTTTATTGTTCCGAAAGAAATCGTCATAACTGCTAATGCATTTATCCCATTCTGAGCCAAGACGGCCAGTTCCTTCATGGACAAATGATAGTTGTCTACAAAACCATGACTTTACCGAAGAGTGCATTTCTTCGTCCGAAGCAAATCGATGTCCGCGAATGTCGCTTCAGGACTCCAAAAATATGGAAGTCGTAACTATGTGGAGGATGTGTAAAAGTGTCCCCAGCGAAGTTTGTGCCGCATACTCGAAACAACCTTGGCAACGTATGGATGGACTACCACTAAGCCTAGGCTGCATAAGTATGATTGGAAAGTCTTACACATCCTCCGTACAGCTCAGATCTCTCCCTATGCAATTCCCATATTTATAGAGCACCGGAGAAACACATTCGTGGTCGTCGATTTGCTTCGGACGAAGAGGCGTATGCATGGGTACAACCACGAACATTTTCCTATCAAGGCATTCGCTGCCTTCCTTGACGGTGGGATAAATGTATTAACACGTAGGGCGATAACTTTAGAAATAATAATCAGTTTACTTACTTTTTTCCATCTGTCTTGCATTCATTAGACTGTCCCTTGTACTTCAAACAGAATCACAGACCGCCACAGACCCAAAGAGGTATTCATTCTTAGCCACTCATGGTACAGTAAACATACTGGTCATTAAATATTTAAGACAGATTTATATGCTGCAGTGTGCATAGTAATATACACACAGTTCGTCGCTACAGAACAAAGAGTATTAGAAAAGATAACCTACAGTTCTAAGAAATGAGATCATGGATATTGCACCAACAATGTTAAAAATACGTAAATAAAATTTTAAATTGCGGAAACTGTGATAGTGTCATATATTCTTTCAATTTTTAGTTCTGTCAAAAATTATGTTCTTAATTAAGTACTTCTGATCATTTTTAGAGAAATTCCACGACACCACGAATTAGTGAAATGCGAAATCGCAATTGTTAGGTGGTGTCGAACGGTGTCTGTACTTACAAGTACACTGCAACATGCAGGCATATCCTAATTATGAACGTGTTTACTGTAAAATTTAGAAACTTCATATTATTACTAGGCTATCTGAATAACACAGATGAATGTGGATTACATGACATTGTTAGTGCACAAGTAAGTGTTTCACATTATGATATACGTAGCTACATACGATACTCTGTTGAAAGTCAGGTAATGTATAAGGTACCATAATAAGTGTATATACTGCCGTTTCTTGTTATGGAATCTGAAGAACTAGTAGATTTAGTTTCTGAGTTTGTTTTCCTAAACATAAATTTGACAATGTGGAACCTGTTTTATCCTTGTATGATACAGAGTATGAAGAATTTTTGGCTTGATTTCGTACTGAATTACTTTATAAATTAATTACATAAACCAATTTTACATATTAATAGAATGAAATCTATTATGAACTAACTAAGAGTTTACATAATTCTTTTGTTTCAATATCATTATGGGTTTTGATTTGCTTTATGCTTTGTATAAAAATAATCATTTTTTCAAAGCTCATTTTTCAATTAGCATATTAACTATTACTTGGTGCTGTATATTCACGCCTTTGCTTTATACAAAACTATTGCAAACTCTACTACCACAGTGCCACATGATGTGTTTACTCTGCATCGCAGTCTGTAGTCAGCTGTTGACTGAGCATCAGCATTATCCTAATGTCCGTTCATACTGTTTATTTTAAATCTGACATGCCGATATCCATCGATTTTCATAACCTTAACCTACATGTTCATGATGTGACATGATACATAGCACAGATGGAGCAGATATAGTGAATTTGTAGAGCACAGGATATGTTAGTTTCCTAAGCAAATGGAAAATTAATTTACATATTGTTATACTAGGCTTGTAAATCTGTTATCCAGTCAGTTTGGTTCTATCCATCACAGGCGTAAAAATGGTAACATAGTCTTACTGAAACTATATTGATATATAGTAAATGCTTTACTTTCTGTTTTGGCTTTTTGAAATTTATCTCCTGAGTTTATTTCACATGATAAATTATTAAGCTACATGATTTACGTACGTATCTAGATTTACAAATGCTCGCAGTGTTCAATGCTTCGTGGCTCACCCTATGACTGATTTACAATCAGATTTCTTTATAACTGGTTCGCTATTGCCAGTTAAATACCTTTTGTGTTCGTTTTGGATCAGGACGTTGGGTTGAATCAGAGGATGCTGAAACTTTGGAAATATCTTCACTAAGGAGAGAAGCTGAAGTTTGTGCCACAGACAGAACTTGAGCCTGGATCTCGTACTTACTAGGCAGATGTGCTCACCGCTACATGACCACAGCATTGTGGTACTACAGCTGTACGGAATACCCTCGTTCAATGTCCTCCCTAACACAAACTTCAATTCACGCTTTCAGCTCGTTTTCTGCTTCTTAAATCTTCAGTATTGCAGAAGCTCTCTGATACTAGACTAGCACCCCAGCTTTGTAGATAACACGGAAATCCTACCAGTACCTCAGGCACAGGTAATTTATTGATGTGTCGGAATTAAATTTTCCTGGAGACATGTGAGTCTCAACTTATCTTCAATAACGATATAATCCGAAAGTATGAATTGCAATTTGTTAGGGAGGCAACTGAAATGGGGTAGTGTGTGCTTGGTTGGTTTAGTGGTTACTACACCTGTCTAGTAAGCAGGAGACCTGGGTTTAAGCAACACCGACTCAAAGGAAGGTCTCGGCGCTTGTTCGTGACGTCACGTCAGCTACGCACGGCGAACGCCAGGTCTGTTGCAGGCATAATCATAATGGTGGTGTCTCCCTCCCTGACAAAGGAAAATTTGAAACTATTGGCGGTAGTTGACCAACACACATTGTTCTGAGAGATTTCTGCAATCAATTAATTGTGCAATTCATTACTCTTCTTAACAAATAGTGTATTCCTGAACTTAAATTTCCACCTGTTTTAAGGATTGACATATAAAAACAATTTCATGGTCCAGCAGCAGCATAACTCGTGCTTCTTCACCTTATTTGTAAATCTGAGGGAGTTACGTTGGTACTGGCTTGCTTTTACAAGAAACTGTGAACATATTGGTGCTCTTCGTTAGGTATCTTGGTTGACTATGGGGTGAGGAGCACTGAATTTTAATGAAATATGTTGCGATTGTACACGTTGGGGGAGGAGGGAGGCAGAAGAAGAGGCAAAAGAGAGGTACTTGTTTTATAAAATAATTTTTTTTATCTTATAAAGTTTCTCCTTTCAGTTGCGAGAGGGGAATATATATCTTTTCTAATGTGCATGTTTAAAAAAGTTTAAGTTCAGCGGTATTTTCGATGTATGAGGCTATTTCGTTTCCTGTTTAGAATACCTTTCGTTGAAAACGACTGTAATCTAATGACGCAACAGCTGGACATTTACCAATGCAAATTAGTTGACATTTCCAGTGACGATGTCAAACGAAAATAAATAAAAGAAACGAGTTCATTGTAAGGGGACTGGGGTAAGTTTCGATAGCAAAACGGATCAAGTAAACATAGTTACTTGAATGTAAAATTTCCGAAGCTTGCACTGGAGCAAAGCGTCTTCTCATATTGATCTAAGTTTGTTTCGACAGGATTCAGTAATACAGAACTATGATCTTCATTTGTAGCTTTACGATAGTAAGAAAATCTTTCATCTAAATAAAACTGCAGAATCCAAAACAATACCAAACATTTTGTCCAAAAATAAGAGATTTATAGTGATAAGCACGCCCAGGCGTTTCTGCCTGCAAGAGATCTGGCAGCCGCCGTGCCTAGCTGACGTGACGTCACCAACAAGCGCCGAGGCCTTCCTTTGAGTTGGTGTTGATTTAAGGCCTAGCTGCAGCATTAATTTAAATTCATATCTTTAGCTTCTATCCTTATTGGAGATAACGTTGAGACTGATGTGTCTCCAGGAAAATGCAATTCTATCAGGGCTTTGGAAACTAGCTGGTTTCACCAGCTGCGACACCTCGTTTTACATCTATTTGACGATTCTACGCTGAGTATATTTATATGTTTTGACGATGCCATTAGAGCCTTATCACTTTATGACATGGTGTAGAAAAGGGACCTTTTACCGTATATGTACTTTTCCCAGGTTGTATGATAGTATGTTGTGATACGTAATGCCGTATTGTGTTGAAAGACACACTGCTACTAGGTGTACGTATTACACATAAAAAGTAACTGGCAATGGCAAGGAAAGTGTTTCTGAAGAAGAGAAATTTGTTAACATCGAGTATAGATTTAAGCGTCAGGAAGTCGTTTCTGAAAGTATTTGTATGGAGTGTAGCCATGCATGGAAGTAAAACATGGACGATAAATAGTTTGGACAAGAAGAGAATAGAAGCTTTCGAAATGTGGTGCTACAGAAGAATGCTGAAGATTAGATGGGTAGATCACACAACTAATGAGGAGGTATTGAGTAGAATTGGGGAGAAGAGGAGTTTGTGGCACAACTTGACAAGAAGAAGGGACCGGTTGGTAGGTCATGTTCTGAGGCATCAAGGGATCACAAATTTAGCGTTGGAGGGCAGGGTGGAGGGTAACAATCATACAGGGAGACCAAGACATGAATACACTAAGCAGATTCAGAAGGATGTAGTTGCAGTAGGTACTGGGAGATGGAGAAGTTTCTACAGGATAGGGTAGCATGGAGAGCTGCATCAAACCAGTCTCAGGACTGAAGACCACAACAACAACAATAGTAGATCTGAGGATGGTCATTACTGACTTAAACCGGTCATCGTCAAAAGAATCGATATTGCGATCAAAGACTGCAATAAAGAAAGATTGACATATACTTGGTCCTATCTTCCATTCTATATTATGTCTTTGTCAGGTCACAGGCACGACCGGAGGGAAGAAACTTTTGTCAGCGCGTGTTTACTTATAGCCATTTCGCTCAGAAGGCAGAACGTGTATCGGGTGATAAACTGGAAAGAACGCCTGCGGAGCATCGAATGAGCGTGGGCTTGCGGAGTGCGGCCGCCGAAGACTTGACTTTAATCAGGGGAGGCGCGGCACGGCTGGCTCGCAGTAATCAAGATGTGTCGGCCACAATGAGGGCTTTGTGCGGGTGCCGCCTCCTGCCTCCTGCCGCAGGTAATGCGTGGGCAGGGCGCGTGCTGCGCTGCGCCGAGCACAAGACACGCCGGCTCCGCGCCAACCCTCTCCCGCCAACCCTTCACCCCTCCCATTGTGTGGGGGCGGCGGCGACCACCCGCGCCGCCCGCCAGAGACGCCGCCTCAGCCTCTCTCAGTACATTTTTTCTCATTACTTCTAATACTGGGGAGCCGCGCGTTAAGTAAATGGTACAGGACAAAGTACTGGTTAGCCCCAGAGACCCGCGCACCTTGCGCGGCTAATTTGCATGAAATGTGGACGTGACGGGGCGCGCACTCCGTTATTATCGTATCGCGCCGTTGTCGCGGGTGGCGCTCTCCGAGGGGAGGTTTTTATAGCGGAGGCGCTGGGTTCCCACAGGTGCGGGAAGCGGCGCACTTGCTCTGTGGCGCTCAACTCGGTCAACTCCCTCGTAAGATTACACGTTATTTTTATAATGCGGAAAGTGAAATTAATGCGAATGAAGCCGGTGTTTTATTCGGGGAAACAATTACGTTAGTAATGCTACACGCTGGAAGACCGCCTTGGCACCTTGAGGGAATATCGACGACAGCCTCTGGGACGACGCCATCGGATACATTCTCACCACAAAACAACTAAACAGCTGAGAAACACACACCAGAAGACCGAGGCTGTTCTTTGTGTTTGCTACGGCTTTCTCCTAGTAAAGCTTTGAACATTTCGTTACAGTATTCTTCAAATGGTTCAAATAGCTCTCAGCACTATGGGACTTCACATCTGAGCTCATCAATCCCCTAGAACTTAGAACTATTTAAACCTAATTAACCTAAGAACATCACACACATCCATGCCCGAGGCACGATTCGTACCTGCGACCGTAGCAGTCGGGTGGTTCCGGATTGAAGCGTCTAGAACCGCTCGGCCACGGCGGCCGGCCCTTATTCTTCGAATGTAGCCTAACATGACTGCGGAAGAAGATATTTTCCTAAAAAAAGCCACGATGTTAGCTCGTTCTCATTTTTCGCAAACCCTGGAGAATACTGATCCATTTATTGCTTTCTCACAATTTCTTCTCTTTCATGAAGAAGCTGGACATGCTATATAATAAATGTCCTCTACCGCTAGTAATGGAGTAATGAAGACAATTTATAAGATATAGTCTAACACTCAACTTGTGGCTGACTTAATATTACGGCGCTTGCACCAAATAGGAATGTGTGGCGGACGTAACATCACGTCACGCAAGTTACGACGATTTTGCGCAGTGTCAAACGTATTTTGACGACTCCGGGAATCATTCCAGAGGTCTACCGGCTCTGTAGCTGAGTAGTATCTCCTGAACTACTACTTTATCTTTCTTCGTAGGAATTAGGTGACGTTCGAGTTCTCTCTGTGTCGTGCCTTTTGTGGGCTTTTATGTTCATTTTGTGTACAAAATTTGCAGCGAAGAGCAGAAACGTTTGCAGAAAATCATTTACAAAGCCCTTGAAGAGCCTGTTGGTGATGAAAACGACGTACCTGATGACGGTTCAGATTATGTGTCATCTGAAAATTGGAGTAAATTAGGCTTTTTTGAAGATGAGTTGCTGCAAACGTTTATCATAATATTTTTAAAGAGTGTGTTGTTGTGAAGGATTCTCCTTCAGATACATCAGGTTGTTAATACTAGCATAAGATTCCTCTGCCTGAAATCCTGGACTGTGTATCTGAATGCAGAATTTTGGTTGATCTTTTGCTTTGTCTCTTTTTTTAAGATGCAATTTGGCTGTGATGTATATACATGTATATAGTTCACTTATAAATTTGGATACTAGAACTCCTCTCCACTCATTTAATGCGGTGATTATTGTTAAACTGAAGCTTCATCGACGTGTTCAAGACATAACAATAATATCAAAGTACTTGTGTTTAGAATTGAAAGTCTAATAAACCTGAAAATGTTTTGCATGTATATTTGTACACAGAAGTTATAACTTAAAATAAGAAAACGAAAAAAAAGAGATACTTTAGCCAGTTCACGGACACTGGCATTTACCTACAATATCAACATCGAAGTGCTAACAATAAATCGACACGCAGTCCCATTAATCTTTATCAAACACAACAATTTTTTTCTCCAGAAGCACAATAAAAATGTCAGGAGTAGTTGTACGGCTACCAGCGCGACCTTAACCAGCATGGTTCCCCTCTTGAAACTTCGTTCGTGACGAAGATATGAATAGCAATACGTCTTTTTTAAATAGTACTGACCCATGCTTCAAAGTGGATACCTCGCGCCCGACTCGCGAGTATCTCTGTGGGGCTGCGATGTGAGGTCCCTTTAGTTTCTTTAGACGGAGCAGGCTGGGACAACGCGCAGGGAGAGATTTCTGGTGGTCGCCGTTGAAAGAGGTCACTGGCGGTCTTTTATGGGTGCGAGGCGCTCGGTACGAAACCACTCTACTTGGAGCTTGCTAGGCGAGTGAAGAGAAACAGAGTAAACACGTCAAGAAGGACGTTCGTGCATCGGAGACACGTAGCAACCAGATGACGTGTGGCCTGTGGCAACTTCCGCTTTCAAGACTGGTGGTGATGGTTCATCCGGAGGACGATTGCTCGCTGCTCCTGGACTTACTAAGACTGGTCGAGCGCCTTACTTATCCTCGAGCAGTGGTGGTTAATCTCAGATCCAGATAGTGCAGTGTTTAGCACAGTCCTTGGAATATTGTTCGGCAGTTTGCCAGTTTGCCCTGTTGCTTCTTCTTTATTTCGATACCCGCCTTTGGCGTGTTCATACCGATCTAGCAACGCTATGCTCAGCGTCCCTCTGTCTTCCCTTTAGGCTTCTGTAGCCCAGAGTTTCTGTTGGCTCTATATGTTACTAAGTTTGGGTTAGTGTATCCACTGTAAAGGTTTTTGAAGCGTGTTTGGCTATTCGAGTCACTTTTTGGTATTTTACGTTCCAATTTGTTAAAAGTTGTACCGCTCTTGAAGCCCTCCTTTACTTTAGTTACCATAAAAATGGCAGTTGTAACAGCGTCTCCTCACTTGTCCTAAATAGTTTTGGTGTTTTGTAGAAGTCAGTTTTAATCGGTAACAACTGATCCTTCTTTAAAAGGCAAGGTTAGAGAATCACTCGCTGGTATAACAGTGTTAGAATGGGGGAAGGGGTTAAGCGGAATCGCTCAAGACAGTTCGTCGATAGAAAACTCCGATCAGGACCAATGTCCGTCAGGGGCCCGAACGGGTTGTGATTACGCCAACCTTGCGAAACCCCTTTGCTGCGTGATACAAGAAGTATATTACTTAGCAATCGATGCTGTTCCTTGTTTGGTAAAATTTTTATGGTTTTCTGTCGACCTGGAAACGAAAATCAGTGTTTTTAATATTCCCTGGCAGTAAGGTTTTCGGATAATGTCCCCTTTGTATATAGGTTCGTTAGTGACTTGATGAGCGTCAGTGTACGAGAGTTGCGTACCCGCATTTAAGGATAATGGTGCTTCTTAGTTAGTCCAGAAGCAGCGAGGATTTGTCCTCCGAATAAACAGGCACCAACAGCGCGATCAGGAGAGCAGAAGTCGGCACAGGCTGCACGTCTTCTGGTCGCTTCGTGTCTCCGGTGCAGGCACGTCCTCCATGGCGTGTTTACTCTGTTTCTCTTCACTCGCCCAGCGAGCTCTAAGCAGAGTGGAGAGAGTCTGCAGTGTAGTAGTATGACCCTTTTATCATAGTGAAGGACTTTTGTGTGTATGTGCTGTGTAAATATTTATTTATTTATGCGTGCTGTTTACAAATGTATACACACACACACACACACACACACACACACACACACACACACACACACCATGTGTGTAAAGAAGGTAAAGGAAAAATGTATATATGTTTATACATGCACACCATGCGTGAAAAAAGTGAAAGAAGTTAAAAAAGCATAAACAAAAAATTTACTTATTTTTATTAAAAATCATAAACAAAAAAATATTTGCATATTGATTTATTTATACGCAATGTAGGTGTACACTACGTGTATATATATTTAGAATAGTTTTTACGTTTTCACCTGCAGCTTATTATCACAGTCAATTAGTTTTTAGCTTCATATATCCATATAGCTCATAGTCAATCAGAATTATTATAAAAACCTTTGCTATTGGGGCTGTGGAAATAAGTTTCTAAGGCTATGCTACTCAGGCTATGGAATTTAGTTGTAGTAGTAAAAAATGTATCTCCGCATTAGCTTTTAGCGTAGATTTATATATCTGGAAAAAATTGGAAATATTTTCATTCAGTGCCACTGGGAAAAGATTGTAAAAAAAAATTTCTCAACCAGTGTTACTGTTGTATCACGTACGTTAAAAGTATCTGTGAACTGGAATAGCAAATACAAATTGTACATCAAGAACTACATCGTAGCTCAAGAACTGAACTGTAGCTCAAGAATTGAATTGTAATCTCAAGAACCTGAACAGGGTGAAGAGAAATCATACACATATTGTGAGGTAAAAATTCATTTATTTCTCACCCACTTTTAAAGTAATTTTACATTTTCATAAGCAGACACAGCAATAGTATTTTCACACATCTTCTTCTTGAGTCGATGAAGAGCAGGACACCCGTAGAAATACAGGTCCTTAATAGCAGCAAACCTGAAGATTCGACGCATCCATGAGATCATCACCTTCCCATTCACTTAGATGATGGTATCCGTGGGATCGGATAACAAGTGCGACGTCACCATATCTTTATAGGATATGCCAGGGTCATCCCAGTGAATTCCATGGTAGAAATGTGTTAACCCCTTCGCACTCTTCCATGTTTTAGTGAACTTCTAGTCCTTGAACAACGTCAGTGATGCAATGGTGTGCTAAGAATGTCTCTATAATTCCGGCATTTGAAGAGTGTGCTAAGAATGCAACACCTTTAAACATGAACTGTGCACACTCATCATTATAGAAACCCTGAGTGTCTGCAATGATGTTCACACCTTGAGATGCAATGTAGAAAGCTACGGGTATGGTGCAACACCTGTTCATCTATACAGTACACAACTGTTGCACAACAGCGGTGAGCGGTCTAGTTCATGCAAAACTAGAGCACATGTTGCAATGTATTCCGGGAAATTTGAAGATCCAAATTAAATTCGTGTATCTATAGGTCCAGATCGAATTATCTCATTCTGTTTCGAGCAGTTTATCATGATCATCCGTGACAGCTCCTAGAAATTCCGTGGACTAAGTAGACACCCTCCTCCTTCATTTCCTCCTTCAGCACTTTGATGGTAATAAGCACAAAACTTCGTATACATGTCACATGCTAGACTTATACATTTTCATTCTACTGTAGGTATAAACTGTCATATGAGAAGGATTCGGAATTCAGGTAGACTCTGGCGTTAGTTAACGCGCAGATATGGAATACAGCGGAATCATTTGCTACATTCCCTCTTTTATCAGTCTGAAACACAAGTATGATGAATCTAGGCATCAGTAGCTGAGAAGTTATTTTAATAACTCATTTTTGTCTGCTTGCAGTCGGTAGCACTGGGTACTCGAAATACTCTCAAGAGCAGAATGGTAATTGTAGATATGTAACGGAACTCAGAACTTTTTAAAGCTTCAAAGACTCGTTGCCTAATACAATGATAATTTTCCACATTATCTTGCTAACTGTGATCCTATTCTCATCTCAAACTCCTTGAATGTATTATTTATTACCCGTAACACTCTGTACCAGAATGAATTCCTGTTTAGCATTCATAATATTCTGCTTCATGTCCTCAAAATGGCCCATAGACATTTTTAGAGGTATGAATGCAGTAAATCGTTTGTACTCTGCAACTGTTCTATGCACCAGATCGTCTATGAACCATCCCGCATTTTCTGAACCATTCACATCCGTGGGTGATGCAGGGACGTATGTTTTAAAGGCTGATGGTGCGCTGACATTGCTTGTACAGTCGATCTCAGACCCATTGAGTTCATAGCATATGAGAATGCTGAAGCGTTACATATGAGCTGTGATCCCACCGTAGCGCTGCGGTCGGTTTTCTTGAATGATTTCTCCAAATACATGAAACTCTTGCATGGAAGCGTCAACGCATCTTGGAGTTGGATGACAATCCTAATTTCATCATTCTTGTTAAACGTGGTTGAAGCAAAAGGTTTATGTGAGTAGTATTGCAGACATATAATTCGCTCATCATACTCTACTGGACTGGTTTCCTGACTGAGAACGTCATTGCGAGGTTTCAAACCAACTAATTTAAGAATCCGGTTCGGGAGCCATGTGGCGTGCCGTGGATTGCGTGCTCTTGTTTTGATACTGTACGCCCATCCTGCCTTAGATGTAATCGTACCATTATCTCCTTACTGTGAAAGTCAACAAATTGATTAACTTGGTCCACAATGCGCAATTCCAAATAGTCCAATGTCTGAACTGTCACTGTAAGGTATAGTGCATTGGTTGAAGCCTCAACAATCTCACACCCTGTTGCAAGTGAGGGGAAGAATCCATAAATAGTATAAAATACACTGTCGTTGAGATAGGAGTTCGTTGCAATGTTACCCTCGACTCCCATTGTGCTGACAGGCAGTCCGTCCACATTCAGATCTGAACTGTAAAATTTGTTAGTATCCTTCTTCAAAACGTGGCCTTTTGTGAAATACAGTATGTGCCCCATTGAACCTTTCTGATTAAAGTCAATCGTTGCATTCACAGTCCTTATTTCAGATTTAAGTGTACTAATGTTTGGACGTAGCTTAACACCTTTTACTGGCTTCTTTAAGCCTTCGTTTAAATCGTCGATATCTTATACGCCAGGTTCTATTTCCATAATTTCTGTTTCACCAATAATATACAGATGCAGTTTGTTGTTAGCTTCGGTGAAATTTGGGACGCTGTTGTACGTCTCCAGTCCAGTCAATACAACACTCCATTCACCAATGTTCAGGGTGGGAAGTAACTTGCACGTTATACAGATGATGGTACTTTTAAAGTCAGAGTGTACGACACTGCATCTGAACATCAACTGATTAAGGAATGTTTACACCTCTTCCTTATATATTCTTCTCCTTCTTCTTCTTTGTAAACGTGAAGAGAAACATGATGCGTAGATGTTCGCAGAGGTGTGTATTAAAGTCCTGATAGCGTCGCTAATTGTAGAGCACACGTCTTCTGCAGTGAAGTACTCGTTACGTTGTAATTCTTCTGGGGGTGGCAGATCATCCAGTGTATCGATATCTTCATTCCTCTGTGCCACTAGATCCCATACTACAGATAATTAATGCCAGCCTACAAAAGCACAAGAAATCCCTTCAATCCACGTTACTGAGCTAATTGTCCTTCTCGAATTCACACTTTTGCACAACGATTTTATATTTAACAACAAAATCCACAAACAAACAGATGCCCTGCCAATGTAATGAACCCTTTCCGGACTACGGGCTGAAATATGTATTTAGAAAACAAAATCCTGAATTCCAACCACCATTACCTCAAAAATATCTTAATACTACTACAGATATGTAGATGATACCATCATTTTAATCAAAGGCACAAACGATAACTTAGAAAAGTTGAACGAATTATTCAGCAATTCCCATGAAAACATAAAATTCACAGTTGAACACCAAGCAGATGACAGTATAAATTGTTTAGACTTTACCACTAGAATAAGGAATAAGAGACTACACTATGAAATTTATTGGAAGAAAATGACCACACATACTACATACAATCCGTATCTCTTCTTGTCACCCTACAACCCACAGAGTGGCAGCGTTCCGGTAAAAGATCAATAAAGCTATTCAGTTATCTAGCTACAACTCTCTGAAGACAAAAGTGAAAAAGAAATTGAAATAATAAAACCAATAGCTATTGCAGATGGTTATAACAGCTCCATAGAAGACAACCTACAAAGCTCAATAGTTGCAAAGCAACCACATAAAAAAAAGCAATACGGAAACATGTTTCTTACAGTCCCCTTTCTAGATTACATTTCATATCAGATTGCCAATGTCTTCAAAGGAAAAGGCAAAAGCATAGCCTTTTACCACAGACAACAAGATTGGACAGAAGTTATCCCACAACATCACCACACAAAACCCACATCATTACACAGGTGTGTACAAAATTGAATGTTTAGACTGCGACTGCTTCTGCATAGGCCAGACACCAGGTCATTTGAGAATAGATTCAAAGGACACACGGCATCACGAAATAACAGAAAATACCACACATCTGCAATAGCCATCCACCTGCATGAAACAAAAAACTGTGAACAGCACAAGGATCAGCATACTACACATCCAACCTAAAGGCAAAATACTAGACATCCATGAAACGCTCAAAATATACAACCACTAGATAAAACAACCTGAATCCATTTTCAATGACAGTTTTTACAATAGTATAATCTCAGTGTTCAGCAGCTGTCTATGTTATTAAATTTTGCAATGCACACATGCCTTAATATTTGCAATAAATATTTAGTTACATTAACATGACATCACCCAAATGTACCAGGGATTACAAATATATCATGGCACCAACAGCTTGTACCTCCTATCAGCTTAAAACTACATGTACATCAACTGCTGGCACACGTTTACATCTATCTGCATGTTTTAAAGCATTAACCAATGTATTAGCCCAACCTGTAGGCAATTACTACATGTAACAGATATAATCTTACACACACGTCTCCTAAGTTAATTTAAAAATGCAAGAAGCACACTGACGCTTGAACCTGTCTTGAATAGTGGAGGGAAATTCAATATTGTTGTAAGTCTAAAATTCGTCAGTCATTCAATGATTCCCACATACATTCTGCAGCAACGCATTGTTTCAAGTGTTAAGAGGGAAATTCAAAATTAGAATGATGCAAACCCATCCTCAGGGTAGGATGTGCGCAATAGCTCAGGTGTCAAAAGGTTCAGGTACTACGTTTTTAAAATTTCCCCATAAAATAAATAGGTAGGATGGGTGGTAAAATTAAAAATAAGGTCTACTAAATAGACGCCCGCTACAGAGATGTCAAAATATATGCGAACTTATATGCACGAGGCATGTATCAGTCACATTCGAAAGCTAGACAAGCTAGTATGAAGTGACAAGTAGAATCACTGCCATCTAAAATATCGCAAATAAATGGGACAAAAGTAACATCTTATGAGAGTAATGATCTTGAATCTAGATGTTTTCCACATTTCAAGAGCAAAGGACTATGAACAGTGCTATGAGAAAGATTCCAACATATCCTAGTGGCTGGGACCTGAAACCAGCAGCCTGGAGAGCCTCCAATGGAATAAGAGTAACTGACCCCACCTGATGCCGTGAGTCTCAGTGGCCTGCCCCTACACCCAGTGGCACCTTCCTCTAACCTCTTGAAAGCTATTTTTAAGTTATTTAAATCTGAAGTGCCATGTTTCAGGGGTAAATCTAATCATATCTCTGGGGCATTAGTATTCGAGTCCTTTTCCTCAAAACATGGTATATATATATATATATATATAATATATATATATATATATATATATATATATATATATATATATATATATATATGGTATTATATCTCTTATAGAGTGATTTGTCTGGACCATCCTTTGGAAATACATTCTAAGACAAAACGCAATGCACTACGAAGGATTTATCCAAATAGGACAGAAATAGGTAGATGTGACTTAGATGTACAGACAAACAAATACAACTTTAGAAATATTGGATGATTTATTCAAGAGAAAGAGATTCACAAATCAAACGAGCCAATACACGTTGGTTCTTAGTCGTATGCAGTAATTATTCTGCTTGGCAGTGCTTGATAGAGTTGTTGAGTGTCCTCCTGCGGATATCGTTCGAAATTCGGCCCTACTGGTGCGTTAGAGGGACAAAAGCCTGAGCTGGTTGGTGGTCACTGCCCATAATGCTCCAACCTATCTAATTTGGGGAGTGATCTAGCGGCCTGGCCCAAGGTATAATTTGGCTATGTACCGTCTCTCTCTCTCTCTCTTCCTTTGTGGCACGAAAATGTTTTGATTTTTTAATATAAGAGGTGGCTTGGACCGTTAGGAAAAAAGGTAAGGAATACTTGATATACTGTTGGTGTCACGTAAGCATAAATGCTGCTTACATATACGCCGACGATAATCAAGGTTGCTAGGCAGACACAAATGTCAGTAAGAATGCGTACAGTTTTACCTGTAATGGTTTAATCGCGTTCTCTAAACTAGTGGCTAGCTCGAAGGTAATCAGAAGTAGCGTGAAATTATTGCTGTTATTGCCTGATAAATTAATTGATGCGAAGAGAGAGACGATATAACCATCTTCGAAGCGTAAGGATTTTTACTAATGATGAATAATTTTCATTGAAGGCGAGTTGGCTCCATTTTAGGTTAACTATTTCCTTGACAGAAACAAATTTAACTGCAAATTCTAAGATATCGTAAGGCAAAACTAAGTCTTGTTGTCTACTGCACTTAAATCTATCTACGCAGTTCCGTAAAAATTATGATAAAATGAAATTGCAAATATTAATACTTGCAGTTTACTGTCGATATTGAAAGTATTTATAATGTTAACTTGTGGGTAAAGCCCAATATTTAGCACTTAATTAAATATTACACTACCGGCCATTAAAATTGCTGCACCAAGAAGAAATGTAGATCATAAACGGGTATTCATTGGACAAATATATTATACTAGAACTGACATGTGATTACATTTTCACGCAATTTAGGTACATAGATCCTGAGAAATCAGTGCCCAGAATAACCACATCTGACCGTCATAACGGCCTTGATACGCCTGGGCATTGAGACAAACAGAGCTTGGATGGCGTGTACAGGTACAGCTGCCCATACAGATTCAACACGATACCACAGTTCATCAAGAGTCTGTGACTGGCGTATTGTGACGAGCCAGTTGCTCGGCCACCATTGACCAGACGTTTTCAATTGCTGAGATATCTCGAGAATGTGCTGGACAGGGCAGCAGTCAAACATTTTCTGTATCCAGAAAGGCCGGCACAGCACCTGCTGAAATGTAGGATTTCACGGGGATCGAATGAAGGGTTGAGTCACAGGTCGTAACACATCTGAAATGTAACGTCCACTGTTCAAAGTGCCGTCAATGCGAACAAGAGGTGAACGAGACGTGTAACCAATGGCACCCCACACCATCACGCCGGTTGATACACCAGTATGGCGATGACGAATACACGCTTCCAATGTGCGTTCATCGCGGTGTCTCCGAACACGGATGCGACCATCATGATGCTGTAAACAGAACCTGGATTCATCCGACAAAATGACGGTTTGCCATTCGTGCACCCAGGTTTGTCGTTGAGTACACCATAGCAGGCGCTCCTGTCTGTGATGCAGCGTCAAGGGTAACCGCAGCCATGGTCTCCGAGCTGATAGTCCATGCTGCTGCAAACGTCGTCGAACTGTTCGTGCACATGGTTATTGTCTTGCAAACGTCCCCGTCTGTTGACTCAGGGGACGAGACGTGGCTGCACGATCCGTTACAGCCATGCGGATAAGATGCCTGTCATCTCGACTGTCAGTGATACGAGGCCGTTGGGATCCAGCACGGCGTTCCGTATAACCCTCCTGAACCCACCGATGCCATATTCTGCTAACAGTCATTGGATCTCGACCAACGTGAGCAGCAATTCTGCTAACAGTCATTGGATCTCGACCAACGTGAGCAGCAATGTTGCGATACGATAAACCGCAATCGCGATAGGCTGCAATCCGACCTTTATCAAAGTCGGAAACGTCATGGTACGCATTTCTCCTCCTTACACGCGGCATCACAACAACGTTTCACCAGGTAACGCCGGTCAACTGAAGTTTGTGTATGAGAAATCGGTTGAACACTTTCCTCATATCAGCACGTTGTAGGTGTCGCTACCGGCGCCAACCTTGTATGGATGCTCTGAAGAGCTAATCATTTGCATATCACAGCATTTTCTTCCTTTCGGTTAAATATCGCGTCTGTGGCACGTCATCTTCGTCGTGTAGCAATTTTAATGGCCAGTAGCGTACCTAATGGCCTCCTGTCGCCATTACAACAAGAGAAACCCAGATGGGCAATCTTCCACACAACTCACTTTAAATAATTATTTTTCGCGTAAATATTTCCACAAGGAGTGACAGTTTTTGAATAAGAACAGGAGAAATCTACTTTTTACCGCTTATTATAAAATGTAATACGTACATCAGATACTCAGTGCGTCAGAACAACTAAGCGACCTAAATTTTCAACACCGAAACGAAAGTGGTAGTCGATGTTTGAAGCATGTCTCTTTTTATTCTTAATGAGATAAGATGGTTACAAAGAATGTCTTTACATTGTGTAGTTAGTCTTTGGTACTGAAATACATATTTTATCTACATATTCAACAGCAAAAAATATCGTATTAACGAGTTGATGCTTTTATAGCTGTCCGTCGTATTAGCTACACTTTTTACCGACAAAATTTATGTAGTTTTGCACCTTTTCTTAGACTGTACATTTACACGTCTGGTATAGGTTTAGTTTAATTTTATTGGGCGTTCAAGGAGACGTCACAACCAGTACGAAGACAAGGAATAAAAACTCTCGCCACGTGTGGGCAAGAATTATCTTGTTGAAATGTAAGCCCAGGATAACTTACCATGAAGGGTAACGAAACGAATTTGACAAACTATGCAACGTCCCCTTAGAAAAATTAGTGAATTACTGTGCTGGTGAACCCCTTACGTTAATTAATTTTCAAACAGCTGAGCAAAACTGAACGTACTCAGACATTTCTCTACTTATTCTGATCATCACACACAATATTTTTTAGCGCAACACAATCTGACTTTTAATAATCCCTACAAAAGAATGGCCCTGACTAACAATAACCAATACATTTCATGAATCACTTATATATATATATATATATATATATATATATATATATATATATATATATATATATATATATATATATATATATATATATATCAGTTCATGACATCCAGTCTTACAAATTTACTGTCTCTGATGGACACACGTCCAGATCATCCGCTCTCAAAACTCCGCCATCTCTCTCCCCACATCCACCAATGCTGGCGGCTCACCTCCAACTGCGCAACGCTACGCGCTGTTAACAGCCAACTGTCCAACACTACAATAGCAAATTCCAACAATGCAAACCAGCCACAGACTGCACATAGCACAGTCAGTGATTTTCATATAGAGCGCTATGTGGCGTTACCTATATAAAAACCTAAACAGCCCATTACAACTGAAGGGTTGATTTTAGGATAAGATAAGAAAATGACAGCTCATTTCTTGAGATCAAGAGATGCCTCTAGATGTTCTCCATCGAAGTTGTGTTTGGTCCGTAGGAGCAATTTCATTTCATTTTATGACAATGTTACACGAACAGGCTTGTTTAACTGTATTTTAATAATATTTTTATAGTCTCTTGGCATCTGGCTTCCCTTGTTTCTTCCTGTTCGTTTGTATTGTTACATTAGCCAATTCTACCACTCTTCTCGTGGTTGTAGCGACCGTACCTAATGATTAATATTGCTGAGTAGTTGCTTTTGTAAACAGTAAACCAGTTGAGACTTTGCCTGATTGCTCGTACCTTAGATAGTTGGGACATGCATTGCTCTATTTAAAAGAAATAGCTCGATGTAGCGGTAGGGTTGAGCTACACACGTCTGCACCACTACTAACTCACTGTAAATAATAGCCTGTAGCTGTGTTCCTGCAGTCAAAAAGTTTATGCATTGGTTAGAATTGCAAATTAATAAAATATACAGAATTTAAAATAAATGATAAATTAATAATTTAAAAAATGGTTCTATTCTAACATCAATAATCGATGTAGTTGACAGAGAATTGTGTTGAATAGTGTATATTCAAGAAAGTACATCTCAAACAAATGGAAAGCATAATGGAGGCAGAAATACTCTTCTGAAATGCAGTAAAGTTATGTTGAGAGTATTATGAGAATGGTAGCAAAATCCCCAACTTAAATTGTTATCAAACATACATGAAAATAAGTCTATTTGTGATCACAATACACGAAATATTCGTCAGCTCAAAGCAGTTCACTGTACAAAACGATGTTTCATAAACTGACACTCACTATACAAAGAACAGTAACTCATACTTTGTCTATCCTCAGTTCCATAACACAAGCAGAAGGAATTAGAGTCCTGTTCAGGTACATTCAAATTTCTCGAAACATAAAGACCCTTCAGAGGCTAAATTATGGTAGTGGCCATTCTCTGCGCAGAGTCAATGCCCCTCAATATTGCTGGCCTGTATGCCACCTTCCAGGACAACATTCAAATGTTCCATATCACTACCTTGAGCTCTTCGTTCGAAAAGTCCCAGTCTCCACTTGACAGCCGTAGTGTTCCATTACTGTCAGCTTTTTCATAGGCTGAAAGCCGTCTCCACCAAAAATACATCTACAGGCATGATTGGACTCATATTGAGCACTTTCCAGACTAAACTAATTTATTGCAGCAATATTTAAATTAAGAAATATTATAAACATTTGCTCACACTCAGACCATTCACTATAAATGAAAGGATTGTCCCTAAACAAATAAGTCGGTATTATTGTACAAGTCCACTCATGATAAATAACCACGGATTGCCATTAAATACAATTATTTAGGCCTGCTTGTCAGAAGCTTCTTTTGGTACCCTTTACATAGATGCCATGTATCATATGCGACTAACTACTTCTTAAATCATGACGATTTTGTATTTAAAACTGTAATATTTAAATAAAGTTACTGGTATAACAGTAAACTGTGCATTCAATAAATACACAATATGATGTATCATATAATAAGTTTATGACAGTACGAGAGAAAGATATTCTCTATTACTTTGTGGCATTGTGCGCTTAGATAATTATTCTTAGATGGGGGGGACACCGACTTGACGAAGCACTGTCCGTGCGGGCGAGGAGGTTTGCGTGCTATGGATCCGAAGGGTTATGCCGGCAGTAGCTTAGCTACCAGAATGATCCCCCAAGCCGGACAGGCCGAAGGGGAGGAGCCAGACAAAGTGTGTCCCACAACGTCCTATCTATCCCCATTTTCTTATACTCATCCTGTCCTAGCCTTGTCCTTCTTCCTACCGTCCTTTGTCGTAAGTCATAGGTCTAGGAGGTGGGTAAAGTCGTTAGGCGAATATTCACGACTCCTGTATCGATGAGGCAAGGTATCTGTGATATGACTCAAGGGCGTATGTCAGAATACTCCTACTGATGTGCGGTCATTCACTGCATCCTCTGCCTCTCGGCAGTCGTATCGGCCTTGCGATCCACTGCCAACCGAGGTTGAGGACGAGGGAGTGGAACTGCACCTGCGCAACTGCTTGTCCACTTACATATATTCACGCGCAGCTGTCTCCGGCAAAGTTCATGGGCTACGAGTTTCTTGTTAAAAAGTTCTGCTGCGATGGAGTACTGATGGTTAAGAAAGAGCTTGGTGTGCCAGAACCTTAGTTGATGATCTGCACGTTAGGCGGTCAGACAGTGATGGTCGTTCTGGGACTCTTCAGGGACGGGAGGACTGGTTCTGTAGCTCGTCAGACGACAAAGCAGCCCTATTTAGGATCGCTCTGCTTTCCCTAATCCAGGGATGGGCCTAAAAAAGGTGGCCTAAACATAGCCCGTCTCAACTCAGTGCAAGTGGCAAACCGCGGTCACTTGTTCACCAAAATCTGCGGTCGAAAAAATAATAGAGGAAATATTTGCATTAAACACTTTATGACTCGTACATGGAACGTACGTACTTTACTGGATAATGACCATAATCAATGTCCAGAGTGGAAGACAGCACTTATTGCTAGAGAGCTGGCTAGATATAACAGAGACATTGCCGCCCGAAGTGAAACACATGTTAGTGACTCCGGAGAGCTGTGTGAACAGCTCGGAGGTTACACCTACTACTGGAGTGGGAAACCAGAAAGGGCGGAAAGTGGCGTAGGCTTTGCCATACGCAATAAACTGGTGTGTTCATTGTCGGAGCTTCCAAAAAGGATCAGCGACCGAATCATAACGCCCAGACTTCAACTAACATCTAAGAAATACATTCACCTGATGAGTGTCTGCGCACCTACACTGCCATCTCCCGATGAAGAGAAGAGCAAGTTCTACTAAGACTTCCGATACGTACTTTAGGGCATTCCTTCAGCGGATAAAGTCCTGTTGCTCGGAGCTTTCAATGCTCGGGTTGGCAGTGACTTCGATGCCTGGAACGAAGTCATTAGTCGTCATGGAATTGGAAAATGCAACCCAAATGGTCTTCATCGTTTAACTTTATGTGCTGAATTTGAACTCTGTTTGACAAATACATATTTTCGATGCCTGTTAAATATAAAACGACGTGGATGCACCCAAGATCTAAACACTGGCACTTTCTAGATAATGTGATCTTACGGAAAAAAGATTTTGGTGAAGTAATGATCACACGTGCTATGAGAGGCGCTCAGGGTTAGACAGACCATCGGCTTGTGAGGTACAAATTAAACATAACTTTGAAAGCGCCACGCAGAGTGTCACACAAAATACCATCAAAATTATCCTGCAAAATCTTGGTCCACGATCAGACTATGAGAGCAAAACTGGACGATGCATTCGGTTCTGATGGGCTTTTGATATCTGAGTCTGCCTCCGTAGATGAGCACTGGAACGTATATGCTACCAAACTGCACAGATGTGCCACAGAAATTTTGGGAAAACCTCAGAAAAAGAACGAAGATTGGTTTGACGATTCAGATGCAGAGATCAAAAAGCTTGTTAGTGACTTCAGAGCATCTCTTCGCAGTCCTGATCTTGACAAGCGTAAAGTAGCTCATTGCAGCCTGAAAGTGAAGGTGAGCGCCCTCAGAGACCAATGGTGGCTGAATAAAGCCAATGAAATGCAATCATACGCTGGCACAAACTAAACAGGCAGATTCTTCGAGTGCCTGAAAACTATCTTTGGCCCAAAAACGAGGAAGATATCACCTGTCTATGACAAAGATAAAACCTGTCGGCTGACGCAACAGAGTGATATCCTTGCTCGGTGGGCAGAACATTTTGATGACGTTCTTAATGCTAGACGACTGATATTTCATACATAGAATCACCTGAAGGCCTGCCAGTGGATGAACAACTTGCTGATGCCCCTTCGTTCAATGAATTCATTTTAGCCTTGGCTAAGCTGAAAAATAACAAATCAGCAGGATTAGACAACTTACCATCAGAACTTTATAAATATGGTGGACCAAACATTATTAACCCACTGTTTATTCTAATTTCAAAGATTTGGGAGTGTGAAATAATTCCACAAGATTGGAAAGATGCCTACATTTGCAAGATTTAAAAAGGCAAATGTGACATTACTGACTGCAGTTCTCACAGGGGAATCTCTCTTCTGTCAGCAGTAGGGAAAGTCCTGGCTTACATCCTCAACAACCGGCTAACGCAACTTGCAGAAAAAGTGCTACCAGAGACCCAATGTGGCTTTCGCCCGAACAGAGGCACAGTGCATGCCATATTTGCTGTCAAGCAAATGCAAGATAAAAGCTTAGAGCAACATCAGCCTCTGTTCATGTGCTTTGTAGACCTGGAAAAAACATTCGACCGAATTCCACGGGAAGCTCTCTGGATTATACTAAAGAAAACCTGCTGCCCTTAGAAAATTATTAACTTGATTAGACAGTTTCATGACAACATGATGGCAAAAATCCTTCATGAAAACGAGCTTTCAGACCAGTTTCCCGTGACATGAGGTGTCAAACAAGGCTGTGTACTGGCTCCCACGCTCTTCTCACTTTATTTCGCAGCTGTTATGACAGACGCGACCAAAGCTTGCAGTGGTCAAATGGGTCTTGACTCGAGAACAGACAAAAGTGTTTTCAATATCTCTCGCCTCAGAACAAAAAGTCGCGTAAATAAAATATCTACCTTAGAAATTCTTTACGCAGATGACGTATGGATGATGGCTAATTCTCATGAACCTCTCCAAACATACATGAACCTGCTAAATAAACTCCTGCAAAAGATTTGGTTTAGTCATAAGCATCACCAAGACGCAAGTCCTTCAACAAACTCTCAGGGGTTCCAATGCAGAAGACTGCAGTATTAAGCTGGACAATAAACATTTCGAAAAAGTGTCACACTTTAAATATCTAGGTAGCCAAATTAGAAGCGACAACAGCCTGACAACAGAAATTGCAGCTCGTATAGCAAATGCAGCCTCAGTTTTCGGCAAACTGAATCACCGTGTATGGAAATCACATGATCTCAGAATACAAACTAAAACTGCGGTCTGCAAAGCTATACTATTACTACCTTTACGCCTCGCACCAAATCACATGATCTCAGAATGCAAACTAAAACTGCGGTCTACAAAGCTATAATATTACCACCTTTAAGCCTCGCAAACCTGGTGCTGTTATAAAGGTGACATTAGGAGGCTAGACCCCATTCATCTTCGCTGTCTGAGATCAATTCTCCGCATGAAATGGGAAGACAGTCTTCCAAAAACGGAGATTTTGCGTCGCATGAAATTGCCTGGCATTGAAGCTCTCTTAATGAAGCACTAACTGAGATGGAGTGGCCATATCATACGCATGGACGACAGTAGACTTCCCAAAGCGGTGTTCTACTCAGAGCTCTCGTGTGGAAAGCGGCGGCTAGGTGGCCAACACCTGCGATATAAACACACCATCAAACGCCACCTCACAGCCTGTGGCATTCCGAGCAAACGTTGGGAGGAACCTGCATTGCACCGATCAGAGTGGCGCTCAACTGTACACAAGAGTGTGGAACAATTCGAGCATATCCACGTAAAGAACCTGGACGATAAACAAAAGGTCCGCAAATCTAAGCCCAAGCCTAATTACATCTATATGTAAAATGCCACTGGGAAACTGTATTGCTATTCGCGCAAGCGGATCTTCAAAGATCGGTTTTGCAAGCCACATCCGAGCCCGCCACAATGGGGACTAAACGACTGACAGAGTCGCTGTCGCCGGACACAAGGAGAACATCATCATTTTCCTCTTTTTAAGATGTAATTTTCATAAGAGAGGAGTCTGTTCTTTGTTGTGCTATACAAATTGATGCCATTACGATACTTTGACGGAAATTTGTCTATATATATGATAGAGAGTAAGTAACTCATGTGTGAGAAAAATTTCATTGACAATAAGGTTGTAAGTAGGCTGTTTAGGTTTTTTTATTGGTAACGCCGCCGCCACGTAGCGCTCTGTATGAAAATCACTGGCTGTGCTGTGCGCAGTCTGTGGCTGGTTTGCATTGTTGTCTGCCATTGTAGTGTTGGGCAGCGGCAGCTGGATGCTAACAGCGCGTAGCGTTGCGCAGTTGGAGGTGAGCCGCCAGCAGTGGTGGACGTGGGGAGAGAGATGGCGGAGTTTTGAAATTTGTAAGAATGTATGTCATGAACTGATATATATATTATGACTATTAAGGTAAATACATTGTTTGTTCTCTATTAAAATCTTTCATTCGCTAACTATGCCTATCAGTAGTTAGTGCCTTCAGTAGTTTGAATCTTTTATTTAGCTGGCAGTAGTGGCGCTCGCTGTATTGCAGTAGTTCAAGTAACGAAGATTTTTGGTGAGGTAAGTGATTTGTGAAAGGTATAGGTTAATGTTAGTCAGGGCCATTCTTTTGTAGGGATTATTGAAAGTCAGACTGCGTTGCGCTAAAAATATTGTGTGTCAGTTTAAGCACAGTCTTCTACAATTTTTCTAAGGGGACGTTTCATATGTCGGCCCTTAGCCGAGGATACCTCACTGGAATCTTCTGATTTTTTCTTGCAGTTTGTTTAGTTAGTGTAGCCTTTGTTTATTGCTGGCGCCTAAGTGTAGAAAGAATTTCCTCTGTAGTTGTAGTTTTTCATTGTTGTACAGTAAAACAGTTGTGGCATGCATGTAGGTTTGCAAAAAGTATTTCGCAGCTGTGCTTGCAATTAACTAGATATTATTTTCAGTGCTACGTTAATTTGTTCTCTTATTTTTGCTCTTCAAATTGTGCTTTTCTGTGTTATTGTGTGAAATATTGTGACAATAATGGTGTGTGAAAAACGTAATACTAGGCTCCAAAGTAAACTCAGAAATGACAGTGAAGACAAAAGCAGTGTGTTAGTGCCACCATGTAATGAATTAACTAATGTTCAAAGTAGTAATTTGGTAATTGTGCATAGGGAAATGGAGCGGGCTGCAAATAATGGTGTAGGCAGTGAAACAATTAGTGAACAGGGAAGCATTATCGATCGATCGGTCGGCAACACCTCGCCTCAAGATTCCGAAATGACAGGACACAATCTGGCAAATACTGTAGATTCAGGTTTTGCGTCCTCACCGTTTTCTCAAATAAGTCAAGACACATTTTCTACATTTCAAACTGCGAATATTGCCGGTTCAAATGCATTGCCGAATAGCACTGAGGGACATGTTTCAGACACCAGTGCATTGTTATTAGAATTAATGCAACAAATGGAACAAAAGCTTCAAAAGTTAGACACAATGGAACAAAATCTTCAAAAGTTAGACACAATGGAACAAAATCTTCAAAAGTTAGACACAATGGAACAAAAGCCTCAAAAGTTAGACTAAGTGGAACATACGCTTGAAAAAACGCGTGAAGATTTAACTACTGAGTTGCATAAAATCGAATTGAAATGTCAAAAAGTCTGTAATGACGTAAAAACAAAAATTTGTAAGCATTTTCAACCTATTTTTTCACTGCATGAAAATGCATTACACAATCATGAAGCAACCATAAAGGAACTGCAAACTATTGTTCATGAAAATCATGAGACCTTGCAAGCCAAAACTGACTCAGTTGCATCTACCGATTTGGTTAGGCAACTTGCAAAAACTCAGCAAAACTTAAAAGGACACAGTAGATACGATTTCAACACAAATGGACACTCTTAAATTTGGTTCAGAAAAACACACTGAGGAAATAAGTACACTATTGGAGAAAGTAGCCGAACTTTCGGATCAGTTCATTAACTTATCTGCAAAGGTAGATGATGATCTGAATGACACAGAAGAGAGCGAACAAATTAGGAAATTCAAACAAAATCAGAATCAAATTAATACGCAACACCAAAGAGAAATCCGGGAAGTACAAGATCAGCTGACATAGATAATACAAGAATTACGTATTTCAAAGGACACTCGCGCTCCAACACGGGAAGAGGGACTTAGAAATACGCAAAAGCCACAAAATAATAACACAGGGCATTTCGGAAATTATGAAAGAAATTGGCAGGGTGCACTGAATTTTGAGATGGAACCGCAAAAACGACGTAACAATGAGCGATGTGCGACTCGCCGACAAGATGATTTTGACTATAAGCTGTTAATTGCCACACGTAAATTCGAAACATTTAAGAATTTTGGCAATGACATTCAGCCATTAGCGTGGCTCCATCAATTCTCTCATTGTTTTCCTCCTAACTGGTAATTGGAGCACAGATTAGAATTTATGTGTGGCTATTTAGAGAATGAACTAGCTGTTAGAATGCGATCGGTCATTCACGATTGTCACAGTGAAGGAGAATTTTATCATGCCTTCCTCTCAGAATATTGGTCTCAAGCTACTCAAGACCGAGTAAAACATGGCATCATAATGATGAAACATTTCGAACAATCTGAATTTTCCAGTCTTGTGAAATATTTTGAAGACATGTTGCACAAGAATCAGTACCTGTCAAACCCATACAGCCCCCCAGAACTCATCCGCATTTGCTTAATCAAACTACCTGAACATTTACGACATTTTATTTTGGCAGGACGTTGCAAAGACGTCATTGAAGCTTTTCAGAGACTCTTACAAGAATTGGAAATTGACACTGACAATCGCGGGACGCGAAAACGGGAATACAACAATTACAGGTCACATCCTTCACAATTCCACGATGACAGAAATAATAACTGGACACGACAAGGCTATTCTCACAACATAAATAGTGAACAAAACCCATATGACAACCACTGGCAGAGCAATAGCTACAGAGAAAGATCGCATTTCCGTAGTAATGATTATAACAGAGACAATCATAGAAACAGACAATATGGGAACAAAAACAATTATTATCAAGGGAGACAGAATAACTTTGGACGCAACGGTCCAGCGCGCAGTTATGATTCAGGGAGAAATTCTCCATCACGTAACCGACAAGAAAGAAACTACGGAATCTACCGACATGACGACAGACGATATGAACGTAACGCAACATTGCATCAGAACTGGCGGGATTTAAACAGGACGGGGCACTCTCGGCAAGGTGAATTTGTAGAAGTTAGGTCTCCTAATCCCAATAACGACGAGCGCCAACAAAGAGATAGACAATGACTCGTACCGCAGGCAGCCACGTGCGCCAGCTGGCTCAGCGGAAAATAACATAGACGCTAACCTAGAGAAAAATTTTAGCATTCCTTACCGACGTGTACAACATGATAATTGCTTTGAAGTTTAAACTCTGTCCACTAGAGTGAAGGTTTACACCACATTTCACACGTAAACCCGTTTATTGAAAGATTATCTGCTTTCTAACTTCCATAAAACTTTTCACTTCACATTACTAGTACGCTTTGTCAGACTTAGAAACTGTTAACATGCAACAATGTTTTGAAGTTCAATATCCAGTCAAGAACCAAGAGAACTTATTTAAACAGAAATTACGAAAGCATTGTTATTGTGAACAGACGACACAATGTTATTGTGTGTGTACATCCTTGCTTGTTAGATGCACGATTACGTAACGACTATCAGGCTTACATATTTATAACATATACTGCTAATAAGATTTTAATGCAACGTTTTGGTTTACTTGAAAATACATTCTGGATTTAGAGTACATTCTGAGAGATATCAGATGACACAGTGGTTAGTTTATTTGACAGCTACACAATTATATCACGACACTACTAACGTGTGACACAATTTACATTATTGCTTTTGCGGTGTATCTGTTTTATATCCGCACAGTTTCTCTGAATTCTTCTGGAAAGGAAAACATGTTTTAGTAGTAACTTTGTGGTATAGCTACAATGAGACAGCCTTTTCTGTAGCACAACAATACGTTACAGTACAGTACTTACTTCATCTCGGCAATAAGCGTAATAACTACGATATCTATACGCAAAGCATTTCACTTTCATTTATCATGAGGTAAGTACATTGACTTCTGCAGAACTTAGCTTTCGGAGGACGATAACTACGACACTTCCACAGAGATTATCTTACAACAAGACGCACAATTTAGCGCTACAGTACACGTATTTGAGTGATTAATTTTGTACTTTAAACATTTATTTTTAAAGATATTTGAAGTACAATGATACAAAGGTTTTCCGTGATACATTTCATTCCATTGCTGTAATGTGTAACACCTGAGGATATAATTCCATTAATCCTCAGGGGGGTACACGCTTACTTTGTGTACCATGTGTATGGCAAGCACAAGGAGCCCTAGCTAATATGGTATTTGCTTATCCAACTTTACACATCAGTACCATATTTCTCTAACACATTAATTATACAGCTATCTGATCATTTAACTGGGAGAGACAAACATTCATTTTACTACATCAGTGACAGATGTTTACGTAATTACACAGTTGGATAACTTCACACTTACGAAATTGTATTTTGTCTGTACTTTGTGAACTGTTCACATTCTTTCGGAACCATTGTGATACTTTGAGAGCTTCGAATGACACATTTGGTATGAGATAATAATTTTTAATGTACGTTTGAGGTAGATGACACTTTTGACATGAGCGTAGAATTCTTTTTAGGTTTTGAAATTATTGCAGAAAGCTATTAAGTTTTTGAGATTTGATTGAGGTGTTATGTTGTTATTATTACGACGACGATGTGAATTATGCTGCTGAGGTATGTTTAAGCTGATGCTATATGAGTTATTTGGTTATGCTATGTATCTATTATGATGAAATATTGAAGAAGTGTCGACGAATATGTATATGTGTAATAAGGTACGGAATAATGAGTAGTGGTTAGGGACTCTTATTTGTGAAAAAGCATGTTGGAAACCAAGAATCGTACTTTAAGAGTTATGAAATGTGTGTATATGTGAGAATGTATCACTATGATGGCGAAATTTTTTTGGACATTATTATATTTAAATGATTTTGTTTCTACAGATTTGTAACGTAAATTCTTGACCTGTGAAATATTTTTACATGAGACTGTCACTGTAGCGGAAACTGCTGTCGTAAATATTTTGGTAAGAAAGTTAAGTGACCACCTGCACGTAATGCGTCGTGGGCACCCAGCTGCGCGACAGACGTCTTGAAAAAAGAAAAAGCCATTAGTGTGTGCCTGTCAGAGGCACAGATGGAGAGTAAAAAAAGAGGCCTTATCGTCGCTATTGACATTCCTTTGTAGAAAGCATCGAAAATACGACACCCTCAAACTTGGAAACATGATTACACTGTACAGTTCTTAATTTATGATATTCACTGAAATGAAATGATGGTAAACGTTTCATGTCTATTGTCTTGCTAGTTGGAAGATTGTTTACTGCATTATGAAATGCCTTATGGATAGCGAATGACATTTCACGCCTTGTTTTGCCTATTTTGTTTAATATCTAGTTTCTAGCTGCACTGCAGCATTGGTTAAAATAAAATTTAATTTATACCTACAGATCCAGTAAAAAAAACTATGATCTACTTCCAAAAAAACGAGGGAACATAAATAGACATTTCCCTTCACAGGAACTGCATAAATAATTTTTTTTTACAATTTGGTAACTTGTCTGCTAGAGTAAGTTCTCGTGATGCAGCACCCTTGTGTAAGATGTGACATAGGTATTAAACATGGTCATTTTTACTGTAATATTTTTTCTGCTTGAGCTTTGCTGTTGTTTGCCAGGCATAATGTTACTGAATTTGACTTTGTATTACTCTGTTAAGCCAGTTTTACTACAGATTTATTTTTCTTGTTTGCTGCACATTATCTTATATTAGTTGTAATATTGCTGCTTGCTTTGACAACTTCCATTTTTTTTCATTGCTGTTTGTATTAATTGTTTTGTGCTGCTGCATTGCCTCGTCCCTTAGTTTAGCATCTGAGCTCAGTAGATTTAAGTTAGCTTAAGATGGGGTAGGCTATAAAAGAGAACGATTTGTGATGAATTGGAAGAAATGCATTGAGAAGCTATAAGAAAATTATTTGGCCAAAAAAAGTAGTATACAGTGGAGAAAAACTATTTTTGAAAGAGGATGTGAACAAAATACAGGAAGCATGCTTGATAGGGTATTTTTGGTGGAAAAAAATGTTGAGATAAGATGAAAGATCTACAGAATGACGTTTTGGGTTGAACTGCAGTACCAAATGTCACACTGAAAACAAACCCTGTCCTGTATTTTGTGTTATTACACTATGTGAATCTGTGTTTGTCTTGTCTTTATGTGTTTAGGTAATAAGATTTCCGTTGTAGAATTTTTATGATAATATGTTATTTTCTTTGTAAAGATGTTTAGACATTATTTATTCTGTTCTGTTTTAATGCTCATGTGTGAAGTTGATGTTTCAATAATTATTCTGATCTTTTATGTATTTACTTATGTCATAATTCCTGTAACACTGATGTATATGTTTATTTCTATTCTTTTGTAAAGCCCATTTTACTACAAATGTTATCTGTATTGTTATGTTCTTTAATGATGTATTTTGTGCCTTTGTAATTGTATTTTTATGTTTTAAATTTATAATTGTATAGACACCAGTTCTTCAAATTAAGTATCATTTCACTGCACACGTTTCTGTTGGTCATAGTATATGAACAATATGTGAAAAGTAGGGACTGTTAGTGTTTGCACATGTGTTGATAATTCAGCAAGGGACTGGTTAACAGCATTGCTGGTTCTAAGGACAATTCCAAAAACTTTGTGCATAAGTGGTGGTTCATGGACTTGCTATATTCTCCGCAAGACCCTTCGATGGTGATTGTGCACCTGCACAGTCGCAACAGATGGCTGCTGGCTATCTCTACAAGGACTGAAGTGGGTCTACACCTTTGATGACTCACCAATACCATTATTTCTACAAGGACTGCAGTGAGTCTGCACCTCTAGTGGCCCACCAATACCGTAATCTCTACCAGGACTATAATGGGTCTACTCTGTGTTGATCTACCTACCAATATTCTTCAAACCTTCGACTGACTCTGCTGTGGGTTTGCTCTGTTGTGGCCCATTACCTGTCTGCATGTCAAGAGTCAGCACTACCTTTCCATTGGAAGGACAACACTACTTCTTCAAGACTGCATGGAAATCCACTACTTCCATGTGTATTTTCTTTTACTACTCAGACTTTGAGAAAAACACTGCAATTTTACTTTGATGAATGATCAGGACTGTCTTTATGAACTGTGAGAAAATTTTAGCTTTTGACCAACATTGTATCGATAAGTGTGTGCATTTCATTTCTTTGTTATTGTAATTATGAAAACATTTTTCAAATCTGTATTGGCCACTGCCCAAAACAATTTGTAAATTTTTTTGTGGGGAGCATGGGGGCTATGTAAGTAGGCTGTTTAGGTGTTTTTATTGGTAACGCCGCTGCCACATAGCGCTCTGTATGAAAATCACTGGCTGTGCTGTGTGCAGTCTGTGGCTGGTTTGCATTGTTGTCTGCCATTGTAGTGTTGGGCACCGGCAGCTGGATGCTAACAGCGCTTAGCGTTGCGCAGTTAGAGGTGAGCCGCTAGCAGTGGTGGACGTTGGGAGAGAGATGGCGGAGTTTTGAAATTAGTTAGTGACTTCCGTAGTTTGAATCTTTTATTTAGCTGGCAGTATTGGCGCTCGCTGTATTGCAGTAGTTCGAGTAACGAAGATTTTTGGTGAGGTAAGTGATTTGTGAAAGGTATAGGTTAATGTTAGTCAGGGCCATTCTTTTGTAGGGATTATTGAAAGTCAGATTGCGTTGCGCTAAAAATAAGCACAGTCTTGTATAAATTTTTCTAAGGGGAAGTTTTAAGGTCAATAAAACTTCATTTCCAAAGGGTACGCGTTATTTCCACAAAAGACATATACTCAAGTGTGATCTATTAATGAATACCAGCACGAGAACGTTCAGTTCTAATCAAATAATTTGATGCTTTCTTCGGAAAAGAAGTGATTTCACGGATCACTTTTTTGCCACCAATGTTTCTAAGAACTGAAGGTAAATCTGATTGCTATGCAACAGAGCCTCGACGAATATTTCTCCACAGCTTTGATTAACACTTTCCGCTTCAATATAGCATCTGCAGGAGCTGGAGCAGATCGCCATAACAACGGAAGCCTATAGTGTGAAAGCAGTTTCACCTATCTCCCTTTGTCCCACCACCGGTGTATGTATTCAGTACAACACACACACACACTCAGACAATCACTCATACATATAAAGACACAACACAAGGTGGTGTGGGCAACATCTCAGTATAAAAAGCTCAGTATAGACAAAATACAAATAACAGTAAGTGACGATAGCTGAGTGATTTTATAACACTATGACAAAATATGAGGTACACATTTGCAGTGTAAATGTGGAAAATGCGATGTTCTGACAAACATTTCTGTAATAAGACAGACATAAAGAATGTAATAAGCCTTTAAACGAAATTTATACAAATGAGAGGCTTTCTGGGATGATAGCTATCATGTAAATCTATCATATAATATTCTATGATGGAATTGCAAGAGGCGTTTAAAAGTTGTTAATTCAGAGGTTCGTGGGAAAAACGTTTATTCGCTGTGCAATATTAACTTTTGTAGTTATAAGGATATTGTTGTGTCACTGGATGTGGCTCATTTTTCCGAGATCGCAGATGTATTCATATTTTCTTTAATACTGGACTGTCAATTATTATAGATTCCTGCAGAGCTGTAAGAAGCCATCTTTCAGCTTTTCTGACACTCCGCCATTTCTTGGAGCATGTTGTGACCTGTAAAAAGGCCACGCGAGCAACAGCTGTCCAAATTCCCATCTTTGGGATTTACCTATTTCCAGCGACATGCTTCGTCTCTCTGCACCTGAACTCGCCTGGGGTGGCTGCATGACAGCTTCGTCTCGCTGACGCATCCCCAGCCAAGCAAGCAAATTCAGCTCTCCTCAGTACCAGCCCTAGGTAAACAAATAAGTCGCCCACGTACTTGTAACGTTACATCGCCTATATTGGAAATCAAGCTTCTTTAATCTCCCAAGCCCTTAACTACTCTAGTGAAATGCTCATACATTAATACTCTAGTGGGGTCTCGGAGTACCCCAATAAGAAAAACGAAACTGTAATTTAAGGAAATTTTATTTTGAATTGCACTTTTATCGCTGAATATTATAAACATTTTTACACATTTGAGATATGATTACAAACAATTTTGGCACACTGAAAATCTGTGGTTGGGGCAAAAATGTTTTGAGCATTTTTCACGCACTATTTTGGTTTTCTTGTCCACATTTCTTGCCATGTTCCTCATGGTTTCACGCTCTGAAGATGTTGAGGTAAGAGGGGTACCACCAAGTTTAACATCAACGTCTCTCAGTTCACGAGAAAGGGGTCGGACATCTCGACGTTGTGCGTGGAGCTTTATTAAATCCATTCCAAGGTTTTGTAGCAATTCTCTTCTTTTTAAATCATTTGTTTCATCAAGTTGTTTGGTGCACTGAAGCAAGACAGCAGCATTGACTCCTATGTTCAGAATGGCATAAAATACAGACATTGGCCATCTGCGTGTTCGTCTTGATAACGAATAGTTGGCGCACATTTGGTCCTGTACGTCCAATCCTCCTTTTGTGGCATTGTAATCAATGATCATTTCAGGTTTTTTCTGTTGAGTGCTAATTTTCTGATCGTGATGCATAGATGAAAGCAACACAACAGCTCGACCTTTCCGAAGAGCATTAGAACAAATTGTCTTTCCTTCGTTATGCCCAAATAATGCAGATTCTACTGGACACTTTGTGTTTGGTTTGAATTCTTCTGGGATTTGCGGTTTATTTTGCTTTAGAGTGCCTAAGACAGTCAACTTTTTGGCTTCTAGTTGATCACAGAGTTCTAGTGACATGAACCAATTGTCTACTGTCACATGCCTATTGCTTCCCTCAATTGGTGTTATTAATTTCAAAACATCCTGTGTTGGGACTGATAATGTACTTTTATTTGTCCCTTTTCCTGTGTAAACAAAGGCATTGCATAAATAGAATTTGGTGGCTTTCTTGGTCTCTTTTATCTGGTTTCTCGCCACTCGATGTGCTTCTTTCACCCTCGTTTTAATTGATACACATTATCACCAAAATCTCATGCTATTGTAGCTGCCTCTTTTTGTAATACTTCTGGTAGGTTTACAGTTCCGCTGAACATTAATTCAAAAAGCGTGTGTTCCATGCTACTATGTTATGTAGTACTGATAAAAAATTACTGTATAGTACCTACAAATCTCATTTGCTTTGATCTTGATTTATGAAGCGCTTCATATTTTCGATTTACGTATGTTGAGTTTTTCCGATGCTCCATTTCTCTGGGGATGAAAGATTCCGATGTTCCATTTGTCTGGGGATCAAAGATGCTCGTCTCTATCTTCTCAATTCTTAACAATTTACACTCTCTCCTAAGTATTTTACTTAGCAAATTAGAGCATTAATCTGTTGACACTAGTCACGGAACGCCAAACCTTTACATAATTTTTATCTATAAATTTTTCCTCCGGTGTATAGGAATCTTGTCTTTCTACCTAGTTGGCTGATGTAAACTTGTTCAGCTGATCCCGAAATGTCAAAATTTCTACATGATCACAAATATCCGGACGACGTAATGCTCTTAATGGACATTAATACTAGGTATGTCTATCCTTCGCCTTTGGAATGGCTTTAACTGCTCTGGGAACACTTTCAACGAGATGAACGAGGTGATTGTCCCCTGGTAGCTGAGTGGTTCCTTCTTACATCAACAGTTCAGTTGTTCCTTCTTACATGAACAACCTTCTTACATTCTTTCCGGCGGCTAAATCACAGTCGATCATCTGGGTCAAAGGTTGGACGATCGCGTACCTCTATGGAGATGCTGCCAGGTCACGACTCGACTTTTGGTATTTCTTGCAGCAAGCCCACAATGAGGTTCATAGATGGTCACACTATCGGAAAACCTTTGCCAACTATCTTCAGGCAGTCTTCTTCGAACCCCCACGCAGTTGGGATGTGCCGGGTGCAGTCGGTGTGCACATTTGACAGCTGATAATGAACCTCACACTTCTCTCACCGCTCCATATATAATACACATACTATACCATGAAATGATCTACATGTTTCTTTTAACAGAGTGATCTTTGTAAAAATAAATAAATAAATATAATAAATAAAAACAACATCCCTGTATCCCTGTTCCTTTACATTTGTAAACAAAAAAAAGTGGTCAGCGCGATAGACTGTTAATCCTAAGAGCCCGGGTTCGATTCCCGGCTGGGTCGGAGATTTTCTCCACTCAGGGACTGGGTGTTGTGTTGTCCTAATCATCGTCATTTCATCCCCATCGACGCGCAAGTCGCCGAAGTGGCTTCAAATCGAAGACTTGCACCAGGCGAGCGGTCTACCCGACGGGAGGCCCTCGTCACACGCCATTATTATTATTATTATTATTATTATTATTAACGAGGTGGTTGTCGAGGAATGGCAGCCCATTCTTCCTACAGATCCGAAACCAGAGAAGACAGTGATTTTGGTCATTCAGGTCTGTAACAAAGTCGATCTTCTAACTCATTGCAAAGGCATTCCTTGCGTTCAGGTCGAGACTGTGTGCAAGCCAGTTCATTTCAAGGACGTTATTGTCCACGGACCATTGCCTCTCAGATTCTGCTTTACGCCAGGGTATGTTGTCATATTGATCAATCAGCGTCTCCAAATTGAGACGTTTGGTCATGGATTGTCAGTTCACTCACAATATAAGCAGATGTAATGCATTGCGGATAAATGGGTGGAACAAGAGATTATTTGTTGAACAAACGATTGTCGAACAACCCCTGGAAATAGTAACATTAAGTGAAATACATGGAAATAGGCCTAAGGAGATATTTACAGTGAAATAAGGATCTAAAACTAATCGTAAGAAACAGATTAGTGAGACTAATCTCCACTATTAGAACATATCAGAATGGGTAATCCATCTACAAAGGAGTCGCCATACAAAATCCTCAGTACTGTTGCTTCTTAGCCTGGGACTTGCAGGAAATGGGATTCATAAGGGAAACAGGCAAGATTGGAACAAGAATAGCCTGATTCGTCATGTATTCATTTAGTAAGCCTGAAGAAGCTGTTCATCAGACTCCATACCTGCCCAGGTGAGCGTGTAGGCTATCCTGGATATGGTTTTTAGGACGCTTCCCACATCCCGCCAGGTGAATACCAGACTGGCTCCAATGCTCTACCGCAATTACACACTATGCAAACATTCAGGAAGCTTTCTCACACTTGCATACAGAATTTGATCTACATGCAGACCGACTGCGTCCACTGATTCTGTCCTTGGAAGGGAGAGTTGAAGGAGGGATAAATAGGGGACTGATGATTTTAGCTGTTTGATTTCCTTAATCACTTTAATTTGATTTGATTTTCACAGGGAAGCTAAAACAGCATAGGGCTAACCCGCCACTGCTTTCACTGAAACTAAGTTTATTGTGCAGTATCACTCTCTATATATCTAGTAAAGCCAACCAACCCCTTAAATAGTGCAAGGACTCCCTCTAACAGTTTTTTGTCAGACACAGTTTCTTCAGGTTTAGTTGTCCCGAAGATTCTGTTCCTTTTACTCTCCAATGCCATGCATTCAAAGATTAGGCGTGATGCAGTTTCTTCACCCTCATCACAGATCCTACATTTTAGGGTCCTCTTCCGTTATACAGATTGTGTGTAGGTGGTTTTTGAAATTCCCATGGCCAGTCGTCAGTCCAGTCACGAATTTGATCTCTTTCCTGTTCAATTCCAGGATTACAGAGCTTGTTTTGAAACATGACTTGGGCATCATTACCTTACCATGTTTTTGTTTATAGACCTCAGTGCAATATCCTACGTGCTGTTTCCTAAGCCAGTTCCGTAGCTCTAATTTGATCATAGCCTTCGTGATTGTCAGGTCAGGTTCCAGTCCAATAAATCCTTAAACACTAACTCAGCTTCGAGCTTCATAGGGGATCCAGCTAGTATGGAGAGTTGCCGGCAGTCGCTGACCCATCTCACTATTTGTGAATGAGCATGAAAGGAGGGGAATGGACAGTGATTCACAAAGTAGCCCCCACGACTCATGTAGCTGTGGATGTAGGTGCGGCTCCCTTTAATTGAGTCCTCTACTCTGTTCCTCACCGTCAAAATTACACATCGCTTCACTACAATGAGACAGAGAGCACTACGTGCGTGCACAGCTCGTTCTGACGCGTTCGTGGCAGTCATGCAGCAGGGACAGTGGAGCTCTGTCTCTCGGAGCGGCTGGCAGCTGCACCTGGCGGCTCCTCGCCCGCAGCCGTCGCCAGGGTGTAAACAGAGCAGGGCGGAGCAGCTCGCCACTGACTCAGGCGGAACGGCCGGCCGGCTCTTCCGGCGGAGCGCCGCGCTAATTGCGTGAATGCGGTGCTAATGGCGGCAGCGGCGGCCGGTGGGAGCGCGTGCGGCGCCCCAGTCCCGGCCAATTGCCGCCTTTGTCCGGGGCGGCACAAAGCCGCCGCTAACGCGCTCAACTGCGCCGGAAGGCGGCCCGCCGCGCCGCCGATCCGCATTCCGGCCGCCGCCGTCGCTGTGGACGCCCGGCTCAGTAGGCGCACACGTCTCGACGGCTGTGAAGAGGTTACTTAACACAATGTAGGAGGAGGGGGACGCGTTAGATCGTCAAAATCCCCAGCTGGTTGCAGGACCGTGCTTGTAACATTCCAAACGTTCTCAGTTTGCGAGAGATCCGGCTACCTTGCTGACCGAGGTAGGTTTTGGCAAGCACTAAAGACAGGCCGCGAAATTCTCCCCGTCTGCAGGCGGGCATTATGTTGCTAAAACGTAATCTCGGGATCGCTCGCCACGAAGGATAACAGAATGGGGCGTAGGATACTACTGACGTACTGTTGCGCTGCTGTCAAGAAAACGGCACTACAGACCATCACTCCTGGTTGTGGGGGTCATATTGCAGGCGACGGTCAGGTAGGTAACCCACTCCTGCTGGGGACATCTCCAGACACTTCTTTGCTCAGTTCGAAGCAGCGCTCATCACTGAAGACAATTCTACTCCAGTCAATGAAACTCCAGGTGCCGTATCTGGATACGTCCTCGACAGCAATGGGCTACCAACCAGACAGTTGCTCGCCATAGAGTCTGACAACCTGAATGGCGTGCCATTTCTTTTCATAGCTGGATCCCTTTTTGGTTGTCATCTGTGCCACCCTTACAGCACAGTGATACGTCGGCGTTATTCTACGCCCCATTTTGTTATCCTTTATGGTAAGCCATCCTGGACTTACATTTGATCAAGATAAAGCTTGCCCACACACAGCGAGAGTTTCTTGTCTTGGTGCGTGCCAAATCCTACTTTGGCGAGCAAAGTCGCCAAATGTCTTCCCGGTTAAGAACGCCTGGAGCATTATGAGCAGGGCCCTCCAATGAGCTCGGAATTTTGAAGATCTAACGCGCCAATTGGACAGAATCTGGGACGATACACCTCAAGAGAACGTCGAGTCACTCCATCAATCAGTGCCAAGCCAAGTAGCTGATTACATAACACCCAGACGTGGACTAAAGTATTATTGACTTGCTCAATTTGTGAAGCTCCATCTACTTCTTTTCTGGAACCATTTGTTTTTCTGAGCATGAGCGTCACATTTATCGATTTCCGTCCTATTGGATACTTCCTTCAAGATGAGCCGGCTATTTTTTCTCGTAGGGTGTATTTCAAAAGGATGTGAAACATCACCTCGTGCTGCTTAATCTCCACTGTTGTGATGTAATCCAACAGGGTAGAAGTAACGGAAACTCTAGAGCAGGGATGCACAGATTGCGTCCCACTTTTGTTCTGATAGCGTCCTGCCTCTCACTGTTCGTTATCGTAATTTCTCTTTTCACCATTCATTCACTTCGCTCCTTAGGGAACCTTGTTCTTTTCAGCCACGCCTGACTAGTTGCCATTGAGGCAAAGAACAAGGGGGTAACTGTGTAAATAATGTATATCTAAAATATATTGTTGTTTATGAAACAAATGTGAAAGCTTTTTTGGGAGGTGGGAGAGGACGTTTATGTAGTCACAGTGAGCCACAAATGTGTTACAACTGTGAAATCCATATATTTCATCACGTCAGCGCCTCGTATGATCAGTTTGGATGGTCTCGACCATAGATGTTACATGACTGCTATACATACCACATCTTAGTGCACCTACAAGCCAGTACCTTGCATTATATACTGAGTATCTCATCGTATTAGCAGCTCCTCATGTACCTAGTATCGTAGTTGTGGTCATCTGGAGGAAGCTATGATGATGACGACGACGACGATGATAATGATGATATTTGGTATGTGGGGCCCTCAACTGCGCAGTCACAGATCTTTTCATAGCAGGATCCTTTTTTGGTTGTCATCTGTGGCACCCTTACAGCACAGTGATACATTTGCGTTAGTCTACGCCCCATTTTGTTATCCTTTATGGTAAGTCATCCTCACAGCCCATTTTTTTCACAATAAAATCTAGCCACCGTCACAAACAATGAGGATGGTTAAGAAATGATAAGAACAACACAAACACCCAGTCTCCGGGCAGAGAAAATCCCCAACCAGGCCGGGAATCGATCCCGGAACTCCATGATCCAAGGGTAGCAACGCTAGCCACTTGACCACGAGCTGCGGAAAGGAAGACGCTACCCAGCCATCTATGCACGATTCGACTTCCTGTCGCAAATCAGAGGAAGTTGGCAAGGTGACAACTTAAATATGTATGATGCTTTCTCTGTATCTGACAGTGAAGCGCGTTCACACATCTTCTCCCAATCGCACTTACTTCTTTGATCGTTTCTCAGACAACCAGACCACTTTCACTCCATATGAATCTCAGCAGTGTTAGTCGTGCTCTGCTACGTTACTCCATCTCTTCCTGTCTCAGTTACACCGAGCAAGGTGGCGCAGTGGCTAGCACACTGGACCCGCATTCGGGAGGACGACGGTTCAATCCCGCGTCCGGCCATCCTGATTTAGGTTTTCCGTGATTTCCCTAAATCGCTCCAGGCACATGCCGGTATGGTTCCTTTGAAAGGGCACGGCCGACTTCCTTCTCCGTCCCTCCCTAATCCGATGAGACCGATGACCTCGCTGTCTGGTCTCCTCCTCCAAACAATCCAATCCAATCCAATGTCTCAGTTCTTCACATTTATTTCTGCCAGTGTTTGTAATTAAATTAACTTGCTGGCATTTCCTCTATATTGTTCTACTTCACATAAATGAAGACTGTAAATTGGAGTCAACTCTTTGTATTTTAGAAAAACACCATATATTTCTTTACATTCTTTTTCCAAATATATGACATATATGCGTGATCTCCACATTTGGTCTCATTTTATTTCTGTAAAAGCATTACACAAAGCATGTGCTTGTCGTTTGTATTAGGTCTAAAAACTGAGGTACTTATACTTTTATACTGTTTTTATTGCTTGCCTGTCACGACACTACTCTTGTGAGGATAGAATTCTACAGAGTGGCTTGCTTTTATGCGTCTTTATGGGTTGATGGCGTTTAATAACCATAGTAGGTGAAGAAAGTTGCCGAAACAGTTATTATTTTGGAATACCTTTTCGACAGTAGGAGTGGTGTTAGTTGAGTACTTACGTTTCCATCACTTTGTAATTTCTCCATGCGTTTTTTATGTTTTGTTGCACAACAACTAATTTACTTGACACAGATGAATAAAATAAAGATGCTGCCACAGTTAATGCAAGAGCTTCATGGAAGCAGATCAGAGCATGATTGGCCAGACGCTTACATCAGGAACTGTACATTCACCAAGACATCGAGCAGTTACCACGTAATCTGTCTCAGCAAAGGGACTATGGATGCAACAGAAGGGCAGAGCCGCTGTGGCATAGGAAACCCAACTGCTTCACATTCGAGCCATGGATATGTTGGGAATTGATGCCTTGACAGGGAGTACTGGTTTCACCTTGCTTCGTCACGTTTGTAGTTGACTGTACAATAAATGAACGATTTACCAGTGTGGTTTTCATGACAAAACATCGAACGACAACCATGCATCCACTCGCTGGTCTGCCGTTATCCTGTCCAGGGTGGTGAACTACTAGCTTCCTGACCTTTGACAACCAGCCACAGAGGACTACCACACTTGGCCTCCCCAGCTGATTGCAGTTATATACACCGTTTCTCACAGCTAGTGTCATACGTTCCCATAACCAAAAACGAGATTTAGTTAAAGTTTATGTCTTATTACCAACGGCCTCGCCGCAGTGGTAAAAGCAGCTCCCGTCAGATCACCGAAGTTAAGCGATGTCGACTGGACTAGCACTTTGATGGGTGACCATCCGGTCTGCCGAGCGCCGTTGCCAGGCGGGGTGTATACAGCCCTTGTGAGGCAAACTGAGAAGCTACTTGATTGAGAATTAGTGGCTCCGGTCTCGTAAACTGATATACGGCTGGAAGAGCGGTGTGCTGACCACATGCCCCTCCCTATTCGCATCCAGTGACGCCCCTGGGCTGAGGATGACAGTGGCCGGTCGGTACCGTTGGGCCTTCCAAGGCCTGTTCGGACAGACTTTAGTTTAGTTTAGTTTTATGTGTTAGTGGTCCCCAAGAGGCTGTTTTTCCCACCACTCTTTTGTTTACCATTCTGATTTTGTCTAGTGTCACGCTAACTTAGAATGCTGAGGGTGAGATTTTGTAATGTATCTTCAGCATGAATTTTTATATGACTTGTATGTGTGTGTGTGTGGGGGGGTGGGGGGGAGGGGGTTGTGTGGGTGAGAGAGAGAGAGAGACAGAGAGACAGAGAAAAAGAGAGAGAGAGACGCAAGCAGACCGTTTGTGTGTGTGTGTGTGTTTCCCCCCAGCAAACACACCACAAAAACCCCCACCAAACAAATAAAATTAGTGGCATGGTAGACAAAAATAGAACTATATACCAGTGAAAGGTTCCTGTATCAAAGCTTTTCGATGAGTATGTTGACTTCAGCTTTGCATAAAGAACAAAAGGCTGACGGTGGTCTCGCGGTTCTAGGCGCTCAGTCCGGAACCGCGAGACTGCTGCGGTCGCAGGTTCGAATCCTGCCTCGGGCATGGATGTGTGTGATGTCCTTAGGTTAGTTTGATTTAAGTAGTTCTAAGTTCTAGGGGACTGATGACCACAGATGTTAAGTCCCATAGTGCTCAGAACCATTTGAGCCATTTGACCAAAAGGCTGAAATCTGGTTGGTAGGCACCCAGAGAGCGCACAGGATACGGTTATGGTTGTGGATGGGACTATAAACAGTTAGTGTGAGTTGCACAATCAAACACACAACTTTATTTTTCCAAGAACCACTTATTTACATATTGCTTTAAAGATCACAATTAACACTATGGCTGAAGGCCTAGTTAACGAAAACTTGAGATTCTTTTTGGGCTGAAGGCCCAAAGCCGCATCAAAAACAAGAAGGGCTGAAGGCCTGGCTTAGAAATTAAAAACAATTAAAAATAGAAAGCTAAACTTTTGTTTTAAAGAAACATGCAATTGAAACAATTAGCAGCAGTAGGGTTACACTACACGCCTGAAGGACAACTATAATTAAAACACATTAATAAACAATTTTGCTAATCAATAAATTTCTTTTTAAACTTACAACAGATGGCTGAAAGCCTAATTAAAGAACTATTAACTTATTGCATGGCTGAAGGCCACAAACAAATTTGAAACTATCGCTGAAGGCCTGAACAACAGCCGGCCTGGTTGGCCGAGTGGTTCTAGGCGCTACAGTCTGGAACCGCGAGACCGCTGCAGTCGCAGGTTCGAATCCTGCCTCGGGCATGGATGTGTGTGATGTCCTTAGGTTAGTTAGGTTTAAGTAGTTCAAAGTTGTAGGGGACTGATGACCTCAGAATTTAAGTCCCATAGTGCTCAGAGCCATTTGAACCATTTCCAACCTGAACAATAAGTCAGACAAACAATTTATTATAAATCCCTTCCTTCTTACAAAAAATTTTCCTTTAAAGAATACACACAGCTGAAGGCCTTTTTAAAAGGGCTTCATGTAAATCCTAGGCTGAAGGCCACACATAACACATCGAACAACTAATGGCTTAGGGCCTGGATGACAAACAATTTCAGATAGAACATACTTTGAGGAAAATTTTTTTTAAAAATAAAATCAATATTCATAATTTTAATTTAACCGGCTGAAGGCCTTCATGTTAATTTTAAAATGAACTGAATTAATACACAGCCGAAGGCCTCGCACAATATTTCAAACTAAAATGAAAATCAGAATCTAAAACAAACAGAACAAGTGGTGCTCAGAAGTGTTCCAAGGGTTGGCCTGAGAAGGTAGCTCAAACGTAAGGCGAGGTGTGATGGGCAGCCAAGAGCTGAAGTTAAATAATTGGATGGCAAACCAAACTAGGGACAGACCAAGGACTGACTAACAATTTAACCAGTTCCCTTCCGTCCGGCCAACGGTAGATGGATGGAAAATATCGGCCGAGGACGAGGATACGAGCAGCACTATGTCTTCAGAAACTGACATCTAAAAACAGCCCAGGGAACAATAACCACACTAAGTAAAATATGAACCAAACAACTTAAAAGGTTGTCGCACTACTGTGGTAGGCTGTTTAGGCTTTCTTATTGGTAACGCCACGTAGCGCTCTGTATGAAAATCACTGGCTGTGCTGTGTGCAGTCTGTGTGTAGTTTGTGTTGTTGTCTGCCATTGTAGTGTTGGGCAGCTGGATGTGAACAGCACGTAGCGTTGCGCAGTTGGAGGTGAGCCGCCAGCAGTGGTGGATGTCGGGAGAGAGATGGCGGAGTTTTGAAATTTGTAAGACTGGATGTCATGAACTGCTATATATATTATGACTATTAAGGTAAATACATTGTTTTTTCTCTATCAAAATCTTTCATTTGTTAACTATGCCTATCAGTAGTTAGAGCCTTCAGTAGTTTGAATCTTTTATTTAGCTGGCAGTAGTGGCGCTCGCTGTATAACATTAGTTCGAGTAACGACGTTTTTTGTGAGGTAAATGATTTGTGAAACGTATAGGTTAATGTCAGGACCATTCTTTTGTAGGAATTATTGAAAGTCAGATTGCGTTGCGATAAAAAAATAATGTGTGTCAGTTTAAGCACAGTCATGTATAATTTTTCTAAGGGGACGTTTCATATGTCGACTCTTAGCAGAGGATGCCTCACTGGAATCTTCTGATTTTTTCTTGTAGTTTGTGTAATTAGTGTAGCTTTTGTTTATTGCTAGCGCATAATCGTAAAGAGAATTTCCTTTGTAGTTGCAGTCTTTCATTGTTCTACAGTAAAACATTTGTGGTATGCGTGTAGTTTTGCACGAAGTATTTCGCAGCTGCGCTTTCAATTAACTAGATATTATTTTCAGTGCTATGTTAATATGTTTTCTCATTTTGCTCTTCAAATTGTGCTTTTCTGTGTTGTCGTGTGAAATATTGTCACAATAATGGCGTGTGAAAAACGTAATACTAGACTCCAAAGTAAACTGAGAAATGACAATGAAGACGAAAGCAGTGTGTTAGCGCCACCGAGTAATGAATTAACTAATGTTCAAAGTAGTAATTTGGTAATTGTGCATAGGGAAATGGAGCGGGCTTCAAATAATTGTGTAGACAGTAAAAAAAATTAGTGAACAGGGAAGCATTATCGATCGATCGATCGGCAACAGCTCGCCTCAGGATTCCGAAATGACAGGACACAATCTTGCAAATACTGTATATTCAGGTTTTGCGTCCTCACTGTTTTCTCAAATAGACCTAAGTCAAGACACATTTTCTGCTTTTCAAAATGCGAATATTGCCGGTTCAAATGCACTGCCCAATAGCACTGAGGAACATGTTTTAGACACCAGTGCATTGTTAATATAGTTAGTGCAACAAATGGGACAAAGGCTACAAAAGTTAGACACAATGGAACAAAATCTTCAAAAGTTAGACACAATGTAACAAAATCTTCGGAAGTTAGACACCATGCTTGAACAAACACGTGAAGATTTAACTAATGAGTTACATAACATTGAATCGAAATGTCAAAAAGTGTATAATGTAAAAACACAAATTTGTGAGCATTTTCAACCTATTTTTTCGCGGCATGGAAATGCATTACAGAATCACGAAGCAGCCATAAAAGAACTGCAAACTATTGTTCATGAAAATCATGAGACCTTGCAAGCTAAACTTGACTTAGTTGCATCTACCAATTCGGTTACGCGACTTGCAAAAACTCAGGAAAACTTAAAGGACACAGTAGATACGATTTCAACACAAATGGACACTCTGAAATTTGGTTCAGAAAAACACACTGAGGAAATAAGTTAACTATAGGAGAAAGTAGCCGAACTTTCGGATCCGTTCACTAACTTATCTGCATAGGTAGATGATGATCTGAATGACACAGAAGAGCGCGAACAAATTAGGAAATTCAAAAAAAATCAGAATCAAGTTAATACGCAACACCAAGGAGAAATCCGGGAAGTACAAGATCAGCTGACATAGATAATACAAGAATTACGTCTTTCAGAGGACACACGCGCTCCAACACGGGAAGAGGGACTTAGAAATACGGAAAAGCCACAAAATAATAACACAGGGCATTTGGGAAATTATGAAAGAAATTGGCAAGGCGCATTGAATTTTTAGATGGAACCGCCGAAACGAAGTAACAATGAGCGATGTGCGACTCGCCGACACGATGATTTTGACTATAAGCTGTTCATTGCCACACGTAAATTCGAAACATTTAAGAATTTTGGCAACGACATTCATCCACAAGCGTGTCTTCATCAATTCTCTCATTGTTTTCCTCCCAACTGGTCATTAGAGCACAAATTAGAATTTATGTGTGGCTATTTAGAGAATGAACCAGCTGTAAGAATGCGATCGGTCATTCACGATTGCCACAGTGAAGGAGAATATTATCATGCCTTCCTCTCAGCATATTGGTCTCAAGCTACTCAAGACCGAGTAAAACATAGCATCATAATGATGAAACATTTCAAACAATCTGAATTCTCCAGTCTTGTGAAATATTTTGAAGACATGTTACTTAAGAATCAGTACCTGTCAAACCCATACAGCCCCTCAGAACTCATCCGCGTTTGCTTAATCAAATTGCCTGAACATGTACGACATATTATTTTGGCTGGACGTTGCAAAGAAGACACTGAAGCTTTTCACGGACTCTTACAAGAATTATAAATTGACGCAGACAGTCGCGGGATGAGATAACAGGAAAACAATCACTACAGGTCACATCCGTCACAATTCCGTGACGACAGAAACAATAAGTGGACACGACAAGTCTATTCTTACAACGCAAATCGTGACCAAAACAGACACCACCCATATGACAACCACTGGCACAATAATAATTGTTACAGAGAAATATCGCATTTCCGTAGCAATGAATATGACAGAGATAACCATAGAAACAGACAATATGGGAACAAAAACAGTTATTATCAAGGGAGACAGAATAACTTCAGACGCAACGGTCCAGTGCGCAGTTACGATTCCGGGAGAAATTCCCCACCACGTAACCGACAAGAAAGAAACTATGGAATCTACCGACATGACGATAGACGATATGATCGTAACGAGAGACCTGAATTGAATCAGAGCTGGCGAGATTCAAACTGGGCAGGGCCCTCTGGACAAGGTGAATTTGTAGAAGTTAGGTATCCTAATCCCAATAACGATGCACGCCAACAAAGAGACAGCAGACAATGACTCGCAGAGCAGGCAGCCACGTGCGCCGGCTGGCTCAGAGAAAAATAACATAGACGCTAACCTTGAGAAAAATCCCAGTATTCTTTACCGACGTATACCACATGATAATTGTGTTGAAGTTGAAACTCTGGATACTAGGAAGAGTAAAGGTTTACACCATATTTCACATGTAAAACCGTTATTGAAAGATAATCTGCTCTTTAACTTTCTCTTTGCCATAAAACTTTTCACTTCGCATTTCCAGTATTCTTTATCAGACTTAAGAAACTGTTAACATGCAACAATGTTTGAAGTTAAATATCCATTCTAGAACCTAGGAAACTTATTTAAACAGAAATTACGATAGCGTTGTTATTGTGAACAGACGACACAGTGTTATTGTGTGTGTACATTCTCGCTAGTTAGTTGCAAGATTACGTAACGACTATCAGGCTTACATACTTAGGACATATACTGGTAATGCTAATGAGATTTTAATGCAACATTCTGGTTTACTTGAAAATACATTCTGGATTTAGAGTACATTCTGAGAGATATCAGATGACACAGTGGTTAGTTTATTTGACAGCTACACGATTATATCACGACGCTACTAATGTGTGACACAATTTACATTATTGCTTTTGTGGTGTATCTGTTTTATATCTGCACAGTTTCTCTGAATTCTTCTGGAAAGTAAAACATGTTTTAGTAGTAACTTTGTGCTATAGCTACAATGAGGCAGCCTTTTCCGTAGCACAACAATACGTTACAGCATAGTACTTCTTGATGACGTTAAGCTACGTAGTAACTACGATATCTATACGCAAAGCATTTCACTTTTGTTTATCATGAGGTAAGTACATTGACTTCTGTAGAACGTAGCTTTCGGAGGACGATAACTACGACACTTCCACAGATATTATCTTACAACCAGACGCACAGCTTAGCGCTACAGTACACGTATTTGAGTGATTGATTTTGTACTTAAAACATTTATTTTAAAGATTTTTGAATTATAACGATACAAAGGTTTTCCATGATACATTTCATTCCATTGCTGTAATCTGTAACATCTGAGGGTATAATTACATTAATCCTCAGGGGGGTACACGCTTACTTTGTGTACCATGTGTATGGCACGCACAAGGAGCCCTAGCTAATATGGTATTTGCTTATCCAACTTTACACATCGGTACCGTATTTCTCTAACACACAATTACACTGCTATCTGATCATTTAACTGAGAGAGAGAAATATTTATTTTAGTACATCACATTTTTTCGGAATCATTGTGATACTATGAGAGCTTTGAATGATGTATTTGGTTTGGGATCATGATTTTTAAAGTACTTTTGAGGCAGATGACACTTTTGACATGAGCAGAGAATTTTTTTTTACGTTTTGAAATTATTGGATGAAGCTACCACGATTTTGAGAGTTGACTGAGGTGTTATGATGTTATTATTACGATACCTATGTGTATTATGCTGTTATTGTTGTTGTTGTGGTCTTCAGTCCTGAGACTGGTTTGATGCAGCTCTCCATGCTACTCTAACCTGTGCAAGTTGCTTCATCTCCCAGTACCTACTGCAACCTACATCCTTCTGAATCTGCTTAGTGTATTCATCTCTTGGTCTCCCTCTATGATTTTTACCCTCCACACTGCCCTCCAATATTAAATTGGTGATCCCTTGATGTCTCAGAACAAGTCCTACCAACCGATCCCTTCTTCTTGTCAAGTTGTGCCACAAACTTCTCTTCTCCCCAATCCTATTTAGTACTTCCTCATTAGTTATGTGATCTACCTATCTAATCTTCAGCGTTCTTCTGTAGCATCACATTTCGAAAGCTTCTATTCTCTTTTTGTCCAAACTATTTATCGTCCATGTTTCATTCCATACATGGCTACACTCCATACAAATACTTTCACAAAATACTTCCTGACACTTAAATCTATATTCCATGTTAACAAATTTCTCTTGTTCAGAAACGCTTTCCTTGCCATTGCACGTCTACATTTTATATCCTCTCTACTTCGACCATCATCAGTTATTTTGCTCCCCAAATAGCAAAACTCCTTTACTACTTTAAGTGTCTCATTTCCTAATCTAATCCCTCAGCAGCATCCGACTTAATTCGACTACATTCCATTATCCTCGTTTTGCTTTTGTTCATGTTCATCTTATATACTGCTCTCAAGACACTGTCCATTCCATTCAACTGCTCTTCCAGGTCCCTTGCTGTCTCTGACAGAATGACAATGTCATCGGCGAACCTCAAAGTTTTTATTTCTTTTCCATGGATTTTAATACCTACTCCGAATTTTTCTTTTGTTTCCTTTACTCCTTGCTCAATATACAGATTGAATAACATTGGGGAGAGGCTACAAGCCTTTTTTATTCCCTTCCCAACCACTGCTTCCCTTTCATGTCCCTCGACTCTTATAACTGCCATTTGGTTTCTGTACAAATTGTAAATAGCCTTTCGCTCCCTGTATTTTACCCCTGCCACCTTTAGAATTTGAAAGAGAGTATTCCAGTCAACATTGTCAAAAGCTTTCTCTAAGTCTACAAATGCTAGAAAGTTAGGTTTGCCTTTGCTTAGTCTTTCTTCTAAGGTAAGTCGTTAGGTCAGTATTGCGTCACGTGTTCCAGTATTTCTACGGAATCCAAACTGATCTTCCCCGAGGTCCACTTCTACTAGTTTTTCCATTCGTCTGTAAAGAATTCGTGTTAGTATTTTGCAGCTATGACTTATTAAACTGATAGTTCGGTAATTTTCACGTCTGTCAACACCTGCTTTCTTTGGGATTGAATTATTATATTCTTCTGAGGGTATTTCGCCTGTTTCATACATCTTGCTCACAAGATGGTAGAGTTTTGTCAGGAGTGGCTCTCCCAAGGCCGCCAGTAGTTCCAATGGAATGTTGTCTACTCCGGGGGCCTTGTTTCGAGTCAGGGCTTTCAGTGCTCTGTCAAACTCTTCACGCAGTATCGTATCTACCATTTCATCTTCATCTACATCCTCTTCCATTTCCATAATATTGTCCTCAAGTACATCGCCCTTGTATAGACCCTCTATATACTCCTTCCACCTTTCTGCTTTCCCTTCTTTGCTTAGAACTGGGTTTCCATCTGAGCTCTTGATGTTCATACAAGTAGTTCTCTTATCTCCAAAGGTCTCTTTAATTTTCCTGTAGGCAGTATCTATCTTACCCCTAGTGAGATAAGCCTCTACATCCTTACATTTGTCCTCTAGCCATCCCTGCTTAGACATTTTGCATTTCCTGTCGATCTCATTTTTGAGACGTTTGTATTCCTTTTTGCCTGCTTCATTTATTGCATTTTTATACTTTCTCCTTTCATCAATTAAATTCAGCATTTCTTCTGTTACCCAATGATTTCTACTAGCCCTCGTCTTTTTACCTACTTGATCCTCTGCTGCCTTCACTACCTCATCCCTCAAAGCTACCCATTATTCTTCTACTGTATTTATTTCCCCCATTCCTGTCAATTGTTTCCTTATGCTCTCCCTGAAACTCTGTACAACCTCTGGTTATTTTAGTTTATCCAGGTCCCATCTCCTGAAATTCCCACCTTTTTGCAGTTTCTTCATTTTTAATCTACAGGTCATTACCAATAGATTGTGGTCAGAGTCCACATCTGCCCCTGGAAATGTCTTACAATTTAAAACACGGTTCCTAAATCTCTGTCTTACCATTATATAATCTATCTGATACCTTTTAGTATCTCCAGGGTTCTTCCATGTATACAACCTTCTTTCATGATACTTAAACCAAGTGTTAGCTATGACTAAGTTGTGCTCTGTGCAAAATTCTCCCAGACGGCTTCCTCTTTCATTTCTTAGCCCCAATCCATATCCACCTACTATGTTTCCTTCTCTCCCTTTTCGCACACTCGAATTCCAGTCACCTATGACTACTAAATTTTCATCTCCCTTCATTATCTGAATAATTTCTTTTATTTCATCATACATTTCTTCAATTTCTTCGTCATCTGCAGAGCTAGTTGGCATATAAACTTGTACTACTGTAGTAGGTGTGGGCTTCGTATCTATCTTGGCCACAATAATGCATTCACTATGCTGTTTGTAGTAGCTTACCCGCATTCCTATTTTCCTATTCATTATTAAACCTACTCCTGCATTACCCCTATTTGATTTTGTGTTTATAACCCTGTAGTCACCTGGCCACAGGTCTTGTTCCTCCTGCCACCGGACTTCACTAATTCCCACTATATCTAACTTTAACCTGTCCATTCCCCTTTTTAAATTTTCTAACCTACCTGCCCAATTAAGGGATCTCACAATCCACGCTTATGCTGTTCCGGTATGTTTATGATCAATAAGCTGATGCTATATGAGTTATTTCATTATGCTACATATCTGTTAAGATGAAATTTGAAGAAGTTTCGACGAATAAGGTAAGGAATAATGAGTAGTGGTTAGGTACTCTGGTTTGTGAAGAAGGTTGTTGGAAACGAAGAATCGTACTTTAAAAGTTATGAAATGAATGTAAATGCGTGAATGTATTACAATGCCGACGAAAATTTTTTGACACTGTTATATCAATAGGATTTTGTTTCTACAGATTTGACCTGTCGTAAATACACTCCTGGAAATGGAAAAAAGAACACATTGACACTGGTGTGTCAGACCCACCATACTTGCTCCGGACACTGCGAGAGGGCTGTACAAGCAATGATCACACGCATGGCACAGCGGACACACCAGGAACCGCGGTGTTGGCCGTCGAATGGCGCTAGCTGCGCAGCATTTGTGCACCGCCGCCGTCAGTGTCAGCCAGTTTGCCGTGGCATAGGGAGCTCTATCGCAGTCGTTAAAACTGGTAGCATGCCGCGACAGCGTGGACGTGAACCGTATGTGCAGTTGACGGACTTTGAGCGAGGGCGTATAGTGGGCATGCGGGAGGCCGGGTGGACGTACCGCCGAATTGCTCAACACGTGGGGCGTGACGTCTCCACAGTACGTCGATGTTGTCGCCAGTGGTCGGCGGAAGGTGCACGTGCCCGTCGACCTGCGACCGGACCGCAGCGACGCACGGATGCACGCCAAGACCGTAGGATCCTACGCAGTGCCGTAGGGGACCGCACCGCCACTTCCCAGCAAATTAGGGACACTGTTGCTCCTGGGGTATCGGCGAGGACCATTCGCAACCGTCTCCATGAAGCTGGGCTACGGTCCCGCACACCGTTAGGCCATCTTCCGCTCACGCCCCAACATCGTGCAGCCCGCCTCCAGTGGTGTCGCGACAGGCGTGAATGGAGGGACGAATGGAGACGTGTCGTCTTCAGCGATCAGAGTCGCTTCTGCCTTGGTGCCAATGATGGTCGTATGCGTGTTTGGCGCCGTGCAGGTGAGCGCCACAATCAGGACTGCATATGACCGAGGCACACAGGGCCAACACCCGGCATCATGGTGTGGGGAGCGATCTCCTACTCTGGCCGTACACCTCTGGTGATCGTCGAGGGGACACTGAATAGTGCACGGTACGTCCAAACCGTCATCGAACCCATCGTTCTACCATTCCTAGACCGGCAAGGGAACTTTCTGTTCCAACAGGACAATGCACGTCCGCATGTATCCCGTGCCACCCAACGTGCTCTAGAAGGTGTAAGTCAACTACCCTGGCCAGCAAGATCTCCGGATCTGTCCCCCATTGAGCATGTTTGGGACTGGATGAAGCGTCGTCTCACGCGGTCTGGACGTCCAGCACGAACGTTGGTCCAGCTGAGGCGCCAGGTGGAAATGGCATGGCAAGCCGTTCCACAGGACTACATCCAGCATCTCTACGATCGTCTCCATGGGAGAATAGCAGCTGCATTGCTGCGAAAGGTGGATATACACTGTACTAGTGCCGACATTGTGCATGCTCTGTTGCCTGTGTCTATGTGCCTGTGGTTCTGTCAGTGTGATCATGTGATGTATCTGACCCCAGGAATGTGTCAATAAAGTTTCCCCTTCATGGGACAATGAATTCACGGTGTTCTTATTTCAATTTCCAAGAGTGTATTTCGGTAAGGAAGTTAAGTGACCACCTTCACGTAATGCATCGTGGGCACCCAGCTGCGCGACAGACGCCTGGAAAAAAGTCATTAGTGTGCGCCTTCCAGAGGCACAGGTGGAGAAAAAAAAGAGGCTATTATCCTCGCTATTGACATTCCTTTGTAGGAAGCATCGTAAATACGACACCCTCAAACTTGAAAACATGATTACACTGTAGAGTTTTTAATTTATGACATTTACTGAAATGAAATGATGAGAAACATTTCATATCTATTGTCTTGCTAGTTGGAAGATTGTTTACTGCATTATGAAATGCCTTATGGCTAGCGAATGATGCTTCACGCCTTGCTTTGCCTATTTTGTTTAATATCTAGTTTCTAGCTGAACTGCAGCATTGGTTAAAATAAAATTTAATAGGTGTACTAATATAGTTATTTTATGCCTACAGATCCAGTAAAAAAATAATTTTATGATCTACTTCCAAGAAAATGAGGGAACATAAATAGACATTTCCCTTCACAGGAACTGCATAAATAATTTTTTTTTTTTTACAATTTGGTAACATGTCTGCTAGAGTAAGTTCTTATGATGCATCACCCTAGTGTTAAGATGTTACATAGGTATTAAACATGGCCATTTTTACTGTAATATTTTTTCTGCCTGAGCTATGTCATGTTTAGATATAAGTTATTGCATTTGCTGCTGCTGTTTGCCAGGCATAGTGCTACTGAATTTCACTTTGTATTACTCTGTTAAGCCAGTTTTATTACTGATTTATTTTTCTTGTTGCTGCACATTGCCTTATTTTAGTTTTAATATTGCAATTGCTTTGCTAATTTATATTTTTTGCTGCTTGCTTTGTCAATTTCCATTTTTTTGTCATTGCTGTTTGTGTTAATTGTTTTGTGCTGCTGCATTGCCTCGTCCCTTAGTTTAGCATCTGAGCTCAGTAGATTTAAGTTAGCTTAAGATGAGGTTGGCTATATAAGAGAACGAGCTGTGATGAATTGGAAGAAATGAATTGAGAAGCTATAAGATAAAGGTTTGGCCAAAAAAGTATTTTGAAAGAGGATATGAACAAAAAAGTAGGTTTTAGGGGCAACAGATTTAGCTAGGATCTTCTTGGAGATAAATGATGAGGTAAGATAATGCAATATAAATAATGAGGTAACAAATATGTGAACATATAAATACAGAAAGCATGCTTGGATAGGATTTTTTTGGTGGTAACAAATGTTGAAATGAGACGAAAGATCTATGGAAAGAAGTTTTGGGTTGGACTGCAGTACCAAATGTTACACTGAAAACAAACACCGCCCTTTCCTCTTGTGTTATTCTTCTATGTGTTTGTGTACCCTTGTATATTTGTGTTTTTCCTGTCTGTATGTGTTCAGCTAATACTATTTATGTTGTAGAATGTTTCTAGTACTAAGCTACATTCACAATGACGAGGAATACTGTTATCCTCAAATATAATTTGCATTTATAATATGTTATTTTCTTTGTAAAGATATTTGCAGACATTATTAATTCTGTTCTGTTTCAATTCTCATATGTGAAATTAATGTTTCAAAAACTATTCTTATTATTTTATATATCTACTTATGTCATAATTCCTGTAACACTGATGTATATGTTTATTTCTATTCTTTTGTAAAGCCTGTATTACCACAAATGTTATCTGTATTGTTATGTTCTTTAATGATATATTTTGTACCTTTGTTATTGTATTCTCATGTTATAATATTGTAATTGACACCAGTTCAGCAAATTAAGTAACTTGTAAGCATTCATTTCACTGCACACATTTCTGTTGGTCATAGTATATGCACAACATGTAAAAAAAAAGAGGACTTTTAGTGCTCCCACGTATGTTGTTAAGTCAGCAAGGGACTGGTTAACAGCATTGCTGGTTCTAAGGACAATTCCAAAAACCACAAGTGGTGGTTTATGGACTTGCTATATTCTCTGCAAGACTCTTCGATGGTGATTGTGCACCTGCACAGTCGCAACAGTTGGCTGCTAGCCATCTCTACAAGGACTACAGTGGGTCTACACCTTTGATGACTCACCAATACCACTATTTCTACAAGGACTGCAGTGGGTCTGCACCTCTGATGGCCCACCAATACCATAATCTCTACCAGGACTACAGTGGCTCTGCTCTGTGATGACCTACCTACCAATATTCTTCAAAACTTCGTATGACTCTGCTGTGAGTTTGCTCTGTTATGGACCATTTCCTGTCTGCATTTCAAGAGTCAGCACTGTCTTTCTGTTGGAAGGAGAACACTACTTCTTCAAGAGTGCATGGAAATCCACTACTTCCGTGTGCATTTTCTTTTACTGCTCAGACTTTGAGAAAAACACTGCAATTTTACTGTGATGAACGATCAGGACTGTCTTTATAGACTGTGAGAAAATTTTAGCTTTTGACCAACATTATATCAATAAGTGTGTGCACTTGATTTCTTTGTTATTGTAACTGTGAAAAATTTTAACAAATATATATTTGCCAGTGCCCAAAACAATTTGTAAATTTTTTTGTGGAGAGCATGGGGGCTATGTAAGTAGGCTGTTTAGGTTTTCTTATTGGTAACGCCACGTAGCGCTCTGTATGAAAATCACTGGCTGTGCTGTGGCTAGTTTGTATTGTTGTCTGCCATTGTAGTGTTGGGCAGCTGGATGTGAACAGCGCATAGCGTTACGCAGTTGGAGGTGAGCCGCCAGCAGTGGTCGATGTGGGGAGAGAGATGGCGGAGTTTTGAAATTTGTAAGACTGGATGTCATGAACTGCTATATACATTATGATTTTTGAACAATATTAAGGTAAATACATTGTTTTTTCACTATCAAAATCTTTCATTTGCTAACTGTGCCTATCAGTAGTTAGTGCCTTCAGTAGTTTGAATCTTTTATTTAGCTGGCAGTAGTGGCGCTCGCTGTATTGCAGTAGTTCGAGTAACGAAGATTTTTGTGAGGTAAATGATTTGTGAAACGTATAGGTTAATGTTAGTCAGGGCCATTATTTTGTAGGGATTATTGAAAGTCAGATTGCGTTGCGATAAAAAAAATATTGTTTGTCAGTTTAAGCAGAGTCATGTATAATTTTTCTAAGGGGACGTTTCACCACACACCGTCCACGACAGCATCAACACGACGAAGAAAGGCACAGTGCCGGAAAGCTACACTAACGACCAGGGCAGGTAACTGGGGCGTTAATGGCCAGCAGGCAGAAAATAACCGCTGGTGCACTTCACTGTTAAGTAACAGTCAGTTTAATAATTAATCACAGTATAGGAAGATGGCTGCAAGATTTCACCGACTACAACACATCATACGTTCTCACTCTTGCAACTAGTGCCCCTCGATCCAACAGCGCGTACACGCTGCCAGCGGTCCCAGCCTGGCTGCCAGCTGTCCCAGCCTGGCTCTGCGCCGCGAAGAATTCCTCGCTGCTCCATCCCAACCGACTGATTCAATCCAGCATGCTGACAGCATTAAAATAACTGCTCAGTCAAAACCACACGAGCTACACATGGTTCCGCAAAACACTTCCACAAACAACTCGAACAATACTAAAACCAGTCACTGTGGAACAACTAGGAGGAATCACAAGTCGACACACACAGAGAACCCGGAAGTGGTCGGCGACCAAATACACGTCGTCCGATGAGACGACCGACCGAACGACCGACCAAGGTCGTCCTCACTGAAATCATGTGTGCCGGCAACGGTCGGGCGAGTCATGACTGTCCGGATCTCGCTGCTGCTCCGTCCCCCCTGAACTCTCGACACACAACGACGCGGAAGTACTATCGGTCGCTCCAAAGATAGTACGACAATGCTCTTATCGATAAGCGCTGCTGCTGCCACTCACGGGCAGGCCAGCCAGCAACTTAGTGACGCCAGTAAATCCTATAAGTAATGAGACGGCAATACCGCCAAGACAAGATGTGAAGGGATTAGTGTTCATTGGGCTGTCGTAGCAATATTGAACATTGTAATCCCCAAATCCTCGAAAAATAAGCGAAAAATATACCTATTCAAAAAATCAGATGACAATCCACTTGACACCTTCCTGAGAGACAATCTCCACTCATTCCAAATTAAAAATATAATTGTAGACCAGATGTGGCTTAAATTCAAAGAAATAGTATCGGCGGCAGTTGAGAGATTTATACCAAATAAATTAACAAACGACGGAGTTGATCCTCCTTGGTACACAAAACGAGTTACAACACTGTTGCAGAAACAACGAAACAAACATACCAAATTTAAACAGTCGTAAAATCCCCAAGATTATCGATCTTTTACAGTAGCTCGAAATCTAGCGTGGACGTCAATGCAAGGTGCCTATAACAGTTTCCACAACGAAACTTTGTCTCGAAACCTGTCAGAAAATCCAAAGAGATTCTGGTCGTATGTGAAGTATGTTAGCGGCAAGAAACAATCAATGCCTTCTCTGCACGATAGCAATGGATATACTTTGGAAGACAGTGCTGGCAAAGCAGAGTTACTAAGCACAGCCTTCCGAAATGCCTTCACAAAAGAAGGCGAAGTTAATATTCCAGAATTCGAATCGAGAACAGCTGCCAACATGAATAACGTAGAAGTAAATATCCTTGGAATAGTGAAGCAACTTAAAGCACTTAATAAAAGCAATTCTTCTGGTCCAGACTGTATACCAATTAGGTTCCTTTCGGAGTATGCTGATGCATTAGCTCCATACTTAACAACCATATACAACTGTTCGCTCGACGAAAGATCCGTACCCAAAGACTGGAAAGTTGCACAGGTCACACCAATATTCAAGAAAGGTAGCAGGAGGAATCCACTAAAATACAGGTCCATATCGTTAACGTCGATATTCAGGAGGATGTTAGAACATATATTGTGTTGGAACATAATGAATTACCTCGAAGAAAACTGTCTATTGACACCCATCAACATGGGTTTAGAAAACATTGTTTTCATCGGCCATCCTCTTCTGCGCGTCGTTGCACATGATTCAATGAAGCAATCATTCGATTGCCATTCGCTTGTCTGTTGTTTAGGCACCTACCAACATGAAACCTTCCGTTGTCCTAAGGACCCATGAATGATAATATAGACACTCCCATACGAAATGCCAAGGCCCTGGTAAATTCGCTAAGGTCCACACGCCTATCTGCTTTCGCCATCTCATTGCCATGCAGATCTTCAAGGCCCTTTGTGAACTCATAGCACCTCCTCCTCCCCCTGTTCCTCGTACTTCTGAAAGCGAGACACTTTTCCCCATATGGGTTGCATTTCCCTGTGGATTTCGATGGACGCTCGTCCCAGCTCCGTAAGAAACGAGTCACACGCTCTTACTCATACGCCATAGACGTGTGAGGCACAACCGCCATCTTCAGCAAGTGATGGCAGCACCGTGAGGCGTAAGTACTGGTACTGGCAGATAAAGCTGTTGTGCCGCTTCAAGAAAAATCAACCGCTAGGAACAGATATGTTCACTTTGCATTTGCAGCCGTAATCTGACTAGGAAAAATAGGAGCAAAGAGTTCTGATTTCCCTTCGTAATATATTTAGATAAGCAGCAGTACAGCTGGTAGTTCTAAAATCAAACACATATGCATGTAAACGTCAAATTTAATTTTTACTGAATAAGTACTAGTCATTATAGAAACTATTGCCACGTTCTTATATACTGTATGTGCTCAATTTCGTTGTTAAAAAGCTGTCAAGTCTGTCCTCGCGGAAAACGAAACAGAGCAGAGATACAGTATTTTTCATTGGTGTCTTCATAATTCGATACATGTGTCAGTGGTGTATACAATATTTATATAACTATCGGCAAAGGAGGGCCTCGAAATTTTAACAGAAACTAGTCCATTGCAGACAGTGTGACATAACAGCAAATGCATCTGCAGACTTAGGTAGGACTGAGGGAAGTTGTTTATTGAATTTGGATGTAAATTATTAAAATATGTAACTGTGCGTAACGATGCACGGTGACTGAAGTTAGGACTCGATGCAAATAACACGGAAAGCGTAGTAAAAATAGCCCTTCCGATTTCGCATCTTACTCTGAAATAATAGGTACTACGCTTTAGATACTAATCTGTAAACGTTTCACATCACGAAAACAATGAGAACCAGAAGAATTTCAAACAACGACCTGACCAATTAATTAACCAACAGACTGATCAGCACAACAAGGAATTCTTGGACAACTTTAACAATACTTTCCAAACATTTAAATGAAATATAAATATAATTAAACATTGTCTGTTCTCAAGTGGTTAAGCAAACCCTTATTTATCATTGTAATTATCGTTCAAGAAGTATGCAGAGGTATCCATACCTCACTCATGGCACTGTAGCCAGTCACTGTGTTTTCTTTCCACGGATATAGGCTTGTTTCCCAAGCATTCACTCTCACTCCCTTCTCCTTAGTACCACTTAGGGTTATATAGAGCACTTGCCCCCTATGTTTAACATGATTATAAGCCTAGGTTGTTTTACTGTCGAAAACAAATCACTCACTTTAAGGTTCGTCCAGACATTTAGCGTGTTTTTTAGGTCCATTATTGGTTTTGCTTTTCGTAATATTTATAGCTTTATATGTTATAAGTAGTTCAGTGTTAACCACCGTTGGATAATATTAATCAAATGTTATCGACATGGTTATCAACGTCATGTATACAATTTTTTATCAGCTGAATAACTGAGTTCTGCATTTTAATTTCTAATAACCACAATCTTTTCTTTTCTTTTCTTTAGATGACTAGGCGCTCCCATAACCCCCTCCGTCCTCACTCTTCCTCCTTTTAGCTGCTGGTAACATACAGTATTTTTACCCTAGTCGACTTTAGGTCCATAGAGCTAGATTGTGAACTGGTAATCGTTTCATTGCATTCTGTACAGTCCTTAAAATTTTTTACACTTGGTGTACTAAACTCTTATTATCACATTTCTGTGTATGTATCTTCATGTGATAGCTTCTTATGTTGTTGCTTCTCGGTGCTATATCTGGCAGAGTCGTGTATCATTAGTGGCCTTCAGGCCTATGAATGTATCCTATTTCAGTTTTAAGATGGAGTTTTATATCTGCAAGGGTTGTCCAGAAAGTAATGCACCGCATTTTTTTTTCTCGGCCGAAACTAATACTACGAATGCGAAACGTTACGTATGTATTACTTGCAGTCTCCTAAGTGAGCGCGCCAAGTTTCCGTCACTTCCGACAGATATCGTATCTGCAAGACAGTTTCAAACTGGCGTCTGTAGGTGATGTACGTTGCAAGCAACGTGCCGTCATTGAATTTCTCACTACAAAGGAAGAAACTGTGGGGAATATTCACAAACGCTTGTGCAAAGTCTATGGAGCATCTGCTGTGGAAGAAGTATAGGTAGCGGCTGGGCACGAAGGGCGAGGTCATCAGAAGGCGTTCGGTGGATCTCCACGATTTGGAGCGGTCATGGGAGACCATCCATGGCTGTCATTCATGACATGTTGCAGCGTGCTTCCACTTGTTTGGGCCATTAAAGGATGCCATTGATGAAAGAGATTTTGAGGACGATGAGAAGGTGATTCACGCAATAAAGCAGTGGCTCCGCCACCAGGACAAGGATTGGTACCGACGGGGCATACAAGCCTGCTTCCGCGCTGGAGGAAGGCCATAGAATGGGATGGAGGTTAGGTGGAGAAATGGGGTGTGCAGATAAAACACTATTCGTTCGATTGTGTAGTTTACATTATGTTCAATAACGAACTGTTGAAGAAAAAAATGCGGTCCATTACTCTCTGAACAACCCTTGTATTAGTAAAGCATCATTTGTGTAAATTCCTCACATCTGGGCGCCGTGCAATGGTTGGGCCGCATGAACCTTTCGCAGCTGTTAGAAACGTAGAATGATGTTATAGATGCCAAATACATCATCAATTGTACACTGTAACGTCACTGAAATTGTGCACCTTGTCGCCATCTTGCTGTTCTAACCCCTTTTATGTCGTTATATAAATTATACTTGTGTGTATGGTCATTGTTTTGTAATTTTCATTCTTATTCATCGTCTGGTAACGTTAAATATTTCAACTGTTTACGTCTAAGTAAAATAAAGAACTTCTTTTTTTTTCCTTTTGCTCACTTCTTCCTCGATCTGGAAACGCATTTCCTGCTATGAGACACTTTTCGCACGGAACGTAATTTTGTTAAAATATCGGGTCTCTAATATGTTAATAGTAATAAAGATATGTTACATATACATCTCTGAAACTTTTTTCATCAGTCTTCTGAATGGTTTGATGGGTCCCGCCACGAATTTCTCTCCTGTGCCAACCTCTTCATCTAGGAATAGCACTTGCAGCCTACGTTTTCAGTTATTTGTTGGATATATTCCAATCTCTGTCTTCCTGTTTTTGACCTCTACAGCTTCCTCTATTACCATGCCCTACTATACTGTCCCTTCTCCTTATCAGGGTTTTCCACACATTCCTTTCCTCTCCGATTCCTCGCAGAAATTCCTAATTTTTACCTTATCAGTCCACCTAATTTTCAACATTTGTCTATTGCACCACATCTCAAATGCTTCGATTCTCTCCTGTTCCAGTTTTCCCACAGTCCATGTTTCACTACCATACAATGCCGTACACCAGACGTAGGTCGAAAAATCCTATGAACGTGTCTTGATTTTTCGTTACTCTTGCTTCCATTATTAACCGCAATGTCAGAATTGCCTCTCTCGTGCCTTTACCTTACCTAAAGCCAAACTGATCGTCATCTAGAGCATCCTCAATTCTCTTTTCCATTCTTCTGTATATTACTCTTGTAAACAACTTGGATGTATGACCTGTTAAGCTGATTGTGTGATAATCTCGCACTGTTCAGCTCTTTCAGTGTTCGGAATTCTGTGGGTGATGCTTTTCCGAAAGTCAGTTGGTATGACGCCAGTTTCATACATTATACACACCAACGGGAATAGTCGTTTTGTTGCCACTTCCCCCAATGATTTTAGAAATTCTTATGGCATGTTATCTCTCCCTTCTGCCTTATTTGATCTTAAGTCTTTCAAAGCTCTTTTAAACTCTTATTCTAATACTGGATCCCCTATCTCTTCTAAATCGACTCCTGTTTCTTCTTCTATTACATCAGACAAATCTTCCCATTATAGAGGCTTTCAATGTATTCTTTCCACCTACCTGCTCTCTCATCTGCATTTAACACTAGAATTCTCTTTGCACTCTTAATGCCGTCACCCTTGCTTTTAGTGTCACCAAAGGTTGTTTTGACTTACCTGTATGGTGAGTTTGTCCTTCCGACAATCATTTCTTTTTCGACGTCTTCACATTTTTTTCTGCAGCCATTTCGTCTTAGCTTCCCTGCACTTCCTATTTATTTCATTCCTCAGCGACTTGTACTTCTGTATTCATGAGTTTCCTGGAACATTTTTTTTTACTTTCTCCTTTCATCGATCAATTGAAGTATTTCTTCTCTTAACCATGGTTTCTTCGCAGTTATCTTCTTTGTACCTATGTTTTTCTTCCAAACTTCTGTTCTGACCCTTTTTTATACATGTCCATTTCGCTTTAACTGTACTGCCTACTGAGCTATTCCTCACTGCTGTATCTGTAGCCTTAGAGAACTTCAACCGTATCTCGTCATTCCTTAGTACTCCCGTATCCCCCTTTTTTGAGTATTGATTCTTCATGACTAATCTCTTAAACTTCAGCCTACTCTTCATCACTACTATACTGTGATCTGAATCTATATCTGCTCCTTGGTGTGCCTTACAATCCAGTATCTGATTTCGGAATCTCTGTTTGACCATGATGTAATCTAACTGAAATCTTCCCGTATCACCCGGTCTTTTCCAAGTATACCTCCTCCTCTTGTGATTCTTGAACAGAGTATTCGCTATTACTAGCTGAAGTATGTTACAGAACTCAATTAAACTTTCTCCTCTCTCATTCCTTGTCACAAGTCCATATTCTCGAGTAACTTTTTCTTCTACTCCTTCCCCTACAACTGCATTCCAGTCCCCCATTATTATTAAATGTACGTCTCCCTTTACATACTGTATTACCCTTTGAGTATCCTCACACACTTTCTCTATCTCTTCATCTTCAGCTTGAGACGTCGGCATGTATACCTGAACTATCGTTGTCGGTGTTGGTTTACTGTCGATTCTGATAAGAATAGCCCTGTCATTGAACTGTTCACAGTAACACACTCTCTGCCCTACCTTCCTATTCATAACGAATCCTACTCCCGTTATACCATTTTCTGCTGCTGTTGATGACTGACCAGAAATCATTGTCTTCTTTCCACTTCACTTCACTTCACTGACCCCTGCCATATCTAGACTGAGCCTTTGCATTTCCCTTTTCAGATTTTCTAGTTTATCTGCCACGTTCAAGCTCCTGACATTCCACGCCCCGACTCGTAGAACGTTATCCTTCCGTTGATTATTCAATCTTTTCCTCATAGTAACCTCCCCCTTGCCAGTCCCCTCCTGGAGATCCGAATGGGGGACTATTCCGGAATCTTTTGCCAATGGAAAGAGCATCATGACACTTCTTCAACTACAGGCCACATGTCCTGTGGATACACGTTACGTGTCTTTAATGCAGTGGTATCCATTGCCTTCTGCATCCTCATACCGCTGACTATTGCTGATTCTTCCGCCTTTAGGAGCAATTTCCCACCCCCAGGACAAGAGTGCCCTGAACCTTTGTCCGCTCCTCCGCCCTCTTTGACAAGGCCGTTGATAGAATGAGGGTGACTTCTTACGCCGGAAGTCTTTGGCCGCCAATGCTGAAACATGCATCGACTTGTATTTCTTCCTTGGTATAGGGCTGTTTTGGCTATAATTGCCATTGTCAAACTGTCAGCGAATAACACATAGGATTTTATCATCATTTGCATAAATTTTACGTATTTACAGATTGTGGCTATGTGGTGTGTGTATTTGTTGGTACTTACGTTTAGTATTCTTGACCTTGATATCATAAAAGTGCCAACAAACTGTCAGAGATACAGATCACAAAATTACAGATAGCAGTTTAACAAGCGACAGTAGCTCTTGATGTGATAGAAGTCAGAAATAGTTAAACGTGGGTACCAACATGCCATATCCGTAACATGAAACCACAAAATATTTAAGCAAATAGTGACAAAAATTTTTGTAGTATTCGCAGATACTTTGACAATGGTAACTGTCGCCAAAATAGGCCTATCCTAATAAACTTGCTGCTGTTTTTGATCTAGTACTTGAGAATGGTCTATGCGCAAATTGGCCGGTCATGTAACATTAAATAAAGTAAACCAGTGTAAACAGATGAGGTGAAACTGAGGTGGAATAGTCTCAATGTTCTTCAACATAATATATATGTAACACGTAGGCTGCAATTTCAATACATTAGGTACACAACCAGTAGGTTAAAGTTTCATTTTCATCCACAACCAACATTTTCCTGCTAATCAATTTTAAATTCCATTTTGTTGCGCACGACGTTGCTGAGCAGTAAAGTCTTTTCGAAAAGGACCCCCGCTACAGTGCTCATTTGATCGTCAAGTATGAAGCGTTTGTCATATTTCGCCGGTAATACCACTTTACAATGCTTTATAGTGAAAGCTGTTTGTAACTTCGTTAGAACTTTACACTGAGCAGTAGATTTATCAGTATTATTTAATACACATACGCGATAATCATCAATGGTTAATTCCATAGCCGATGAACGTTTCACGCACTTAAGTCTCCACGTGATCCATTGCGTGTCAGTTTTGAGGATGCGCTCTTTTGCTCTCAGTCCTTTATGTTCTATGATAAGGACCGTCGATAATTTATCCTTCATTAAACCCACTTTTTATTGGCGCTTTGGATGTTATAATTGTTTATCAGGATAACCAGAAGACTCAAACCGCCAGAAGACTCAAACCGCCTATAACATCATACATTTTTATTACGCTACATACACTCCTGGAAATGGAAAAAAAGAACACATTGACACCGGTGTGTCAGACCCACCATACTTGCTCCGGACACTGCGAGAGGGCTGTACAAGCAATGATCACACGCACGGCACAGCGGACACACCAGGAACCGCGGTGTTGGCCGCCGAATGGCGCTAGCTGCGCGGCATTTGTGCACCGCCGCCGTCAGTGTCAGCCAGTTTGCCGTGGCATACGGAGCTCCATCGCAGTCTTTAACACTGGTAGCATGCCGCGACAGCGTGGACGTGAACCGTATGTGCAGTTGACGGACTTTGAGTGAGGGCGTATAGTGGGCATGCGGGTGGCCGGGTGGACGTACCGCCGAATTGCTCAACACGTGGGGCGTGAGGTCTCCACAGTACATCGATGTTATCGCCAGTGGTCGGCGGAAGGTGCACGTGCCCGTCGACCTGGGACCGGACTGCAGCGACGCACGGATGCACGCCAAGACCGTAGGATCCTACGCAGTGCCGTAGGGGACCGCACCGCCACTTCCCAGCAAATTAGGGACACTGTTGCTCCTGGGGTATCGGCGAGGATCATTCGCGACCGTCTCCATGAAGCTGGGCTACGGTCCCAGACACCGTTAGACCGTCTTCCGCTCACGCCCCAACATCGAGCAGCCCGCCTCCAGTGGTGTCGCGACAGGCGTGAATGGAGGGACGAATGGAGAAGTGTCGTCTTCAGCGATGAGAGTCGCTTCTGCCTTGGTGCCAATGATGGTCGTATGCGTGTTTGGCGCCGTGCAGGTGAGCGCCACAATCAGGACTGCATACGACCGAGGCACACAGTCCCAACACCCGGCATCATGGTGTGGGGAGCGATCTCCTACACTGGCCGTACACCTCTGGTTATCGTCGAGGGGACACTGAATAGTGCACGGTACATCCAAACCGTCATCGAACCCATCGTTCTACCATTCCTAGACCGGCAAGGGAACTTGCTGTTCCAACAGGACAATGCACGTCCGCATGTATCCCGTGCCACCCAACGTGCTCTAAAAGGTGTAAGTCAACTACCCTGACCAGCAAGATCTCCGGATCTGTCCCCCATTGAGCATGTTTGGGACTGGATGAAGCGTCGTCTCACGCGGTGTGTACGTCCAGCACGAACGCTGGTCCAACTGAGGCGCCAGGTGGAAATGGCATGGCAAGCCGTTCCACAGGACTACATCCAGCATCTCTACGATCGTCTCCATGGGAGAATAGCAGCCTGCATTGCTGCGAAAGGTGGATATACACTGTACTAGTGCCGACATTGTGCATGCTCTGTTGCCTGTGTCTATGTGCCTGTGGTTCTGTCAGTGTGATCATGTGATGTATCTGACCCCAGGAATGTGTCAATAAAGTTTCCCCTTCCTGGGACAATGAATTCACGGTGTTCTTATTTCAGTTTCCAGGAGTGTATGTCTGTGTCTGTGTAATACATTTCAGTGTTTCTTGTCTCACATTTATTCAACGTATACTGCCAATAGAAATCTACACGAAGAGTCTTCCTTACTATTAATAGAACTCTACACGAAGAATCTTCCTTTCTTTCTTCTTTACATCACAATATTCCTAGGGAATACCCTACGTCACATGATGTGACGTTTGCTGTTTCATTTCGTTGGCAGTTAGCGTGATTGCCATCTTTTGAAACAGATTGTGGGTTGTTTCACGTGTCTTTCCGCGACATGATGTTACTTCCATTATGATTCAAAACTGTAAGGTTTCAGAGACAATGAGAAGGCCGCGAAGATACCGTTGGAGAAAATAATGAAACTTAACTCACTTTGTCAAAGGGAGTCTAGACGAAACTAGTCCTTATCGCCTGCCTGTAAACTAAGAAAATATGTGGTGTTCATTTCTCACTACGAATTAATGCGAAAAAGTTGTGTGCCACTGGTTGTGTCTCTGGCGAAGGAGAAGAGCCACGGTGTCTCAGTGTCAATGTGGAGGACATGTCAGCACTGCATACATGTGTCTTTGTAACACACGGACTCGTAGTGTAGCGTTAGATGGAGCTGGATTCTGTTGTCATTTGCGGAGACAAAAGCGTAAGTCTCGTATAGCTTGGTGGAGTTACAAATACACGAAAGTCGGAGAAGAAAGTCTGTACTCTTCCAGTTTCTTTGTAAACTATGGGCTGAAACGACGGTATTAAACAAATTCTCGTTCAGTTCGGCTCGACGAAGGAAAGTGTGCACACAGATGAGAAAGAAACACTGTTCCATGTTACGTTTTGTGGAGACGAGTGTAATGTACACATCTATCTAATAAAAGTGTACTGATCTCTACAAGTTAGGTGGCAAGCACAACACATCAAACACCTCGCCGCAGTGTATACTGGATGAGTTCCAGGAACGCGCACATGTTACGCTAAAGTGGACGCACCTGTTTGTTGCTACCAGTCAGCCTACATCAGCGACGCTACAGCCTGTAAACTCATCTTTCTTACCTTTAGACGTTGTGCGCCTGCTGGTGGCACATGCAAAAAATTTCAATGAAATGATGGTTTACCGAAGAGGTTCGTTATCCAGAAAGTGGGTAACCAACGTGACTAGCAGAAACAGACTATTTCGTTGAGGCCCTGTGTTCCTCGGTTAATTTTTTTTTGTTATTAGTATCATATTCAGATCAAAGATAGACGTGCACCATACCGGAATTCAAGGAGCTTCGCAAAAGCCACTAATTCCGAGTAACCGCCTTCCCAATAAACTCTTTATGGCCTAACGACCGAATTGGGACGTAACTGGATGGGTGATCTTTATACACATATTCCAAGACGCCTGTACAGAATAATCGCGCGGGACTTTATACTTGAAACACTAGCATATTTCTGATACTGTGAAGCACCATTCCACTACTCTTAAATTTATCCACTCAACCGTGACCAAGAACAAAATCCGTTATTATCTGCCGCAACAGTAAGAAGATACACAGCAAGATAGTAAGCATAGCTCTACTTACGAGAGAGATTGTGAGATATAATACAGTAATACGATAGTAGCTTTGTTCGTTTGATCTAACCAAGTCTAAATTTGTAGCTATTGTCACCACTCAAAATAACATTTTTGCGCACCAACCACAATCTAGCTGCCTGTTAATGGCTTTACTTTGGAACATCCAATGGCTATCAGTAAAGCTTATTACGCATCAGAGATTAAACTGCCTGCAGCGACATGGTATGCTCTCAGCCAATCCCCATCATGGTCTGCCAAAACAAGGGGGTGATACTCCTATTTACAAACTTTCCTCGCCCTGTGATATCAAATATATCACTTTTCATAACATCTGTAGTAAAACTACTTTTATTAGTATCAGCAATGACTTCCGTTTATGTTTAATCAGAATCACTCTGTACCTTTTTCTCTCAAAATGTATTTTTATTGACGAGGTATTTATTTACCCAAACCAGCTGGGACATGGACATGTCTATTCTGCTCTTGCGAAGGAATGAATTTCCTCTAACTGCCATCTTAAGAAGAACTCCTAGGCCAACCTTCTAGAACTTTCAACACGTCTCCTAATCTCCTTTCTGGCATCTGGCTTCCCTCCTCTTTAGCAAATTCGTGTCTTCACAGCCATCCTGCATCATCTTGAGTAGTAATGGCTAAACCTGGCTGCCGCTCACCTCCCTGTCTCTGATGCTCTGCTCGATTAAATATCACGTAACCCTCTAACCAAACATCTAATCTGAATTTAGGGTGCATCAATAAATTGTAAAATTCCAGCCACAAATTTTACAACATGTTATATAATATGTTGTAAATATGTTACACTTTTATTCAGGTTATGTTATTACACAAGATTATTTTCGGAAATGAGTGTGGATAGGGAAATAGTACGTTACTGCCACATCTCAAGAAGTTGGTTTATTCTTACAGAGGCAGTAACTGTAACCTGTTACTCTTTCTTTCGAAAACAAAAAAAAAAAAAGAGTAGGGAACAGTACTCTGAATCTCAAACTATTCTAAAATGAGTCGCTTGTTTATAATTTGTTTGACGGGCCTATAGTGCTACCGTGTTTTCTTGAACTTTTGTCATAAGCTTTATAGCTTGCAGTAGTACATAGTTATTCTTTGATAGGATCCACGCTGACAGATTACAGTATATCGTTATTCTTTGATACGAACCGCATTGACAGCTTAATTATCTTCTAGGAACTTCTCCTACTTATGGTCCAACCCTCTTTGTTCTAGGGCCAAAAAGCAGATTTGTTATCATAATAGAAGCAACGATGACAGACGTTAAACTTTTTTCTTAAGAATAAGAATTCAATTAATGCTTTAAGACCGGTGGATGTCCACGAAGATCGAGTGACTGGAGCCCCTAGGAAGAGTAATTATGTACTATGACAACTTTATTTATATGTTTGCAATATACATTGAACCTTAGTGCTGAATTACTGTTCGTTACAATTAGATAAAATGTATGTACTCTTGTTTGCTTCAATCTCAGTTGTAACTAATACTACATATATATTGATACATTAATTCCAGGAATTAATTTCGTGCGGTTTACTAGTGAAAAGTCATAACAAGTGTCGGATAGTTGTCCACATTCGTTGAAGTCTTTATTTTCAAATTAACTACAGGATAAACAGACCATTGTTCCTCTGAAGCAACTTACCATTGATCATCCGTATTTCTAAAGGTAAACTATTCAAATGGTTCAAATGGCTCTGAGCACTATGGGACTTAACACCCTAGAACTTAGAACTACTTAAACCTAACTAACCTAAGGACATCGCACAACACCCAGTCATCACGGGGCAGAGAAAATCCCTGACTCCACCGGGAATCGAACCCGGGAACCCTGGAGCGGGAAGCGAGAACGCTACCGCACGAGCACGAGCTGCGGACGGTAAACTATTGTCTGGAACATGTAGCAGTTGTGCGGAAGTATGAACTTCACTAAATCAATAAGATCATAATCTATGTGATTTTAATATTTTAGTAGGATATTCATTTTAAGGTAAGTTTCTTTGATTGGTGCGTCTACAGTATCAAAATACCGAAGTTAACTTTATACTGCATTACACTTCCAGCCGCTTAAGCTTTCACAATCTAGTTATTCGAATACTAGCTGCAGGAAGTACCTATCCTGTGTAACGTGAACTACTACTGCTACTACTACGAGCCTTCCTTATTTCATTCCTAAACAACATGTTTCATTGCAGATTAACGAGGAAAACGAATTAAACTCAAAAATGTGAAAAATGAGTTACTGATAGCAACAACTGCAAGTAAGAATGTTCTGTGTACTGGAAAATTAACTAAGACCGTCATTTTTGTAGTTAAGAAGCCATGAAACCTTCACAATACATGAATTCCATTTGACACATTTTGTGTTCAGAAAAAAAAGAAAGAAAGACACTTAAATACACCTTTGTCAGATATATATACAAGCAGAAGGATTTTAATCAAAATGGTTCAAATGGCTCTGAGCACTATGGGACTCAACATCTGCGGTCATCAGTCCCCTAGAACTTAGAACTACTTAAACCTAACTAACCTAAGAACTTCACACACATCCATGCCCGAGGCAGGATTCGAACCTGCGACCGTAGCAGTCGCGCGGTTCCGGACTGAGCGCTGATTTTAATCCATGATCGATTATGTGAGTGACCAGGACAGAAGTGATCTGTGTTGTTTGTCGATGCAATGATTAATTTGCGTCATTTTCAGAAAGATTAAGAGGAAGATTTACGTGTAGAGGGAGGTAACTGATGCCGCTAGCTAAGAAAAAATGTATAAGATAATTGGTGGTAAGCAGAACATCTTATTCGTGATAGTCAACAGAAAATAAATGTGTAGATTACATTGTCTCCGTTTCTAACTTAACATTTCATTCTCATAGTAGTGTTTTTTTCCTTTAAATGCATATGGTCTTGACGATGGGAACTCATTATCGCTCGAGTGAAAACAGACGGAGATTTCACACGCTCCGGAGAAACTGCCATTCACTCAGAAGGCAGCTCCTGCGCTGTCAGACTACACTTTCAGGGATTATCCTCGCAGCTAAGTCTCCGCAGACAAAGAGCGGCGAAATGGAGTACTGCTGGTACTATAGCAGAACAGAAAACCCCTGGTGCAACGGATGAGAACTCTGTTTGTTAGTACCCGTCGGGCGGAGTCCTCAGCTGTCCATTTGCCGTTTTCCTGCAGTGTTTGGTCTCCAGACATGTTTCTTCAAGTAAAACAAGTATCCACTCATGCGTCTGCAAGTTTCCTAGCTTTGCCCTTCCCGTGGGAAAGCTGTATGAAGTCCGACGAAGATTCCAGACTTTCTGACGAACACGGCTGTACGTGGGAACGTTGAGACACTCGTTTACACGTACCTCATTGGCGGAAACACCTTTAACTTTACTGTCAGAGCTAGGTAACGGACTTCCAGATTCCCAATTATAGGAACGCTTAGGCCCTTTCTGGGAATGGCTAGAAAATATTGTGTGGTGTGCCTTTCTGAGGGAGAAGGAAGAGAGATATTCATATTCGTATTCGGATTGGGTTGTATTTCCTGATTCGAGCTACTACTTGGTGATGCTACTCTGCAATCTGCTCCCGTACATGTTTTCTTGACTTCTGCCCTCTGCCAAGTCTTCGACGTTTCGCTTTGGACTTACATCCAGCAACGGCTAGTTATCAATAGGATGATGAGATCTACAATTCACGTCACATCATATCGGCGCAGCGCAGCAACAGTTAGCAGCGAACACAGATCAGCGCACCTCGATCTTCCAGTAATCACCTCAATGGCAGCCGCGGTAAGTTCACATTTGCAATGAACACTCCCGAGATATTGAGGGAGAGGAGTCCATTTCTGCACCTTCTAGTCTCCCTAACTTGATCCACACGCTTGACACACTGGTACGCAAGTTGTCCTGCAATCTGATTCTTGCTTCTAAGGCGATTCTTTCCGTAAACACTCATGTTTTGCTTTGTAATCGAGTTAACGCATTGGAGCTCAACCGCCTAGTGACGTTCTTTCCGATTCTTGATTTATTGATTCATCTATTGTGCGTTTCTGTGCGAATTCGTATTTTTTTATATGATTACATAATTTTGCAATCACGGTTGAAAACGTAGTTTGTGCTCTTCGTGTGCTTGGGCCCCATCTCAATCCTAACTGTGCAGCATCAAACTCGTGGCGACCCTGACAACCATTCTTTTTGTTATCATGGATATATTCTAATTATGAAAATTCATTCTCATGATGTTTTATAACCACGACGTTTAAGTATCCTTGGCGATTTTTACACACTGTTTGAATAAATTATTACTTTACCAGATCATTCAACAACCATTAAAGTGAATTGGTCTGTCGAAATACCCAGGTCCTCCAACCATAAGCGAGGCCCCTGACGAGTTCAGGAAATAATTAACTAACGTTTTCCAATGTTCTCGGCAGCTGATTTTCCAAGTAACCTTCTAGCTTGATGTGGCTAATCTCTCATTTCATTTGGCCTGGGGTGAGAGGTTCAGCACCAGTCGAGGTCCCATATTATGGCTAAGTAAATTATGTGCTGCGAAGCAGACAGGGTGAAGAATGAGCGTTTCTGAGAAATAGAAATGTGTAAACATCGAATGCACATCTAAGTGTTAGGAATCTTTTCTGAAGACATTTTTGCAGAGTGTAGCTCTGTACGAAAGTGAAACGTGGAAAACATGCAGTTCAAATAAGGAGAAAGCAGAAGCTTTTGAAATGTAGTTCTACAGAAGAGAGCTGAAGATTAGATGGTAGATCGCTTACCTAGTGATAAATTACTGAAAAGAATTGAGGGTGAAAGAAATTTGTGGCATAAATTGATTAAAAGAAGGGTTAGTTGACAGGCCACATACTGAGACATCAAGGAATCATCAGTATAATATTGGGGGACACTGAGGGGGTAAAAATTATAATGCGAGAGATAAAGAGACGGATAGAATAACTAGGTCCAAATGGATGTAGGTTGGTGTAATCATCTGTAGATGAAGAGTCTTGAGCAGGACTGGCATGGAGAACTACACCAAACCAGTCTTTGAACTAAATCAACACTAACATTCAGGATGCTGAAATGATGAACATCATCAGTGGGTGTTTGCCTGGAGACTACTTAAGGATGACTAGCCGACGTCTAACAATCTGCTGTCTCTCTTTGATAAAAAACAAGCAATAAAAACTCCTTCTGCGACGTACTGAGGTATCCTGAATGCATGCATACATATACGATGATATTCACGGTGTAGCGAAGCAAGTTTGTTCCGAGAGAGCTTTTGTTTTAGGACAGCTAGCTGTATGTAACTTCGGGGGCTGACATCTGCCGGCCTATCCGGGAGACGCGCGCGCATGTGTCACTACCTGCCGTGGGAAAGCTATCTAATGTCTCTTTCTGGGCGAGTACATTCACCACCTATAAGTACCTAAATATATGATATTAAATATTATTCAATCATTTTCAAAATCGGTACACTACCTTTAGATATTCAGGAGAAGATTATATCAAAATTTCAGCTTTATAACTATCATAGTTTCAGAGATAAAAAAAATTGCTAAAAAAGTCAAAAACCGACACTTTTGTGGAAACTAAATTCAGTTAGGAAATATAATAGTTTATCCTTTGGTATTATCTAAAAACATAAACAGAACTCACAGGGTGCAGAATTAATTAATTGAGGTTTTCAAATTAAAACTTTAATTATTTTTCATTTTCGTAATATAAAAATCAGACAAAATTATTATTGGTGTCTAAAATTGTTGTGGGAGTATATGTGAGCGAATGAGAGTGTGTACGTGGGATATTCGTCAATTTTAATTTTGCATTATATACCGTCTTAAGTAACCTACAAGAGCTACGCAAGCCTGTCGTGGGAAAATGTTCATAGGGAATTTACCCACTTTGCTGATGAAATGTGTCTCGGTGTGATTGCTATTGTAACAGAGCAGCCAGAAACTCAGCTGTATTATCTGTATCTAAAGGGTATTTCCAGATTTATTGCCTTGTCGTTTTCGTTTATTAACGATTACTTCAATATTTGTATATCGGAATTACGTAGATGCGTCTGTGTGTAAGGATTGGTGCAGGACAGTTTTGGTGCGAGTATGATCATGAGCGAGCATTCTGATTGGCAGCGAGTATGGTTGGCCAATCAGAACTCAGACGGTTCCCACTCTTTACCTGGTAGTTATACTGGGAGTGAGGCCACTAGGAGGGAATCTGTCGCTAGCTTTGAATGCGGATGGTTATGTTATTAGTACAAGTCAAAGTAATGTGTAAAATGAAGGAGTATTGAGTTCCTCGCCTTTGATATGTGTCGTGACTAACGCTGATGTAGTTACGGACAGTCTGTGAAGTTTGGAAGTTTTAGAACTGTTTAGTTGAAATGAAATTCGCGAGTGAAAATTTGGCCCTCGTAGCATTGGCGTGGCATGTTTAAGTAATCAACCACTGAGCATTTTTGACGAGCAATTTCTTTTTGAAATCCACCACAAGGACCGAATGTAATAACTCATGTTAGTGGTGGAATTAATGACTGTGGAAACGTTGTTTAACTTGGGTCGGATTTGGACAGATTTCTGGTTGCTGTGCGTGCGAAATGAGTGTATAACTAGTAGTTTAAATGGGGAATGGACAGTACCGTTTCTTTGGTTATAAGAACAAGTAAACATTTTTGTGCGTAAATTTCGGACATTATTTTCCAGAAGCCAATTCATTATCTTACCGCCTGATAAATTTTTTTATGGACAGATTTTCTACAGAACTTTATTTCATTACTAGAGTTGCGCGGCCTCAGTAATTGTAGATATTAGATGGTGTTTTTTATCAACTCTGCTTTTACATTATCTTGTAAGTATCTACGTTGTCGACGGAAGGGACATCGAGCAGACGCCGTTCTGAGGTAGGTGAATTTCTAATTTGCAGCTTGCACAGCACACGGAATTTCAAACCCCGCCACGCTGAAACGGAAAAAAAAATGAGCCGTCATCCGAACTACAGAAGCTGGAGTCTACGCTTACCACACATGCTTGTTGGCGTGTGACGTAACAGTAACACGCATTTACGTGGCCTTTAACGTAACGAACGTATTTCCATTATAATTTCACAATATTTTTGCCTCATATCGTTAACAAATCTCTCTGCGAGTACCTTAATTATAGGAGACATAGATATCTGAAAAATTTGTGCCGCTCGGGATTAGCCGAGCGGTCTAATGGCGCAGCAGTCATGGACTGCGCTGCTGGTCCCGGCGGAGGTTCGAGTCCTCCCTCGGGCATGGGTTTGTATGTTTGTCCTTAGGATAATTTAGTGTGTAAGCTTAGGGGTTGATGACTTAGCAGTTTACTCCCATAAGATTTCACACACATTGGAACATTTGAAAAATTTGTTTCGACAGTATTGCATAGAACTATCTAAATTATTACTTATTGCTACGAAACCTTTCCTAAGTTTTTCGTCTGATACGATTCGGGATGGATGGCAAAGTAAACGTTCTGCTTGCACACGGCTTCAAGCCAGGTTACGAAGCTGCGAGGGACGTGGAGACCGAAACGGACGTGGATGGCTGCTGCCACAAGACAGCAGCCAGCTGTCGGCGTGAGCCCGGGAACCCTGCCCATCAGCCACGCCGCGGGCCTCTGCACTGCGTACACTCTAGTGCGGCGCGGTGCGGGCGTATCGCCGTCCGCGTCACGGCGCCGCTCCTTTGTCTACTGCTTTGTTGGGTGTGGCGCTCCGATGCGCAGATGTCGCGCAGGCGGGCTTTTGTTCTCCCCCAGACAATACTGTGTAATTTTCTTCGACATTCAACTCCGGTGTCGGATTCACCGAAGGTAAATGTCAGACATCTGTTATCCGAAAGCTGCCCTTACTACAACCTTACCCTCCAAATACCCGTATTTTATTTCACTGCTTTCACCTAACGTCTCGAATGCATCAGGCGCTGGATTGTTTTCTATATGATTCTGTGTGTTGGCATCATAAATATTTGTTTTACTCTTCTTTGTGTGGAGAGGCGAGATGCAGTGCTAAGATACTTGACTTGCAGTCGGGCGGGCGGTGTGTCACTTCCCGTCTAGCGGTCCCGAATTAGGTTTCACTCGGTTACCTAAATCGCATAGACAAAAGCCAGGATGAATCTTTTGAAGTAGACACAGACGATTTTCTCCTCCATCCTTCCCGAATCTGAACTTGTATTCCCTCCCTAATGATATCTTCGTTGAAATGGACCTTAAACCCTAATATTTCTTCTCCCTTCCTTCTTTGATTATCATATTGTATGTTTCGGACACAACCTTTCTGGGTTGTCACCTGCCGCCCACGGATTAGGAGCAGCCTGAGATTACTCTCTGTACAATTAGAATCCACTTCCGATGACATCTGCTGCCCCTTCAAGCCTGCACTTGCATGATGACGTCACAAAAGTTCCACTGTCACCTCTGTCGGGATTCACAGGCTATGTGTATACTCATTAATAGGGCCCCTTCTAGGGGATAGTAGACATGAAGATTTTATAAAACAGATGTACTTTTTGTTACTTTTAAATTTGTATTCAGAATAACGTTTTTCCTTTTTTCAAACACCCCACAAGAAAATTTATTGGATTTTCAAAGATTAAAATTTTTTTTACATCGTAACATAATGTGAAACCTGTGACCCGATTTCTTCGACATTTATTTGGCTATTGTATGTCTGAAGTTTGTTGTAAGCCTCCCTCGTTATGAACAGCGATATTGACGAACATTTTGTTTTTAAATTATGGGTAAGACATTGCTACAACAAGTGTAGTTAGTGTAAAAAAAAAAAAGGTTCAAATGGCTCTGAGCACTATGGGACTTAACAGATGTGGTCATCAGTCCCCTAGAACTTAGAACTACCTAAACCTAACTAACCTAAGGACATCACACACATCCATGCCCGAGGCAGGATTCGAACCTGCGACAGTAGCAGTCGCACGGTTCCGGACTGCGCGCCTAGAACCGCGAGACCACCGCAGTTGGTGTAAAAAGGCGAAAAAAATTTTCCGATCGTCTCTTGACACTTTCTCGATAACAAAGTTGCCGCAGTGCTGCAATATTTTGAATCCTTTCATGTATTAAATCCAATGACTCTTCCGAAATTATCCATTCTTAATGTTCTATATAAATACACAAACGAACGTCGGATCGAAAGACTATTCCATCTTCAAATGGGAAGCTTACTTAAAGTTACTTTTGCATGACTTTGGACGTCCAGCAGCGTCCCTCAAACTTTTCAAGGGGCTTTAAAATTAAAGCCTGTAGTTGTTAGTCATTAGGAACTACTGAGCTCTTACTTTCGCATGACTTTGGACGTCCAGCAGCGTCCCTAAAACTTTTCAAGGGGCTTTAAAATTAAAGTCTGTAGTTGTTAGTTATTAGGAACTACTGAGCTCTTACTTTGTTCGCTCATTTTGTAGCACTACCAACACGAACAAATTGTTTTGTTACATCAAAGGGACACTCACATCCGATGGTCTTAGAAATCTTGATAAAATGGAAGAAGATGCTGCGGATTGTTGGCTGCACTCAGAAGCACTCCCCACAAGCTGCAGAGATGAGAAGAACTGGCAAGTGCGCTGTCAGTTGAAATGGTTCATTTCTGTAGTGTATCGGCTAAGATAGTCCGCCCATGAAGTACTTTCATGCAGCATTTGTTACGCTGTAAAGCGAGTAAAGCACGGCTCAACCGAAAGGTTGGCCCAAACAATACAGTGCCTTACTAGGCATGGCGGTGTGCCTTTGTCTTCTTTCCACCTCCGAACATACTTATGAGCCAGTTAGACGGTGACATACAGTTCAACGTGCACTCCGAAGCGTGGTGCCACTTAACTTGAAAGCTTTCTCATTCTTAGAGGTAAGCATCAGAAGAAACTCTGGGACCAAAGGGGTATCGAACCCAAGTCTTTAATTTTGTAGTACGGAACTTAATCCACCGAGTCACCGAGGCGCGTTTCTGTTACAAACCGTTTATATGTTATTTGTCTAACAGAAAGTGCACTGAGCCAAGGCAACGAAAACTACTTACAGAATAGTTCGTAAGAATTAAACAAAGATAATACGGTGATATTCAACACTATTCTTTATTTAAGTTACAGACAGTTTATTCACGAATATATTTGTTTGTATGGTCTGCTTACTCGAATGATCATCCATACAGAAATTTATTCGCATGTATTATCAACTGTAACAAGTCCTATTAGCTCATTTCCTCAATTTAATCATGTGAGCCTACAGTGTAACTCGTCTGTAGTGTTTTGTTAATTATGATCTAAGTTGAAATTTATATTCAGTTGTCACACTTCTCAATATGATTTTTTTTTCATTTGTTCCGCCCAAAACATGTCTCAGTGTCAGCCCGATTTTATTTGCAGACTGAATGCGAGCATTATTTCATCACCTATTCATTCACACAAATTCACTGTTCCACAACTAAATTAATGATCTTCAGCAACATTCGATGGCCAATTTAATTTCCGTTATACGTAGTCCTACTTATTTGCTTTGGCAATACTTGGTGAATCTGAGATACAAAAGCATAAATGATCTCTGCAGAAAACATGGAAAATCGACAGCTATAAAGATATTCTAATTCCATATGCTGTTCAATGCTTACTGGTCTCATTAGTGCCGGTACTTTGTGATGCAACTATACAGAGTCTTTGTTTCCTAACCGCGCGTCAGGGCCAGTTGCCTGTTTACACGCTCACAACGAGTAAGCGCTAGCTTAAAGCTTCATGCCGAATGTGGTAACTTCCTTCTTGTAGCTGCGTGTGATACAGTAGTATGCAAACAACAAATTCTCAAGAATTCTGGATATTTAGCTGTACCAGCAAAACCATTACTTAAATTGCTGACTATTGACAAGAAGCGATAATTAAATATTTTGCTCAGCTCTCAAGGATCACAAATAGTTTCATTCGCATACATAAGAGGTGCAATATTCTGAGCAACAATATTCAAGCTTGATTCCTGTTTCATAATTGACCATATTGTTTTAATTTTCTTCTGGGAGTTTTCTGTTCTCTTTGTGTAATGTATTGTTTTGATCTGTCCGATGACATTCTCCAGCACTTTGTACAGAAATTCTGTGACTGGGCTGTGACGTGAACGGGACCTGCCTGAAGGTCACCATTACACTAGAAAGCGATGGCAGTCAAGAGTAATATAGAACCACTACTCATCACCGAGCACAGTGCGACGCCATTCATCAGCAATCCGTGCCCCTTCACATTCATGATGGTCCTCATCCTCCCTCTCTCTGAGCAAGTCCTCCTCCACTTAACTCGGTCCATCTCGCCGTCATCTCACCTGTCTCTCTGTCCTCCTCCCCCTTTCTCTATCTCTCCTCCCCTTCTCCCTGTAGATTTCCTTTTACAGTCAAATGTAGGGTCCCTGTCACATCCAAATGTCCCGGAAATCTAAATACTGCATGATTCAACCAGTAGGTCAAATGAAGACCCACAGGGAAAATCCCTTTGAAACTGTCAAGTGTTGATAACGCTGTCTCACACTTGCACATTGCAGCTATATGTTCACCACAGTGACCAGTCAACATCTCCACCCACGTACACATATGGCACAGATAATGTCTTGCACATATCTCCTTCTCTTCCCTCTGTCTGTCTTTCCTTCTTCTCCATCTCTCTGCTCATATCCTCCTCTCCCTGTCTCTTTCTGTCTCCTCCTCACCCTCCTTGTCTCTGATCAAGTCCTCCTCCACCTAATTCAGTCCATCTCATCTAACCTGTCTCTATGTCCTCCTCCCCTTCTCTCTGTACCGAGCGAGGTGGCGCAGTGGTTAGCACACTGGACTCGCATTCGGGAGGACGACGGTTCAATCCCGCGTCCGGCTATCCTGATTTAGGTTTTCCGTGATTTCCCTAAATCTCTCCAGGCAAATGCCGGCATGGTTCCTTTCAAAGGGCACAGCCGACTTCCTTTCCTCATCCGATGAGACCGATGAACCCGCTGTTTGGTCTCTTCCCCAAACAACCCAACCCCTTCTCTCTGTCGATTTCCTCTTACCCCTCTCTCTACCCATCTCCTCATCCTCTTGGTTTTTTTTCTACCTACCCATTACCCACCTTCCACTTGCCACCTAAATTTTCCCTCCGTACCCTCTCCCTGTGCATATCGTCCTCCCAACTCTCTATCAATCTCTTCCTCCACCCCCCCCCCCCCTCTTTCTGTCAGTGTCCTCCAACTCCTTTTCTCTGTCCATCACATCCTCTCCCTTCTCACTATCCAATCTCTCATTACCCTCTCACTACCCAGCTGCGCCTATCTGCATATAATACCTCCTATGACGAATTTCGGATACTACCAGCACAACATACAAGTTGTGCAGGATGTAGGGATACAGATATGATGGTTTATATTTCAGAGGTTTTGTGAAACATCTGTATCCTTCGAGCAATTATCATAATTGAGTAATTGTTCATAACTGACTTTCAGCTAAGTTTAAGCTATATTATTGTTATTAGTTAAGGTACTGAGACGACTCTGGGTTTGTTGAGATGGATTTTTATGTTTGAGGTGCTCCTGTAGCGTAGTGCAGCGGTGAAGACACACTTTCGATGAATTTCATCATTGCAAGTAGTTATTTAGTCTATTCCGCTTTGCACTGCACCATAGAGCTCCTCCATGGCGAAGTTCGATGATTCTGTCAACACAGATTTACAAATGTAGAAACAAGAAAAGAGAAGAACCTGAGGAGAGAAACCTGTTAAACGAGATGTTTTTGCGAAACGGTTAAGTTATAACCTGAGTTGTACATTGAGTATGAGTTGTAGTTTGGCCAATAAATCATTTGGTGTCCAGAGTACACTGCCTGTTCTTCTTCTTAGTGAAAGTATCTTTACGGGAAGAAGTAGAAGTTCCATCTGGCTTAAGTTAAAAGCGTACTTCAAGACGCCAGAAACCCTTACAAGGGAAATCTGAATGTCAAACATTACCGGCCCTTTTTACCCTCGTCGCCATCCCTATGGGAGCTAGGTGCTGTTTTCTCCCACAATTATTCTTTCCAGAAAATAAGTTGTACAGGTATAAACGGTTTTCCAGCTCCTGACATGTCAGCTGCCATGCACGACAGGCGTATTGTGTTAACAATAGTATCAGTCAGGTATATCAACCTGTTTTGTAGGGGCTACACATGCAGGTGGGGATGGCTGAGGGAAGTTAGAGATGTATAAAGGAGAGGAATGGACCCACTCACCATATAACCCACAGTGAATAGAGGTTTATGCTCAGGACAGACGTGATTCTCTGACATTTTGGTGTGTTTATTTTACCAAACATGTGTTCCACCCATTCAGGTGACTGTGAGCATTAGGAGAGGTAGCTTTAGTTTTGTATGTCTACATCTTAGCCACTAAGGCATTAGCTACCATCTGCTAGCCGAAGAACTTTACATATGAACACAATGAACATACTCTAGGATGGACCTCTGTGGCAGTCAGTATTAGGGTGGCAATAACTGATGTCATAGGTCTTATGGCCAAGTTAATGTGCGGATAGAACTTTAGCAGACACGTATACATTTTCTTTCTGCATGCTGATTAGATTGTACTGGCTGCTGCTACTGTGCTGATTTGTATAACGAATGCTGTAGTTCGCATTAAAATTTTTTTGGATGGTGCAATCTCTGACACTTTGTAACATCGTCTGGGCAAAATATTAACGTCACGAGTTATTCTTTTGTGTCGTGTTGATGACTAGAAAATCATTAGCTTGGTAGTCACTTCACAGTAGCCATAGGGACTTTTGCGTTAATTGGGATCTGTTCATTTGTTCCTGTAGCTTAGCGTTATAAATATTACGTGAATTGAGATTTTCATTCTAAGCACCCACTGACGTTAATTGACTATTTCAAGCAGCGGTCACGGGGTGTGACCTTAACGTAATCTGAATTAACAGACGGCCAGTAATTTCTGTCTAAGCACGTCTTCGGGAAATTGGTAACATCTCTACCCTTTTGAGAATTAAAATCTTTCAACAGTATGTGTGCCATTGTATTAGAATAGTTTCCGTTTTCTATATTTACTTCCGTGTGGTCATAACCGACAGACTTGTTCAAAAGAGTTAAACCTCTTAAACCTATGATGCAGATGGAGCTCTTTAATAAAGTATTTGCTTTTCTAGTTGCTACATAAATGTTGCTGTGGAATATGTTTTTGATTCATATCACCTCACGAACCCACACTTCCCTTTTACTACTGAAAAACCGCCCTCATACTGCCTAGCAGCATCTTTTATTTCTGGTTCGGATACAGATGGTTATATTTCAGGTACGGATGCGTAGCAGAGCAGACCTTCCATTACACAGGTAACTTTTTTATTTCAGTGCCATGTGGAGCAGTATTTTTTATGTGTTGTAGGGCAACCAAAGACGTATTCATTCCGTCATATTCATCACATGTTACAGGCAAGGTCACAGAATGTTTCGCAGTCACAAAGTTTCACAAGTAATAAGCATACATCCATTTAAAAAGTTTCAACATGAATCAGGATATGTACCTCAACATTCACTGTGATCAAGAGTAGCCGTTGCTCCTGGGGCCTCAAGCTGAGGATGCAGTGAATACTCCTATCTTCCAAGACGACAATGACCATAATCAGAGGTTTGCACGTATGAGTTCCTGGTTTCGTGAGGACTCAGGTCCTCCCTCATACCCAAACTGACCCTCTAGATCACTCGTTGTTAAACACATAGAAAATGTCAGAGTATTTGAAATACCAGGTTAAAAACATAGTTCAAATGGCTCTGAGCACTATGGGACTTAACTTCTGAGGTCTTTAGTCCCCCAGAACTTAGAATTACTTAAACCTAACTAACCTAAGGACACACACACATCCATGCCCGAGGCAGGATTCGAACCTGCGACCGTAGCGGTCCCGCGGTTCCAGACTGTAGCGCCTAGAACCGCTCGGCCACCCGGCCGGCAAATACCAGGTAAAGAATAGCAAGTAACATCCCCTCTATTTGGCACTTCTATGGCAAGTAATCGTCAATAACAGTCTTCAGGAGTATGTGGCAACCTACAGCAACTTGTAGACTCTCTTCCTCTCCTAATTGAACTCATTACGAAGCCTAGAGGCAGTTTTACAGGGCATCAGCGTGATGTCTCCTGGAGGTCTGGTGAGCTTGAATTGGTTTCTTATATTCTTCCTCCTATTACTAAGCGCAAGGTCATAATTGCTTCTCTAGGAGGTTTCATTACGTCGAACTGATAGTCAAGCAGTTGCTGTTAAAGTTGTAACGAGTAACACCAAAGTTAGGATGAGTCTGAACCAATCTGAGCTTGGCTACACAGCTCCGCCGCCGTCCGGAGGGTTCTTGAGGGGAGTCGCTGGTCCGACGACCGCAGCGACTGGAGGCTGGCGGCGGCTGTTTGGGCGCCGGCTGGGGCCGCAATTGGTGTGAGAGGGAAGAGCCACTTGACGCGCGCCCCGCGTCCTGCCTGCTGCCTCAGCTCTGCGGCTGGGCCGCGCCTCAGCCCACCTCACCGGCCAGCGCGAGGCGCAGTGTACGTCACAGGGCAAGTCGACGAGTCTGCTAGGACTAGCGACCTATCCAAATTCACGTACATAGTGGAGAAAATCGCTGAACCGGCAGTAATTCGGGGAAACAGAAACTAATAAGAAAGCTGACTACACTGTTAACGAACTTTTGGATTTGTGCAAGACTTTCCATATTGTTGATGACTGAGATTCTATTAGATAATCTGGAATCATATAGAATAAGAGAGGTATCCAACAACTGCCTTGCGGACCAGATAAAAAGACAGCTAATAAAAACATCAAATAAGAGTAAAATCTCAGCGAAACACTTTCCACAGCTGGAGTTCCTCAGGGTTCCATATGAGGACCAATACTGTTCCTGATACACAAAAAGACTTTCCCAACAGCGTTTGTCAATCTAACAACTTCACAGCAGCTGGAAAAAATGGGGGAAAAAAGAACTTTAACTCCTTGCAGCCAAAGGAAATAAAACCCTGGACGAAGTTCACAACTGGAAAATATGCAATAATGTTTTACTGGAAATGAATAAAATAAATTACAGCTTCACCTTGAAAAGGGAAGATGATATTTCTTAAATTAAATATAGGTTGTAGCTCTGTAAAATGTATAATAAATTCAATATTTCTAGGTACCAAAACTGATGACTAGTAGTTAACTCTTCTTTATAAACAAGCCGTATAACTGTATTTGAATTAACATTAATAAAATTACTCAGAAAACATATAACTGTATGTTAAATATCCTGTCCTGTGAAACTCTGTTGTGCAGTGCAGTGAACAGTGCTACAATACGTGACGCCGCAGTTCGTGAATTCCAGTTAAACACACAAAACTACCTCCAGAATGAGATTTTCACTCTGCAGTGGAGTGTGCGCTGATATGAAACTTCCTGGCAGATTAAAACTGTATGCCAGACCGAGACTCGAACTCGGGACTTTTGTCTTTAGCGGGTAAGTGCTCTACCAACTGAGCTACCCAGGTATGACTCACGCCCGTCCTCACGGATTTACTTCTGCCAGTACCTCGTCTCCTACCTTCCAAACTTTACCGGATGTCTCCTGGTTCGCAGGAGAGCTTCTGTAAAGTTTGGAAGGTAGGAGACGAGGTACTGGCAAAAGTAAATCTGTGAGGACGGGGTGTGAGTCGTGCTTGGGTAGCTCAGTTGGTAGAACACTTATCCGCGAAAGGCAAAGGTCCCGAGTTCGAGTCTCGGTCCGGCACACAGTTTTAATCTGCCAGGAAGTTTGACACAAAACTACCGGCTTAAAAATCTGCTTCATGAAATTACAAAGCGAATTTTGAAAGAATGAATAGCCAAAAATGTTTCTCAAATAGTGCCGTGTGATTCTGCATGAGCTACTCACTGAATAAAGTCACAGACACTAAGTGATACAAACGGAAATGTAACATTGCTCTGTAAGAATGAAACTGACCGACAAGAAACGTGATTTAAACTCAACTTTAAATAATCTGAACCTGATATTAATTTTGAAATGAGGCACCTAATCTGAACAATTTTATTGTCATGACTGTGGTGTAAAACAAGCCGTAACAAATTTTCATGGCTTACCTGTGGGAACGGAATCTCGGCACTGTTCGAAGTGACTAACATAAAAATTACAGCGCAGCAGCAAACCAGATAAAAGGAAAGAAAGCCTTGACCAGTGCAATGCAACGACGTGCAACTATTCGAAGAAGGTCATACTTTAGCTTTATCCTCAGTGTTCCACACAGTGTAACGTGGGGACACAAATTTTCAAAACCAGGTTTTTGTGAATAAACGCTGAAAGCTATTGCATTTACTAAATGATGTAAAGGAGACTAGCATTCAAAAACTATACCGAAACGCTGTTACTTTCCTTAACGATTGCAACCATCTTCACAAAAACTTACTTCTTATTACAAACATAGCTCCGCCATGAAATTAATTATTGAAATGGTATTCTGCGGCAAATCTATAACTTCTGACTGCAAGCCACTTCAAAAAATAATTCTCGTTACTCAAGCCTGAACAAAAAAACTAACTAAACCTTACCAACAAAGAAAAACCCCACTAAAACGTTCCGTCATACCAAAGATCATAGTGTTTCTACTGACAACCTCTGTGGCCTAATGTCGAGTATTGTTTCAAAAATATACAATTTCCGAACATGAACATAGGATGAAAATATTGAGCTCACATTGCATTCCTTGCATACCAAAAATAAACTAGAAATCATACAAATTGAGGTGGTATAAATACACATAAATACAGGCAAACAGAATATCAGCGTATTACGCTCTCAGGGTACTATAAACTATATATAACAGCCAGTGCTGTTCACAGGTGTACTTACTTCCAAGCTATGCGTTCCTTATTTGAGAAACAAATGCACAAAAGAAGCACACAGTTTTAAAACTACATAAAGGATTCATTAGAATAATAACCAAAAATAATTATCGGGCAGCTGGCCGTTGTGGCCGAGCCGTTCTAGGCGCTTCGGTCTCGAATGGCGCGACCGCTATGGTCGCAGGTTCGAATCCTGCTTCGGGCATGGATGTGTGTGATGTCCTTAGGTTAGTTATGTTTAAGTAGTTCTAAGTTCTAGGGAACTGATGACCTCAGGTGTTAAGTCCAATAGTGCTCAGAGCCATTTCAACGATTTTTTGAGTTATCGGGCTTATTATAAAATTCTGTTCCAAACTAAATTTACATTTACCAGTAAGAGTAAATGAAACTATTGAGTAAATTTAATAAAGCGGTGACACAGATTTGTACAACAAAATTATTTAAAAAGGCAGTCAATATGTTGCTTTCCGGTCGTATTTTCTGTACAGTGAAGGATTAATTACATATCATGCAATAGGTAAAAGAGTTATCACTTGTAAGTAAAAGTAGTACAGCTCTGCCATTTCACAGTACACTTTTGCATTATGTTTTATTTTTCTGAAAAACCTTACGCCGTATTATCTTTCTGACTTCAATATCTCATTTATTATCGGAGGTGCTGATTAAGTTTTTCAGGCAAGCGAACGGGAAGCTGGGGTACACAAAATCGAAACAAAACAAAAAAAAATGTTCAAATGTGTGTCAAATCTTATGGAACTTAACTGCTAAGGTCATTAGTCCATACGTTTACACACTACTTAACCTAGATTATCCTAAGGACAAGCACACACATCCATGCCCGAGGGAGGACTCGAACCTCCGCCGGGACCAGTCGCACAGTGCATGACCGCAGCGCCCAAGACCGCTCGGCTAATCCCGCGCGGCAAAATCTAAACAAAATCGTCGTCGTAATTCTGATGTACCTGATATTGTGAGTGTAGTGCGAGTAGTGTAAGTACAGACAGTTATTGAGAAATGGAATAACAGTGTAGTACGAGCTTTTTACCATATGAAATTAATGTATAACAGATTGACTTGTATTCGGAAAGATGGGCATGGTTATCCCCATCCAGTCTTCCTGATTTACGTTTTATGTGGTCTTCCTGAATTACTTGAGAGAAATTCCACATTGATTCCTACAATAAGGCAGTGGTCTGCTACCTGTTACTTCCTTCTGAAATTAGGGTGTTTCGAAGTCTTTGCATGCAACGTCGACGAATAGTAGGTCAGGTCGCGGGAAACAACTTTTGTAAGATATAACATGTTCGATGACACTTACAGGCAACTCTAGGCGTCATTCCATTATTAGTTACGCCCTAAAAGGTGGTAAGATGTAGGCACCTGCGCTGTGCATGTGCAGTGCGCATTGCCTGTAATCTAGTCATCTCCTCTCCATGGAAGGGGACAGGCCGAGAAACTGATACGCTTCTAAAATACTTTCCTCCACCTAGAGTCAATCATTCTTTTGGTTTTCCCATTGAAAATCGCTCTATCAGTTTACTGAAGTAGGCAGAAAAAGTGATTAGTAGAGCCCGCTAGATCGGTGAAATCTCGTCGTCCCCGAGCCGGTGAATTCCACAGAAATTGGCCTAGCGTCGCCGGGAATCGAATTTAAACATTTCGTCTTACAAATGTTGTATCCCATGACGAGATCTTTCAGTCCTACTTGTTCGGTGCAAAGCCTTTGAAACACTCTATACAGGATGGTCACAAATAGTCTGAAAAGCTTGTAAAAGTATTGCAGCACAGGCTAAGGCTAGACATAATCTGTCACGAAAACAATTAGATACGTTGTGCATTGAAGTTAGTGGATCAGGCCACTACGTTCGCCAATTCAAGCGTCCCCTCACATACAATTAGCGTTAATTGTTCTCATATCGTAATGACAGCCTTTAGTACCTCTTAATTTCTTACTGCTGCCCCGTGTCCAACTTATGGCTCTCTTGTTCGATTATAGGAAAACAAACGAAATACAAGTTTGGTGATGCCGTCTCTGGTGGAGACTGCGCGAGCAACGACCTGACTGGATAACTTCAGTGCTAATTAACTCGGAAACGACGCAACTTACCGAACTTTTTTCTTCAAATTATTTTTCTACACAATTTACTCTACAACACCCTTACAAATTTTTCAGACAGTTTCTGGCCACCCTTTATACAAAGAGGGAATCAAAAAGTTTCAGTTCCAGGACCTTATCGTCCAGAATCGGTATGCCAGTCAGGTGAAAACGCCATTTGCATCGAGGCATCATCCCACTGACGCACCATGTTGAACATATCCTTTTGATAAAACACTATGTCCCGTTGTGTGAAGAAACATTAACTGCCAGCTACACATCCTCACCCAGTAGGAACCATTGACCCCTCAAGGCCTTTTCTAAGGGACCGAAGGCATGATAATCACATGGAGGGAGATCAGTACTGTAGAGCACGTTCGCATGTGTTACGACATTTGCGATATGAGTAAATGTGTTATCATGAAGCAGCAGCACCCATTGGTGCTCACCATCCCACAACAGTGATTTTCGACAGACATGCTAACCCATACATATTCTTCATTCTCTGATGGCTGTCTACCGGTGTTTGTCCTTCTGTAGACAACAACAAAAATTGCAGTACATTGGCCCCGTTTGGAAGCATTTTTCACGTTTCCGCATTTGCCACATGCACATCGGAAATGTGTTGTAAGGTGGCAGCACCTTACATGAGATTTTACACGTCGTAACAAGTAGGTGAATATATCACCTGACATATTTCGACGGTAGTGAGCAGATTTGCCTATAAAAACGTACAGTCACAGATTTGCTTATCAAAACGTACAGTCGGTAATGCCAAAAGGAATGACACTCGATTCAATGGTATTAACACACCGAACCCAAATCCTGCACGTCAATGAGCAAAAGGTGAAAAAAAAAAACCGCTGGAAGAAACGTTTTAGTTTGGGGGCAGACGCGAGTTGCGCCATCACGGCACACATACAATGGATGGATTCAAAGAGAGAATCGTGACCCGCAGCGAGAGAGACAACAAACGTGCCGAGCGACACAGCGAGGGTAGCAGGCAGCGTCTCGAGCGGTGCTTGCGACGGAGAAATTCTTTATAAAGCTGCACTGGGGAATTTCCAGACGGATACAAACAGACCAGCAACGCAGCTGATCACGTGAAAGGCCTGTGGTACACTTGTGATGTTTGCGTGGAACTTTTAGGCGTCAGAAGTGGGCACAAAATGTCCGATTGGCTGAAACAAACTCAGAAAGAGAAAAAGGGGCGATGTTGCAATGCAGTTTAAAAGTAGCCCCTTTGGGTAGTTTCCACAAGATGGAAGGAACTCTCTTATTGGTCTGAAAAAGCCATGGAATGAAGCACGAAAAGACACAGGTGGGGGACAGTTTGCTATGAAAGACACAATATCGAAAACTTCTGGGACTCTCCTCTGAACCAGCATTAAGTGTAGAACAGGGAGCATAGCGCTCTGCATGACGCCAAAACAGGAATTTTGTGTGAACACTGCGTTCACTTTGGCTGACATTCAGCTAGAAATTATCTGAAGAGTCGATGAGCTCCGATAGCAGAGAAACGAAACAGCCACGTAATTAATTGTTCTTCCGAGAACTGAAAGGGCAATGAAGTATACACACTGCTCCATCTATGCACGTTTATACTGCCATATTTTACAGACTGGGGATGAGTGTATGTTTTCTCGCCTAATGCAAAACATAGATCAGTTTCAGCTGATAAAATCAGTGAAGATTTTGTTTAGCTTTTTATAGGATTTTCAGAGGGCGAGAGGAGCCATACAGCTGACAGTATGTCGCAGCTAAAAGTAAATGCCGCTCGAAGAGGCGAAAAAATTGTTGAATCACCAGCGTATGTTCACTGTGAACTCGAGCAACCTTGAGTAATCTTTTTCTCATCTTGTCACAAAAACAATTCGCCCTCTGTAGACTTGATTCTCATCCTAAATAGAACCGAACTTAGAACCGGTACTGGATGATTTGTTCGCCAGCTTCACTGTCTAGAAGTAAGAAAAATCTTGTAGAGAACCTTCTATTTAAATTTGATAATGTTGTGTTCAGTGTTCTTTCTGCTAAATAAGACATAATGTGTTATCTTGACAACTGTTCTGAAATTTTCATATCTCTATCTATGTAAACCCGTGTGCTTCTTTAACAACAAAATAGGAATAAAACAGTAGTACAGTTAAACACCGTTGTGCTCTGTCATAGAATAAGGGCCACTCTTAACCAAAAAAAGTTATTCTAGTGACGCTAACGCACTCACAGGGTGTTTTTGCTGATGTCTGGCGAACGTGAAAAGGAGTTGAGTGTAAGAACATGAATGTCACAATAATTCCTTGTCTATACGTTGCTGCTTATACACCTGCGTCTGAATCGCGCTACGTTGAATATACACTGCAACAACCCCCTAAAGCGGAAACTTTTTGATCACCCCTCATAAATGTTATTAATCTCCAATACTGTGACACGACTGATATCTGTGAAAGTGTAAAGTTATCTATGGATGGATAAAACAAAAGTTACTACTTTTATGTTCAGAGTTACCCCGCGCAAACCTACGCTGCAATTTTCTTTCTGTTAAATCGGTAGATTAGACAACTGTTTTTTTTTAAAGCTGATGCTGTAAAAGAGTAAGAAAACAGCGCTTTAGAACTAGAGAAATTGATGGAAGTCTGAATTATCCAATGACGGAGAGATGGCTAAATAATTACTCTTAGGTCGTTCATAGACTGACATTGGCCACAGGTCTTCCATCGGAGAGTTCACCAAGGTTGGCGAAACCAGACAGTGTACTCCCAGAGCGGTATTTGTTGCTCTGCACACAAAGCAATAGGGCCACTATTCGATAGCAAATATTGCGTGCTCACGACGCGGACACTGACAACAGATGATATAGAGTAGTTTGGGCCAAATGAATTTGGTATATATGCCAGGAGAACAGATATTTGCATATCACTGCCCGTTCGTCACAGGAGGAAAATTTGCAGTCTACATTCTTTCTTTCCTGCCATTTTCTTAGGATAGTAGACATAGCTCAGTTGACCTATCTCCCCTCCAAAATGCAAACTTCCTGCCAGTTCCTAGGAAGAGGTGGCGGTCGGATGACTTAGGATAGTGGAGGTAGCCCAAGTGACCTATTTTTCCGCCATTTTTTAGGTTAGTATAGGTGTGTTGCATTGTCCTGATGGAATTTGAACTCCCTGCCATTTTTTGGGGGAGGGGAGGGGATGGGGGGGAAGGAATTTACCAGACTGGGAGAGTTTAATGAACTGTTCAATTTAATTAAGTACTCAATAAAATTAATAAGAGTGAGAGAGGCCTATTCCAGTAACTCAGACCTGAAAGTGTACCTGTAGCAGACGGTGGTGGGGGGTGGGGGGAACAATACGTGATGGGCATGTCAACCAAAAGGAAGGATCCTTTTAGCAGAACAATAGGTTAAGTACCTGTCAGTCAAAGGAAGACAATAGGTTAAGTACCTGTCAATCAAAGGAGAACGATAGGTTAAGTACCTGTCAATCAAAGGAGAACAATAGGTTTGCCATTTAGTGCATACCTGCACCTGATGTAGGCAACCCACACTATCGAAATGCTCCACAAATTGATTGGCCCCCTACTCGTGGCATCTAACCGAACCTGCCACTTGGCGCCATCATTATGTATAGTTGAGTACTATGTCTAACGGTGAACACAGCAGATAAAGTACAGGAGTTGGACAAATATATGGAAATATCACGACAAAGCCGTGTACCACGACAAATGCAGATACTAGCCATGTGAGTATATTGCTCTACTGTATTTGAGCATGAACAGCAGCTGTGTGATGTCCTCAATACGACACAAGTGTCAGTCGTGGATAGAACAACGTTCTATGTCGTTTTGAGTGCATTACGATGGGACTAATTGAATTCGGATGTGGTTGTCGTACGGTGGGAGCTTCCACAATCAAGGGAACCAAAGAGTTTCGTTTTTCAAAAGGCATCGTGTAGAAGATAATTTCGTCTACTGGGAATGCGGAGCCGGCCGCGGTGGCCGAGCGGTTCTAGGCGCTTCAATCCGGAACCACGAGACTGCTACGGTCGCAGGTTCGGACCTTGCCTCATCCATGGATGTGTGTGATGTCCTTAGGTTAGTTAGGTTTAAGTAGTTCTAAGTTCTAGGGAACTGATGACCTCAGATTTTAAGTCCCATAGCGCGCAGAGCCATTTGAACCATTTGGGAAGACATTCACTAAGACACAACGTGGACGAAATTGTACGTCGAGAGGTCGCGACCGAAAGTCATAAACAGGATTGTGGTGAAATATAAGAGAATGACAGCTTCAAAGGTCACTGCTACTGAATGTAGCACGCGCTAACCCTGTCAACATCAAAACAACACGAAGGGGGCTTCACAAGGTTCAAATGGTTCAAATGGCTCTGAGCACTATGCGACTCAACTTCTGAGGTGATCAGTCGCCTAGAACTTAGAACTAATTAAACCTAACTAACCTAAGGACATCACACACATCCATGCCCGAGGCAGGATTCGAACCTGCGACCGTAGCAGTCGCACGGTTCCGGACTGTGCGCCTAGAACCGCGAGACCACCGCGGCCGGCCCTTCACAAGGACAAAACCACTGAGCGAGCTATAATTCCAAAACCATGCATCAATGATGCAAATGCCATAGATTTAGTAGCCATTTCGGCTATTCAGGTCCATCACATGGTATAACCTTTCACGTTTGTTCGCCAACAGTTCACGCAGTTCGAATCATTCAGGACTGGTTTTGTGAGCAAAAGGATAGATTGTTGCATCTCCCGCGGCCATGAAAATATAGATCTCAGTATTATTGAGACTCTGGCTGTCTACTTTGGAGAGAAGGGTGCCTGATCACGACCTACTTACATCATCGTTATCTGAACAATACGAGACTGGAATAGAAGGGAGAACCGATAGAGGTACTCAAGGTACCCTCCACCACACGCCGTCAGGTGGCTTGCGGAGTGTGGATGTAGATGTAGATGAACTTTCCATTATTTTACAGGAAGAATGCCATAATACACTACTGGAAATGGAAAAAAGAACACATTGACACCGGTGTGTCAGACCCACCATACTTGCTCCTGACACTGCGAGAGGGCTGTACAAGCATTGATCACACACACGGCACAGCGGACACACCAGGAACCGCGGTGTTGGCCGTCGAATGGCGCTAGCTGCGCAGCATTTGTGCACCGCCGCCGTCAGTGTCAGCCAGTTTGCCGTGGCATACGGAGCTCCATCGCAGCCTTTAACACTGGTAGCATGCCGCGACAGCGTGGACGTGAACTGTATGTGCAGTTGACGGACTTTGAGCGAGGGCGTATAGTGGGCATGCGGGAGGCCGGGTGGACGTACCGCCGAATTGCTCAACACGTGGGGCTTGAGGTCTCCACAGTACATCGATGTTGTCGCCAGTGGTCGGCGGAAGGTGCACGTGCCCGTCGACCTGGGACCGGACCGCAGCGACGCACGGCGCACGGGTGCACGCCAAGACCGTAGGATCCTACGCAGTGCCGTAGGGGACCGCACCGCCACTTCCCAGCAAATTAGGGACACTGTTGCTCCTGGGGTATCGGCGAGGACCATTCGCAACCGTCTCCATGAAGCTGGGCTACGGTCCCGCACACCGTTAGGCCGTCTTCCGCTCACGTCCCAACATCGTGCAGCCCGCCTCCAGTGGTGTCGCGACAGGCGTGAATGGAGGGACGAATGGAGACGTGTCGTCTTCAGCGATGAGAGTCGCTTCTGCCTTGGTGCCAATGATGGTCGTATGCGTGTTTGGCGCCATGCAGGTGAGCGCCACAATCAGGACTGCATACGACCGAGGCGCACAGGGCCAACATCCGGCATCATGGTGTGGGGAGCGATCTTCTACACTGGCCGTACACCTCTGGTGATCGTCGAGGGGACACTGAATAGTGCACGGTACATCCAAACCGTCATCGAACCCATCGTTCTACCATTCCTAGACCGGCAAGGGAACTTGCTGTTCCAACAGGACAATGCACGTCCGCATGTATCCCGTGCCACCCAACGTGCTCTAGAAGGTGTAAGTCAACTACCCTGGCCAGCAAGATCTCCGGATCTGTCCCCCATTGAGCATGTTTGGGACTGGATGAAGCGTCGTCTCACGCGGTCTGCACGTCCAGCACGAACGCTGGTGCAACTGAGGCGCCAGGTGGAAATGGCATGGCAAGCCGTTCCACAGGACTACATCCAGCATCTCTACGATCGTCTCCATGGGAGAATAGCAGCCTGCATTGCTGCGAAAGGTGGATATACACTGTACTAGTGCCGACATTGTGCATGCTCTGTTGCCTGTGTCTATGCGCCTGTGGTTCTGTCAGTGTGGTCATGTGATATATCTGACACCAGGAATGTGTCAATAAAGTTTCCCCTTCCTGGGACAATGAATTCACGGTGTTCTTATTTCAATTTCCACGAGTGTATTTCCTTCAGAAAACATAGTTTCTGTATTTATCCATTTCGAGACGACTGGAAGCTGTTCTGAATGCCAACAGTTTCCTACACCCTATTTGGCTTGGTAATGTATTTTGTTTATTGTGTTTTCGTATTTTTGTCCCGTGTATACCTGTTTGAGTAGTCATGGTGGGAGGGATCTTCGTTGGTATGCACAGTACAAGTCAGGGGGATCAATCCGGGTCCGCGGAGCAGTTCGTCGCCTCGTGCACCAAATATCGCAAAGGGAGTGCTGGTTCTGGCCTCGGCGGAGAATAGAGCTTCAGGTGGCGACACGGAAGATCCGTGGGCTAAGCTGAAGGGACTTTTTCAGTACATTGCCGTAGTTCAGGATTATCGGAGGAGTAACTACCAACGAGGGGGACAATGGTGTACACTACTGGCGTTAAAATTTCTACATCAAGAAGAAATGCAGATGATAAACGGATACTCATCGGACGAATATATTATACTAGAACTGACATGTCATTACATTTTCACGCAATTTGGGTGCATAGATTCTGAGAAATCAGTAACCAGAACAACCACCTCTGGCCATAATAACGGCCCTGATAAGCCTGGGCATTGAGTCAAACAGAGCTTGGATGGCGTGTACGTGTACAGCTGCCCATGCAGTTTCAACACGATACCACAGCTCATCAAGAGTAGCGACTGGCGTATTGTGTCGAGCCAGTTGCTCGGCCATCATTGACCAGACATTTTCAGTTGGTGAGAGATCTGGAGAATGTGCTGACCAGGGCAGCAGTCGAATATTTTCTGTATCCAGAAAGGCCCGTACAGGATGTGCAACATGCGGTCTTGCGTTATTCCTCCGGTAATGTAGGGTTTCGCAGGGATCGAATGAAGGGTAGAGCCACGCGTCGTAACACATCTGAAATGTAACGTCCACTGTTCAAAGTGCCGTTAATGAGAACAAAAGGTGACCGAGAAGTACAACCAATGGCACCCCATACCATCACGCAGGGTGATATGGCAGTATGGTGATGAAGAATACAAGCTTCCAATGTGCGGTCACCACGATGTTGCCAAACACGGATGCGACGATCATGATGCTGTAAACAGAACCTGGATTCATCCGAAAAAATGACGTTTTGCCATTCGTGCACCCAGGTTCGTCGTTGGGTACACCATCGCAGGCGCTCCTGTCTGTGATGCAGCGTCAAGGGTAACGGCAACCATGGTTTCCAAACTGATAGTGCCTGATGCTGCAAACGTCGTCGAACTGTTCGTGGAGATGACTGTTGTCTTGCAAACGTCCGCATCTGACTCAGGGATCGAGACGTGGCTGCACGATCCGTTACAGCCATGTGGATAAGATGCCTGTCATCTCGACTGCTATTGATACGAGGCCGTTGGGATCCAGCACAGCTTTCCGTATTTCCCTCCTGAACCCACCGATTCCATATTCTGCTAACAATCATTGAATCTCGACCAACGTGAACAGCAATGTCGCGATACGATAAACCGCAATCGCGATAGGCTACAATCCAATCGATATAGGCTACAATCCGACCTTTACCAAAGTGGGAAACGTGATGGTACGCATTTCTCCTCTGTACACGAGGCATCACAACAACGTTTCACCAGGTAACGCCGGTCAACTGCTGTTTGTGTATGAGAAATCGGTTGGAAACTTTTCTTATGTCAACACGTTGTAGGTGTCGCCACCGGCGCTAACCTTGTGTGAATGCTCTCAAAACTAATCATTTTCATATCACAGCATCTTCTTCCTGTTGGTTAAATTTCGCGTCTGTAGCAAGTCATCTTCGTGGTGTAGCAATTTTAATGGCCAGTAGTGTACAATAATAACGAATGATGGCGCGGAGAGCTTTCGAACGCAGTAAGAGGAGGACTTTGGTAGCAGTGCAGTGAGCCACAAAACCACATGGGACGTCAGCAACACTGGACACTGACGATTGCCTCGTGGATCTCTAAGCCTCGTGGCGCCTGGCGGCAGCGACTCAAGTCCAGCTGTCCAACAGCCCAGGAGTGCAGGAGTCCAGCCGGAGCGGAGGCCGTGTGTCCGGCGCCTCCCCGCCCCCGGTCTGACAGGCTGCCCGGCTCAGCCCGGCACTGCCACTGCTGCCGACGCCTTCCCCAGGGACTCCACGGAGCTCTTTTCGCCGGCGAGAGCGCGGGCGGGATTACCGGGAATTGCCGCGCTCCCTCGGGACCCCGCAGCCGTCCGCCCCGCTGCCTCCGGCCGTCTCGTCTCCGCATATCGATCTCATCTCGAGTGATCTGCCGCACACGTGCGTGACGCCGCGCCGTGCAGGGGAGCCGAGCCGAGGCCTGAGGAGAGGAGCGGTGAGGAGGAGAGGAGAGGCACGCGTGCAGCGCCCTCACCGGGCCTCGCAGCTGTCGCCGCTTAAATCGGCCGTCCTCTGCAGCTCCGTGCACTCCCAGGGCGACACGCTGCAACCTCCGACACCTTTCTGCATGCATCAATCCTGATCTTAAAATGACTCAGCAAACACATATTACAACGGTCAAAAACTGTCGCATTAATAATTTTCATTCTCCAGCATGAGATTTTCACTCTGCAGTGGAGTGTGCACTGATATGAAACTTCTTGGCAGATTAAAACTGTTTGGAAGGTAGGAGATGAGGTACCGGTAGAAATAAAGCTGTGAGGACGGGGCGTGAGTCGTGCTTGGGTAGCTCAGTTTTGATCTGCCAGGAAGTTTCAATTTTCATTATTTTCGACTAGTTAACGTTTTAAATCATCTTCATTCCGGCAAATAGTATCATCATAATGTGTGAGAATTGTTCATTGATATGAAGAGCGGAGGCGGAAAGCGGATTACAAGAGTCCACTGCATCAAGCAGCGTGCTTGTACAATACACACGGCCTAGTCACATTAACGTGACCACCATCCTATGTTCAGTGTCAATATGGTATAAACACTCACAGACAGGAGGTAGCAGCACTGACAGTGAAAGGTGTATAAAGTGTATCTGGGGGAGGGGGGGGGGGGCGCAGAAAACGTCTTCGTCATGTTGCGTCAACGGAACGGTTTATCTGACTCCCAAAAGGGCATGGTCATTTGCTTTTGGGCCAAGGGTGGAAGCATTTTCAAAATTTCCAAGTTTGTAAACTGTTTGCGTACCACCATGGTTAAAGTATACCTCACAAGACAAAATGGCGCCACGCTAAACTGCTACTGAGGCATCTGTAATGCACAAAGGGCCATAGATTAGACGGTTGAACGCGGCTGCAGAGATGTAAATGGACGAATCAACTGTTGAGCAACTGACCACCCAGATGAACCGAGGGGCTACCAACAGTCTCTCCTCATCGACCGTTCATCGTATGTTGCTGCATGTGAGCCTCCGTAGCAGGCGGCTGGTTCATGGACCCATGCTCACTGCTCTTCATAGGCGATGAAGGTTGGAATTTAAACGCCAGCTCCACGACTATACGTCCCCTGAGTGCCGACACGAGGCGTTTTCAGACGAATCACGTTTTATGCTCCATTGGCCAGATTGGCAAGATGGCCCCTGGAGTGTACAGCCGTGAAATCTACATCCATACTTCGCAAGCCAGCTGACGACATGTGGCGGAGGGTATCTTGAGTACCTCTATCGATTCTCCCTTCTATTCCAGTCTCGTATTCTTCGTGGAAAGAAAAATTGTCCATGTGCCTCTGTGTGACCTCCAATCTCCCTGATTTTATCCTCATGGTCTCTTCGTGGGATATACGTAGGAAGGAGCTATACTGCTTGACTCCTCGGTCAAGGTATGTTCTCGAAACTTCAACAAAAGCCCGTACCGAGCTACTGAGCATCTTTCTTGCAGAGTCTTCCACTGGAGTTTATCTACCATCTCCGTAACATTTTCGCGATTACTAAATGATCCTTTCAAGGAAGCGTCCTGCTCTCTGTTGGATCTTCTCTATCTCTTCTATCAACCCTATATGGTACGGCGGCCGGAGTGACCGAGTGGTTCTAGGTGCTACAATCTGGAACCGCGCGACCGCTACGGTCGCAGGTTAGAATCCTGCCTCGGGCATGGATGTGTGTGATGTCCTTAGGTTAGTTAGGTTTAAGTAGTTCTAAGTTCTACGGGACTGATGACCTCAGATGTTAAGTCCCATAGTGCTAAGAGCCATTTGAACCATATTTTGAACCCACACCAGTGAGCAGTATTCAAGCAGTGAGCGAACAAGTGTACTGTAACCTACATCCTTTGTTTTCACACTGCATTTCCTTAGGATTCTTCCCATGAATCTCAGTCTGGCATATGCTTTACCGGCGATTAATTTCAATGAACATTCTATTTTAAACCACTCCTAATGCCTACTCCCAGATAATTTGTGGAATTAACTGCTTCCAGTTGCTGACGTGCTATATTATAGCTAAACGATAAAGGAGCTTTATTTTTATGTATTCGCAGCACATTACACTTGTCTACATTGAGATTCAATTGCCATTCCCTGCACCATGCGTAAATTCGTTCCAGATCCTCCTGCATTTCAGTACAATTTTCCATTGTTACAACCTCTCGACATACTACAGCATCATCCGCAAAAAGCCTCAGCAAACTTCCGATGTTATCCACAAGGTCATTTATATATATTGTGCTATAACGGTCTTACGACATCCCCCTGCGGCACACCTGAAATCACTCTTAGTTCGTAAGACTTCTCTCCATTGAGAATGACATGCTCTCTTCTGTTATCTAGGAACTCTTCAATCCAATTACACAACTGGTCTGATAGTCCATATGCTCTTACTTTGTTCATTAAACGACTATGGGGAACACTCCATTGAGAATGACATGCTGCCTTCTGTTATCTAGGAACTCTTCAATCCAATCACACAATTGGTCTGATAATCCACATGCTCTTACTTTGTTCATTAAACGACTGTGGGGATCTGTATCAAATACAGTACAATGTAGAAGGAGCGTTACGGTCTGGGGAATGTTTCCGTGGCATTGATCAATAGAAGTATCCGCCTATACTTGAGGAACACGTCCACTCCTTCATGCAGTTTACTTTCCCTCGGCACGATGGCATCTACCAGAAAGACAACACACCTCGCAGTGTACGCTCGTGCTTCGAAGAACAGCACGCTGAGTTTACTGTACTCCTCTGGCCACCAAACTGGTACCACCTCGACCGGGCTGCTTGCACCGTGGATACTCAACTGAGAAATTAAGCGCAGCTGGCCACTACACTAGAGTCCGCATGGCTCCACACTCCTTTCGGCGCCTTTCAGGACCGCAGTGGCCCTGTTCCTGCACGTCGCACAGCGGTCCGGCTGCAAAAGGTGGGTATTTAGGCTTTAGACAGGTGGTCGCATTAATGTCACTGGACAGCGCGGTTCACTCTCACGGCATGCATGAAATGAACAAGCTCTTATCTTTACAATGGAAATGAGCTTGTATTATTTCTCGATCTGATGCCAACAAAAGAAGCTATATTGTAAAACAGTGATGCCGACACAAAGGACTCCTGTTTACCGCCAGTAGGCTACTACTGATGTCAACAACCTATCCTCGCTCGTCATGTTGGTAATATTTGTCGAACTGATGATGTCTGAAGATCAAAACTTTACGAGAATAATAATAATAAATAGTACAGGTCATGGAGGTTTTCAGATTTTGTTTACGACTTCTTACTCTTATGCTGTTTTGACCGGGGATACTCAACCGATACTCCCTTTACTTACATGCCTCACTTGTATCGTTTAACAAGACAGTTTCTCCAGGTTATCAGTAACTATCACAACCATTTTATCAAAATGATAAAACTGTCTGGACACGTTTGTTCCTGCAAGTTAATGCATGAAGTCCATTTAGTAACAATCCAGCATAAACTGGCAACACACTGGGATTACAATCTCTTGCACCAAAATAGCTTATCTCTCTGCATCCTTAATCTTTTACTATTGCTTACAGGTTTATGAACACAACACGCTTAATCTCCTTTGCTGCCTCAGTTTTCCTTCTTGCACATGCATCCTGTACAGCTAATAAAACTGCCTTCTTTCCTCAATCTTCCTTAAACATCTCCTAGAAGCAGCCATTACAGAAAGGGCTCCGCTTTTTGTCCTCCCTCGAGAAGAGGAGGAATGAAAAGAGAAACAGTGGTAAGAGACTGTGGCTCACAATAACGAATCATTAATTATTAGCGAGAGGAGTGACCTGATATACTAAGAAGTTTCAAAAATGAAAATATGCCTATTAAAACGAGACGAATGTTTTGTGAATTTGACACAATAAGGCAGTATCTTTCAACAAGGGGAGGTGGTTTGTCTTGTGGTGGGGCATCTGGCGAACGCCGATTATTTCCATTCAAAGTCAAGCAGTTAATGCGAGGGAAATGCAATCCCGTTAAAGCCGCTGACCAGGATCTCGCTCTTGGTTGCGATCTGATAGAGGAAGGACATGCCCTAAGTGCTCCACGAGATTGGTTGAATAAAAGATCAATGGAAATGCAGTAGCATATATGGATGGGTCTCCAGCATTAGCTGCGTAGAAGGCTTGCTTCTATTTAACTACTTGTCGTATTATCTTAAGATGTTTTTTTAATCGGTATGTGGTAATAAATGAATTGTATTGCGCTTCATTGTATAAAAGGCTCATAACAACTTGTTTTTCCACCATTTGATAATATATAGCTGACGTAGACATAAAGAGCAGCATAACGTATTTCTTTCTTTCCATGGCAGTAAAGGCAAGTGTAGACCTTCTTCTTCAATATTTAATATATTTTTATCATATTCTAGAGATACCATTTGACATGCAACAAGGGCTGACATAAACAGCAATGTAACAAGCTGTGAGACAATGTGGAAATGTTACGGAGATGCTAAAATAATAACGAACTCTTACTGTGAAGGGGAACACATAAACACCAATCAAGAAAATCCATGTAACCCCAGAACCCGCATCATAATCATCTATTTCTCTAGTATGAAATCTGATAAAGAGAAATCATCGTTTATTGGTTATTAATAATTACTGTTATACTTGTTTAATTTGTTAAGCAATTCGGTGTTTTAAATTATATACTGTTGAAGAACAACAATATTATCATTTTCAGCCCACGCCGCATGCGGTAGGAATGAAATGATTACTAAAAACAGGCGAGGGAAGTTCTCGTCCAACAGTCCTACGAAGCTCTGTACTCCAGGTGCAAGTGCCGAGTGGGAGACGCGTTTGTTAGACGCTGGAGAACAGCAGTACAAATTGCCGTCCGTGCAGCCGCATTCAGGTTTGGAGTGTCTTTCTTAAGTTGCTTAAGATAGGAATTCAATAGACTATTAAAGCATTACATTTTATCATCGGCGACGCTTCCCTCGCGTTATATACTCTCCTTCAAATCACGATTCTATTTTCAACCATATTTACATCCGTCCTATGTATTTCTGTCTTCTTTCTTCCGTCTCATCTGCCAGATTTACCACATTATTTCCCGCTCTTGCCTCTAACGGTCAACTTCTTCTCCAATTTTGATCCTCTCTGTACTGCTGTAATAATTTTCTCTTTGGCGTCGTTAGTCAAATTTGAGAAAAACGTAATGAGGGAATTTCTTATCTCAGTGTCAATGATACTGTCATATCTAAAATATCAAATGAAGGATAAGGGAAAAAACTAGGTAAGTCACTTTTTTTCGAAACGGAGTTTACACATCTGTTGATGGGATAAAACTACAAAAATCCAAGCGGGTCAAGAGATATCAAGATTCAAAGTGTTGCTGCCAGGGGAAGCCACAAGATGAGTCAGTTTTTCAGGGCAAAGAAGCGGGCAAGTCAGTGTTGACTCATCCGACCACGAGAGGGCAGAGCAAAGAGAATTCTAGTGCAGCTTCTCCCCTCAGTAAATTGCTAGCAAGGAAGAATGAAAAGAAGTTTCCTATCTGCATAGACTTTGCAAAAAATGAATCTCTGCTAAATATAGCACGAAAAAACGTTTACTTTAAGCGGCAAATTTCGATGTATTCGTTCAGTAGACATGTAGTTACAAAAGGCGAAACCCGTTTTTTAATGTTTATCTTGAATGCATTCCGAAAAAGGGCGCAAATGAAGTGACGTCATTCCTTTTTCTTCAACACTCATGTCGTGGATGAGGGCAATGAAGAGCTCTATAGAAGATGTCCGAGGTGGAGCGTTGAATATTAAGGAATATGACAGCAGCGATCATTTGAAGCAGAAAGGTGTACTAAACAATGGCTCTAAAGTGCATACGTTAAGGGCTATGAGAACTTTTTCAGTAGAGGACTCATGTTTCACTTAGCGAAGATGAAGTTCTCGTATGTCTGAAGGTACGCACTTTAGAGCCCATGTTTGTTAGACTTTTTTCCTTCGCATGATACTTCCTGTCATATCCGTGGATACTGACCAGTCCTCCTGGGACATCCTGCATATTTTGTGATTCTGCTGGTGGTCAAAATAAAACCTTCAAGCTCTTCCACTTAATTCATTATGCAACATCCAATGAAATTAGTGGCCTGAAGAAGATAGGAATTACATTCCATGTGCGTGGCCATTCATATTTAGAGTGAGATAAAAAATTTGGATTATGGAACGCAATGACACTGGTGGAAACTCCTGCAGATTTCAAGGAAATGGTCGAAGCTTCCAGACTTAAGACATCGCCTATTGACTGTCACCAGTATTACTCAATAAATGGGGGCACTGTTGGACTCAAATTACCCTGAAAAACGGCTTTTCAAAACGCAGCCTGCTACGATGTTATCATATGAATCCAGCCACTGCCATGTGCTGAAATATCAGACGACTTATCACGTAGGATTCAAACTGGCATCGTAAGGACATCATGATAAAATCAACCAATCGATTGGCTATTCCATCATTTTCCGGAAGTACATTCGGGATATTATTATCATTGGCGTTGTTATTAACTCTTGTACAGAGTAAAGTGCTTTAAAAACTTTGCAAGCGACTCACCTTGACAATAACTGAAAGGTTGTCAGCCGAAATTTCGGAACAAGAGTTAATGATAACCCGGATGACACTCCAGAAAAATGATGAAATATTCGATCTTCCGGGAAAACTTCAAGAAACCCAGTGGATGGACCGTTTGAAATGCCCATATCTACTTATAAAGGCATGTTTAACTTTAGTATTGTTCTTTTGTCTAGGTCACAATAGCTTTGCAGTTATCTTCTGTTTGCTGTATTCTAACTCGAATAATTTCGTTCTTTATTTTAGATCTCCTTCGAATTTCCAGGCTAAAATACAAAGAACTGCAAATATTGATTAAATTTTTCCGCCCTGGTGCTGTGAAATTCTTCAGTCAGCTGCCGCACACCTAAATTTATGCATCATGAATACTATCGTTGCATTATCCAAGAAATTCATTTAGACGTGATTATTATGGAATTATTGCTTGCGTTTCACTTGACTTACTTGTTTCTTTCCAATTATAAAGTGACGTTTGACTGCATTTTGAGAAATTACTTAATTCTGTGATCATTCCTTATGGCCGTAACGCTAGTTCCACAGTAGATGCGCTGACGATGTTTAATTTTGAAATTAAAAGTATTGTATGTCACATATTGATGTAATCACAGTTCCAACATTAAAATCGCCTTTTCTCGAGTTTCATAAAAATTGACATACCTGGTGACGAGGCCCTGGTTGGTCTATGTAGATATGTTGCATCAGATGTTCACCCATGCTTTGCCGTTGGGGAAGACATAAAGCATAAACGGTTGCAGGTAATCCACCATAATTTTTGTGTATAAACTGCTGAGAAATAAATGTACCAGCAATAAGAATAAAGGTGTAGAATGAAATAATGTCTGTTTTATTTACAAGCTTTATAAGTTTTCTTATAAAAAATTGGAAGCATTACTTTTCAGCACGCCCTCGTAAATTAGCGGAATACAAACGAATGGGGAGCTATTCTAGAAACGGTACGGACCGCAAATAGGGAAATCCATTGACAAAAGCGACTTTGATAAAGGGCAGATGGTTATGGCCCCATGTCTTGGAAAGGGTGTCTCGGAAATGCCGAAGGTGGCCGGCTGATCGCTTGTTAGTGTCCTGAGCGTCTGTGGAACGCGACTGAAGGACGGTAGACCTCTCATATACTTATAACTGAATCTATTGTAATTATTATTATCGTGTAATTTCAAAGCAGCCTTCCGGCATTTGTTTATACATTTAAATTGTCAAAACATTATAACCACCTTCTTAACAGCTTGTTGGCGTACAATAGGAAAGCAATACACCAGTGATTCTGCATGTCAGAGATTCAACGAAGCCTTGATTGGTCTATGTAGGTATGTGCCACATGATGGCCACCCACAGGTCCCACATTTCTCGTAAATTACTGGATGGTGACTTCTGGGCGCGGATATAGATCAGAGACTGTTCCAGATGTGTTCCATCGTCTTCGGATCAGACGAAATAGGTGGCCAAGACATCAACGTGAACTCACTGTCACGCTCTTGAAACCACCGTAGAACTATTCTGGGCTAATGACACGGAATAGTACTATGATGGACGATGCTTTGCCGTTGCGGAAGGTATAAGTATAAATGGTTGCAGGTAATCCACAATATCGTTTATGTAATAAACTGCTGTCGTGGCGCCTTCGATTACTGCCACAGGTCCAGAGGCAGTCCAAGTAAATGATCCTCATAACATAATACTTCCCCCATCGACATACGCCCTTGGTGTGGTATATGTTCCGACCAGCCGTTCACCAGCATGACGGCCCATCCTGATGTGACCATCGACCTTACGTATTCAACAGACCAGGCAACGTAGGTCGCCACCTGTCCTACTGGACAGAGCGCGCCAGCCTCTGCGGTGAGATGTGGATGTCCAACAACTTATGGTCTATTTGTGGTTTCACCATCTGTCAGTCGCGTTCCATAGAAGCTCACGACACTACCACGCGATCAGCCGACCACCTTCAGCATTTCCGAGACGCTCTTTCCCAAGCGCCTGGCCATAACTATCTGCCCTTTGTGAAAGTCACTTTTGTCAGCCGGCCGAGGTGGCCAAGCGGTTAAAGGCGCTACAGTCTGGAACCGCGCGATCGCCACGGTCGCAGGTTCGAATCTTGCCTCGGGCATGGGTGTGTGTGATGTCCTTAGGTTAGTTAGGTTTATATAGTTCTAAGTTCTAGGGGACTGATGACCTTAGAAGTTAAGTCCCTTAGTGCTCAGAGCCATTTGAACCACTTTTGTCAATGGATTTCCCCATTTGCGGTACGTTTCGTCGCTAGAGTGTGCTCCCTGCCGCCGTTCGATAAGCAGCTGCAGCAGCAAGTCGTATAACCCTAGCTTACTTATTTGTTAGATTGTTTAATTAATTTCTTTGCGTATTTGTGGGTACTTGCATTGTTTAATTCATATATTTCGGGCGTATTATAGTATTTGCAGGTGTAGCATCTCGCTTTAGTGTTTACTTCGTAGATTCTTATTTAAATTACGTGTGAGTTTCGTATAGGAGGTGCAATTTCGAGTTTTAGTTACTGTAATCGTAAATTCAGCAGATTGTAGCGCAGTCGTTAGGCATTTGTACAGGTTAGTTGATACATTCTTTGCGTTTTCCGCTTGCGTTATCTAGGCACGGACTCGTGTTTCGGTAACTGTTGTTAAACATCGATTAGAATGGACAGGGACTGCGATTGTTGTGTTCGGATGAGGGCTGACTTGGCATCCCTTCGCTCACAGCTGCAAACGGCGCTGACTTCGGTCGCGCAGCTTGAGGCTGTTGCCAATGGGCACCACTGTGGGGAGCCGGACTCGGGTATCACGGGGATGTCAACCTCGGCCCGTCTGTCCCCAGATCGGTCTGCCGCTGTGGTTGCGCCGGTTGCTGCCCGCAGTGGGGCTGAGCCCTCGCCTGTGGTTGATTGGGAGGTCGTTCCAAGGCGTGGCAGGCAGCGAAAGGCGTCCCCGAAGGCTGATCAGAAAGCCTCCCCGGTGCGTCTGACAAACCGGTTTCAGGCACTGTCTCTGGCTGAGCCAGATGCAGCCGCCTGCCCTGTTTCAGAGGATCATTCTCAGCCCTCAAGGTCCGGGCAATCGCAGAGGGTGGGCTTACTGGTAGTTGGGAGCTCCAATGTTAGGCGCGTAATGGGGCCCCTTAGGGATACGGCGGCTAAGGAGGGGAAGAAATCCAGTGTGCACTCCGTGTGCATTCCGGGAGGAGTCATTCCTGATGTGGAAAGGGTCCTTCCGGATGCCATGAAGAGCACAGGGTGCAGTCAGCTGCAGGTGGTGGCATGGCACATGTCGGCACTAATGACGTGTGTCGCTTTGGATCTGAGGAAATTCTCTCTGGATTCCAGCGGCTATCTGATTTGGTGAAGGCTGCCGGTCTTGCTTACGAGATGAAGGCAGAGCTCACCATCTGCAGCATCGTTGACAGAACCGACTGCGGACCTTTGGTGCAGAGCCGGGTGGAGGGTCTGAATCAGAGGCTCAGACGGTTTTGCGACCGAATTGGCTGCAGATTCCTAGACTTGCGCCATAGGGTGGTGGGGTTTCGGGTTCCGCTGAATAGGTCAGGAGTTCACTACACTCAGCTGGCGGCTACACGGGTAGCGGAGGCTGTGTGGCGTGGACTGGGCGGTTTTTTAGGTTAGAAGGCCTCGGGAAAGTGCGGGATGGGCTGCAATGTCAAAGGGTGCTTGGCAATTACAGGACGTGCTTGGATCAAGGAACAGTCGGAATTTTAGTTGTAAATTGTTGTAGTTGCGCTGGAAAAGTCCCTGAGCTTCAAGCGCTAATAGAAAGCACAGAAGCTGATATCGTTATAGGTACAGAAAGCTGGCTAAAGCCTGAAATAAGTTCTGCAGAAATTTTTACGAAGTCTCAGACGGTGTTCAGGAAAGACAGATTAGGCAGAATTGGTGGTGGAGTGTTTGTGTCTGTCAGTAGTGGTTTATCTTGTAGTGAAGTCGAAGTAGATACTCCGTGCGAATTGGTGTGGGTGGAGGTTATACTTAACAGCCGAATTAAGTTAATAATTGGCTCCTTCTACCGACCCCCAGACTCCGATGATACAGTTGCGGAACAGTTCAGAGAAAGTTTGAGTCTCGTAACAAATAAATACCCCACTCATACGGTTATAGTTGGTGGGGACTTCAACCTACCCTCGGTATGTTGGCAAACATACTTGTTCAAAACCGGTGGTAGGCAGAAAACATCTTCCGAGATTGTCCTAAATGCATTCTCCGAAAATTATTTCGAGCAGTTAGTCCACGAACCCACGCGAATTGTAAATGGTTGCGAAAACACACTTGACCTCTTGGCCACAAACAATCCAGAGCTGATAGAGAGCATCATGACTGATACAGGGATTAGTGATCACAAGGTCATTGTAGCTAGGCTCAATACCATTTCTTCCAAATCCATCAGAAATAAACGCAAAATAATTTTATTTAAAAAAGCGGATAAAGTGCCACTAGAAGCCTTCCTAAAAGACAATTTAAATTCCCTCCGAACTGACTATGCGAATGTAGACGAGATGTGGCTCAAATTCAAAGCTATAGTAGCAACAGCAATTGAGATATTCATACCTCATAAATTGGTATGAGATGGAACGGATCCCCCGTGGTACACAAAAAAGGTCCGAACGCTGTTGCAGAGGCAACGGGAAAAGCATGCGAAGTTCAGAAGAACGCGAAATCCTGAAGATGGGCTAAAATTTACAGACGCGCGAAATTTGGCTCGTGCTTCGATGCGAGATGCCTTTAATAGGTTCCACAACGAAACATTGTCTCGAAATTTGGTAGAAAATCCGAAGAAATTCTGGTCGTATGTAAAGTACACAAGCGGCAAGACGCAGTCAATACCTTCGCTACGCAGTGCCGATGGTACTGTTATCGACGAGTGTGCCGCTAAAGTGGAGTTATTGAACGCAGTTTTCCGAAATTCCTTCACCAGGGAAGACGAATGCAATATTCCAGAATTTGAAACACGAACATCTGCTAGCATGAGTTTCTTAGAAGTAAATACCTTAGGGGTTGCGAAGCAACTCAAATCGCTTGATACGGGCAAGTCTTCAGGTCCATATTGTATACCGATTAGGTTCCTTTCAGATTACGCTGATACTAAAGCTCCCTACTTAGCACTCATATACAACCGCTCGCTCACCGATAGATCTGTACCTACAGATTGGAAAGTTGCGCAGGTCGCACCAGTGTTCAAGAAGGGTAGTAGGAGTAATCCATTTAACTACAGACCTATATCATTGACGTCGGTTTGCAGTAGGGTTTTGGAGCATATACTGTATTCAAACATTATGAATCACCTCGAAGGGAACGATCTATTGACACGTAATCAGCATGGCTTCAGAAAACATCGCTCATGTGCAACGCAGCTAGCTCTTTATTCGCACGAAGTAATGGCCGCAATCGACAAGGGATCTCAAGTTGATTCCGTATTTCTAGATTTCCGGAAAGCTTTTGACACCGTTCCTCACAAGCGACTTCTAATCAAGCTGCGGAGCTATGGGGTATCGTCTCAGTTGTGCGACTGGATTCGTGATTTCCTGTCAGGAAGGTCGCAGTTCGTAGTAATAGACGGCAAATCATCGAGTAAAACTGAAGTGATATCAGGTGTTCCCCAGGGAAGCGTCCTGGGACCTCTACTGTTCCTGATCTATATAAATGACCTGGGTGACAATCTGAGCAGTTCTCTTAGACTGTTCGCAGATGATGCTGTAATTTACCGTCTAGTAAGGTCATCCGAAGACCAGTATCAGCTGCAAAGCGATTTAGAAAAGATTGCTGTATGGTGTGTCAGGTGGCAGTTGACGCTAAATAACGAAAAGTGTGAGATGATCCACATGAGTTCCAAAAGAAATCCGTTGGAATTCGATTACTCGATAAATAGTACAATTCTCAAGGCTGTCAATTCAACTAAGTACCTGGGTGTTAAAATTACGAACAACTTCAGTTGGAAGGACCACATAGATAATATTGTCGGGAAGGCGAGCCAAAGGTTGCGTTTCATTGGCAGGACACTTAGAAGATGCAACAAGTCCACTAAAGAGACAGCTTACACTACACTCGTTCGTCCTCTGTTAGAATATTGCTGCGCGGTGTGGGATCCTTACCAGGTGGGATTGACGGAGGACATCGAGAGGGTGCAAAGAAGGGCAGCTCGTTTTGTATTATCGCGTTATAGGGGAGAGAGTGTGGCAGATATGATACACGAGTTGGGATGGAAGTCATTACAGCATAGACGTTTTTCGTCGCGGCGAGACCTTTTTACGAAATTTCAGTCACCAACTTTCTCTTCCGAATGCGAAAATATTTTGTTGAGCCCAACCTACATAGGTAGGAATGATCATCAAAATAAAATAAGAGAAATCAGAGCTCGAACAGAAAGGTTTAGGTGTTCGTTTTTCCCGCTCGCTGTTCGGGAGTGGAATAGTAGAGAGATAGTACGATTGTGGTTCGATGAACCCTCTGCGAAGCACTTAAATGTGAATTGCAGAGTAGTCATGTAGATGTAGATGTAGATTTATTCCCGATTTGTTACTGTTCCGCTGATTTACATGGGCAAAATGAAAAGTAATGCTATCGACTTTTTATGTGAAAACACAAAAAAGATTTTAAAGAAAACAAACTTTATTTCATTCTACATATTTATTCCTATTGCTTGTCTATTTATTTCTCAGCATAGTCACCCTGGCGACGAACGCATTCCTCTCAGCAAGAGAGCAGTTTGTTGACGCCGTCTCTGTAGAATGTTTTACTCTGTTGATGGAGCCACAGCCTCAACTCTGCTTGCACCGCTTCATCACCTACCAAACTGAAACCCTCGAACGCGTCCTTTAAGGTTTCGAAAATCGGATGCGCCCAAGTCAGAACTGTATGGGGGATCATCTATAACAATGAACAAAATATGTCGGATTGTTGCAGATGTCGCAGGACTCGTATGTGGTCTGGTATTGTCATGTTGAAGCACGGGGTGCTCCACGTGTGGACGAACTCTTCGAATTCGAAACTCGATTTCAGCACGATGATTCTCACACATCGACATACGTTACACAGTGCCATGTTACTCGCTACAACTCGGAAACCTCTAGCGGTAACTGGCAGCAGATACTTAGCACGAAGAATAAATATATAGAATGGTAATAAGCTTTGTTTTATTTGATTAATTTTAAGAGTTTTCACATAAAATATTCTGAGACCTTACTTGTCAGCATGCCTTCGTTCTTTCCTTTCCGCATCACGTGCCCACAATGCTGCAGGTCGGTACTCAAACTCGCGGTGGACAGTAGTCATGACCTTTTGGCTCATCCGCGTATTGCACCTGGCAATGATTTAAAATTACGTTATGTGTAGCACACAAGTAATACGTTGCAATAATGATGGTAATAAATCTTTACAGGTAAAGTAAATACATAAACAAAACCCGACACGATTCATTTTAGAGAGCACGGTTTACTTCCTTCTCTATTCTTACCCAGAACGAGGTTGTGCCTCGTCTCTAGCGAGCACGCTGCCGACGGAAAGTTAAGCCCTAATCTTCCTTTCTCAAGTCACTAACAAAGACAATGAGCGGTAATTTTCACCTGTTACTGTTTCTTCGTACCTGTAAGTCAAGTAAGGAATTACAATTTCGCCAAGATATCAAGGGAATGACATAACATCACAAGAGATGGAGGAATGTACGCTGATGTTTGATAGCCGCTGTTAGCAACTTGTAAATCTCATACTTCTCTGAGCGTTAGTTAATCATGTGATCTTAACCTATCAAGGCGAATCAATTATTTATATAGCTCTCGGATGTCAGTCTGGTGCAGTCATTTATGAGACACGATATTTCGACAGCGTACATTTCCGTCATTGTCAGATGATATCTGTAGAGTGAGTGTTTGCTGCATCGCTATCGCCGTGTTCTGGGCACGAACTCCGGACCCTCAGTGCTTATCCCACCGGAGGGGCTTTTATGAACCAACGGACAGCGTCCCATTGCGATGCCCTCTGTAACTGTTTGCGGCGAACTTATTCATGGAGGATTCGAAAAGCAGCTCTGGAAAAATCTTCACTGCAGCCCCCCCTGCTTGACGAAACATTTGTGGTGTGGCCGCAAAGGTTAAAAGGTTTCAGGAGTTTTCCAACATCTGATTTCTCTGAATGCCAGCATCATATTCACTATAGAGCTGGAAGAGAATGGTGAACTCAGCTTTTTGGAGGTCCTAGTCAAGTGCTAAGCGGATGGCACCATGGGACACAGTGTGTACAGCAAAGTCACCCACACTAATTTCTGTTCTTACACCGCGAGTGTATTTTACGTACCTGGTTCGCAGCACCGGTGCAATATCGGACGAAGACAGCCTACCAAGGGAGCACAACCACCTTAAGAACGAATCCCAGAAAAACAAATGTGGCAGGAGACAAATCCGACGTGCTTTCAGGCAGAAGGTACAGACCCAGCAAACAAAGGAAACTAGGACAATGGAGTAACTCCCGTACGCCAAGAAAGTATTGAGTAATATCGGCAGAGTCGTGGTTGGACGTAACGTTAAACACGTTTCCCGTCCAATTCCGAAAGCTCGGCGACTACTGGGTGCAGTGAAATACGGCCTGTGGCTTCGTAAACCGGAAACACAGAACTAGAGCAACAACCAAAATCAGCACTTGAGGAACGCTGCATACCTACAGGGGACTCAATGAAATGTGAAGAAAAGGACGTGCTAAGACAAATCTTGTCGTTTTGGAATTGCTTTGTAACGGAAGTTGTTGAAACTCGAATGGCCGATGACGTAGTCAACAGAGAAGGTGATTTTATTCTCAGTAAAGCATGGGATGTAGCACTCAGCCAGCTGAAGTTAGTACGTCGGTCGAAAGCAACTTCGGCGTCCGACAGAGATGGCAGAATCACTGACAGATCGGAGTCGCGACCAGCAATTGGTGATCGTGTCGCCCCTCCACTCCAGCCATTTTGGCGTGCAACCGGATAATGACGGAAGGAGTAGGGAGAGTATAAAGAAAGGTGTAATGTTCCGAAAACACTCACATGGCAGGTATTGCGTGAAGATGACGGAAGGTGCGACCTCGAAATAACGTACTTCGTAAACGACTGCACACGACGAGGCATTGCCGGCCGTTGTGGCTGAGAGGCTCTAGGTGCTGCAGTCTGGAACCGCGCGACCGCTACGGTCGCAGGTCAAATCCTGCTCGGCCATGAATGTATGTGTTGTCCTTGGGTTATTTAGGTTTAAGTAGTTCTAAGTTCTAGGGGACTGATGACCTCAGATGTTAAGTCCCATAGTTCTCAGAGCCATTTGAACCATTTTGAACGACTAGGCATTAAAAAAATACAAATTTTTGGCAGTCTTCTCATATTTTTGGGGCACACTCGTGTAATAATGTTTGAATGATATTTCTGTCATTTGACTGTACAAACTTCTTTCATATTAGTATCATGATTTCTGGCTTAAACCATTAGCATGTAAAACAACGTTGGGTATAATTAGACTTTGTTATTTAAAGTCATCGACAGCATGTATTATAATGTGTATCCCAACGTGTAGATAAGTACAAAATCAAAAAATATTTGTCAGACAGCTGTTAAATACGTTGTCCAGCCATATAACTCCAAACTTATGGTTCTATGGTTGGAAAACGTGTTTCCCACCTGTCTGCCATATATTTTGTGATTTTATACGTCCAGTTTAATAGATCTTTTTTTCACTGAACAAAGTCTAATTACACCCGACGTTGATGTACTTGATAATGGCTTAAGCCCGAAATCACTACAGTAATTTAAAATAAAGAAGTTTGTACAGCCAGAAGGAGGAAATACCATTCAGACAATACAAATTAATTAGAATTTTTAATTCTACGCTGTTTCTTTGTGGAATTTATTGTAGTGTATGATACAACGGGTCCTAATGATAGTGTCTATTGGCTTTTTCAGCGAAACGAAATATCGTTTCACCCCTAATAACAAGTCGTTCAGAAAAATCATCTTCCTATTTAGTGATGCTCATGAATTTCAAGAAGACATTTGTGTCGGTAAAGGATAATTAAGATGCAGATAGTGTACCGCATGCAGCTAATAAGAAGCCCTCTGCAATGGATTCTGCACAATCTTCCTCAGTGTTGACTCTGTTATCCGCAACTGTTGGCCGTATCTCAAAAACCGATTGTAGCGATTTCTGTAGAAAAAAATGTAAGCACTTAGTCAACTACAACACTACTTACATACGACGTCTTATCGTACCCCGTTGCCTGATGAGAGACGCACCGTCTGTCTAGAAATGGTCCTTACGATCATCGACTTAGCTCAGCAGAACCATGAGGACAAGTCAACGTCAAAATGCCTGTTGACCTGTACCAACGTTTCTTTACATGCATTACTTTTTACAATAGCTACGACCCCTAGCACAGACACATCCCAGACAGTATTTAATAAGTCTTATAGAATGTAATTCAAAATGTGATAATACGGTGACTATCACAGCGACGGCTGTGAGACACCCTGCTGAACCCGCAGGACAGGACAGGTAGTTTAAATTGTGGAAAGGGGCCAAAATAGGGGGCTGTCAGTTATACTCAAACATACAACTTTATTATGATCTTACATTACAAGATCCCAAAAAAAATATTTAAAACACACAGGTTTAATCTTTGGGACTTAATTCCTGGCTGAAAGCCACTTTAATTTAAAAGCGGATGAAGGCCAATAACTTAAAACGCAAGCATAATCAGAAATTTATTATCTTAAAGCAGTTCTTTGGTTAGGCTGAAGTGACAAGTTAAATTCAAATCGGCTGAAGACCTAACACTTAAAACTCCATAAGATTAACTTTTTTTTTTTTTTGGTTACCAGAAGCCTTACGTAAAACAGTTCTTTAATTTAGGCTGAAGGCCTTAGAAACAAATCAAACTCAAAATCGGCTGAAGGCCCAAGACTTAAAATTCAACAACATTAAAATTTTTAAAATGCCAAAGGCCTTACGTGAAACAGTACTTTAAACTAGGCTGAAGGCCTTATGAGCAAAACAACTCTAATTAAAAAGAAGTTGGCTAAAAGACATACAAGCACAAACAACAAGAACAAATTTTTAAAAAAATAAGGCAGTACACCCAAGGAAGGTCAGATGTTCGAGGGTGGGCCTGGAATTCAAACACTACGCTCGCTTAGGTGAGACAGGCAGTTGGGACAGCCATTCACGATCCGACGACAACACAACCGACAGACAGTCAACGCACCAAACGACAGGATAACTTATCTTTCGTGGCCGGGATCGGTGAGCCACGGACCTCGTAGCAATGGGAACAGCCCCTCACACTCCGACCGCGCGTGGACGCCTCCAGGCCCCGGCCAGACACGCGCCACGGAGACTTCCTCGCTGCTCCACGCCAACCGACCAACTGCCCAGGCCTGGAAACCGTGAAAGGACCAAATATACGTCGGCCGATGAGACGACCAACCAACGGTCTTTCCGCGCCTATCTCCCTCTGTCGGACAGTTCGTGTGTGTCGTCAGCGGTCGGCGAGCACTGGCTGTCGGCGCCTCACCGGCGCTCCGTCCCCAACTTCACTGCTACTGCGTCCTGAGTGCACTGCTGGTCCGTCTCCATCTGACTGGCAGACACACGATGACCCGGAAATCCTATCGGTCGCTCCAGAGATGGCACGACAGTGCATTTATCGATACGCGCTGCTGCTGCCACTCATAGGAAAGTAAGGCAGGAAGTTAGTGACGCCACTAAATGGAATAAGAAAACGAGGCGGCAGTATCGTAATTGATGGTGACAAACAATAGACGGGATAAAGGCGAGCCGTGCACGGCTCAGGCTGCAAACACAGCAAGACTCCCCAGAATTCTAAGTCTGTCGAACTTTACATGATGGAAAAAACTGTGAGCTGTGAGAGTAAAGGAACCCTTCTCCGCCCGAGGTGTCATTTCTCGCGTGCCGTAGTGGTGAAGCGGTAAAAGGAGGTCAGCATAATCGAAGTCACGCGGTCGTGGGCTCTGGCCCAGTAATTTGTTTTCTACCACAGTTCGTCTGTACGGTACTGAAGAACTAGTCCATATGTTCAACTTCCCATTTCAAACATATTTTCACGGTAGGGTTCTCGGCTCACTAACCAACCTCGGACGGTTCCCGCTCTCGAGTTAGGTCTGGATGCAGAGGTTCTGGCCACCGGCCGCTGCGCAGGGCATCTCCCACTCACTACACCCAGCGCCTCAGGTCTATCACGCCTGCTACTGCTCTCTCTTTGCCAAGAGTAAAACTCTTGTGATGTGAGTTTCCACAGAACACAAATTTACTTTCATAAATGGAAAAATGGAAGCAGATCGAAAGTGATCGAATAGGTATGGAAGAACAGACGATACACATATAAACTGACCACTGATCCACCACCGATATAAACCAGTCCGGTGTTAGCAGCATCATCTGGCGAGGAATGACTGTTAGTCAGATACACGCGCAGTGCATGTAGAGTTAGTGAGCGTGCTGCCTGCATGTAGACTGGGGAAGGCGCGCGAGCTATCTGAGTTTTACTGGGGGCAGATTGTGATGGAGGCTCAGCTCAAGCGTTTCGTAAACTGCACGACTTGTCGGGTGTTCGAGGAGTGCTGTGGTGAGTGTGCAGATGTGCCAACTCCCTCCAGCGATCTACCAAGGCCTCATTCTTTCCTTGCCACGATGCGTCGCCGCTTTTATCGGTGCCAAAGGTGGACGTACGAGCTATTAGGTAGGTGATCTTAAAGTTTTGGCTGATAAATGCTGTACCTCCCCACCCGTTGCTTGCACGATTTTTAGCGTGTGTTCGCCCCTGACAAACAACTTACAGAGAAATTGGGAGTGGAACTGTACGCAAAAATGGATAACGCTAGATTTAAATGTGACCCTTTCAGCCCTAATTTATCTGCGGTGGTAGTGTTGACGATAAATCACACCTATTTTTACTTCCAAACATGAACGATCACGAACACTTAGGATATTCAATGACATCAAACACATACACAAAAATAAAGGAAAATGGTGAATTCAGGATCAACTACTGAAAGTAAAGGCTCTACTGAATCACAATAATTTTATTGTAACTTTGAGATCAATGCTGAACAAAACACAATTAACAATTTACAAATTATCCTCCTAAATGGCATTGGAAGTGAATTGTGTTAAAATAGGTCCAAAACGCGATCTCTTATAACTTGGCTGACCGATTGACATCGACACAAAACGTAAAATACCAAGAACCACTACACCCTAAAGTACCGTTAAACCTCTTTGGAAACAGCAATTGCACATTATCTAACTATTTAACGTTACTTCTAACACAGGACGAACGGGGAGAGATCTCACCGTAATATTCCTGTTACAGCGGCGGTCTCCGTCGGCGACGGCGCAGCTGTGCGGTTGGCGTGTGGCGTTTCGGAAAGTACACGCATACAATACTCGGACAAGACCGCTGTTCATAAACTTCTCTATTTGCAGCAATCTTCCCGGCGGTCAAGAGATGGCGCGGCTAATGTCCTCTCAGAGCGAAATACCAAGACGGGAGACGTCTTGGCTAACGGCCTCTCAGTATGAGAACCCAGAACGGAACACCCCTACAGAGAGTCGAGCAAGATCGCTCTTCACCTCCGTTTTCCCACTTCAACTTTTACCGAGCGAATCACGTTACTAGAAGCACTCAAAATACCCAGTTTGCCAGTGCCGACCAATGTACGGCCTGGGAATAGAACTCTTTTCCACATTTCTTCCCTTTCGACAAAATTTCACAAGTAAATTCCACCCACGCCGGCTGGGAAGAACAACAGTTGTGGGCAATAACACGTTTACTGGAATTTTTCTCCTAAGATTTTCCCGGCAAGATTCCTCGCCGTAGCGAACACAGACTCCTGCATTGAAAGATTTTGTTATTCGGAACTCCTGGCCTGCCCCACTTGAGATACTCGAAGGCGTAAAATTAGTGGGACATAAGCGAGAGCAAGCACAGGAAAGCCCGTCCAGCTGTTCACTGCTCTGTTTTGGTAAACACTTGAACACCTGCAGCCGCGCGTCCCTCAGAGGCTGGCGTCCGCTGAGGCATCTCTAAACAGATTACAGAACTTCCACAGTTCACCATTCATGCCGTTAGACTGTGGCTTTCGGCGGCTAGGCGAGGAGGTAGCCTAGCTCTGTCTTGCATACTGCAACCCCGGAAAATCTTATGATTACAAAATCGCATAATTCTTGCTATATTTCCTAGCCAGCGTGCCGATGAGTTTCCACATAGATTTCCTAACCGTAATTTGGAGTATTACTCCAACAAACAACTACTTATCTACAAAGCGATTGCGCCGTTGTCAGTCGTTTTTATTGACCTATAGCGCTCGCAGAGTGATTAACAGTCACGTTAAATGGAATCATGCAGGTTGCAAGACCGTTGCCACCTTCCAATGTATATGCGACTTGATGGCGAATTATGATACGTTTAGTGTAGATGCACACTACGTGCGAACGTTTGCGGGAATCAGATGAGCAATGAGGATATGAACAGTGGAGGCTACATACGTAGCGTGTGACAAGTTGAGATTTGGGCTCGATGAAAAGCGTGGTCGGATAGCCGAAGCAATTAAGATAACTGCTCAAGTGAAGTGGAAAATCTGGATTCGGGTGCTGATCTGGCATAAATTTTCACTTTTCAGCATTTTATTTATGTCAGTGTCCAATGCCTGAGTTCTGAATTTCTGTTACATCTTTTTGTGTTAATTTAGAAAGTGTTCAAGGTAGACTGTGCAACCACTCTGCTGCTACCTTGGCTAATCTCGCATAGGAATGGTGAGAATAAGATGGGATTGACTGGAGCGTGTTAAATACGCAGCTGGTAATGGACAGCAAATCGGCAATCCGCCACATACTGTACAGTGGCTTGTATGTTACGTTAGTAGGTATGGAGTGAGAACTAGCGAAATGTTCCAGGCGAGGCGGTGGTTCTGGCAAATAGTGTGGCACGGTTCTGTGGCGCTATGCGCAACCTCAGCGCCCGCTGTGCATAAAGGCCGGGATTACTTGCTCTCTCCTGCAGAGCGGTGCGGCACGGCTGCACGGTGCGCCCCTGCTGACTCGGCCACCGCTACCCGCGCAGCCGTTACACACCCCTTTGGAGAAGAGCGAGCCGTCGCACCGCAGGTAACGGCGGGCAGGGCTCAGGGGGACGCGGACGTTGTGCCCACACTGCGCTGCGCTCTGCAAACTAACCTGGCCGAGGTGAACAACGTGGAGCTTCTCTTAAGACAACGAGCTACTGCTTCTAGCAATTCAGGCCAGATCATCTTCAACTTTTGTGGACCTGTCGTCCTTAGATGAGTATAAAATTGCGGCATGTTGTCAATTTTTATTTTGGACCGTCTAATTACAACTGAATTAAATATAGTTTTGGTGCCACACACGTTTCACCTTTATTGTTTGCAAGGCATCCTCAGTGACAGATTTCGTGGATGTAGTTCCACATGCTTTGGTTTTCTTTCCGTTTTTAGCATTGTTCTTCTTGGTGCCATTTGGAATTTTGTTTCTCAAACTTCGAAACACTAGCAACTGAAGACTAGTTTTGATGTTGCGTTTTGGTAAGTGTTGTCAACTGTATTGACAATGCCCATCAAAACGCGACATTAAAACAAGTGTTCAGTTCCTAGTACTGTGAAGTTTGAAAAACAAAGTTCCAAATGGCAATTATAAGAAGAAGAACAATGCTTAAAACGGAAAAAACACAGCATGTAGAACTACAAACACGAAACCTGCCACAGAAGATGCCTAGCAAAGAATAAAGGTGAAACGTGTATGGCACTAAAATTATGTTTCATTCAGTCGTAATTAGGCGGCCCAAAAGAGAAAATTATTAATATATCTTAACAGCGACATACGAGTTCAATGTGTCGTCAACCGTTTGGCTGGGAAAAGACAGTATAGACAAACAGTACACGGCGTTATGAAGAAATTAGTCTGGCTCGACTAAGACTTGGAACGCAGGTCTCGGGAGGAGCCGAGTATCGTAAAGACTGCATCATTTCGTACGGGTGTTAGAGAATAAAACTTACTGAAGAGCCAAAGAAACTGGTACACCTGCCTCCGCGAGCACGCAGAATTGCCGCAACACGACGTCGCATGGACTTGACTAATGTCTGAAGCTGGAATGAATTGACACCTAGAATCCTGCAGGGCTGTCCATAAATCAGTTAGAGAACGAGAGGATGGAGATCTCTTCCGAACAGCAAGTTGCAAGGCATCCCAGATACGCTTAATAATGTCCATATCTGGGGAGTTTTGTGGTCAGCGGAAGTGTTTAAACTCAGTAGAGTGTTCCTGGAGCCACTCTGTAGCAATTCTGAACGTGGAGGGTCTCACATTGTTCTGTTGGAATTTCCCAAGTCCATCAGAATGCACAATGGACGTGAATGGATGCAGGTTATCAGACAGGATGCTTACATACATGTCGCCTGTCACACTCGTATCTACACTCCTGGAAATTGAAATAATAACATTGTGAATTCATTGTCCCAGGAAGGGGAAACTTTATTGACACATTCATGGGGTCAGATACATCACATGATCACACTGACAGAACCACAGGCACATAGACACAGGCAACAGAGCATGCACAATGTCGGCACTAGTACAGTGTATATCCACCTTTCGCAGCAATGCAGGCTGCTATTCTCCCATGGAGACGATCGTAGAGATGCTGGATGTAGTCCTGTGGAACGCCTTGCCATGCCATTTCCACCTGGCGCCTCAGTTGGACCAGCGTTCGTGCTGGACGTGCAGACCGCGTGAGACGACGCTTCATCCAGTCCCAAACATGCTCAATGGGGGACAGATCCGGAGATCTTGCTGGCCAGGGTAGTTGACTTACACCTTCTAGAGCACGTTGGGTGGCACGGGATACATGCGGACGTGCATTGTCCTGTTGGAACAGCAAGTTCCCTTGCCGGTCTAGGAATGGTAGAACGATGGGTTCGATGACGGTTTGGATGTACCGTGCACTATTCAGTGTCCCCTCGACGATCACCAGAGGTGTACGGCCAGTGTAGGTGATCGCTCCCCACACCATGATGCCGGGTGTTGGCCCTGTGTGGCTCGGTCGTATGCAGTCCTGATTGTGGCGCTCACCTGCATGGCGCCAAACACGCATACGACCATCATTGGCACCAAGGCAGAAGCGACTCTCATCGCTGAAGACGACACGTCTCCATTCTTCCCTCCATTCAAGCCTGTCGCGACACCACTGGAGGCGGGCTGCACGATGTTGGGGCGTGAGCGGAAGACGGCCTAACGGTGTGCGGGACCGTAGCCCAGCTTCATGGAGACGGTCGCGAATAGTCCTCGCCGATACCCCAGGAGCAACAGTGTCCCTAATTTGCTGGGAAGTGGCGGTGCGGTCCTCTACGGCACTGCGTAGGATCCTACGGTCTTGGCGTGCATCCGTGCGTCGCTGCGGTCCGGTCCCAGGTCGACGGACACGTGCACCTTCCGCCGACCACTGGCGACAACATCGATGTACTGTGGAGACCTCACGCCCCACGTGTTGAGCCATTCGGCGGTACGTCCACCCGGCCTCCCGCATGCCCACTATACGCCCTCGCTCAAAGTGCGTCAACTGCACATACGGTTCACGTCTACGCTGTCGCGGCATGCTACCAGTGTTAAAGACTGCGATGGAGCTCCGTATGCCACGGCAAACTGGCTGACACTGACAGCGGCGGTGCACAAATGCTGCGCAGCTAGCGCCATTCGACGGCCAACACCGCGATTCCTGGTGTGTCCGCTGTGCCGTGCGTGTGATCATTGCTTGTACAGCCGTGTCGCAGTGTCTGGAGCAAGTATGGTGGGTCTGACACACCGGTGTCAATGTGTTCTTTTTTCCATTTCCAGGAGCGTAGATTTATCACGGGTCCCATATCACTCCAACTGAGCACGCCCCTCACCGTTAGAGAGCCCCCATCAGTTTGAACAGTCTCCTGCAAAACATTCAGGAATCGTGGATTCATGACGTTATCTTCACACTCGTACACGTCCATCCACTCGATATAATTTCAAACGAGACTCGTCCGACCAGGCAACATGTTTCCAGTCATCAACAATCCTATGTCGGTGTTGACGGTCCCAGGTGAGGTGTAAAGCTTTGCGTCGTACAGTCTTCAACGTTGCATGAGTTCACCTTCTGCTCCGAAAGCCCATATCGATGATATTTTGTTGAACGGTTCGCACGCTGACGCTTATTGATGGCCCAGCATTGAAATCCGCTGCAATTTGCGGAAGGGTCGCACTTCAGTGACGTTGAACGATGCTCTTCAGTCGTTGTTGGTCCCGTTCTTGCAGGATCTTTTTCCTGCTCCAGCTATGTCGGAGATTTGATGTTTTACCGAATTCCTGATATTCACGGTACAGTCGTGAAATTGTGGTACGGGAAAATCCCCATTTCATCGCTACCTCAGAGATACTGAGGCCCATCACTCGTGCGCCGACTATAAAACACGTTCGAACTCACTTAAATGTTGATAACCTGCCAATGTAGCAGCGGTAACCGATGTAACAACTACGTCAGACTCTTTGTTGCCTTATATAGGCGTTACCGACCGCAGGCCGTATACTACATGTATTTGAATACGCATCCCTATACCAGTTTCTTTGGCGCGTCAGTGTATGCGGCATACCGAGACTGGAAGCCTAAAACCAGGCGTTTTAATGGCAATGCTCTTGCCGACTCATGAACCCAGGCACACTCGCAGCTTCACTCGTTTCAATAGGTGTCGCCTGTTTTCCAAACGTCACATAAGCTCTCCGGAATATCCTGCTGGGCTGGCATCCCAGGAAGTTTCAAAACGTCGCAGATTCTGCTGCAGAGTCAAAGGTTCATCTGGAAACAACTTTCACCGCTGTGACTAACATTGTTCTATGCTGTGAGTCTTAGGTATCTTCTAGAGGGACCTGGCTAGAGACTTTCATGCGACGGTCAGTAGTTTCCAGGAAAATTGATGATGTATATATATATATATATATATATATATATATATATATATATATATATATATATATATATATATATATAATTAAGCTCCGATCGAACTAGCGTTACGTAGGGACTAAGGTACGACGCTGGCAGCATGGGTTCAAACCCACCCCGTTGGATTTCTTTTCTGTTTCGTTATACAGAATAATAACATTAAATAGTGTAGGTCATGCAAAGTTATTCAAAAATTATCATTTTCGACGTAGTAATTTCATTACTAAATCAATCTTCACAGCCCACTTTCTTCAAGTATGTGTTCCATTTGTGGTTCCTAGCCAAAATTGCAAATATTTGTACAGTTCCAACGATAGACGAAGCATTACCAGCTGCAGAACGACTGGACGTACAGATGGAAAGACTTATCGTTAATTTTTACCACGATTATATAATTAATATCGTATAAATTGGCTGTCACCAACAACTGACATACAGAAAATACCTTTCAGAACAAGCAACAAAACATGATGTGAACAAGAGTAGAATAACTGCGCCAGCAAACATATTCCGTTATGTTTTATTATGTATGCAACAACTATCTAAGAAATTTGCTCGGGTCGTTCAAACAGGAGTTGATGAGTTGACTCAAAGTAAAAATGTAATTATGACCTGTACATAATCAGAAATGTTCAACAAAGTGCTGTAAGAAGATTTTTTAAAATCTTCCAGTTTCCATAACTGAAACAAAAAAAAACATTCATTACATTACTGATCCCCCCATGAACCATGGACCTTGCCGTGGGTTGGGAGGCTTTGGATGATTGACTGATCTGGCCTTGTAACAATAGCCAAAACGGCCTTGCTGTGCTGGTACTGCGAACGGCTGAAAGCAAGGGGGAACTACGGCCGTAAATTTTCCCGAGGGCATGCAGCTTTACTGTATGATTAAATGATGATGGCGTCCTCTTGGGTAAAATATTCCGGAGGTAAAATAGTTCCCCATTCGGATCTCCGGGTGGGGACTACTCAAGAGGACGTTGTATCAGGAGAAAGAAAACTGGCGTTCTACGGATCGGAGCGTGCAATGTCAGATCACTTAATCGGGCAGGTTGGTTAGAAAATTTAAAAAGGCAAACGGATAGGTTATAGTTACATATAGTGGGAATTAGTGAAGTTCGGTGGCAGAAGGAACAAGACTGCTGGTCAGGTGACTACAGGGTTATAAACACAAAATAAGATAGGGGTAATGCAGGAGTAAGTGTAATAATGAATAGGAAAGTAGGAATGCGGATAAACTACTACAAACAGCATAGTGAACGCATAATTGTGGCCAAGATAGATAAGAAGCCCACACCTACTGCAGTAGTACAAGTTTATATGCCAACTAACTATGCAGATGACGAAGAAATTGAAGAAATGTATGATGAAATAAAAGATATTATTCAGATAGTGAAGGGAGATGAAAATTTAATAGTCATGGGTGACTGGAATTCGAGTGTAGGAAAAGGGAGAGAAGGAAACGTAGTAGGTGGATATGTATTGGGGCTAAGAAATGAAAGAGGAGGCCGCCTGGTAGAATTTTGCACAGACCACAACTTAATCATAGCTAACACTTGGTTCAAGAATCATGAAAGAAGGTTGTATACATGAGAGAAGCCTGGAGATACTAAAAGGTATGCAAAAAGGTGGGAATTTAAGGAGATGGGACCTGGATAAACCGAAAGAACCAAAGGTTGTACAGAGTTTCAGGGACACCATAAGGGAACAATTGACAGCAATGGGGGAAAGAAACACAGTAGAAGAAGAATGGGTAGCTTTGAGGGAGTCCTGGCAAAACTGTACCATCTGGTGAGCATGATGTATGAAACAGGCGGAATACCCTCAGACTTCAAGAAGAATATAATAATTCCAATCCCAAAGATAGCAGGTGTTGACAGATGTGAAAATTACCGAACAATCAGTTTAATAAGCCACAGATGCAAAATACTAACACGAATTCTTTACAGACGAATGGAAAAACTAGTAGAAGCCGACCTCGGGGAAGATCAGTTTGGATTCCGTAGAAATACTGGAACACGTGAGGCAATACTGACCTTACGACTTATCTTAGAAGAAAGATTAAGGAGAGGCAAACCTACGTTTCTAGCATTTGTAGAGTTAGAGAAAGCTTTTGACAATGTTGACTGGAATACTCTCTTTCAAATTCTAAAGGTGGCAGGGGTAAAATACGATGAGCGAAAGGCTATTTACAATTTGTACAGAAACCAGATGGCAGTTATAAGAGTCGAGGGGCATGAAAGGGAAGCAGTGGTTGGGAAGGGAGTGAGACAGGCCTAGTAGCCTCTCCCCGATGTTATTCAGTCTGTATATTGAGCAAGCAGTAAAAGAAACAAAAGAAAAATTCGGAGTACGTATTAAAATCCGTGGAGAAGAAATAAAAATGTTGAGGTTCGCCGATGATATTGTAATTCTGTCAGAGACAGCAAAGGACTTGGAAGAGCAGTTGAATGGAATGGACAGTGTCTTGAGAGGAGTATATAAAATGAACATCAAGAAAAGCAAAACGAAGATAATGGAATGTAGTCGAATTAAGTCAGGTGATGCTGAGGGAATTAGATTAGGAAATGAGACACTTAAAGTAGTAAAGGAGGTTTGCTATTTGGGGAGCAAAATAACTGATGATGGTCGAAGTAGAGAGGATATAAAATGTAGACTGGCAATGGCAAGGAAAGCGTTTTTGAAGAAGAGCAATTTGTTAACATCGAGTATAGATTTAAGTGTCAGGAAGTATTTTGTGAAAGTATTTGTATGGAGTGTAGCCATGTATGAAAGTGAAACATGGACGATAAATAGTTTGGACAAGAAGAGAATAGAAGCTTTCGAAATGTGGTGCTACAGAAGAACGCTGAAGAGTAGATGGGTAGATCACATAACTAATGAGGAAGTATTGAATAGGATTGGGGAGAAGAGAAGTTTGTGGCACAACTTGACCAGAAGAACGGATCGGTTGGTATGACATGTTCTGAGGCATCAAGGGATCACCAATTTAGTATTGGAGGGCAGCGTGGAGGGTAAAAATTGTAGAGGGAGAGCAAGAGATGAATACACTAAGCAGATTCAGAGGGATGTAGGTTGCAGCAGGTACTGGGAGATGGAGAAGCTTGCACAGGATAGAGTAGCATGGAGAGCTGCATCAATCCAGTCTCAGGACTGAAGACCACAACAACAACAACATTACTGATATGTGGGGCGGACGACTGATTAGACACTTTACGATCAAATGGTTGAGAGCGAAAGAAAAACATGCACGTGCACCTGCACCTGCACAATACTTTCGAATGCACTGCATCTAACAGCTTGAGTGCTACGTGAGACAGACATGAAACCACAGGGATTAATACGACACAGGGAGCCGGCTGGAGTGGCCCAGCGGTTCTAGGCGCTACAGTCTGGAACCGCGCGACCATTACGGTCGCAGGTTCGAATCCTGCCTCAGGCATGGATGTGTGTGATGTCCTTAAGTTAGTTAGGTTTAAGTAGTTCTAAGTTCTAGGGGACTGATGACCTCAGATGTTAAGTCCCATAGTGCTCAGAGCCATTTGAATCCGTCATATTTGACCTGATGGTCCCGTAAGGGCATCACCTATTTTCTATTTCGTATTTCATTTTCTCCCTGGAAAGTTATTACTCTCCAAAGATCTATAACGAAGTGCTCTGGTCGCTCTGGAACTTTCCTATTTTTCGTTAGAGCAAGAACTCGCTGGGCAATGGTGGCAAAGTTTGCAACGCCGACCAGTAAAACTCAAGTGAAGATGTTAGTCGATGTCCTGCTCTCGTAGATTTTCTGTATGTTGAGCCAATAGGGCTCTTGACTGGGAGGAAAGGTAGAAAATCTCTCCCGCCACATGGCACAGTTCTGTAAAGAGCCTATCCGATGTTTAGACACAGCGAAGAAGCTCGGGCTCTCCAGGAAATAGTAGTATGACTGGATTCTGAGAGGTTAAATAGAAATTATTCCAAGGCTTCGTAACGAAAATTCACACATCCTAAGCAAGCAGAAGTGCCGAAAAACTACGTCGTACGTACTCGACTAATGTCTGAGGAAGTGCTGGAGGAAACTGACACCATGAATCCTATCTCGAAGTTGCTGTGTTCCATCGCTAGTGCGCCGACTGTAACACCACGTTCAAACTCACTTAAAACTTGATAACCTGCCATTGTAGCAGCAGAAACCGATCTAACAACTGTGCCGGACAATTTTTGCCTTATATAGGCGTTGCCAGCCGCAGCGCTGTATTCTGTCTGTTTACATCTCTCTGTAATCGAACGCGCATGCCTATATCAGTTTCTTTGGCGTTCCCGTATGAGAATTCTGTAACGAAAAAAATTATGTATCTCAGATTCCAAAGCCGGACGTGGGGGAGGGGAGGCGGAGGTGCATGTTCCAATCTTGCCCCTTCTTGCGGACGCCTATGGGTCTGCTGATATACCATACACTCATATGTCGGAGAATTTTTCGTAATATTAGAACTCCTGGGGGAGCCTTACAGTAAGGTGACAAATGGGATACCTCCCACTGTCGTGCAGGACTTCCTTTTGTCCGGCGCAGGGCAGCAGTTCGACTTAGCATGAACTCAGCAAGTCGTTGGGAGTCATCTGCAGAAATATTGAGCCATCCTACTCTATAGCCGTCCTATATCCTCTGGATTATGTCACATAAATGTTCGATGGGATAGACGTCACATGATCTGGGTGGGCAAATCATCCACTCGAATTGTCCAGAATGTTCTTCAAATCAGTCGCGAGCAACTATGGACCTGTGACATGGTGCGTCGTTGTTTGGGTACATGAAGTCGATGAATGGCTGTAAATGATCTTCACGTAGCTGAACATAACAATTTCAAGTCAACGATCGGTTGAATTGGAGCAGACGACCCAGTCCATTCCACGTAAACACGGCCCATATCTTTACGGAGCAACTAAAACTTGCACAGTGCCTTGTTGACTACTTGCATATATGGCTTTGTTGAGTCGGAGCCACACTTGAACCTTACCATCAGCTTTTACCAACTGAAATCTGGACTCATCTGACCACGCCTTGGTCTTCCACCAAGGTTGTAACTGATATGGTCATGAGACCAGGAGAGGCGTTGCAGGCGATGTTGTGCTGTTAGTAAAGGCACTCTCATCGGTCATTTGGTGTCATAACACATTAACGCCAGATTTCGCCTCACTGTCCTGATGGACGCGATCGTCGTACACCCCACATTGATTTCTGCGGTTATGTCACTCAGTGTTCTCTTAGACCTGACAAGTCTAGGCAAACGCTGCTGCGGTCATTCCTGAAGTGCGTTGTCCTTGGTGACAGATAATGCCTGAAATATGGCATTCTCGGGACACTATTGACACTGTAAATCTCGGAATATTGAATGTCGTAACGATTTCCGACACTAAATGTCGCATGCGTCTAGCTACAACTATCACTTCGCGTTCAAAGGCTGTTAATTTGTGTCACGCAGCTTTTACATGCTGGAAACCTTTTCGGATGAACCACCTGAGTACAAATGACAGCTCCTTTATTGCACTGCCCTTTTATGCCTTGTGTACGTAATACCACCACCATCTGTCTATGTGCACATCGCTATCACATGACCTTTGTCATGTTTTCTGGCTGAAATCATACTGGAAGCAGTGCGTATGTTTGAAACACAGAGTAGCCGCTGTAGCACCATGTTTTGCCACAAGAAGTTCGGTGTAAAATTAAAACAGGACAGAGCGTACTCTGTACAGGGAACATAGTTTATAGAACGTCAGTGACTAAGGAGGCACTGAAACTAACACGAATAATGTTGAGCGGAGCCTCAATGAACTTCAAGAGTTGCAGAGAATGAAATACGATCACACGAAGGACACGTTGTTGTTAATAGATATTGTTCTTGATGGATCTACAGCCTGATCATTCAGTCATCTTGACACAATATTTCAGCTGGCCATCTGGCGGCCAACTTGAGACGGACCGCTGACACTGTAAGGGGCCTCTGGGATTTGGCTTAAGATAAACAATACCTTTGATCTGAGTCGAATAAATTCTCTCGATACATGAATTTTCTCTCGATATGCAGATGCCCCGTCCCGCTCCTCCTCCTCCGACGTATTTGATAAACTGCACGCAACTAAAATTTATTGAAAGGTATTGACGCACACAGGTGAGTCTTGGGTGTGATCCTTTTTGAAATTAATCGCGATAACGGGAATAAAGAGCTCATCTGTATATACTGAACTGAAAGAAAAGCTACTTGGTCCATCGTTTACTACAAAATATTCCACAAGGAAAACAGCACTGCTGGTGGTGTTGCCTGAACTTACCAGCATTTAGTTGCGAGAAGGTAGTCTGCTACCTCAGCCACTGCAGAAGAAGTCTACGCTGCAAGTACTGCCTAAAGGTCCATGCAGAAGTCCAATCTCTCGCATGCTAGTCCCCGGTCAGAACAAGAATGAAATTCTGATCCTCGTCAGACTCCTCCCAAGTGAAAAGTATAACTCGGTTGCGCATTGATAGCTTTCCAGACGCAGAGTAATCTTAAAAGCGGAGCTCCTCTCAATTTCCTGTGGAGAAACTGCCAAAAATTGCTTGTTGTCCAATCACAAGGAAGTTTGAAAAATTGTCGATGAGAGGCCATGTAGCAGACAGTGCCCTTTTTCTTCCGAAAAGTTTATTCTATTTCCAGTTAAATTCTTAATGTTTCACTTTTCACAAATTTGCTATAATTTTGTAAGTGGGGGCTCAGACCAATACGAGAGAATTCGCATTTCCTCCGCTTTGAAAGGCAGCAAGGCATAAAGTGGCAATGCACTGGCGGAACTATCATTTGTACACAGGTGATTCATTTGGAAAGGTTTTCGTGTTTACGGCCGCACGATGGCAATTAATAGACTCTGAACGCGGAATGGTAGTTGAAGCTAGACACATGAGAGATTCCACTTCGGAAATCGTTACGGTATTCAACATTTCCGGATGCACAGTGCGAAGAGTGTGCTGAAAATACCAAATTTAAAAGTTACCTCACAGCACGGACAACGCAGTGCCCAACGTCCGCTTAACGACCGAGAGCAGCGGTGTTTGCGTAGAGTTGGCAGTGCTAAGAGGCAAGTAACACTACGTTAAGCATCCGTAGAAGTCAATGTAGGATGTAACATTAACGTATTCGTCAGGACAGTGCTGCGAAATTTGGCGTTAATGGGCTATGCCAGCAGACGACCGCTAACAGCACATCGCCTGCAGCGCCTCTCCTGGCCTCGTGATCGTATCGGTTGGACACTGCTGGAGAACTGTAGCCTGGCCAGAGGAAGCCCAATTTCAGCTGGTAAGAGTTGATGGTAGAATTCGAGTATGCCTCAGACCCCACGAAGCCATGGAGCCAAGTTGTCAACAAGGCACTTTGCAAGCTGGTGGTGGCTCCACAATAGTGTGGGCTGTGTTTACAGGTAATGGACTGGGGGTTCTTGTCCAACTGAGCCGGTCGTTGACAGGAAATGGCTATGTTCGGCTACGTGAAGACCATTTACAACCATTCATGGTCTTCAAGCTTCCAAATATGTCAGCCGGCCATTGTGGCCGAGCGGTTCTAGGCCTTTCAGTCTCGAACCGCGCTATTGCTACGGTCGCAGGTTCTTTTCCTGCCTCGGGCGTGGATGTGTGTGATGTCCTTAGGTTAGTTAGGTTTAAGTAGTCCTACGTTCTAGGGGACTGATGACCTCAGATGCTAAGCCCCATAGTGCTCACAGCCATTTGAATAATTTTGAACCAAACATGTCACCAGACCATCATTGTTTATGGATGGCTTGAAGAACGTTCTCGCCAATTTGAGGAATCCCATCGAACATTTATGGGACATACTTGAGAAGATAGTTCGTGCTCAACATGAACGTAACTATGGACGGCTATAGTGGCAGCATGGCGCACCATATCTGCATGGGACATTCAACGACTTATTGAGTCCATGCCATGTTGAACTGGTGCACTACGCCGGACAAAAGGGGGTCCGACACGATATTAGGAGGTAACCCGTGAATTTGTCACCTCAATGTACATCTCAAACGGAGCGCTGCAGCTGCTAGCATTTCTGAAAGGGGGCCTTGTGTCCCGATCGGCGAACGGACATTTGTCGCGAGCTTCCGAGACGCTCTGGCCTTTCGGCGCGCCGTCCATCAGACAGAGGAGCCAGGGCGGCCGGCGGTGGCTGGTGACGGCGCGTGCTCCGATCATAAAGTGGCCGCGCCCCGCGCCGTCACATTAGTGGATGGTATCGCGCCAGATTTACGACGCTCCGCTGCGTCCCGTAAAAACAGCGTGGGAGCGCGGCGAGCTGCCGGCCTCTTCTTGCGCGGACGGCGACGCGCAGACAAAGAAGCGTCGCGCCTGCTCTCACGGTTCTCGAAATAATACACCTGCACTCGTCCTCTCTCCCGACTATTATCGGCCGATTTGAACGTCAAAAAGGGCGGTTCTCTTCTTCCGTTTCTTCCTCCCTTTGGGCTTCCGCAAGTACTCAAGTGTCCTTTCAGTCATAAAGGACACTCAATTAAAAAAGTGCCATTATTGTGTACATCTGTCTAAGATTTCCTGCTTGGAAAGAAATCGAGATAACCTTATATAGTTTATTACGGTAGAGCTACCACTACATATTTTAAATCTTGCTTTAGAAGTTTATATCAACACTGAACAGAAAAACACCACCGCCAAAGGAACAGTTTAAAGGTCATCATTTCGAGTTACATGCAACATCTAGCGGGAAACATGTACGCTTTTATTGTTAGCGAATGTATGAGCTTTACCGAAAGATTGTGTATGTGGACACGCGACATAGGACAGTGTCAGGGTTCTAAAGAAATTTTTCGGCACTTTGATCGCATGTTCCCCTGCGACGTCAATGAAATTTTTTGCAAACCGGTTCGGGACAGAATATAATTATACGTACGTCGGCCATAAATGAGACCAAGAGTACTTGGAGACACACTCATCACAGTATGGACAGCCAGCACAAAACTGAAGTGAGGAGGAATTTTATTGCTATCATTGAAAGGGTGACTGTTTATCAGAGACAACTTATTCTTACCAGAGGAGTACTTGGGCTCGAACAAACACAAATACACCAAAATCGTGTGAGAAATAATGTAAAGGTCTCTTATTGCACTAGTGATACTCTCGCATTTGCAAAACTCTGCAGTCGTCCGTTAAAGGCCTCTGCGTATGCCATGCCGCATTGCACACTGACCTGCCGGTACGCCAGGCGGGATCAGTAGGGACGGTGTAGTGTGCCTTTGAAGTTGCGTCTTCTGACATTATTTGTATACTGAAGCGTCAGATGGTTTGGCGATTGGTAATCAATCCTGCTAATGTACTGCGATTGGGTGAGATGAAGTTACGAAGAACCCTTCTTCGTGAAGATGGTATTGGTGTAGAAGACGATACATTCGCATGTTTTCTGGTATCTATAATAATGCAGAAAAAGGAGCATAAGTTAGAAACAGATACTGTTGTAACGCTAACACATAATGATGATGATAGGGATGATAATGAGAACAACTCATTGCAAACGGTAGTGCTACGGCAAGAGCGGGAAGACGCGATGGAAGCAGTGACAATGAATACCAACCGTCTCCCAAGAAGAAAGTTAAAGTTGCAAGTATCATCACGGCGTTTGATGACAACACACTGGAGAACATGTACGATGATTATTACGTAAGAGGTTTCGACACATACGACAAGCTTCTGAAAAGATACCCTAAACTGAAGTCTAAAAGCAATATTAAAAACATACCGGATTACGTGGCCAAGAAAAGAGAAGGAAATACAGTTTTCAAAGGAAATCGTACACTGCTGTTCAAGACCATCATGGAGCGTGTAATGGTGAAATTCGATGAAGCGCGAGAATGCGGTTCCGCCGTTCATTATTGGCATTTACAACATTGGGCATTGGATGTAGCCAGAAATCTCGAGTGTACAAACTTTACACCTTCACTAGGATTTATTACTAATTTGAAAAAGGAGTTCAGGATAACATCGCGCCGTATCACTATGCTCCAAGCACGAAAAGATAAGGATGACGAAGAAGAGCTGATTGAAAGATCTCAAACGTTTGTTGCTGACGTCAGTGAGCATATCACGAGAGAAAACATCGATTTTAGTTCTGTATGGAACTGTGATCAGAGTCAATTCAACTATGAACTTTCTCGTGACACAACACTGTCCGTGAAAGGGGAGAGAAACACTGTCGCGATGTTGCAAACAGTTAACTGTGCAACACATAGTTACACGATCGATGTTGCTATATCAATGGACGGACGATTGTCAGACAAAATCTATATTCTCTTCCAAGAAACCAGTGGAAAGTTTTGACCCCGCGTGTCAAGGGAGATAGAAACGCGGTGCCCTCCAAATGTCGTCGTCGATGCAAGTGTGAGTGGGAAGATGACGAAACAACATCTGAAGACGTTTTTTCTGTCAGTTTTAAATCCACATTTGTCGAGAAAGTCATTAGTACTTTGTGACTCCTGGTCTGGACATAAGGATGAACGAGTACTACTGGAAGCATCTGGCGGAAAACATGTAGATTTAAAAATCATTCCGCCTAAAACTACAAAATATGCACAACCTCTGGATGTGTATTTCTTCAGGCAGTATAAAATACACTCCTGGAAATGGAAAAAAGAACACATTGACACCGGTGTGTCAGACCCACCATACTTGCTCCGGACACTGCGAGAGGGCTGTACAAGCAATGATCACACGCACGGCACAGCGGACACACCAGGAACCGCGGTGTTGGCCGTCGAATGGCGCTAGCTGCGCAGCATTTGTGCACCGCCGCCGTCAGTGTCAGCCAGTTTGCCGTGGCATACGGAGCTCCATCGCAGTCTTTACCACTGGTAGCATGCCGCGACAGCGTGGACGTGAACCGTATGTGCAGTTGACGGACTTTGAGCGAGGGCGTATAGTGGGCATGCGGGAGGCCGGGTGGACGTACCGCCGAATTGCTCAACACGTGGGGCGTGAGGTCTCCACAGTACATCGATGTTGTCGCCAGTGGTCGGCGGAAGGTGCACGTGCCCGTCGACCTGGGACCGGACCGCAGCGACGCACGGATGCACGCCAAGACCGTAGGATCCTACGCAATGCCTTAGGGGACCGCACCGCCACTTCCCAGCAAATTAGGGACACTGTTGCTCCTGGGGTATCGGCGAGGACCATTCGCAACCGTCTCCATGAAGCTGGGCTACGGTCCCGCACACCGTTAGGCCGTCTTCCGCTCACGCCCCAACATCGTGCAGCCCGCCTCCAGTGGTGTCGCGACAGGCGTGAATGGAGGGACGAATGGAGACGTGTCTTCAGCGATGACAGTCGCTTCTGCCTTGGTGCCAATGATGTTCGTATGCGTGTTTGGCGCCGTGCAGATGAGCGCCACAATCAGGACTGCATACGACCGAGGCACACAGGGCCAACACCCGGCATCATGGTGTGGGGAGCGATCTCCTACACTGGCCGTACACCTCTGGTGATCGTCGAGGGGACGCTGAATAGTGCACGGTATATCCAAACCGTCATCGAACCCATCGTTCTACCATTCCTAGACCGGCAAGGGAACTTGCTGTTCCAACAGGACAATGCACGTCCGCATGTATCCCGTGCCACCCAACGTGCTCTAGAAGGTGTAAGTCAACTACCCTGGCCAGCAAGATCTCCGGATCTGTCCCCCATTGAGCATGTTTGGGACTGGATGAAGCGTCGTCTCACACGGTCTGCACGTCCAGCACGAACGCTGGTCCAACTGAGGCGCCAGGTGGAAATGGCATAGCAAGCCTTTCCACAGGACTACATCCAGCGTCTCTACGATCGTCTCCATGGGAGAATAGCAGCGTGCATTGCTGCGAAAGGTGGATATACACTGTACTAGTGCCGACATTGTGCATGCTCTGTTGCCTGTGTCTATGTGCCTGTGGTTCTGTCAGTGTGATCATGTGATGTATCTGACCCCAGGAATGTGTCAATAAAGTTTCCCCTTCCTGGGACAATGAATTCACGGTGTTCTTATTTCAATTTCCAGGAGTGTATATGCCAAGAGAATAACAGACTTTATTAAACTACTTTCCAGTAATATGCAGCCGAAATTGCACGACAGATTCATTATCATGAATATGCATTCTGTCATTTGCAATGTCATCTGCGGGAGTATACAGACCAATGCTTCGTTAAGCATGGCAGAACGCTGGCTACGATATTGGTGAACCAGTGAACAATTTCAAAAGTGTCGTGGCGTTCAACACTGATATTATAGAATGTGCAAATACGCCATGCGATCAACTTGCATTTCTTCACTGTGCGTTTTGTAGTCAGTCGTACTGCTCGGAACATTTTATTGACATTCCGCATTTGCATTTATAGTTAAGATTGCCGCATTGCGTATGGCATCTACAATTACATCTATAGTGATATCTAGGGCATGACTGCAGAGTTTTGCAGAAAAACGACACCCACCAGCACATCCAGAGGTACATAATGGTCCTGTAACCAAACGCTCATACAGATCTGTTTGTTCGAGCCCAAGTACTTTCCTGATTAGTGACAATGCGGAATCGGTACGCATGCGAAGCATGCGCTGCCTGATATGTGCCTAAACATCATAATAAAAACTGAATTTTTCCAGGGCTCATACCTGGGGCTCTGTTCGTGACAGAAAGTTTCAAGAGTTTTGGATAGCCCTTGGTCTAGGGACCATTCGTATACGCAACAGAAGGATCGTCTTATTGTAACTATCCTACAGTACAGCGTCAAAGATTGAATATCACACACTTCCTCCGGCTTAGGCAAATGGAGCAATTCTGTTGCTTCTTTTCGAATTATATACGGTCTATGGTGCACGTTAAGGGGCTTATGGAAGTACCATTTAGTTCATGGGCAGTTCCTCAGAAAATTCAAGAAACATGGTTTTTGGGTACCAAACCCGAGTCGCGGATTCCAAGAGGGCTATGCACACCAAATGACTGTAATTATTACGACATATTCTTGAGAAAGCGATCTCGAACAACCTTGAAAATTTCCTTGACATCTTTATCCGGTTCCTAGATACTCGGATTCAAAATTAGCCTACTTTTACAATAAATGAGACAATTTCAGTAAGAGAGAGCAAGAGTGAGAGAGCGAGAATGAAAGGAGACAATAGTATTGACAGAACGAAGGACGCTGTGGCTGTGAGACAGAAGACAGTGACTGTTAAAAAGACAAAGAGATAATGACAATGTGATGGGCTGAATGAGTGACTGAGAAGGGCCAAGTGGGAGTAGATGGGTATGAGCGATGGACTAGTCGGCGTAGGTGTGGGCTGGTTACAATTGGGCAAGTTTGTGGAGGTGAGAGGTGAGTTGCGTGTTAAAAAGAATACAAATATGTTTGCATGTCAAATTTTTTGAGAAAAAATTTAACGGTGCTGAGGAAGGTACAATGAGGTAGCAGGTGACCCATCTTTCAGTTACAGTCTTTTAAACAAGAGCATATTCACCTTTGCTGTGAGGAGCATTTTTCCGTTAATTTAATTTATATAAAAAAAATCAAAAGGTATAACGTTCGGATACCGGTCGAAGAATTCCTTTGATTATCATTAATATGGAATGTAACTTAAAAGTCTTTTACGCGATACAAGAGAAGTAAGAGGAACGGAAGCGCGCAAAGTCCCGTTACTCTGCATATACTGTCTGGAGGAGAAGGTAAATGGCTGACAAAGTCCTCCTTATCTACAATAAGGCACAAATTTTAATTCATTTCTTCAGCTACTATCATTATCGTAGATAAAGATGAGTTCTCACATTCGTAAGACTTTAATTTTGGCTAATTCTTCACGTTTTACAGAAATCTTTTGTAATTAACTCAATGACCTTACGTTAAAATGTAGTCAGTAACCAACCCATTCACATGGATAGTTTCAACGGGATGCTCTGGGTTCGAGTCCATGTGCTGTTACGCTTTCCAATTTTCGAAAATTGTCTGATAGTTCAGAACTCATAAGAAATGACTACCACTTAAAGCAATCGGGATTGCATTGTAGATTAAGGTTTCGATTCCCAGTGACAATTAGTTTTTACATATTTTGCTTCGTAACAAAGTATCACATTTCTTCTTCCCAGTCTTGTATTCGACTCCCCCCTCTCAAAAGAGACGATAACACGAGTGCCTGCCTCATGATTTCGAGAGTTGTAAGTTCCCCAAGGTGTTACTCCATAATTTCTGACACTGTTATGTGTAGCCCTCAGCTACTAGGATAGCACATTATACACACGTGACGATAGCTCCGATAATTAATATAGCCTCCTCTGAGAGATGAACGGTTTCAATTACAGAGTATTCAGGTAATTATGTAATGTAGGAACCATAGTTCAATCTGGTTTAACAAACATTAGTGTAGCAATTGCTTCCTCCTCTTCTCTGCACATCATACTGAATCACACTTCACCGTGAGATCTAGAACTTCCTCACCTCTTTCGATCTTCTCATTTATTATACAGTCCACATTTATCAGTCTGGCACCGACTGACAAACATTAATGAAGTATGTTACACCTTCATTTCACGTGAAGAGCACCTCTAGCTCATAGCTATTGTTAAAAGTGAAGAAGTAGACTGTGTTCAAATTCATTCAGCTCCATTGCCTGCACGCTTGGACTAGTTCACCCTGTCGTTGACAATTACCCTTTTGTATCTGCGGTGGGCAAATTACTGTTAACAGTTATCTCATTGTGGGCGGATTCTCTTTAAATAAATTAGTAATGTCAGTGCTTGATTTTATTGAGTCCTGCATTGTTACTAACATTCATTATTAAAGGTATTTAAAACCCAACTCTGCAACTACTAAAAAACGCGTATTTATAGTTTTATACATGTTTCGTTTTTTTTTATTTGAAACATAATCAGCAACAGCATTTTTGTCTGAGTTTTGCTTTCATCTGGTAACCTAATAGGTTTGTCGCACTACACATTTCTTGACGTGAAACGTGACGAAATATAGTGCTCTTAGCTTTTGTTTACGCTATCCTGGTTGAACAAGTGTCTGCGTGAGTCTTCAGTTGGCACAGCTCCGAAATGTTTTGTGTCATTGTTTGAGTATCTGTACAATAGATATATAAATCTGCGAACAGCCACCGAAGCAGACATGTTGAATTCTCAGTCGCCACCATTCGCTGAGGCTGTTAAACATACGCCCTTATTGTGTATAGTAGGTTGTGATGATTCAGTGAAGGGTGTTAGAGCTACTTCTACTTGTTTAAAGTTTTGCAGGATGACATGATCTACAGAGCTCTCATGTATCGAGGAAAAAGTTTCGCAGCCAATGATGGGATATATATATGGTGACACGGAGGTTTATGGACTCGAGGGTTCAGACAACAGGTTTGTCAAGTTTGACGGAAGTAATCTGCTTGTGTGTCAGAGTCTCTAAGCCGACAGGAACTTGACGATATCGTCAAATGGAGATCAGTAGGAAGTGTTCGGAGCTTCCTACGCTACCATGTAGATGGGCGAGGAGGGGGGGGGGGAGGGGAGGGTAGTATCCCCTCGCCCCTCGCTAACGCCTTGCAGCTCGTCTAGACTTTCAGCCAGTTTTTGAGCATTCCTCAGGACTTAGAGTGAGCCAGATCCTCGAGTGAGCCATATTGCTGCGTCTCAGTGTTCAAAGTGTTACTGTTAATCGAATGTGAATTGCTACATGGCTGTGTGATAGTTTCCAAATATTTTTATTTCTTTATCTTATCCAGCATTAAAAGGATAACATTCTCATTCTATGTATGTCTTTTCACTTATAAATAACAGAGGGCGACCACTTTTTATACCCATCTGAGGTGTACAATTAAATCTTTTAATTAGGATATGAGTGCATGTTTTGTTGCATTAGCTGTTTCACCTAAGCTTGATTCAACGACTTTTTTCTGTTTGTTAAAATGAATATATAACGATTTTTGTGAATGCCATCGTTATCGCCGATAGAACGATACACTACTACGTAAAAAATCTATGAAGCCACAGCTACGCTTAGTCAGACGTAATATTTCATCATAGTACGATGATCGTAAATGGGAAGAAACATACAGTTGTTCATTATATTTATATATAAATCTTCGGGTAGAGAATTAATTATATACATGCAAGGAAACTCATGTCCTGTGTCGTTTATCGGTGTTATGAAATTACAGTGCACTTATGAAAAATATCGTTTACAAAGTACTTACAATGCCTATTCTAGAAAATTGTTAGAACTCCATATATCTGTATCGTTTGCACCGAATTTATAATGTGTACAGAGTGAAGGAAGCGCGGATAGACACAGTTTGAATGGGTGTCACGGAACTCTTACCTGTGCTCACATAGGCCACCTCAAGTATGACCGTAACGAAATAAAGCGTCGTGACGAGGTATTATGGCAACAATGAGGCCTGTTTTAAGACGTACGCAAGTAATACGTTTCCTCATGTCGTGTGAGACATCCACATATTTACTAGAAAACAATCCTATTTCCTAATGTAATTGTATTCATCAGTCATTTATGTCCCACCATCAGTTGATCTCGGCGTTGTATCATTTTCAAGCACTTGCTTACATACACGTAATTTTACACAGTCACCTAGTGTGGACGTATACAACGTTAGTCCGTCAGTTAAATACGTAACTGTCCTCATTTTGAGTCTAATGCACCAGCAAGATCCGAAATGGGTGTGTCTGGACTTGAGGTTCCTGTTTAAAAATGAGCGATTTGCGGACACACACAATAATGCTAAAGCTTGTCGGTGTTCCTATAGTGCACCGTGCACCACATAAGTAATATAAAACCTAGAACTGATGTATACTCGAAGAATGCAATAATGCAATAACAAGTGCGTCATTTCGTCAGAATCTACTTTCAAATTTTTGCCCCATGAACAGCGATATATCGTTACAGTTGTCGCTGAAGAAGACGGGGTGTTCACCTGTCGAAACTGCGGTGACTGTCGAGTACCTTAGCCTGTTGCTCTCTCATAATTTATTTGAATATTCAGTACGGAGCGAGAAGATCAGCTTTCACACGTTTAAAACTTGACTTCTTATTAATTCACTATTAAAGAGTTCTCTTGTAATAACGTGATCTACGTAATCCTTTTAACACAATGTCTGCTGAGATCTGCTGTGGGGAGTATTGAGTAGACATACTTCGATCAAGGGAAATTCGACTACTACTAAACATTTCACCTAAACGGGAACTATTGCGAAGTAGATCCAGAAATATTCTAAATCAGCTTGGCAATAGTTAAGACACTGATGTAATCCGGAGTGAATTCTTCATTCTGCTGTGGTATGTGTGCAATTCTGAAACTTCCTAACACAGGTTTTGGCTGTGTCAATAGTAGGATTTGAATCACTTAGTACAAAGTGACTGTTGCGTCTAGGCGACGTTAAGTATACGCGCGCTTCATCGGCGAGAAGCCAGCAACACAGTCGGCTTACTGGGAAGAGACGTCAAAATGACTGGCATTTGTTGTGTCAAATGGCTTACTGATTTCGTCGTATTTCACTGTTTCTGTATTATACCTTGTAATATGCCATTTCAAGTCAACGACATAGAAAATTTATGGCAAACACGCCATACTTGGTACTACGTCTTGTAATTAAATGTCAGTTAATGATGCTTCAGTCCTAAAAATTTTCAAGAGACTCTAAGCTGAGCAATGCTGGAGTTGAAAGTTACATGTCTTTGGCGTATCGTAGTGGTTAATGATGTGGATTATGAAGTCGAGGGAAGTTTGTGTCCACATATGCTATTTTCTTCTATTGCATTTTTAACACATTCTGGGGCTTTCTTATGAATGTAATAAAAGTATATTAAATATTGCACAAACGAAAGCAGGCCTATGACGCTGTCCTCGAGTGCACCGGAAGATGAGCGACGTCTTTTATTGCAGATCGACGTACTGTAAGGTACTGAACGTTTAAAACGAACTTCCATGGCGAGGTTCTATCTTCAGTGATGAACTGAAGTTTACTTGGTTTCGGACCGTTGTAGTCAGCTGAATGAGCATAATCCTCTAAACCTCTGCGGGAGTATCAGTTGGGTAACGGAGTTATAAAGCCACCGTACTGCTCGAGCAGAGCTTGAAGGGCTTATCGCACAGAGTCGGTAATGCGAGTTTCATTACTGCAGGAGCGGTTCGCCTTACACGTTGTGTGCGCTGAGAGATAGCGGCCCGCGACCCGCGGAAGTTGTGCAGGGCTGAGCGCGCGGCAGGGGCGGCGCCTGCATCCAGTCCTGCACTGTGGCCGTCCTATCTGACTGACGGCTGCAGACTCGAATGATACCACTGACCTAACTATACGTGCTGCAGTGTCAGACGTGGGACACACGCTCAAGGATACTTCAACTAGATAAAGACGAGGCAATAATTACCGGTCAAACACAGACTCAAGCTTGAAACTGCCAACAGATATTACATGACAACAGCAAACTGGTGATACCCCATAATAATATACATAATTGCCCAAGAATCTGAAACATTACTAAACAGACTATCTGACTACGGACGTCAAAGGCCACACCCAAACAATAAATAATTTTAAAACCTTCTTTACATAAATCTTAAGAACCATACAAACAATAGATGGTTTACTGGGAAAAAGCTCACACAGAAGCAGGCAACCTTTTAAGATATAACAACAGAAACCACTTACAATCTCTCTTTCTGAGTAAGATCTCAAAAATCCAGTACAATGAAAGGCATCTTCAAGGTATTACAAAATTTCAGTGACAAGTAAAGGCGCATCAGAAGTGTGTGGAAACTAAAACTAAGATCGAGCCTGAATGAAAGCTGAAAGGGACGGTGTAGATGGAAAGACGGACGCCTCGGCGTCACCAGGAACAAGTAATAAAATACTCAAATTCGCCGAAGAACTGGAGTCTGCTGATAAACGCAGCGACCGAGCTATCGGTTACAATTCAAACTGGCTGCCGCCAAGGCATCCTCCCTCCAGTTAAACGACCACCTACAACGGACGAATCGCACCACTGATTATACCACTGAAACGACAACATAAAACCACACAGCAACTGGGCGGTATCCAGAGTAACACAATCCTTAAAACATTACAGGAATACTCACTGCAGCCAAATTGAATCTCTTGAAATCACCGTCTACAATAACAGTTCACACTTCCTTTGCACGCGAACCACGGTACATAACAATTCACCAGGAGAACACTGCAGAATGTGTAGAAAACAGAACACACATACTCTGTCTCATAACCCTAACTAATAATTATATACTAGAAGAAAAACAGTGACATGAATCTCTTAATTTTACAGAAGAATGCCACTATAGCTGGATTACACTTAATACCAAAAGTCAGAAAGAAGTGCCAGAAAATTTAAGCTGTTGTTATTTCGGAGTGCAGAGACCCACGCTTAGATATACACTCCTTTCCAGTGTCTCAAGTGAGTCCAAAACAGGCAAACTTTTTCAAGTAGGTAACCACTATTCAATAAGTTGTGCACCAGTGGTCAACACGAAACAGATAACATGGGTGTCCAAACACTGGGAGAGCCGTTAACTGCAAATAACACGAAATTCAACATACATATATACAGCAGAACTTTAAGAACCTAAATAATTCCCACCTCTTGATTCTGCAGGCTGATACATTGCAGGGCCACTTTCACGTGTTCACGTCGTTTAGTGACACAGACGAGACACCGTCTCACTAGACCCAGTACACACTCGCCGACCTTACGCACAGCTCCGTACGCATCCCCACGGCCCACGAGTCAGAAAGACGCGGAGCATGTGCAAAGAGCGACCGCCGACAACCAGACTGCACACAGGAGAGCCAACCAACCGATGATAACCAGCCCTCTCCCCACAGCGTCGTGCGCTTAAAGAGCCGAAAAGCGACCGAAGAGGAAAGCCGCTGCCACGCAGTACAGAGTCGATCGCAGAGATCTTAAATGAATACAGAGAAGCCACTGGCGCCAACGGCGCCACACGTCACAGCGCACATCTAAAAAACGTTACTTTTTTTTAATTATGTGACTAGGTAACAACCGAGGCGTTAACTCTAACAAAACTACTAGTAAAAAATTCACAAATGCACTGAACAGACACACTTGCACATTCAAATTTATTGTAATAGCCTTTCGGATTTTAAATATCCATTTTCAGGTGTGCTCACAACTTCATCGGTATTTGAAACTAGAAAAATGTGTGTTTGACATTGGACAACTATTGACAACATATTATAACTAACTTAGTATCTGGCATCGTCTGGGTGAGTATTTATTCCAACTTTCCCCTCTCTCTGTTCATCTCCTCTTCCCTCCTCTCGGTCCACCTCTTCTACCCCTGTTCATCTGATCCTGATCCTTTCTTTGCCCGTCCACTTCAGAGCCTACTTCTGTTTATCTGTTCCTCTCCCACCCTATAAATCCATCTCTTCCTCCCACCGCTGCCTGTCCATCGCCTCCTCCCGCCTCTCCCTGCCCAAACCCCCCTCTCCCATCTCCATCCATTCCATGCAGCTGTTCATCCCCTCCTACCTCCTCTCTCTGTTCATCTGCTCCCCTTTCCTTTCTCTTTCCATCTCATCCTCTCCCCTCTTTCTGTCCATCTCGTTTCCTTCCCTTCCTCCTCCCATTTGCCCCTCCTCCTTTCTTTGTCCACTTCTTCCATCCGCTATCTGTATCCATCTCCTCCTTCGCCCTCTCTGTCTGTCTCCTCTTTTATATCCTCTCTGTCTCTCTATCTCCTAATCTGCATTCTCTCTCCACATTATGATTCTCGCCCCTATTCAAAGTTGAATGTTGTTACCCCCAGAGTTCAAATGGTTCAAATAAGCACTATGGGACTTAACTGCTGAGGTCGTCAACCCCCTAGAGCTTAGAACTACTTAAACCTAACTAACCTAAGGACATCACACACATCCATGCTCGAGGCCGGATTCGAACCTGCGACCGTAGCGGTCGCGCGTTTCCCGACTGTAGCGCCTAGAACCCCCAGAGTATTTCTTTCCATACAGTAAATAATATCTCTACAAAACTTGGTTGATACATCAGTTATTTGGGAGGAGCTTTTCACCTGTGGTTTCGTCCTCATACATACATGTCACACATATTTCACATATATTTGACATATTTCATACACATTTGTACACATATTTCGCCTCTGTCTGTATCGAAATTCGTCTGCAGTTTCGCTTTTACGTAGATCGATGTCTATGACACATCTCCTGAATTATGAGTCTCACAAATATGCAGTTTTGTAGATACATCCATCGGTACACTGTCTGCGAAGGGTGTTGCGAATAGGGTAAGTACTAAAGATGCAAGACGTTTAAACGTCATACATGATGGGCAATTTTTCACGCATCTCAGTATTTGATGTCATATCCCCTGAACTACATGTCGTACAATGAAATATTTTTGTAGGTATATTTAGCAGCATGTGTAGATACTGTCTGCAAGATGTGTCACGAATATAGTTAGTAGTACGGAAGAAGTCAATTAAAACGGCATGCCTGATGCGACAGTTTTACTGCATGAACAGCGAAAATGTAGTAAGCGATAAACATTTTTCCTTTCATCATTGGGGGTTGTCAGAGAGGAAAAGTTTTCTAAGGCTTTGAAATTATGTGTTAAGTTGTTACAAGTCACCAAGTGCTCTCATTTACAGATACTAGATGTATATAGTGAGGCTATTTGCGGGTCGTGTGCTACTCCGCCGCCGCCACCACCACCCGTTTGACAGGTAGGTTGCCCTTACCGTCACAGCGATTCTTTCCAGACCGTAAGTGATACGAGCACCAAGATTGGTTGAAATCGGTCCAATGGTTTAGAAGGAGACGCAGAACACATAAAGAGTGACCCAAACGGACAGCCACAAATTTTAGGGACAGGTTCCATATACAAAAATAAATAGAAACTTTCGAGTAAACATGGGCTCTTAAATGCATACCTTACGAGATAAGAGCACTTGTTCATCTCCTGTGTTAGGAAACAGATCTCTTCTACTGCAAGGTCTTTGCTTTCTATATTTTGCGAGGTAGAAGTACTGACGAAAACAAGAAATAAAACATTGGGGCTAAAATGCATACTCTAAGAACTATTAGCACTTGTTCATCTTCATTAGCGTGAAACACATCTCTTTTACTGAACACGTGCTCGTAGTTTTAAAAGTATGCATTTTAGACCCCATGTTTACTAGACCTTCTTTTCTTGTTTTGACCTGTACTACCTCTTCCCAAAATAAGAAGAGTGAAGAGGTTGCAGTAGAAGAGACGTGATTCTTAGTATCGAAATTGAACAAGCAGCCCATATGTCATAGGTGACTACTGCACATTTTTTTCTTGTTTGTCTGTAAGGAATCTCTCCTTGAAATTTTTCGGTGTTTTTTGTTTTGTTTTTGACATCCTACATACGGTTACATACATGCATATAACTGTACATCCATTTTTATGCCATGTATGGATGTGTTAGTTAGACCATATACTTCATATTGTATTGTGATCGACTACTGTTGCTCCGTGTCACCATGATAAACAATACGGAAGCAGTTCATGATGACTAAAAAGTCAAAATCTGTCCAGATGGTCAGTAAGCGTTGTGGTGATGCAGCACGTCTATAAGGACCAGTCAAATGAAGACGAGTCATTTGTCAAAGAAGCACGTAAACTGCTTTTTATTTCAAAAGTAATCGCCATAGCCGTAAATACATATATCCCACTGCCAGACGAGACGGTCAATGCCTTCATGGTCAAGTGTTTACGGTTGTCTCTGGAACCATGATTCTACGTACGAAGCAAATCGACGGCCACAAATGTCTTTCATCAGGGCTCCAAAAAACAAGGAATTCGCATGGGGAGATATTGGGACTGCGTGGAGAATGTATAAGGGATTCCCAGCGAAACTTCTGCAAATTCGAAGAGGTTAATAAGTGTGGGGTTGAATTGCTCCCTGATCAGCTAAAGGGAACAGACAGTTAGAGAGAATATGCAAATCTGGAAATTTTACCAATCAAGCACTTTCAGATAAGTCCGTTCGATCATTCGTAGTTATGTTCTTAATGAGACATTTCAGAGGGCATAAGGTGCAGGAGAGACGCCGTTTGTTGCTCTCAAAAGTTGCAAAGTCGTCCCACTTGAAAGGCCATATAGTTTGACATAGATCTCCTAACTCTAGGTTTCACTGTTTTATGGATTTCCGACTTGGGAACCAAGTGACGTGGCAGATTACTCATGTTATCGGTTGTTTGCAGAAAATGCTGTGGAAAATGGTGCAGACCAAAACCTTTCCGACGTGATTCTGCGCCCTAGGCATTAATGCCAACACTGTGTCCCCCCCCCCCCCCCTTCCACAAATATTCTTGCAGTTTTTTCTACTCCCATTTAGAAACTTTATAATCACACACGCAGATTTAATGTAAATGAAGGGTTCTTGAAAAATATGTGATTTTTATTAAACTAACAGATTTGCTTCTCATACATTATAATATACATAATATGAGTATAATTAAAAACTGAGAAAAGATCTATTTCGAGATACTGTGTTCTGTTATAATTTCATTTTGCTTTTCCTTGATTTTGCAAGTAATCTTATTATGTTACTGAAGTCAGGTTTAGCAGCTATGTCATACTGTGCCAACAAGATAGCAAAATTTGACATCCCCCCCCCCCCCCCCCATGAACCATGGACCTTGCCGTTGGTGGGGAGGCTTGCGTGGCTCAGCTATACAGATAGCCGTACCGTAGGTGCAACCACAACGGTGGGGTATCTGTTGAGAGGCCAGACAAACGTGTGGTTCCTGAAGAGGGGCAGCAGCCTTTTCAATAGTTGCAGGGGCAACAGTCTGGATGATTGACTGATCTGGCCTTGTAACAATAACCAAAACGGCCTTGCTGTGCTGGTACTGCGAACGGCTGAAAGCAAGGGGAAACTACAGCCGTAATTTTTCCCGAGGGCATGCAGCTTTACTGTATGATGATGGCGTCCTCTTGGGTAAAATATTCCGGAGGTAAAATAGTCCGTCATTCGGATCTCCGGGCGGGGACTACTCAAGAGGATGTCGTTATCAGGAGAAAGAAAACTGGCGTTCTACGGATCGGAGCGTGGAATGTCAGATCCCTTAATTGGGCAGGTAGGTTAGAAAATTTAAAAAGGGAAATGGATAGGTTAAAGTTAGATATGGTGGGAATTAGTGAAGTTCGGTGGCAGGAGGAGCAAGACTTCTGGTCAGGTGACTACAGGGTTATAAAAACAAAATCAAATTGGAGTGATGCAGGAGTAGGTATAATAATGAATAGGAAAATAGGAATGCGGGTAAGCTACTACAAATAGCATAGTGAACGCATTATTGTGGCCAAGATAGATACGAAGCCCACACCTACTACAGTAGTACAAGTTTATATGCCAACTAGCTCTGCAGATGACGATGAAATTGAAGAAATGTATGATCAAATAAAAGAAATTGTTCAGATAGTGAAGGGAGACGAAAATTTAATAGTAATGGGTGACAGGAATTCGGCAGTAGGAAAAGGGAGAGAAGGAAACATAGTAGGTGAATATGGATTGGGGCTAAGAAATGAAAGAGGAAGCCTCCTAGTAGAATTTTGCACAGAACACAACTTAATCATAGCTAACACTTGGTTTAAGAATCATGAAAGAAGGTTGTATACGTGGAAGAACCCTGGAGATACTAAAAGGTATCAAATAGATTATATAATGGTAAGACAGAGATTTAGGAACCAGGTTTTAAGTTGTAAGACATTTCCAGGGGCAGATGTGGACTCGGACCACAATCTATTGGTTATGACGTGTAGATTAAAACTGAAGAAACTGCAAAAATGTGGGAAATTAAGGAGATGGGACCTGGATAAACTGAAAGAACCAGAAGTTGTACAGAGTTTCAGGGAGAGCATAAGGGGACAATTGACAGGAATAGGGGAAAGAAATACCGTAGAAGAAGAATGGGTAGCTCTGAGGGATGAAGTAGTGAAGGCAGCAGAGGATAAAGTAGGTAAAAAGACGAGGGCTGCTAGAAATCCTTGGGTAACAGAAGAAATATTGAATTTAATTGATGAAAGGAGAAAATATAAAAATGCAATAGATGAAAAAGGCAAAAAGGAATATAGACGTCTCAAAAATGAGATCGACAGGAAGTGCAAAATGGCTAAGCAGGCATGGCTAGAGGACAAATGTAAGGATGTAAAGGCTTATCTCACTAGGGGTAAGATGGATACTTCCTACAGGAAAATTAAAGAGACCTTTGGAGATAAGAGAACTACTTGTATGAACATCAAGAGCTCAGATGGAGACCCAGTTCTAAGCAAAGAAGGGAAAGCAGAAAGGTGGAAGGAATATATAGAGGGTCTATACAAGGGCGATGCACTTGAGGACAATATTATGGAAATGGAAGAGGATGTAGATGAAGATGAAATGGGAGATACGATACTGCGTGAAGAGTTTGACAGAGCACTGAAAGACCTGAGTCGAAACAAGGCCCCCGGAGTAGACAACATTCCATTGGAACTACTGACGGCCTTGGGAGAGCCAGTCCTGACAAAACTCTACCATCTGGTGAGCAAGATGTATGAGACAGTCGAAATACCCTCAGACTTCAAGAAGAATATAATAATTCCAATCCCAAAGAAAGCAGGTGTTGACAGATGTGAAAATTACCGAACTATCAGTTTAATAAGTCACAGCTGCAAAATACTAACACGAATTCTTTACAGACGAATGGAAAAACTAGTAGAAGCCGACCTCGGGGAAGATCAGTTTGGATTCCGTAGAAATGTTGGAACACGTGAGGCAATACTGACACTTCGACTAAGGAAGCTAGATTAAGGAAAGGAAAACCTGAGTTTCTAGCATTTGTAGACTTAGAGAAAGCTTTTGACAATGTTGACTGAAATACTCTCTTCCAAATTCTGAAGGTGGCAGGGGTAAAACACAGGAAGCGAAAGACTATTTACAATTTGTACAGAAACCAGATGGCAGTTATAAGAGTCGAGGGACATGAAAGGGAAGCAGTGGTTGGGAAGGTAGTGAGACAGGGTTGTAACCTCTCCCCGATATTATTCTATCTGTATATTGAGCAAGCAGTGAAGGAAGCAAAAGAAAAATTCGGAGTAGGTATTAAAATCCACGGAGAAGGAATAAAAACTTTGAGGTTCACCGATGACATTTTAATTCTGTCAGAGACAGCAAAGGACTTGGAAGAACAGTTGAAGGGAATGGATGATATCTTCATAGGAGGATATAAGATGAACATCAACAAAAGCAAAACGAGGATAATGGAATGTAGTCGAATTAAGTCGGGTGATGCTGAGAGAATTGGATTAGGAAATGAGACACTTAAAGTAATAAAGGAGTTTTGCTATTTGGGGAGCAAAATAACTGATGATGGTCGAAGTAGAGAGGATATAAAATGTAGGCTGGCAATGGCAAGGAAAGCGTTTATGGAAGAAGAGAAATTTGTTAACATCGAGTATAGATTTAAGTGTCAGGAAGTCATTTCTGAAAGTATTTGTATGGGGTGTAGCCATATATGGAAGTGAATCATGGACGATAAACAGTTTGGACAAGAAGAGAATAGAAGCTTTCGAATTGTGGTGCAACAGAAGAATGCTGAAGATTAGGTGGGTAGATCACATAACTAATGAGGAAGTATTGAATCGAATCGGGGAGAAGAGAAGTTTGTGGCACAACTTGACCAGAAGAAGGGATCGGTTGGTAGGACATGTTCTGAGGCATCAAGGGATCACCAATTTAGTATTGGAGGGCAGCGTGGAGGGTAAAAATCGTAGAGGGAGACCAAGAGATGACTACACTAAGCAGATTCAGAAGGATGTAGGTTGCAGTAGGTACTGGGAGATGAAGAAGCTTGCACAGGATAGAGTAGCATGGAGAGCTGCATCAAACCAGTCTCAAGACTGAGGGCCGCAACAACAACAACAACAATGTGATCTGTTTTCAATTTCACTTCTTAATCAGTGAAATACTTTAGAACATTCTGTCTCAAACAGTCTCGCTTCACTCCACAGTCAGCAGAAATCTACAAAAGTCTGATGCCTTCGGCCAAATAACAAAAGCGTAATTCAGTGTCTTTCGACGCAGCACTCAACCTGACCGACACAGATTTCTTTCAAATTCGATGCAGTCAGTGATTCGATAAGAGATGAAAACCACCAATTTGCAAAAAGGCTGTATGTCAACTGCGAAGAAAGGTAAAAGTCTGAAAAGTTTGGAAATTGTGTGGAATTTTCGCTCATCTATTTCGGAATAAATGATTATAATTATGTTTTTAACCCAGAAACATATGTCGTTGAAAAGCTAATGAACAGACTTTTACATTCATGGCGGGTCCCTAACAGTTTTCACATGCGAAGCTATTGACCTTGATCTGTGACCTTCAATAACCCAAAACACTCCCAAATTCCTTTTTTAAAAACATTCATTGCATTGTTCAAGTATGTTACTATAAACAGGATAAATATCTAGATGGCACACCAAAGGCATCATGCGGAAAAATACACCTACATCACAATACTTCCAAAATGCAGTAAGCGGCAATGTATCCAGTTTTATAATCAAAAATGGTTCAAATGGCTCTTAGCACTATGGGACTTAACATCTGAGGTCATCAGTCCCGTAGAACTTAGAACTACTTAAACCTAACTAACCTAAGGACATCACAAACATCCATGCCCGAGGCAGGATTCGAAACTGCGACCGTAGCGGTCGCGCGGTTCCAGACTGAAGCGGATAGAATCGCTCGGTCACAGCGGCCGGCAGTTTTATAATCCCTGTAAAAGCAAAACAATTCAAAAAAATCTAACCCGGTCTGAATTTATGACTTGTTATGAATTGTCGTCTACACTTGGTTAGCAAAATTTATTTTGTATTTTACTTTTGGTGGATCCAATGATACAACAGACTGTGTCAGTGGCTGGTATCCATTCTTCTACTTAATGCGCCTGCCTTCTCCTGGCAGAGCTTGGCGGTTCACGCAGCCAGCACTGGACGTAACGTTGTAACATGGGAGGCATCTTCAGACGTGCAAGTGTACCATCTCCAAATGCCTTTCAGCCACGAGTACCTTCGGCTCCCAACAGTAATGAGTAGTAAAAACATATTATAATGTGTCCTAGACATTGAGTTTTCCTTTCTTTAATTATGAACTATAGTTCTTTTCTCTTTTTCATCCGATGGAGTACTTGTTCATTTGAAATTTTCAGTGTCCATGATATGCTTAAGAGACGACAATACAGATATATTTCAAAAGCATTAATTCCTTTCTCTAGACATTAGTCAAGGGCCCAGCTTCCGCATCGATAGAGAAAAATAGAGAACACGAATTCTCAATTTCAGACTGAGACTCGATCTTATGAACAAATTTTTCATGCTAATAAATATGTCCTGGCCTGTTTTATTCTATATCTGATCTTTTTCTTGTAATTACAGTGCTCATCCATCCCAGTGCCCAAGTACTTCAAGGAGAGTACTTGTTCAGTTTTATTTCTTTTTTCTGACAAGATTGCTTGGATTACTCTGTTACAGAATACTACAACTTCGGTCTTCGAAGTTTTGACAAATAGGCCAACCTCTTCACTGCCTTGGACTAAATGGTCTGTTATGTGTTGCAGAGCAGGTAGATCATTCGCTATGACAACAGTGTCATCTGCTTACCTAATACTGTTAGTTATCTTTCCGTTTATAAAGATCCCGTCGTCTTCTTCCTTCAGCACTTACCTGAAAATTGCTTCGGAGTATGTGTTAAACATAAATGATGATAGTACACAGCCCGGGCGGACGCTTTTATTAATTGTAGTCGCTTCTGATATTCCTTGATCAGTTTTTACATCTTTGGTATGATTCCAATAAAGCGCGCTGATGATGCGTACATCGTTTTGGTCAGTACCAGTTGGACCTCAAAATCTTCACCACCTTTTTATGTCTCATGCAGCCATAGGCATCCTAATTTTCAACAGTAATTCGTGTTTGTATTATTGTGAATAAACTGTTCGTCTACGAGGTTGTTTTCATATTCTCGCCGTACGTACAAAGCACGCAGCCATATTTTTATCAATTTTCTTGCAGTAATGCCATGACACTGTAACCATTGTTAGTCTCAACACGCTGGTACTGATGCTCGGGCGCCAAAATCAAACATTTGACGGTCTTGCCATTTTTACTGTTGTATACTCAAAGAACGGCAGCCAACAGCAGTCACAATTATTCTGATCAATTGGCGAATATTTATTACTGTGTATAATCAATTAGAGAGGCTTTTATTTCAGCTAGTCATCATTAGCTCGTTTCACGGGTGTGCCTCGTTTGCTCAAACTTCAGTATATATGTGCTGTGAAGTAGTTTTCAGTAGTTATTTGTAAAAAATGGATTTGAAATTAAAATGGTATAGTTTCAGTCCATTTAAAGAAAGTCATGCAAGAGCACAGATGAATTTGAGGAATGTTCATTTTGTTTGTTGCGCCCAAAGCACTGTGTTCAGGAGTGGATGGTAAACAAGTGTACTTAAGTATTGCCAGATCGAAAAATTTTCAGCAAATGCAGAAAGTAAATATCACAAAGCCAATCGAAGTCTACAAGGACAGCCTCAGCTGCGCTAGGTACTTCCACAGAAGATACAAGCGAAGGTGTAACAGCATCTTTAATACTAGCTATCGCGACCAGCATCGGACAAGTCCGAGAACGACTTCAAAAGCAGCTGTGGCTGGCCGACTGGGCGACAGCGTCGACAACGAGTCACCACAGAACAACAGGTGGACAATCCTAGAGAACGACAGGTAACGGAGAAGACACGGCAGAATCAATCCATCGGGCAAACCAAGCTCGAATACTAAGGTGTAATGAACTCAAACGAAGACCACCACGTGTAGCGAGGTCTACACGGTAATGCAAAGCCATCACAAATAACAGACGCAGCGGCCGTGCTGCTGGCTTTACAGGCGGCTCCGCGCCCTGATAGGCCAGGTTAAGCTACGTTTTCCTTGCTGTGGGAATTTCCCGCAATGTGCTGCGTAAAACGCGTGCGAGACCGTGCTCCCCACATGCCCAGTGCAAACATACCAGAGCGTTTCCCTAGAGTGCGCGCAACGCAGTGCTATAACTACGGGAAACAATGGCGTGCTTCGGGAGGAGTCTGTACCGCACGACGCAGCGGTTTGTTTGGTTGCTGGAGTGGAAAAAGTCGAACCGAGCAGCAGCGACTAGGTGACAGCTGCAATATTTTGTTCGAGCGCTTAGGCAATACCAGAGAAGCTAATTCTTTCGGTCTAATTATTTATTGAAATATTCACCAGAAATGTCAGTTGATCGCTTCTCTGCCTCAGAGAATGAGAAGCTTATCGAGCTGGCATCCAAAATTGTATATTTTGTTGAACATGGCTGACGCCGAATGGAGAAACTATATGCAAAAGGAGATAATCTGGGCAGAAACCAAAAGAAAAATGAATGAAACACGTAAGAAAAAATTCTTAGATTATGTCCAATGTAATATAATTTAAATATTTTTGTACTGAGCCTTCAACCACAGTTATAACGAGTTGGGTGTTGTTATTGTTATTGTAATCACTACTGTGAACGACGATTAAAATTTGGTCCATTGAAATTATCAGTAAATCTGGCCCACACAATAAATTCCTCAGCTTTTGGTCTAACAGCCGACACCTACCAAGAGTCCTGGGCCAGTTCATTAATTCCTAGTATGTCTGCGTTGTAAGGCATCAAAAACTGGCATCCCTCTGAATCATCGAACAACTGCTTTGTTAATGCAGTGTTATACACACGTTCTTCTTCAGATGTAAGAACATTTGTGTGACTGCTTTGCACTTCATGAGAGTAGTGTGACAAAGCCATTTCTTGGACAAATAATTTATTCAGAGTGGTGGCTGGGTATTCTTCATCCCCTACGACGCCACCCACCTTTCTCCAGACCCTGAGAATGCCGGGAAATTTTGGCGGAAACAGGTCGATTGGGCTACCTCCACTAACCTAACTCCCACTACTCCTCCCCCACTCCTATGATGTCACCCACACTCACCCACCATCCCATCCCTGGAAATGGGGGGAAGCAGTCAGTCCCTGTCCAGCTTCCAAAGTGGATAGGTAGGTTAATGTACTTTATTTATTTTTGGTGGGAAACTGAAGTAGAGATAGCTCCTAATGACACATCAATGTGCACTGTGCTACACAATGAGTGCCTAAAATCGCAGTACAGCTGAAAACTGATGATGACACACAACTGGTGTTATTCCCTCAGAAAGAAATCCACAATACCACATAAAACTAGGAGCAGACAGATTAAGAATAAATAGTAACTCTACACAGGACACCCTCGACATCTAGAAGTCCAAATAAATGTCTCTGCTCCACTTGTGAGTTGATGCGAGAAAACCTCAGTCTGAATCGATAACTGCAACAAATACCTAAACTAATATAGGCATAAATACCACAGAACGTTAAAATAAACGAGAACTGCAATGATGTTAAAAAATCGCCGACACATATCTGCTACTGATAATAACACTGTGGTTAAAATGACTGTGCAAAGAGTAACACCACTTCATCTGTAAATTACAGCTGTATGCTGTGGGATGTAAAAACAACATGATAAAGTTATCTGAATTACTGGGTGCTAGCTCAGCAGAGGTTAAAAACTACTACACGCGACCCTTGTAATAGCTTATTTAATGCACAGTGTAGCACGGCGCAAGGTCCCAGGCTGCTGGGAGGTAACGCATCGTTTTGGAGTTGTGGTGTTGCTCACTCAACACACTGCCAGCAGCTGCGTCATGAAGTAGGGCTGTCGCACATGCTGCTGACCATCGCAATACCTAATGGACGCCAGTGGAACTAAGCTAGACACTCTATGCAGCGTTCCAAACAGCTGCGTTGTGGAATCCTGTTATTTCAGAAGAGTGATGTGGCCAATTCTTCATGATACAAACATAAATATGTACTCAGCCTCACATATATAGATGGATAAGAGCAAATAGAACCTCTCGCTTATCCAAAACAATAGCACAGTTTCGCAGCACCTGTGTGTGTCTGTGGTATGTGGATAGCGGTCATCTCTGTAAATAATGGACTCTGTCTATCTTCCTAGGTGCAGCTCTCTAATCTATCCCATTTTCAAAACTTATAACAGCAGCCTAAGATAATATGGCTATTTCCAGAGCATTCTGCCGTGAGTGATAAAAGCTTCTTCAGCAACTGCAGCAGAGAGAGAGAGAGGCAGGTAATACCTGTAGAAACCAAACAGTTCTTTATAAACATAATTTCTGCTTAGAATATCTCATGACCCGTTAAGTGCCCTGGCTTCAAAGACATTCCTCAATTCTGAGGGAAATGCTTTCTGCAAACCAACGCATGGTGGCCTTGTGAACAATATCAAAATGCCTTTCTGCTGATCACCCTTATCTACGCATATATCTCACTTCATATTCATAGTGACTGAACAAACACACATTTTCACATCGCTAAAATATCGTCAGAATCCTTTAAAGCAGAATTTCATATGCTATATTTCACTAGGTATTAGCTCGCCGAACAAAAAAATCTGTTCTCATCTATTACACCCCACTACGAGAAAAGGCTGATTACTGCTCCAACTCATGAATCACAGCCATGGCTGCTGCCTTCCTCATTTGTGACGTGTAGCCACTTCCCACTAAGCCAGCATCATCATCCCCCGAGGTTAATGTCCAAAGTGTGTGCTGTGTAGTAGGAACACTTGCATCTATATTTAAACAAATATCTTGCAGGGAAGAAGGTCCTATTCCACAACTGTGAAGCTCATGATCACCAGAAGTCCACCACACCCCCTCCATGGTACTCCCACAAAGAGCAAAGTTAGGATAGGAACAGTTGTATCTTAAACACCACTCTGGGGAGGGCCTCTTCCATTATGTGTGGACTGTCAGCAGACATTCACAGGACTTCCAAAGCTGTGTACCGCCATAGACAGCAAGTAGGGCGATGCAAACTGCTACCATAATCAGCTCGCCAGTGTTGTAAGGTGGTCCTTGTCATCGGGAGACAGATTTCGCTACTGTATTATGCTTTAAAAAAAAAAAAAAAAAAAAAAAAAAGGCGCCGCGTGTCCCACTGCTGGTGCACATTGCTCCGTTAGGCCAAATGTTTCAAAACACAATGGAATTAGCGACAGAGTCCTGAAGATGAGAAAATTACAAAAGAAAACAAAATTGTGTGTCTAATAACCACAATTTACCATCCTGCTCAAGAGAAAGAAAAAAACACCCCACTGTAATAGTAACCACGAAATATATCACTATCCAAGAGAACTGTGTATGTGTTTTGTTCACTTGTTCAGCATGTATACATGTCTGTGATTCTTCATGTCTGCTTGTTCTGCTCTAAAGTGTCTAGCAGCTTCAGATGGTTCAAATGGCTCTGAGCACTATGGGACTTAACATCTGAGGTCATCAGTCCCCCAGAACTTAAAACTCCTTAAACCCAACTAATCTACAGACATCACACGCATCCATTGCCGAGGCAGGATTCGAACCTGCGACCATAGCGGTCGCGCAGTCCCAGACTGAAGCGCCTAGAACCGCTCGGCCACACCAGCCGGCTGTCGAGCAGCCTTCAACTTATTGGTAGAAGGTGGAGTCCAAATTAGCAATACTTTCAAATGCGTGTGGTGGCTTTAGCAGCGATGTAAGTGTTAAATTTCTCAAGTTTATCTCTACCAGAGCTGAGAAACTATGTCTCCTACATGGGGATGCTGAGACAGAATGTGTCATACTTAAATGTCAACTGCCCTTAATATATACATCAGTTTGCCACACAGTTTCCACCACTCTGAACAAGACCCACATTCTTACCTCATTATACATTCCCAATTTGCTCTATAACTCTGAGGTCATTGTCAGCTGCTATCCCAGCAACTACATTCACAGACACACTTGTCGGTAAATGATATGTACCCTGAACAGTAACATCTATACAACAGCTCAAAGCATGTAATGTGACTGTCCTGTGAAGCAAAAGCATGGTATGGATGCAGCTGGGATCATATAGGTTGGCATACTCCATTTCAATATGTGATGTAAAAATAAAATCTCTCAGAAAGACGATGTATTTCTCCTAGAAACATGGGGATGAGTTAGGATGTGTGTGATATATGTAGGCAATTGTTTACTCAATCAGCGTGTGACATTGGGACACAAGGTAATCGACAATACAGGCGCGATGTACCCTCCACCATGCACTGTACAGTCACTAGTAGTATATTTGTTTTAGATGTGGGATGTTCGTAAGTTATCGAGTTGTCTGAAATTAGCCGGGAAGGCCAGTGCTGGAGTTGGTTGCTGACCTGAACGTACCTGAATCAGTTGAAAATTAACAGGACTATAAATCCAGTACACTGTCATCAGAAGCTTCAATACCACAAAATCCCTAGCAGTAAACATCTGGATCGAGCTGAAGTAGACTGCACTTGTCAGGTTCGGTTTCATTAGGTGGAATCTTAAAGAAAGCAACCAAAAAATTTGGAACGGAGAAGTCGATGAGCTAAAGCAGAAGAATATGTCAGGCTCAAATTCATTTGCATGATTCTTTAAGGGGCTGGGGGTGTTATCCATCCACTAAGAAGCGACTTTCTAGGAGGCGAGTGACTGCAAATCCCACTGGTATGTCACCTAGAGACTGTAGTGCTCCAATTCGGGTCTAATTGTGAGAGGTAGTAAGATGACTGCTGTTTCTGGAGGAAACATTGACATTGATTTGTTCTGGCTTATATCTGTTTGTTAAGTGGCTCTCAATGCGTGATAGTTTGATAAGTGTGTAAGTACTGGGTTTGCTTCTAAACAAATAATTACCACTATGCATATGCATACTACCCACATGGATCTACCCTGCTCTAGACATAATACAGTATCATGGTCGATTCATTATCAGACAGGGTGTGGGGGTAAAAAATGAGCAGTGCTGTGATTAAATCCCAAATCTCCCCCTACTCTTGCAGGAGCTGCAAATTATGCATGGAGGAGTGAGGTTGTTGCACCAATGCAAATGATTCAATGGGTAGTGTATTGAAAACTCTGTGATACTGTTAGATGTTTGCTCAGTACTATGAATATCAGATGTGGATATACATTTGGGAAGGGGTGGTCAGCACATAGGTATTTTGCTATTGTTCACAAGGCAGGCGTGTTTTGGTTAGCAGGAAGCATTTCCCCTCAGCGGTCAGGAACATCTCTAAAGTCAGAATCCTTAACAATTCATGGGACACTTTAGGTAGGAATTTTGTTTGCGAAGAACTGTTTGGTTCCATTGTCTGCATACCTTTGCACACAGGTAGGAAAATTTCATTGTTCTCGAGTAGTGCCAGCTTACGTTCACTTTTCTTGATCTACACTCCTGGAAATTGAAATAAGAACACCGTGAATTCATTGTCCCAGGAAGGGGAAACTTTATTGACACGTTCCTGGGGTCAGATACAGCACATGATCACACTGACAGAACCACAGGCACATAGACACAGGCAACAGAGCATGCACAATGTCGGCACTAGTACAGTGTATATCCACCTTTCGCAGCAATGCAGGCTGCTATTCTCCCATGGAGACGATCGTAGAGATGCTGGATGTAGTCCTGTGGAACGGCTTGCCATGCCATTTCCACCTGGCGCTTCAGTTGGACCAGCGTTCGTGCTGGACGTGCAGACCGCGTGAGACGACGCTTCATCCAGTCCCAAACATGCTCAGTGGGGGACAGATCCGGAGATCTTGCTGGACAGGGTAGTTAACTTACACCTTCTAGAGCACGTTGGGTGCCACGGGATACATGCGGACGTGCATTGTCCTGTTGGAACAGCAAGTTCCCTTGCCGGTCTAGGAATGGTAGAACGATGGGTTCGATGACGGTTTTGATGTACCGTGCACTATTCAGTGTCCCCTCGACGATCACCAGAGGTGTACGGCCAGTGTAGGAGATCGCTCCCCACACCATGATGCCGGGTGTTGGCCCTGTGTGCCTCGGTCCTATGCAGTCCTGATTGTGGCGCTCACCTGCACGGCGCCAAACACGCATACGACCATCATTGGCACCAAGGCAGAAGCGTCTCTCATCGCTGAAGACGACACGTCTCCATTCGTCCCTCCATTCACGCCTGTCGCGACACCACTGGAGGCGGGCTGCACGATGTTGGGGCGTGAGCGGAAGACGGCCTAACGGTGTGCGGGACCCTAGCCCAGCTTCATGGAGACGGTTGCGAATGGTGTTCGCCGATACCCCAGGTGCAACCGTGTCCCTAATTTGCTGGAAAGTGGCGGTGCGGTCCCCTACGACACTGCGTAGGATCCTACGGTCTCGGCGTGCATCCGTGCGTCGCTGCGGTCCCGTCCCAGGTCGACGGGCACGTGCACCTTCCGCCGACCACTGGCGACAACATCGATGTACTCTGGAGACCTCACGCCCCACGTGTTGAGCAATTCGGCGGTACGCCCACCCGGCCTCCCGCATGCCCACTATACGCCCTCGCTCAAAGTCCGTCAACTGCACATACGGTTCACGTCCACGCTGTCGCGGCATGCTACCAGTGTTAAAGACTGCGATGGAGCTCCGTATGCCACTGCAAACTGGCTGACACTGACGGCGGCGGTGCACAAATGCCATTCGACGGCCAACACAGCGGTTCCTGGTGTGTCCGCTGTGCCGTGCGTGTGATCATTGCTTGTACAGCCCTCTCGCAGTGTCCGGAGCAAGTATGGTGGGTCTGACACACCGGTGTCAATGTGTTCTTTTTTCCATTTCCAGGAGTGTATACACATGGGGTTCAGTGTATATTTGTGTATTCAGATCCTGCAGACTTGATAATGTCAGTGGAGACGAGACACCAATGTGAGGGTTAGGGGATGGGTGGGAGGGAGGGAGGGAAGAGAACTATGCCCTTGTAAGTTATCATTACTGCATCAAGTGTGTTGGTTCTTCCTGCTCTAGCATATGCTGACTATCATGCAAGAATGTACATAATGTATATATAAGACGTGAGGGGTTTTTATTTGTACTCATGTCCTTTATTCCTTGACAAACATGTGATAACGCTGATGGGTCAGAAGGGTTTTTCTGCTGTGGAGAAAGTGTTTTGCTACGCGAAAGCTTTGATATGCAGTGTGGAACGATATCCAACTGGTGTGAGTGTGAACATACCATAATTTTCTGGAAGCTATATGCATATAAATGATAATCACGCTATTTGTCGAGAATTTTATGCTGTTAGAACGTAAAGTGTTTGTGGTTAGTGTTCCGACATATCACACACACATGTGTGGGAAGTGAGCAGACTACTAATCCTATAAAAAAATTACGTATGTCTAGCTATAAGGGGAGGATAGATTTGACATGGGATATTTGGATTACAATGCACTGATTTATACATCTGACCACAAGGGTTATATATTCATTCCGTAAACTCTAGCGTAGTAGCCCATTGCAAGGGTTCGATTGGATCTGCAGACAGGGCAGGCAATATATCTGAATATCATGGATATGCAGAACATCCCCTCATCGGCTCTGCTAAGCAAATCCTCACATGTTCCTTGTCTTATGATCGACTGCAATGTTCATTGCAGTACACCAATTAGTGATGTCTTTCCAAACCTTCAGTCCGTGGGAGTGCTGTCGATTATCACACAGTGACAGACACCTGTGCTTTACAACACTTGTTTGAAAATGTCTTGGTGGGATGTAGCATTTTGTGGAAGTGCTGATTGAAAGTACATGGAGTCTGTTCTCGAAACTGACTGGCTGGAAGACTTAACTGTCAAATAATTTCCTACACCTGAGGAGAATCGAGACACCTAGCTGCTGTGAGTGTCGACATATGACAACGTTTTTGGACGCTATACACATATAACTAATGATTGCACTGCTTGTTAAATGTGTATGTTTTGAAGTGTAAAGCTACTGTGGTATGTGTTCCGACATGTTCAAAGAAAGTGATGTGGATAAGAAATGAACAGAATGTGTCCGGTCGTAAGAAAGCTATAGATTTGATGTGGAAAATTGCGATTTCAGTGCATCGATAGCCTTAAGGGGTACAAAATATTTTACGTGTAAAATGATATTTGTCATGAGGAGGATATAGATTTACATGGGAAATTGATTTCCAGAGCCGTAGTCATCAGGAGGAGGTATTTCCGATACTTCACTCATTGTTGAATGTCACCAGACTGGCTCTGCCATCATAATATTTCATTGTAATTACAGTGATAAGTATGTGGCTGGTTTCCTAAGACGACTGTGCTTGGCATGTTGACTCATGGCTAGAAACATGAGTAGCAGTAATTATCGCGACGTATAGCAGATGTAAGGAACGCCGAATTATTGCATGTCCATGATTGTCTCAATGAGTCTATTGCGAAGCAAACTTGGGTTTACATTCATAAATGGTTCTCGGGAATGACTGCTCACACAGTGTACAGCAGTCCCATTCCGTTTCATAAGACCAACGGCAGGACAGTTGTCCTGGATAGTGAAGTATGTTTCGTCACTGTTATTACTACGAGGTGTTTCTTTTTTCTGGAGTAGGACAGTGCAGCGTGGTTATTAGACACACAACATTATTTTCTTTCACGCTTTTCTCGTCTGTAGAACTGACTCATGGTATCCAGCCAGTGTGGTGTGAGGCCATGGAGCTGGGACTGGCAGTTGACACTATGGGCGGTGCTTGCCAGTTAACGCAGGCAGGGGGACAAGTCAGGGCATCTCTGGAAGATTCTTACCCTTCCATTGTTTGAGAGTAAAGTTTGAACTTTAACTTAGGGTGTGGTGGCATGGAGATGCGTACATTTCTGTGATGTTAGTTATGTCATTCCACTCATAGATTTGTAGTGTTTTTCTTTCTTTCTTTCTTTCTTTCTTTCTTTTTTACAAGCATAATACAGTAGCGAACTCCATCTCTCGGCAACAAGGAACATGATACAATATATGTGGGCTGATTATGGCAGCAGTATCTGTGGTCCTTCACGTTGCCATATTGCAGCACACAGCTATCGATGTCCTGTGAGTGTTTTTGGACGGACTACAAGTTCTGAATTTACTGGAAGATGCCCTTCCCTGAGTGAGGTTTGAGACACAATTGTTCCTATCCTCAATTATTCAAAATGACTGTCACAATAGCATTATTTATTTTGCCGCCAGCCAGTTTTAACCCGCGATGGGGTCATCTTCAGGGCAATTGGTAACTAGTTACCAACTGTGTACAGGCAGGGTGACGACTCCAAATGGTGTAAATTGCCCTGAAGTTCAAAACCATCGTACAATATGCGTTAGATGAGTATGTGCCAAGCAAGATCATAAGAGATGGAAAAGAGCCACCGTGGTACAACAACGGAGTTAGAAAACTGCTGCGGAAGCAAAGGGAACTTCACAGCAAACATAAACATAGCCAAAGCCTTGCAGACAAACTAAAATTACGCGAAGCGAAATGTAGTGTGAGGAGGGCTATGCGAGAGGCGTTCAATGAATTCGAAAGTACAGTTCTATGTACTGACTTGGCAGAAAATCGTAAGAAATTTTGGTCCTATATCAAAGCGGTAGGTGGATCAAAACAAAATGTCCAGACACTCTGTGACCAAAATGGTACTGAAACAGAGGATGACAGACTAAAGGCCGAAATACTAAATGTCTTCTTCCAAAGCTGTTTCACAGAGGAAGACTGCACTGTAATTCCTTATCTAGATTGTCGCACGGATGACAAAATGGTAGATATCGAAATAGACGACAGAGGGATAGAGAAACAATTAAAATCGCTCAAAATAGGAAAGGCCGCTGGTCCTGATGGGATACCAGTTCGATTTTACACAGAGTACGCAAAGGAACTTGCCCCCCTTCTGGCAGCGGTGTACCGTAGGTCTCTAGAAGAGCGAAGCGTTCCAAAGGATTGGAAAAGGGGACAGGTCATCCCCGTTTTCAAGAAGGGACGTCGAAGAAATGTGCAGAACTATAGATATATACTCTAACGTCGATCAGTTGTAGAATTTTGGAACACATATTATGTTCAAGTATAATGACTTTTCTGGAGACTAGACTACTCTGTAGGAATCAGCATGGGTTTCTAAAAAGACGGTCGTGTGAAACCCAGCTCGCGCTATTCGTCCACGAGACTCAGAGGGCCATAGACACGGGTTCACAGGTAGATGCCGTGTTTCTAGACTTCCGCAAGGCGTTTGACACAGTTACCCACAGTCGTTTAGTGAACAAAGTAAGAGCATACGGACTATCAGACCAATTGTGTGATTGGATTGAGGAGTTCCTAGGTAACAGAACGCAGCATGTCATTCTCAATGGAGAGAAGTCTTCCGAAGTAAGAGTGATTTCAGGTGTGCCGCAGGGGAGTGTCATAGGACCGTTGCTATTCACAATATACATAAATGACCTGGTGGATGACATCGGAAGTTCACTGAGGCTTTTTGCAGATGATGCTGTGGTGTATCGAGAGGTGCAACAATGAAAAATTGTACTGAAGTGCAGGAGAATCTGCAGCGAATTGACGCATGGTGCAGGGAATGGCAATTGAATCTCAATGTAGACAAGTGTAATGTGCTGCGAATACATAGAAAGATAGATCCCTTATCATTTAGCTACAAAATGGCAGGTCAGAAACTGGAAGCAGTTAATTCCATAAATTATCTGGGAGTACGCATTAGGAGTGATTTAAAATGGAATGATCATATAAAGTTGATCGTCGGTAAAGCAGATGCCAGACTGAGATTCATTGGAAGAATCCTAAGGAAATGCAATCCGAAAACAAAGGAAGTAGGTTACAGTACGCTTGTTCGCCCACTGCTTGAATACTGCTCAACCGTGTGGGATCCGTACCAGATAGGGTTGATAGAAGAGATAGAGAAGATCCAACGGACAGCAGCGCGCTTCGTTACAGGGTCACTCAGTAATCGCGAAAGCGTTACGAAGATGATAGATAAACTCCAGTGGAAGACTCTGCAGGAGAGACGCTCAGTAGCTCGGTACGGGCTTTTGTTAAAGTTTAGAGAACATACCTTCACCAAAGAGTCAAGGAGTATATTGCTCCGTCCTACGTATATCTCGCGAAGAGACCATGAGGATAAAATCAGAGAGATTAGAGCCCACACAGAAGCATACCGACAATCCGTCTTTCCACGAACAATACGAGACTGGAACAGAAGGGAGAACCGATAGAGGTACTCAGGGTACCCTCCGCCACACACCGTCAGGTGGCTTGCGGAGTATGGATGTAGATGTAGATCTAGAAGATGACGCCATCGCGGGTTGAAACCGTTTGGTGGCAAAATAAATAATGCGATTGGGACTGTCATGTTGATTAATTGATTATCAGTAAATTAATCGCTGTTTATCTCCATACAACTATCTTGCATAAAAAAATTGTTCCTATCCTAACTTTTCTCTTTGCTGGCGTATCATGGATGGGATAGTGGTGGACCCCGCAAGGTATCTGTTTAAAAATAGATGCAAGTGCTCCTGATACACCGCAAAATTTGGGGAATATGTCTGGGATGTTGGCTGGTGGTACCAGCTTAGTGCGAGGTGGCTACACATCACCATGGATGATGACAGTAGCCATGGATATGATTCTCGAGTTGGAGCAATATCAGGTGGTTTTCGTTGCAGAATGTAACAGATTATACCAGATTTCTTACTAGGAAATGTAGCCTATGACATTCTGCTGTGAAGGATTTTGACGATACTTGTGTTTGCTTAGTCACAACGAGTATGAGGTGTGATATATGTTTAGGAAGGGGTGATCAGCAGACAGGTATTTTGTTATTGTTCAGATCAGCCTGTGCAGGTTTGCAGAAAGCATTTCCCTCAGTGATGAGGAATGTCTTTGAAGCCAGAACATTTAACTTTTCATTAGATCTTGTAAGCATAAATTATCTTTATAAAGAACTGTTTGGTTTTGACAGGTCTTACCTGTCTCTCTCTGCTGCAGGTGCTAAGAAAGCTTTTGGCATTTATAGAAGAATGCTCTGGAAATAGCCATATTATTTGAGGCTTCTGTTTAAATTTTTCCAATGGGTATGTTACGAAGCTGTATGTCAGGAAGGATTTTGTATGTGAAAATGATCAACAGAGTGCATTATTTACCAACTGAGATGGCCACTGGCTGCATACCACCCACCCACCCACCCACCCACACCCACCCACACCCACACACACACACACACACACACACACACACACACACACACACACACAAACACACACACACACACACACACACACACACACAGGTGTTGTGAAAATGTGCGCTACTGGTCTAGATTGGCGACGGCTTCTTTTTGTTCTTGTCCATCTATACACATGAGGCTGAGTGCATATTTTATATGTATCCTGCAGAACAGACCACATCAGTCCTGTGAAATAGTAGCAGGACTCCACATGCGATGTTGTGATGATCGGTAGCATACGCGGTATTCCTGCTACAAGTCACAGTCGCCAGCAGAGCATCTAGCGAGCTACATCACCAACTCAACATGATGCATCACCCCAGCCACCCAGCAGCCCGCGACACATATCGCACTGCAGTATGTATTAAATGCTTGATTATGACCATTATATGTAGCAGTCTTTATCCTCCACTATGCTAGCATCCAGTGACATACAAAGTTTTTCATGTTGTCTTTATATCCCAGAGCAAACTGCTGTAATTTACAGATGAAGTGGTGTTAGTGTTTGTGCAGTCATTTTTATCACAGTGTTATTATCAGTAGCTGATGTGTGTTGTCCAATTTTTTAACATCACTGCAGTTCTATTTTTTATAACACTGTGCAATTTCCATGCATATATCAGTTTAGGGGGTTGTTTCAGTTATTTTTTAGATTAAGTCTTTTCCGGCCATCTCATAAGTGGAGCACAGAGATTTATTTCGACTTGTAAGTCTAGGGAGCGTCCTATGTAGCGTTAATATTTATTGTGAGTCCACCTGCTACTATTTTCTAGTGTTACTGCGAATCTTTTTCGAGTAGGATAACACCAGTTGTGTGATATCGTTAATTTTGAGCTGTACTGTGATTTTAGCCACTCATTGCGTAACACTATGCATATAGGTATGTGATTAGGAGCGATCTTTACTTCAGCTTTCCACCAAAAATAAATAAAGTACACTAATCAGATCTTCCTCTTCGGCTGCTGGACAGAGACTGACCGTTCCCAGCGGCAGGGTGGTGCTGGAGTGTGGATGACATCGTAGGAGTGGGGGATGGATAGTGGAATTTAGGTTAGTGGAGGTAGCCCAATTTACATTTTCCCATAAAAATTTCCCACATTTTCCAGATGATGGATGGCAGTATGTGATATCATAGGAAGGTGGGGAAAACCTAGCCGCCATTTTGAATAAATTTTTTTGTCCCAGAAACGGCTTTTTCCCACCGCTCCTGAGTATTCTTCCCAATAATATGGTCTTTCTCCTCTTCCCTAACTTACATGTACTTTTGGACTGCAAAAATTAACATGGTTTTAGATCGATCAATGGGGTACATTATACGCCTTTGCTACCACCACTATTACTATTGCACTGCACTGCACTGTGCCTGTTATAGTGGAATGCTCTTCATAGTACGCCATTGAACCACACAATACTTCTCTCATCTATGGGAAATTGTACCAACAAACTGTAAAAATAGTCAGACCTTTCCCAAGCTTTTTCTCGTTTTGACCTCCCCACAAAAAGTGTAAAGGGACAAAGTTTGTTGCTTAATACATTTCGGATATTCCATGTCTTACATGATATTTTAATTTGTTACTTCACTGTTACTGACCCTATTGGCTAGGAAGTTTGTTCATATTATCGACATGTACTACTAAAACAAATTACAAATTTATGTTGTTATATACCACATTGCTTAGGAGATAGGGCATGAGAAATATTGAATAGTGCAAAAAACCAAGTTGTCTTAAAATCCTAAATATTCCTCTAGTTCTACTGCATAAAATTCTCATTTAATCAAAAAACAAAGTTTCAATAGGTATTTCTCATATCACTCTGTCATGTGCAGTTGTCAACTTACAGAAAACATCACTTTCAATTTTTACATTCTGATACACACTGCCCCACACCTAGGAAAAAAAAAATGCAACGTACTGAGGCCCGTATCTTATAGCATAAGGCCTGTTCCCCATTAGGTAATGTGTTGCGGTAATGGCGTGGTTGCCATGGAAATGCCCTCAGTGGTGCTGCATACCGGCCGAGCGGTTCTAGGCGCTTCAGTCCGGAACCGTGAGACTGCTACGGTCCCAGATTCGAATCCTGCCTCGGGTATGGATGTGTGTGATGTCCTCAGGTTAGTTAGATTTAAGTAGTTCTAAGTTCTAGGGGACTGATGACCTCAGATGTTAAGACCCATAGTGATCAGAGCCATTTGAGCCATTTTTTTGATGCATACCTGGCTCTGTGTCGTAGTTTGCTCACGTCGGACTGTGACTGCTGCCGCATATCATGCTGCAGATCCGCACCACCACCAGTCAGAATGCACTGAGTGTGACGTCGGATACAGAACCCCCGGATATTCTAAGTTTAGTTGAAGCAGTGCCACAGACGTGATGGCAGCTATGAAATACTTATCATCCGAATTGAAGGAAACCATTTGGCGAAAAATTTGATTCATTCGCATTTTCCTGCCTCATATCTTCGTTTGATAAAGGAGTGAATTTCTTTTCATTATTCATCTTGGTTTCTTGCTGTATCTCTCTTAAGTGAACCACTACTCAAAATTTCAATGAGTTTGCAGAAGTAAGATCGCACTGCATAGACTTTGTGTATGGTAACACATTTTAGCACATAAAATTTTGCCAACATATCAAAAATGTTTTTAAGGTGAGAGAGTACAATGATAGCTATCACTGTTCTCGCGGTATTGAGTGATATTTCAGCGGATGGGCCACGTGGAGGCCCCATGTGGGTCGCTCGTCCTGCCAACACTCCGCCCTGCTCGTCCTAAATCATGTGGTTACATCAGCCCCAAGTTTCATAAAGCATTCAAGATATCGAAAGGTGCCTTTTTGCAAACGGTATGTCATAAGGAACCACATGTTTAGTTATATGATAAATATACGCTAAACCGTTTTATCTGTCGAGATGTGGAGGTAGCAATGGTTCGATGTACTTTTTTAAATAGCATATAATAGCGTATGAAATGAGAAGCTGTCTGACAGCTGTTGCATTCATCTTTCATCTTACTAGAACTGACTAATGACGCACACACACACACACACACACACACACACACACACACACACACACACACACACACACACACACATATATATATATATATATATATATATATATATATATGTGTGTGTGTGTGTGTGTGTGTGTGTGTGTGTGTGTGTGTGTGTCGAAAAGGTATATTTGTTTTAAGATTTTTTGATTCCATCACAAAACAGTTTTAAAGTTTTGTGTTTGCACCTCTAACCCTATTTGCACCACATCAATGACTTCTGCATAGGCCGCAAATCTTCTTCCCCTGAGCGCTTCCTTCAACGTTTCAAACGTATGGAAATCGCTTGAAACCAGGTCTGGACTATATGGTGGGTGATCCAGCAATTCTAATCCCTTTATTGTTTTGACCTCCATTTGTCAGAATTTGGCCAAGCGTTATCTTGCTGCAGATTTGCAAGCTTGCTACTCTATTTTAGAATCTGGACTTTAATAAAAATGACACGGTACTGGTAATCAGAACAAAGGGATACGTTGTGATCTAAATGACAATATATTTATTCATATTTATCATCACAAGACAGCAAAAATGACAAACGGTTTCACTAACATGGGATCTATGGTGGACAAAGTGATCAGCTGGGGATCGACACACGTCACTAACAGGAACACTAATCACTTTATCTGACTTCATACACATGAATCCAGGTTATGACACAAAAACTACGCCACCATCAAGCATCTATACTCTACTGTTCCAGAAGAAAGAAAAATATGGTTCGAGAAAACAGGGTGCTGAGAAACGTATATTGGAGCCCCACACCATAGAAGCGAATGCTTTACCCTCCTGGAAGTCATGGACGGCCGCAAACTGTTTCTAATGACGCGCGGAAAGAATGCAAGTACGCGGTCTCGTGTTCAGTTAATTCGGAACGAAGGTACTTCCCTAATGGCTTCTGAAACACTGGTGGATTCCAGTGTGCCGGTGGACCCTTTTCTGGTCTGGCAAACCAGTTTGAGTATGTGCCATGACTACGAGTGACAGAATGTGTCAAATGTTCAGACGACCGACTCAAGACAAATACGTATAGCCACGCATGATGCTAGAAGCAGTACCTCTGATGGTTCAGAAGGTGAATGGCACAAGCTCTAAGTGGCACAGTAGGAAAGGACACAAGTCTCACCATTTAGGCAGAGACCTGGAGTTCTTTACTAGCGAAGCGCCAGTACAAGAGTGATCTTCTCTTCCTGTCCTCTTTACTCGTCATCTCGGTAGCAAAAGCCCATTTCATCTTAGACTTCCCTCACTTTAGCACAAGCCCGTCACGAGATGGAGTGCGGCATTCGAAGCTCGGAGAGCGCCCCTTGCTCTACATACACCGATTTGACCAATCAGAGACTTTAAAGTTAATTGGCAAAAAGATTCAGCTTCGCCGCCTCTTTCCCATGCGTTTACACCGTGTATTTTGCTAATAACATAACCAGGATGGAATCACAGCCCTCCATAAAAAGCTCCATCTCCCCTGCTGTGTCCATTTCGAAGTTTCCATAAACTCGCTAAAAGCCTCGTGCTTTCACAAATATGTATTGTAACAGACTCGGGATGTCTGGGCGCCAGTGAACTGTTCCACGGAAATTCGCACAAAGCTCACAGATGTCTCGTCGGCTTCCTGCCTAACAAAGGCTCAGCATCTGCTTTATTGCCAGTCTACAATGTGTTGGCCATTGCAGCGGCGACTTCTCGGAGCTAGTCAGTCTAGCCGGCCGTGGTGGCCAAGAGGTTAAAGGTGCTACAGTCTGGAATTGCGCGGCCGCTACCGTCGCAGGTTCGAATCCTGCCTCGCACATGGATGTGTGTGATGTCCTTAGGTTAGTTAGGTTTAAGTAGTTCTAAGTTCTAGGGGACTGATGACCTAAGAAGTTAAGTCCCTTAGTGCTCAGAGCCATTTGAACCACTTTTGTCAATGGATTTCCCCATTTGCGGTACTGTTTCGGGAAGGTGTTTCGAATTATTTTTTATTTCAACATCTGTGTGCATGGTGCTATACAGAAGAACATTTTTGTTCTTTTTCCCTTGGTAAACAGTTAGAGTACCACCTTCCCTTTTCAAGAGAACAGACGTATGAAGAGGAGTCTTCATTTTTTATAGTGTTCGGAATTTCTTTTCTTGCACGGTTGATAGTGCCGACAATACTAGTTTTCTCTTTTTCCAGTCTCTCCCCCAAGTGTGACCGTAGTGAAAAAATTATCAGTAGTCACATTTCGCCCCTTATTGCGATATAGAGCTACCAACTTCATTACTACTTGTTCCGGAAATTTCCCATTAGGTGTCCTCTGTTCGTTCTTTCCTACATAAGGGAACCCATTACAAAGATGTTTTGTTCCTACATCGTCTAGAAGCCAGAATTTGATTCCGAATTTATCAGGCTTATTCGGCATATATTGCAAATACGGACACCTGGTTTTGCTGGGGAAAAGTTGTTCGTACAAGTGGCATTTGATCCAGGTATGTGATTCAACTGACAGTTTTCTATAAAATGGTTCCAAGTAGTTGATATAAGTGTAAATTTGTCACTTTCCAAACGTTCCGACAGTGCATTTTTTTCACCATAACGCTGATATTTCAAAATATCTCGAAACCTGTTTCTGCTCATTGTGTCAGTGAAAAATAGGGCTCCCCACTTTTTCGACGACAACTCATCTACTTCAATATATCTGGCACCTAGTGCTCCACGAATATATAATAAATCAACGAATGCATCTAATTCTTCTAAATACAAACTCCAGGAATCATTTCCAAGAAGCCGTTGTGCCTCTGCTTCTTTATGAGTTTCAACATTGATTGATCAACTAAAAGGCGCCAGGCACTCGAAACATTATCATTTGAGACGTGCCGCTTTGCGTGTGGAGTAGGTCCCCGTGCTTCTTTCAATATATTCTGTTGACCTATCCTACCTGGAGTAGCAACACCAAAGTCTGCTACAGTCCACTCTGTGATCCCGTCCTTCCCGAGGAGTTTTGAGCCAGGTTCTGGAAATGAACCCTCACTTCGTTCCCCTCTTCTACGTCGATTCTGTATTGGTCCACTTACAGGAGGTGCAATTCTTTTTTTACCCATGGTACATCCTTCTCTAGCAATGTTTATATTACTGCTGGGTCCTGGTTCAGCAACTGCGTGAGGAAAGAGACAATTAGAAAGCTACAACTCGTTATAAAGATAACATATCACACAATAAAATAGCAGTAACAGAAGTAGCAGTAGAAGTTTCAGCTCTATTATAATAGTGATCATTATTCATATAATAACAATGATAATATAAGTGAATGTAAATTACCTTCATCTTCAGACTCGGAGCTGTTACTCTCCACATTAGCGACAGGTTGGTAATCTTTATCTGTAGAATCTTCCACAAGATCCTCAACTTCAGGATCATTTTCAGCATCCGATTCATACAAAAGTGTGACAATTTCTTCATATGAAACTGGCCGTGGCCGTGGTTTGTATCGCTGTGACATCTGAGCCATGTCTACTGCTCTGAGACCAGTACTCAAATAATCAGTCTTGTTTATGCGAAACCCAATAGCAAACAATAAAAGACATATTGCAGTATTGAGCTTTTAAATTCAAACAATGCGGATAAACTTCAGTAACCAACATACTTAATACATTGTTGGCGAGTGCTAAGAATAAATCAGGGGAGTGACGCACAACAATCTTTAAATAATCTGTTTTCAAACATACGTGTAATGTGGTCATAGTGACCATTCGGCGGTTTTAAGTATAAGTGGTCATTCAAAGAAAACTAATGAAGATAAAATAAATATTGGACTATTTGTATGATCTACATAAACATTTAGAAAAGTCATTAACTCACAACAGCATAGATTAGAAACTGACCGAAGAATAACATGTTAAAATATAAAAAGTGGTCAAATTGATCAATCGGCGGTCCTAGTGTTAAATCAGCATTCCATTCCTTTGCACGCAGGTAAATCTTACTGTTATTCCTTCCCTAGAGCGCACAAGCAAGAGCATTAACTACTGCCTACCATTTCATGATGATGTATAAAGTCAAATCGTATCATCTTCCCTAAGAACATGAAGCGGCATAACACCGAATCAGTAGTGAGAGTACCCTGTAATCTCTCAGGTTAACACCTTTTCCACAGTTTTTCTCGACATTTGGATCTGATTGCTGGTTTCAGTTTAGTTCAGAATACATCGCAGTAGTTGTCACTCTTCACAGTTTCGCCTCTTGGGCTGAAATGAAGGGCTCCCACACCTTCCAAGTCCCAGAGTAGTGCTGGCATAATCTTACCAGCTGATGCTTGACGTTTAAATCTCTTAACTCCTGGTGATGATGGGTGTTTCCACACCCTGCTCGCAGCCTTACTTCCCGGTTCATGATGATGCACCCACGTTTCGTCTGCAGTAACGATTTGACGTAAAAATTCAGCTCGATAGCGATGATAGCGGGCCTTATGTTTACGAGAGATGTCCATCCTTTGCGCCTTACGCTGTGCTGACAATTCTTTCGGTTTCCAGCTTACACACACTTTCCGAAAATTTAACCTATCATGTAGGGGGGAATATGCTGATACTTAAAAGTATTTGAAATTTTTTTCCAGCGTGATTCGCCTGTTTTGCATCACCATACCGTCAACGACTTCCAAATTGTTCTCTGTTGTTGACGTCGACGGTCTGCCCGATCTTTCCTCGTCACATAGAGAAGTAAATCTTGCCTTGCAATAAGCAGCTTTCGCTATACTGCGCTTAAATTCGACAAATTATTCCTGCAGGTTTAGCACTTTCCGAAAACGAAAAGCGAATCACTGCCCTCATTTCCTCCTTGCAGATCGTCGATGGGGTTGCCTTGTTTCACGGTCTGCTACAATACGTCGTCTAACGTGGGACTAAGAGTGATATGTTGTATAAAATTGTTGCAGGTGACAATAGTTCCTTGCTAGAAATTTGGACACCAGCATTGTTACTAAGTCCTACGGCGACAAATTGTAAAAGTCCCTTGGCTTCTTGACTTTTTGACTTTAAATTACAGTTTTCGATTTAAAAAATCTGCAGCTTGTGACAGCAAAATAGTAGTGCTCCGCAATAATTAGCGCAAAGAACAAGTAAACAGTAAAGAAAAGAGTTAGTAATGTGAAAATGCGTGTGTCTTTCCTAAGTGAATTTGTAGTGTGATCTCTATTATGTGACCAGATGAAACATAAATGCCAATCTTAAACTCTTATAACTGTAATCAAACAATTATTAATGTAAGAAATAAGACGTGAACTGTTTTATAATCCACAAATATCGTATATTAAAACAAAACTGTATCAGTCTAGATTCCACTGAAGAGGCCTTCAAGTAAATAGCTAAACGACTTTGACACAAATAAAATACAGTGCGGCAAGAAAAAGGCATTTGTTATTTTTAAAACTAATATTTCTGTGTTTGCTGTGGATGATACCGACACAAAGAAACTTGTTGTTAATTATTTCGTTTTGCCTTGAGACATTTTGTTTATTTGCAATGTTTATAATACTTTGTGACTACATGTAGTAACACCAGCGTCCCATTTATTCTTTCCATTATATCGGAAGTAGTCTTTGCAGGTAGGATATATAGCCTCTGATAATCAAATTTCTTTTAAAAAAAGACTGTACATCCCTGATCGCATATTTGTGCCAAACACCTTGGCATATAGTAACAAGTATAATATTATATGCATCGTCTTCAGTTTCCATAAGCTCTGCAGGACAATATATCACACTAGATGAGCGTTCTCACTGAGCCGAGTCTTTCAATTAGTTAATGATAGAACAGTCTGAATAATTAGCTTCACAGCTACCATCTCAGCTGTTATGAGACGATGGTCGATTCGATATTTGGTTGCCAAAATGCCGCATTTATTTTTTGCATAACCTGCTTCCCCGATACAATCTGCGATTAAAACTAGTTTCACACGACATTAATGCATCCTTTAATGGGCTTGAGAATAGTCACATGATATTTGAAGTCAGCGGAAAAGCGTCCCCTGCATAAAGAACGTATGGCAACATATGAAGAACTGCGTGACGATATATTTTCTATCTATGACTTCTACACAGTTGAGAACTGCCAGAGAATGCGAAAGTTATCGATAATACGCGTCTAGCCATTAGTTGTTGGTTCATGAAGGAATACATGTCTTACGGAAAATCTCACAAATTTCAGAGTGGCTGAAACAGGTATTCAGTCTGGTTATTTGCTGACAGTCGCCATAAGAAAATTGCACTGAAGCTGTAACTGTTCTATAATAGAAGGTTTTTGCACTGAGTAATAGCGATGTATGCACAAAAATACATACAAGTCACGAGAGGCTATATTAAACAAATACTCTGAAAATAAATACGTAACTAACGTAGCTAATAAAAGGTGTTTGTGGTTGCTGCCGGATTGCGTGAACAAGAAATACAATTCGTCTCACTATCTGTTTGTCGTGGTCTTCAGCTTGAAGAATGGTTCAAATGGCTCTGAGCACTATGGAATTCAACATCTGAGGTCATCAGTCCCCTAGAACGTAGAACTACTTAAACCTAACTAACCAAAGGACATCACACACATCCATGCCTGAGGCAGGATTCAAACCTGCGGCCGTAGCAGACACGCGGTTCCCGACTGAAGTGCCTAGAACCGCACGGCCACCACGGCCGGCTCAGCTTGAAGACTGTTGATACAACGCAACACACTAGTCTAACCTGTGTAAGCCACTTCATCTCTACATAACTACTGGATCCTACATCTATTCGAATCTGCTTACAGTTGTTAAGCCTTGGTCTCTCACTCTACAATTTTGCCCCCATTACCACAATGACGATTCCTTAATGAATCATAATATGTCCTGTCAACCAATCCCTTCCTTTAGACAGGTTGTGCCATAGTTTAATTTTTGCCCTTATGTAGGAAAGAACGAACAGAGGGCACCTAATGGGAAATTTCCGGAACAAGTACTAATGAAGTTGGTAGCTCCATATCGCAATAAGGTGCGAAATGTGACTACTGATATTTTTTTCACTACGGTCACACTTGGGGGAGAGACTGGAAAAAGAGAAAACTAGTCTTGTCTATTTGTTTCAGTATAACTTCATTATTTATACGATGTACATATTGCATCTTCAGGATTCTTCTTTGGCACTAGATTTCCAATGTATCCATTGTCTTCTTGACACAAATTTTTGTCGTCCCCGTTCCACAACGCTAGACTCCACACAAATACCTTCAAAAGATACCACCCAACATTTAAATTTTCTATTCTATGAAACTTCCTGGCAGATATCAGCGCACACTCCGCTGCAGAGTGAAAATCTCATTCTGGATTTCTATTCTATATCAAAAACTTTTTTCTTTTTCAGAAACGCTTTTCTTGCTGCATTTTAAATCCTTTCTACTTCTGCGTTCTCAGCTACTACGTCCCTTTCAAATTCTTGAAGTCTTACAACTGTAGTCTAGTTTCTGTACATGTTATGGATAATCTTGCATCCCTGTGTTTTGTATCTGATACTTCCAAAGCTTCAAAGAGTGTATTGCAATCAAGTTTGTCAAAAACTTTCTCTAAATCTCCAAATGATACAAATACTTGTTTGTCTTTCTTCAGTCTATTTACTAAGATTGGTAGGATCAGTATTGCCACACGTGTTCAGTCATTTCACAGGAGTCTAACATTTTGCTCATGTTAGTTCGTATAGCCCTCCCCCCCCCCCCCCCCCAACTCCCCTCTACATATTCCTTACACCTTACAGCCTTCTCTTCTATACTTAGTTCTGCCTTACCGTCTGAGCTCTCAATATTCGTACAGTTGGTTCTATTTGCCCCAAAGTTCTTTTTATTTAATTTAATTTTGGCATTTAACTTTTCCAAGTGCAAAATCGCATAGCAAGGAAGGCTAAGGGGAAAATTCAAGGCTGTTTAAACAGCCTCTGCTGACGTCATTACTTCTTCTCTTAAAGATACCCCTTCCTCTGTTTCAATCAGTCGTTGTCTAATGATCCCTTTGAGATCGTCGACGAACTGTTGATCTTATTCAGGTTCTATCTTCTCAATGTTCTACCTTTTGCTATCTCTTTAGTTGTAAACTGCATTAACCAATAAATTATCTTCAGTCTGCATCTGCACATGAAAATGTCTTACAATTTAAAATCTGGTTTATAAAACTCTATTCCGCATTAGCATCTTTCTTTCATGATTCTTAAGCAAAGAGTTGGCGATAGTTAAATTATGCTCCGTGAAAAATTCTGCCAGGTGCCTTCCCCCTTCATTCCTTCCCCTGACCCCATGTTCTAGTTCCTCTAGCTATCCCTGCTGCCTAGCTCCAGTCTCTCATCATATTTTGAATTTGTGTCACTCTTAGCTGACTAATTTACTTTATTTCATAGTACATCCGTTCAGTCTGTTCATTATCTGTGGTGTTGCCAGGCTAGTTAGCTTGTACTACTGTGATGGACGTTTGTTAGAAATATGTCCGTCTTTGCTATGCTAACGTTAATAGCAGTTTAGAGATGGTGTTGTGTATTGTGATACTACTTCATGCCGGCCGCTGTGGCCGAGCGGTTCTATGCACTTCAGTCCGAAACAGCGCTGCTGCTACGGTCGCAGGTTAGAATCCTTCCTCGGGCATGGATGTGTATGATGTCCTTAGGTTACTTTGGTTTAAGTAGTTCTAAGTCTAGTGGACTGATGACCTCAGATGTTAAGTCCCATAGAGCTTAGAGCCATTTGATACTACTTCATAGCTTGTTTCAGTAGCAACCAGTCACAGTGTGGTTACTATATGTGATCTTAAAATAGCAAATACTGAGGATCAACTGTCAGACATTTTCAGTTATAAATAAATATCTATCACATGTAAGATAAGGTATTACCATGATAGTTAACTGCGTTTATGTACCGCAGATTGCAGTATTAAATGCTATTGTAAGAGTCAAAGCAAGTTTTTGTTCTGGGACGAACGCTTTTCTAAATGCTGTCGGCTATACGGGGTGAGTCGCGTAAGACGTAACACCCCCGTTATTCGGGGATGATTGCACGTATCGGCATGAGGTTTTCGGCGAATCATAACGGACTATGGGGCACATACGTTGGTTGGTACATGCACAATAATCAAAACGTTTATATTGACCGAGATAATGTTTTTTAAATAGGACGCTATACTTTTTTACCATCATTCGAACGCTCTGGAAAAGACGCGTGTAGTGATGTAACGCATGTTGCTATTGTGATTCAAACTTTGCTTAAAAGAGGGCGGATGAGGATTTACCTACGTATGTTAGGCCGTGCATGCTGCATAGAGCACGGCAACAAGGCCTGCGGGCCGCGCGAGGCGTGTTTACAGTCTGCATCCGCTTCCGACCACCGCCTCGACCTTCAATCGTACAATATTTCCCAGCGTCTTTTAAGCGAAATTTGAATCACAATAGCAATATGCGTTACATCACTATACGCGTCTTTTACAGAGCGTTCGAATGATGGTAAAAAAAACACAGTGTTCCATTTAAAAACATGTACTTGCCTCTTTATCTTGGTCAATATAAACGTTGCGATTATTGCGCATGTACCAAAGTATGTGCCACATAGTCGGCAAGGATTCGCCCAACACCGCTTGTCGATACCTGCAATCGCCCCCGGAATAATGGAGATGTTACGTCTTACGCGACTCACCCTGTATAATGAGATAAGGAACAATTATGAACGGTAATTCATCAAATCCGAAATAAGAAAACGTGAATGATGATTTATGTGAAAGAATAAATTGCAAAAAAAATTTAAGAAATTGGAATATCTTTGCTCAACTTCGTCTTTCTTAGTTCATAGTGTAGTTACTCAAATGCACCGCGTGTTTCGGTGGGTCAAGCCCTGTACGTCAGTCGCGGTCCCTCATTGGCTACCACTAGCGTCTGTCACTTAAAGATGGAAACGCCAATGAGCCGCCGTGTCACCGCGGAAAACGTTTGCCGACGCTCTGCCTCGCTGTAATGGGGAGTGGCCTTTTAAGACGGAAGCGTATTCCGCAGCATGCCGCCATGTGCTTCCGCATCCAGGAAAACGTAGCATTACGACGGCGCATTCCGTGTCGACCGCAGCGCCCACAGCTGCAGCAGTGCAGCCTGGCGGCTGTTACGGATGTCCGTACCGTCCGGTGGATCACCAAACGCTCCAAGTCGGGATACCAGACTAGCCATTAGTATTTACGCAAATCTGCTGTGAAGAAAATGAAACATCAGAGCAAGAAAAAGTATCCAATGCAAAAACCGAAAAATATTGCCTCAGTAGTGGAATACTTATGTGGGATAGCTGGGAAAAGAAGAGCGTGAAAAAAAAATGCGGAAAGCGAAGTCATAGCCCAACTGAAATCTATGTTTCACAACTCATATAACATGAGTGACAAAATATAAATTTTGACTATATTTCCAGAGAGCTGGGATATAAGGAAAACCATGAAAGAATTTTCCGCTTCAGTCTACACTGTACGGCTATAACAGTTAGTAGCAGAACATGATATATTAATGTCACCAAATCCAAAGCCAGGTAAGATACTGTCTGAGAAAACAGTTGAGCGTGTATGTAATTTTTACTGTGATAGTAATATGAGCCGTGTGAGGCCAAGAAGAAAAGCCTATGTCTCTGTGAAAGAAAATGGAGTTGAAGCACGTAAGCAGAAGTACCTAGTTTTACACAGGCTTAAGGAATTTCTTGCAAAATTGAAACAGACATGCCCAAATGTAAAAACTGGATTCTCAAAAATTGTGTGCTGCGCACGAAGTACTGTGTTTTGGTCAATGGCAATGGGCACATGTTGTTTGTGTATGTGTCTCACACCAGAATTCTACGTTATACATTGACGTTCGTAAATTAAAAGAACCAACAAAGTGTGAAGAACGCACATTACTCTCATATAAGCATTATTTAGTATTTATTACATTCAAGCCTGCTCGCCCAACACGTTATTTACGTGCCTGTCCCTATTGTCCAAGCCGGCCGGAGTGGCCGTGCGGTTCTAGGCGCTACCATGTAAGCAGGAGATTCCGGGTTCGAGTCGCGCTCGGGGCACACATTTTCATCTGTCCCCGTTGACCTATGTCAACGCCTGTAGGCAGTTAAGGGTGTTCATTTCATTGTAGCTTCAATAGTCATTTATCACAAAGCAGTAAGAACAGTCCTTTACTATGACTAAAGAGAAACTTAAAGTAAGTGACCGTTGTTTGTGATTTTGCTTGTTGTTACTCCCTTTAACAATCCAGATGAAGTCCGGGTATTCCTCTGCAATAATTTACAGGTTATAGTTCACCCATTTGTGGCTTGCTAGAGTGACGCAAATGCAAATGAAACACCCCATGTGCCACGTGTGGAAATATCTGACGTCTCTCAGCACAGTGTGTGTGTGTGTCTGTTTGTTGTATTCTTTCCACTTCAGCACAGAGTGTGTGTGTGTGTGTGTGTGTGTGTGTGTGTGTGTGTGTGTGTGTGTGTGTGTGTGTTGTATTATCTCCAGCACAAATTCATCAGTTTATTAAAATGCCGTTTTCCAACTCCGAAGAACATTCGTTACTTTTCGCATGAATGTGCTGCCAACACAATAAAACGTTTCATGAGTCGGTCCCATCACCAGGAATATTTTGATGACACAGCGAAATGATATTTTTTTACTACAGCAACTTTGTGATGGAGTTGCGGGGACTGTAAAGAGATTAGCCACACTTGCCAGCCTCAAGTCATGTTTTGACACCACAACAGTTGTTTCAGTGGTGCAAAGAAAATATTTTTGATCTGTTACCATTATTCATCGGCTTCTTTTTTATGATGAAAACACTGCTAAGCTCAATCAACGATTCAAGAGTAAAAGGACGATTCCAGGTATCCGTAAGTTTCGTACTGAACTACCTACTAACTCAGATATAGTAAAGACAAAGATATAGTCCACTACATTAGTGAGCAGGGAAGATTCACTGATTGCTACAGTGAATAAAATTTTAACTGAGATACGTGGATTTCTCGCCTGTATGTATGACAGACTTTGATGGGTTGCATATGTCGTACAAACTTATTAAGAAACATCCATGTGAACCATTTCCATCATTTGTGTTTCCTGTCAAACCAGACATTTGTATTACCAGAAGACGTGACGATCTCACAAGAGTGGATCCAGTAACTCCATTTGAAAGGACATGCACTCTCCATGTTTTGGATCCGGTCAACTTTAGCAAATTAATTGGAGAGTAGAGGGACGAATTGTAATCACTCTTTATTGCATTTTCATTGAAGCTACACTGTAAATGGAATGCCATACCACCATAGTGATATAAACGGCAGTGTTGTACAACATTAACTATGAACAGTACACTTCAGTAATTTGTGTTTCATGTTTAAACGCTGCTTACGGCATTTCGTTAGTGTAGTGATGTAGACAAAATACACTCTTGGCCTTGATGCCTTTAGAGTACCATCTTTATATTTACCAAGTTTATAATCACAGGCTGGAGCAGGAAAATAATTGTTTTGATGAAAATTGAATGTGGAGTCCAAGGTGAAGCTCAGTGGACATGAATTTGAAAATTGCTAGAAATTCTCCATGTTGCATTAGCTTTTCAATCTTGTTTCCTTTGCGTATCTAGATTAGAAGCAGAATTGTAGTCATATACGAGGGCGTGCAGAAAAGTAATGCCTCCAAATATTTTTTCTGTTCTCAATATCGGCTGAAGTATCACACGATTGTCATGGATCTTACTCGGTCGACTTTCCCGCTTCACTGACGCAAGTTGCAAACGTCTGCCGCTAGAGGGCTCCAGACTGTAGCGTGTAACATGGCGGTAGGTAACGTGACTACATCTGTGCGTGAGAGAGCCTCAGAAAACTGAAAGCACGAATGCGAAGAGTTCGTCCACAACTGGGGCACCCTCTCCCTCAGCATAACAATCCAGACCACACAAACACTGCGACATTTGCAACAATCCGGTGCCTTGGGCAAACAGTCTTCGATGATCCTCTGTATAGTTCTGATTTTGCCCTGTCTGATTTTCGTATGTTATCAAAACTTAAAGAACATCTGGGACGTTACTTTGATAGTGATGAAGCGGTGCAAGCACAGGTGATTGTGTGGCTACATCAATAAAGACAAACATTCTGCTCTGACTCTTGTTGGAAGAAATGTGTTCATCGCCAGGGTGATTATGCTGAGAAATAAATATGTAGACATGAAAAATAAAGAATTACAATGTTAATAAAGTTTGTTTATTTAAAAAGCTTAAAGTGTTTTCACATAAGATATTCCGAGGCACTATTTTTATGCATGCTCAAAAAATGTTCAGATGTGTGTGAATCCTTAAGGGACGAAACTGCTGAGGTCATCGGTCCCAAGACTTACACAATACTTAAACTAACTTATGCTAAGAACGAGATACACGCCCATGCTCGAGGGAGGACTCGAACCTCCGGCGGGAGGGGCTGCGCAATCCGTGACATGGCGCCTCATACCGCGCGGCCACTCCGTGCAGCTTTATGCGTACTCTCGTATGTTGAGACAGACGAGTATTATTTTCACAGTTTCCATACTTAGCTGGCTTGTAACCTTTTCACAGTTGCCATTAACGTCTCCAAATGTGTTGGTTTCCATCTCTCATTTAGATCATTGGATGCACCAAATTTAAAAGAAATGTGAGATGGCCAGGTTTAAAATGTTACTTTTCTGCATGGAATGACCCATATTTGCTTGAGCACCGCCTTGCCGACCTCTGACATCCTACAGTACCGTAGCGATGGATAAACACGGCTTCCATTGTTGATGCGAGTTGTGCGATGGTGCAGCGCACTGTTATACATAAACCGTGTAAGCAAAAGGTGTCTATTCAGCAGTAGTCGTTTATTCAGGGCGATACTTGAGAGAGATGACAGTGTTGAACTGATACTGCAACAACAGTGTGTGTTTACAGGCGCAGCCTGACGGAAAGGCTTCTTTTCATAGGCAGAAGACAGGAACACAAGTGGTATGAGAAATCACGTACTTGTCTTGATTAATTCTTAAACCGTCTTTCAACTTCGTAATGATGACGTAGACTAGTCGGGTATTCTCACAAGTGAGTGACTGGACAGCAAGCTGTTTTTGTTGGTCAGCTGATTCTACGAAAGACTACGTAGAGACCATGACTGTCTCTTCCTTGTGTTAGCTTACATGAGGGTATGTTATCAGCGTTCCTGATCTATGATACACTGATTTGTTCTCTGAGAAATTTCAAACCAACAGCTTACATGGATTAAAACAAGAAAGGTACTGACCGCTAGTTGTTTGCAGAACAAAACCAACCGAGAAGTTACATAGTCGCTCCTTTTCTTCTACTTGCCATTCTCGTGTCTCCCTGCTGGCTCACGGGCTGCATACCAAAGTCATATGTGGATGATGCTTGCAGCCGGTAACCTAACTGTCATTATTCGTTTACGATGAGAGCTTTATTTTAGCCCGGCGTGGTTTTTTTACCCAACAGAATGTCTGGAGTTAGCAGCAAAACTAAGTACTAGAGAAGTAACTTGATTACAAACGAACTACATGCTGTGAACCGAAAGGTAACTTAGCTAGATTCCACCGCACAACACCCACCGTTTCTTTGACAAACTGACACTTGACGGCCAGCTAGTTAGGGAGCTAGCAAAGTAGACACGACGTAAAATTTAAGGATTTCCTACATTTATAGCGCTCTGCATTCTTACTAAATACGCTCAGTAATTCGAGCACTACGTTTATCTCCTTATCACGAGCTAAAAAAATTGGGAGTCAAATATTAAACTATACGTGGGATGGTTGTCGGTATATGCGTACTGCAAAATGTCTCGGCGGGTTGCGCACAGTATAAGCAAGTCATATCGCGAATGATTACTGGATTCCACGCGCTGTATAGACGGAAATAATGCACGGTTGTTACAATCTTCTGTCAACCTAACTTCGATTACTTTTAAATTACTGAGTCCCAGGCTTGCAGTGAATATTACTCTTGACGCACAGTAGTCGGTTTTGTAAACCAATGACACATCGTGCGTGGCAGTCGTGGAGTCTTTGAGCTACAGATGACACGCCACCGTTGACGATCAGAATGACATTTCTAAACGAATTATAGTACTTTGTAACAATAGACGACGATCAGGGCTCAATGACAGCTAAATTTTCTCGATGTTTCAATGTAAAGTCCTCCACCCCCCCCCCCCCCCCCATACAATGAGGATAGGAGAGATGTTATGCACGTTTGGTAATATCGTCTGGCTGCACACACAATAAGACGGTGAACAATGTAAAGATGAGTTATCAGCATTACCTGAAGCACTACATAAAAACTTCGCCCATCTTGAGGAGCTCTACTTTGATACCAGAAAAAGACGATAAAAATTTACTGCGAAGGCCAATGTACCTGCAACATAGAGTGTTTCGACCGCCACTTCCCACAATTTTGCGTGTGAACTGCCACGCTGGATAGCAATAGTAGAGTATGGAGTTACTCCAGATTTGCTCTCAGAATTTAGGTTTGCCCATGGGACTAAAAGTTTTTAATTTCAAAAGAACCATCCGGTTTTACTAGAGTATATCTTTTTCATGAATCTTGGAGAATTTATTACCTTCTTTTTAGGATCAAAGTTTCCGCTGACCTTTCACAGTTATTCAGGTGCTGCCAACGAACGCATGACAAACATGTAGATGATAAACAAACTGGCCCCATACTTTTGCTAAAACTATTATAATCTACCTGCGACTCATTTATTCCAATCTCCGAATTTTTCCCACCCCATCCAAATCATGTTAACATTCATCCACACATTTCACTGACGTGGACAGCAGATATTTGATATTTTAAAAAAATTTCAGTGACAGTATGTCGAAGAAAACAAATAACATTCTCGGCTTTTTTTTACTAGCTATTCGGATTGGCATGGTACAGTCGTTGATATCAGCGTATCTGGATAACTATGTATGGAATGTGGATTGAGACGACATATTCCGTTTTCATTGACCTTTCATAAATGTTGAATGTGCCCTCCAGCCGAAGTATCGCTTCTGCTCTTTAATTTCTGTATGAATTTGAGCCCAACGAATTGGTTCTGTGACACCACTTCGCCTCTATGAGTCACGATTCCTGCAATGCATTTCGTTTAAGGTAATTTTTATAGCACGTAATTAAAACAGAGATACGCTTATCTGAATTTAGCGGTAGGTATTTAAGCTGTCAGCTGTTATCGCATTTCACCGACACGCACAATAACTTAATGATTCGTAGAATTGGCTTTGTGTGGAGCAATGGCGATTCAGCTGGCAAAATGGATTGCTCGCTACGCAATAAACCAATCAATGTCATTTTCATCGGCAGGATGACAGACAGCATTCCGAATAATCCAAATGTCAGTAGTGTTGAAACCCTCCCCTTCCCCCCTCTGACACGATGATAGATTACAAGCTCGCAGTAGACTGACAGCAAATGTGAAACAGTTTTTCGTAATGTTGCACCGCTGCTATGTTATAATGGTCGTTCAATATGTTTCCGATATTGGTTCAAATGGCTCTGAGCACTATGGGACTTAATATCGGAGGCCATCCGTCCCCTAGAACTTAGAACTACTTAAACATAACTAACCTAAGGACATCACACATCTCCATGCCCGAGGCAGGATTCGAACCTGCGACCGTAGCGGTCGCGTGGTTCCAAACTGAAGCGCCTAGAACCGCTCGGCCACACCGGCCAGCTTCCTATATTAAAATGTCAACAATAATTACATAACACAGTGTTATGGCCAATGATGGCATATACGATATGAATATGTTTTTGCCTTTACAGTATTTGCAGTTTATAAACAAATTCTATCGTAGTTTGAACATAGTTTCATGTCTGAATACAGATATTGCGACACCAGCCGGCTTCCTATATTAAAATGTCAACAATAATTACATAACCCAATGTTATGGTTCCAATAAATTCTCTCATATTGGCTAATGATGGCATATGCGTTATGAATATGTTTTTGCCTTTACAGTACTTGCAGTTTAGAAACAAATTCTATCGTCGTTTGAACATAGTTTCATGTGTGAAAATAGATATTGCTAATTAACAGTGATTGGGATCTATTTTATATACACTCCTGGAAATGGAAAAAAGAACACATTGACACCGGTGTGTCAGACCCACCATACTTGCTCCGGACACTGCGAGAGGGCTGTACAAGGAATGATCACACGCACGGCACAGCGGACACACAAGGAACCGCGGTGTTGACCGTCGAATGGCGCTAGCTGCGCAGCATTTGTGCACCACCGCCGTCAGTGTCAGCCAGTTTGCCGTGGCATACGGAGCTCCATCGCAGTCTTTAACACTGGTAGCATGCCGCGACAGCGTGGACGTGAACCGTATGTGCAGTTGACGGACTTTGAGCGAGGGCGTATAGTGGGCATGCGGCAGGCCGCCGCCGGCGCCGAATTGCTCAACACGTGGGGCGTGAGGTCTCCACAGTGCATCGATGTTGTCGCCAGTGGTCGGCGGAAGGTGCACGTGCCCGTCGACCTGGGACCGGACCGCAGCGACGCACGGATGCACGCCAAGACCGTAGGATCCTACGCAGTGCCGTAGGGGACCGCACCGCCACTTCCCAGCAAATTAGGGACACTGTTGCTCCTGGGGTATCGGCGAGCACCATTCGCAACCGTCTCCATGAAGCTGGGCTACGGTCCCGCACACCGTTAGGCAGTCTTCCGCTCACGCCCCAACATCGTGCAGCCCGCCTCCAGTGGTGTCGCGACAGGCGTGAATGGAGGGACGAATGGAGACGTGTCGTCTTCAGCGATGAGAGTCGCTTCTGTCTTGGTGCCAATGATGGTCGTATGCGTGTTTGGCGCCGTGCAGGTGAGCGCCACAATCAGGACTGCATACGACCGAGGCACACAGGGCCAACACCCGGAATCATGGTGTGGGGAGCGATCTCCTACACTGGCCGTACACCTCTGGTGATCGTCGAGGGGACACTAAATAGTGCACGGTACATCCAAACCGTCATCGAACCCATCGTTCTACCATTCCTAGACCGGCAAGGGAACTTGCTGTTCTAACAGGACAATGCACGTCCGCATGTATCCCCTGCCACCCAACGTGCTCTAGAAGGTTTAAGTCAACTACCCTGGCCAGCAAGATCTCCGGATCTGTCCCCCATTGAGCATGTTTGGGACTGGATGAAGCGTCGTCTCACGCGGTCTGCACGTCCAGCACGAACGCTGGTCCAACTGAGGCGCCAGGTGGAAATGGCATGGCAAGCCGTTCCACAGGACTACATCCAGCATCTCTACGATCGTCTCCATGGGAGAATAGCAGCCTGCATTGCTGCGAAAGGTGGATATACACTGTACTAGTGCCGACATTATGCATGATCTGTTGCCTGTGTCTATGTGCCTGTGGTTCTGTCAGTGTGATCATGTGATGTATCTGACCCCAGGAATGTGTCAATAAAGTTTCCCTTTCCTGGGACAATGAATTCACGGTGTTCTTATTTCAATTTCCAATTAATTCAAGGCAAAGTCGAGAAATGATTACGTCAGTATTATTGAGCTTGATGACCATTTTAATTCATGTCGTCACACTTATTATATTGAGTGCATAGGTACCCCAAATTATCAGTTGGTTCCATAAACGAATATATCCAGGTAGCGTTACTTTCTGGTGCTAGTGGTATTGTAGAAAACTTGTTAAAAAGAGGGAATGTGAGAAGGCATTGTCCCTCTCTTCGATTACTTCTTTTCTTGCTATTACATGTTATCAGTAAACATACCACATAATACAAAACATTTTAGTTTTGCAAATGAAAAGTGTGGCTCTGAAAGTTATAGAATGTGTTGCAAGTGATTTGGCAGATACAATAGTGCTAGCACTCTGCAGTTGACTGGAAAATATAGTGTGGTGGGGTACCTCACTGAGGAATGAGTATATTAAGAAAATTCCCTCTCGTTGAACTGATTCTTGAGTATTGGTCATCGGTCAACGTTCAAATTGGATTTGTGCGAGAGAGAAAGAGAGGAAGAGAAGATTCGAAGAAGAGTTGTACGGATGATTCTACGGATTTTTATTCAGCTCGAGGACGATCTACATCTACATCTACATCTATACTCCACAAGCCACCTGACGGTGTGTGGCGGAGGGTACCCTGAGTACCTCTATCGGTTCTCCCTTCTATTCCAGTCTCGTATTGTTCGTGGAAAGAAGGATTGTCGGTATGCTTCTGTGTGGACTCTAATCTCTCTGATTTTATCCTCATGGTCTCTTCGCGAGATATACGTAGGACGGAGCAATATACTGCTTGACTCTTCGGTGAAGGTATGTTCTCTAAACTTTAACAAAATCCCGTACCGAGCTACTGAGCGTCTCTCCTGCAGAGTCTTCCACTGGAGTTTATCTATCATCTCCGTAACGCTTTCGCGATTTCTAATTGATCCTGGAACGAAGCGCGCTGCTCTCCGTTGGATCTTCTCTATCTCTTCTATCAACCCTATCTGGTACGGATCCCACACGGTTGAGCAGTATTCATTATACTCGAACATAATACGTGTTCCAAAATTCTACAACTGATCGACGTTAGAGTTATAGGTCTATAGTTCTGCACATCTGTTCGACGTCCCTTCTTGAAAACGGGGATGACCTGTGCCCTTTTCCAATCCTTTGGAACGCTTCGCTCTTCTAGAGACCTACGGTACACCGCTGCAAGAAGGGGGACAAGTTCCTTCGCGTACTCTGTGTAAAATCGAACTGGTATCCCATCAGGTCCGGCGGCCTTTCCTCTTTTGAGCGATTTTATTTTTTTCTCTATCCCTCTGTCGTCTATTTCGATATCTACCATCTTGTCATCCGTGCGACAATCTAGAGAAGGAACTACAGTGCAGTCTTCCTCTGTGAAACAGCTTTGGAAGAAGACATTTAGTATTTCGGCCTTTAGTATGTCATCCTCTGTTTCAGTACCATTTTGGTCACAGAGTGTCTGGACATTTTGTTTTGATCCATCTACCGCTTTGACATAGGACCAAAATTTCTTACGATGTTCTGCCAAGTCAGTACATAGAACTGTACTTTCGAATTCATTGAACGCCTCTCGCACAGCCCTCCTCACACTACATTTCGCTTCGCGTAATTTTAGTTTGTCTGCAAGGCTTTGGCTATGTTTATGTTTGCTGTGAAGTTCCCTTTGCTTCCGCAGCAGTTTTCTAACTCCGTTGTTGTACCACGGTGGCTCTTTTCCATCTCTTACGATCTTGCTTGGCACATACTCACAGGAATACCTCATGTAATTCAGTGGGGTGCAATATATTGTCACCATGAGGCCGAAATTACAGAATCCAGGCTCATTCAAAGAGGCACCTACAGTCCTTCCTGCAGCGTACCCAAACCAAGTCGAAAAGGAAGAGAAATGTAGGGAGGAATGTTGTATATTTTGTGTAGGCGTCGACATGCTTGGTTAAGTGACTTGCGGAGGCAGAGGTCGTGTGTAAATGTAGACGGCAGAGATAGAGCTTTATAGAAGTTCCATACTGAAGAACATGTGCTATCTTCAACACCACAACAATCATAACTCTACGTTAACTGCACATTCAGTGATTAATTCCATGTTTAGTCAGCTACTACTTATGTGGATACAGAAAGTGGCGGAACAGCCACATAGAGTCAGTCTGGACCTTAAATTCTTTCATCCTTTCTCAGTTTCTAATCATGTTTCAGAACTTCTGATGTGCCTTTTGACCTGCACAAAAATTTGAAAGTGTAACATATCTGAATGCGACAACACATGATTTAAGAGAACTAATACTGTTCTAAAGTTTTCAACCATAACGAAATTGAGTTAGAAATGGGATTCCATTTGCGTTCGCAAGTTTCCCAGTTTCACAAACAGTTTCAGACGCCAGCTTCTTACGACTGTGCTTATGCGACAACGGTGAAAACTTTCGTTAAGTCGTTGACATTATGACGGCAACTGCTAGATAACAGTTGGAAAGCAACTAACAGAATAAGTTCGTTGGATCGACGCCGAGGTTTAACGGCTTGCTTTCATGGCACACCTCTGAGTACAGAAAACCTTAGACCGAGAAAGGCCACTGAATTCGACCGCAAAGACCTGGCATAGAAATGTCTGCCGGTAGCTGACATTCCACAGGAACCGGTCCAGACTTAGCGGCAAAAACGTAATCGACTGCCACGGAGACGAGCCATATGTCGAAAGAAATTAAAATCTAGACCACAAACGATTCCACAAACATACCTCGCAAATATTTTTGTTTTTCCTGGGATATTTTTCCAGCTTAGCGGAATTATAACAGCAATTTTGTTCTTATTACTGCAGTTATATAGATGATGTCAGGCAACAGAGACTTCACAAAAGATTCAGGTTCCGACAGTATTGAAATATCATCATGATCCAGTTACAGCCAGTATTAACAAAGAAAACAGTCGAAAAACGACGCAACCTAACTGCAGTTCTGCTATTCACAAAACGACAGAGCAATTTACTTCTTACATTTGCAAAATTTAGAAGGGTAATGCGGCTCCTTACACTTGCCACAGTAGTTAACGTGCCATTCCATTTCTCACGTGTTATATCGAGATCACACTCGGGTCGTATATACTGAGATATACTATGTGATCAAAAGTATCGGGACACCCCCAAAAACATATGTTTTTCATATTAGGTACATTGTGCTGCCACCTACTGCCAGGTACTCCATACCAGCGACCTCCGTAGTCATTAGAGATCGTGACAGAGCAGAATGGGGTGCTCCGCGGAACTCACGGACTTCGAACGTGGTAGGGTGATGGGTGTCACGTGTGTCATACGTCTGTAAGCGAGATTTCCACACTCTTAAACAATCCTAGGTCCATTGTTTCCGATGTGATAGTGAAGTGGAAACGTGAAGCGACACGTATAGCACGAAAGTGTACAGGCCGACCTCGTATGTTGACTGACAGAGACTGCCGACAGCTGAAGAGGGTCGTAATGTGTAACAGGCAGATAACTATCCAGATCATCACACAGGAATTCCAAACTGCATCAGGATCCACTGCAAGTACTATAACAATTAGGTGGGAGGTGAAAAAACTTGGATTTCATGGTCGAGCGACTGCTCATAAGCTACACATCACGCTGGTAAATACCAAACGACGCCTCGTTTGGTGTAAGGAGCGTAAACATTGGACGTTTGAACAGTGGAAAAAAGGTTGTGTGGAGTGGTGAATCACGGCACAGAATGTGGGCATCTGATAGCAGGATGTGGGTATGGCGATGCCCACTGAACGTCATCTGCCAGCGTGTGTAGTGCCAGCAGTAAAATTCGGAGGTGATGATGTTATGGTGTGGTCTTGTTTTTCATGGAGGGGGCTTGCACCACTTGTTGTTTTGCGTGGCACTGTCACATCACAGCTCTACATTGATGTTTTAAGCACCTTCTTGCTTCCCACTGTTGAAGACCAATTGGGTGATGGCGATTGCATCTTTCAACACGATCGAGCACTTTTTCATAATACACGGCCTGAGGGGGAGTGGTTACACGACAACAGCATCCGTGTAATGCACTGGCCTGCACACAGTTGTGACCTAAATGCTATAGAACACCTTTGGGATGTTTTGGAACGCCGACTTAGTGCCAGGACTCATAGACCGTGATCTATAGCTCTCCTCAGTGTAGCACTCCGTTAAAAATAGGCTGCCATTCCCCGAGAAACCTTCCAGCACCTGATTGAACGTATGACTGCGACAGTGGAAGCTGTCATCAAGGCTAAAGGTGGGCCAACACCATACTGAATCCCAGCATTACCGATGGAGAGCGCCACGAACTTGTAAGATATTTTCAGTCAGCTGTCCAAATACTTTTGATCACATAGTGTGTATTGCAGTCGTACCGAACGGGATGGTGCAGTAAATACGAGCTGGTCTCTCATTCGGGAGGAGCAATGTTGAAACGACAGTAGACTCATTTTGCCTCGGTTTCCCCAAATCGACTGTAAATAGTAGTGTCGTTCGCTTTACAAGGACACCGTCGGTCTCCTTTTCCATCCCATTCCTTCCTGTGATACGACTTGCAAACAAATCCATGTCAGTGGGACTCAGCTATGATAGTACGACACCCACGTCGTTGAATTCCTGACCACATCTAGTACTTAGTTGGTTACATATGGTACGAGTCAGTTTACAGGTTCTGCACACTTGATTTATCTTTGTATATAGCTGTTGTTGTTGTTGTTGTTGTTGTCTTCAGTCCTGAGACTGGTTTGATGCAGCTCTCCATGCTACTCTATCTTGTGCAAGCTGCTTCATCTCCCAGTACCTACTGCAACCTACATCCTTCCGAATCTGCTTAGTGTATTCATCTCTTGGTCTCCCTCTACGATTTTTACCCTCCACGCTGCCCTCCAATGCTAAATTTGTGATCCCTTGATGCCTCAAAACATGTCCTACCAACCGATCCCTTCTTCTAGTCAAGTTGTGCCACAAACTTCTCTTCTCCCCAATCCTATACAATACCTCATTAGTTACGTGATCTACCCATCTAATCTTCAGCATTCTTCTGTAGCACCACATTTCGAAAGCTTCTATTCTCTTCTTGTCCAAACTAGTTATCGTCCATATTTCACTTCCATACATGGCTACACTCCAAACAAATACTTTCAGAAACGACTTCCTGATACATAAATCTATATTCGGTGTTAACAAATTTCTCTTCTTCAGAAACGCTTTCCTTGCCATTGCTAGTCTACATTTTATATCCTCTCTACTTCGACCATCATCAGTTATTATACTTCGTAAATAGCAAAACTCCTTTACTACTTTAAGTGCCTCATTTCCTAATCTAATTCTCTCAGCATCACCCGATTTAATTTGACTACATTCCATTATCCCCGTTTTGCTTCTGTTGATGTTCATCTTATATCCTGTTTTCAAGACACTGTCCATTCCGTTCAACTGCTCTTCCAAGTCCTTTGCCGTCTCTGACAGAATTACAATGTCATCGGCGAACCTCAAAGTTTTTACTTCTTCTCCATGAATTTTAATACCTACTCCCTTACTGCTTGCTCAATATACAGATTGAATAACATCGGGGAGAGGCTACAACCCTGTCTCACTCCTTACCCAACCACTGCTTCCCTTTCATGCCCCTCGACTCTAATAACTGCCATCTGGTTTCTGTACAAATTGTAAATAGCCTTTCGCTCCCTGTATTTTACCCCTGCCACCTTTAGAATTTGAAAGAGAGTATTCCAGTCAACATTGTCAAAAGCTTTCTCTAAGTCTACAAATGCTAGAAACGTAGGTTTGCCTTTTCTTAATCTTTCTTCTAAGATAAGGCGTAAGGTCAGTATTGCCTCACGTGTCCCAACATTTGTACGGAATTAAAAACTGATCTTCCCCGAGGTCGGCTTCTACCAGTTTTTCCATTCGTCTGTAAAGAATTCGCGTTAGTATTTTGCAGCTGTGGCTTATTAAACTGATCGTTCGGTAATTTTCACATCTGTCAACACCTGCTTTCTTTGGGATTGGAATTATTATATTCTTCTTGAAGTCTGAGGGTATTTCACCTGTCTCATACATCTTGCTAACCAGATGGTAGAGTTTTGTCAGGACTGGCTCTCCCAAGGCCGTCAGTAGTTCCAATGGAATGTTGTCTACTCCGGGGGCCTTGTTTCGACTCAGGTCTTTCAGTGCTCTGTCAAACTCTTCACGCAGTATCGTATCTCCCATTTCATCTTCATCTACATCCTCTTCCATTTCTATAATATTGTCCTCAAGTGCATCGCCCTTGTATAGACCCTCTATATATTCCTTCCACCTTTCTGCTTTCCCTTCTTTGCTTAGAACTTGGTCTCCATCTGAGCTCTTGATGTTCATACAAGTAGTTCTCTTATCTCCAAAGGTCTCTTTAATTTTCCTGTAGGCAGTATCCATCTTACCCCTAGTGAGATAAGCCTCTACATCCTTACATTTGTCCTCTAGCCATGCCTGCTTAGCCATTTTGCACTTCCTGTCGATCTCATTTTTGAGACGTTTGTATTCCTTTTTGCCTGCTTCATTTACTGCATTTTTATATTTTCTCCTTTCATCAATTAAATTCAATATTTCTTGTGTTATCCAAGGATTTCTAGCAGCCCTCGTCTTTTTACCTACTTGATCCTCTGCTGCCTTCACTACTTCATCCCCCAGAACTACCCATTCTTCTTCTACTGTGTTTCTATCCCCCATTGCTGTCAATTGTTCCCTTATGCTCTCCTTGAAACTCTGAACAACCTCTGGTTCTTTCAGCTTATCCAGATCCCACCTTAAATTCCCTTAAATTCCCACCTTTTTGCAGTTTCTTCAGTTTTAACCTACAGGTCATAATCAATAGATTGTGGTCAGAGTCCACATCTGCCCCTGGAAATGTCCTACAATTTAAAACCTGATTCCTAAATCTCTGTCTTACCATTATATAATCTATTTGATACCTTTTAGTATCTCCAGGATTCTTCCATGTATACAACCTTCTTTTATGATTCTTGAACCAAGTGTTACCTATGATTAAGTTATGCTCTGTGCAAAATTCTACCAGGCGGCTTCCTCCTTCATTTCTTAGCCCCAATCCATAATCACCTACTATGTTTCCTTCTCTCCCTTTTCCTACTGACGAATTCCAGTCACCCATGACTGCTAAATTTTCGTCTCCCTTCACTACCTGAATAATTTCTTTTATCTCATCATACATTTCATCAATTTCTTCATCATCTGCAGAGCTAGTTGGCATATAAACTTGTACTACTGTATTAGGCATGGGCTTTGTGTCTATCTTGGCCACAATAATGCGTTCATGATGCTGTTTGTAGTAGCTTACCCGCACTCCTATTTTTATTCATTATTAAACCTACTCCTGCATTACCCCTATTTGATTTTGTATTTATAACCATGTATTCACCTGACCAAAAGTCTTGTTCCTCCTGCCACCGAACTTCACTAATTCCCACCATATCTAACTTTAACCTATCCATTTCCCTTTTTAAATTTTCTAACCTACCTGCCCCATTAAGGGATCTGACATTCCACGCTCCGATCCGAAGAACGCCAGTTTTCTTTCGCCTGATAACGACGTCTTCCTGAGTAGTCCCCGCCCGGAGATCCGAATGGGTTTTACCTCCGGAATATTTTACCCAAGAGGACGCCATCATCATTTAATCATACAGTAAAGCTGCATGTCCTCGGGAAAAATTACGGCTGTAGTTTTCCCTAGCTTTCAGCCGTTCGCAGTACCAGCACAGCAAGACCGTTTTGGTTAATGTTGCAAGGCCAGATCAGTCAATCATCCAGACTGTTGCCCCTGTAACTACTGAAAAGGCTGCTACCCCTCTTCAGGAACCACATGTTTGTCTGGCCTCTTAACAGATACCCCTCCGTTGTGGTTGCACCTACGGTACGGCCATCTGTATCACTCAGGCACGCAAGCCTTCCCACCACCGGCAAGGTCCATGGGGGGATATAGCTGTATACTGCTAGCTGTATACGGCTGTATACTAGCCATTTACAAATTACTAAACTGCACAGTGAATTAAATGTAATAAACATGTACATGTTAGTCTTTGTTACTATTCACAGCGCTAGTGAAAAACAGTTCTAACAACAGGGTAAATGGACTATAATTGTGTACTGGAGCGGGACTCGAACCCAGAATCTTTCCCATAGCGGGCAGTCTTACCGAGTGAACTAGCCAGACCGACTCACGACCCGTCTCCAAAGCTTTAATTATCAGCACCTCTCTCTTACTTTCCCCAAAACTCCTGGGTGCCTCTTTGGACCAACACTTCTGGAAGAAGGGATAACATGGTGAAATGGCTTAGTCACAGACTATGTGCTGTTTCGAAAAAGATCCTTCCACTCTGCACCAGAGTGTTGGCCGTTTTGAACCTTCCTATAATAAAACTGAGTGACGGACTGGGACTCGAACCCCAAACTTTGTCCTTCGCAGTGTCCTCAGCTACTGAGCAACAAAATAAACCAACACAAAGTCCGTCCTTACAACTTTAACTCTGCCGTTTATGAGGTTTTCTTTTTTCACACTGGTCTCTTAGTTGAGAATAAAATCACTACTTAATGATTTTACACTGTTCATCGTTACTGTGCATTTCATATCACGGACAAAACGTATCAGACGGGACGTCACAGAATACCTGTATGACGCTCATTAAATAATTTTAGGCTGACCAACTCATTTGATGCGAACACCAAAATCACTCTGAAGCATGTTTATGGCAACCTGTACCAAAAATCCAGATATTGGTAGAATCCTATATACAAAGTCTTCACAGTAATCAATATAACTGTCCATCTCAAAAAACTACCGGGAGCGGTCTCTTCCTCTCAAAAATAACTGGTTAAGTTTTCATAATACTTAGTCACTGTGAAAATGAGGAAAGATGTTACACGGCGGTCTTCTCTTCCCATACCGCAAAACCCATCTCCTCACTTCGAGCCATCATCATCCGTCACAAAGAAATTCCGTCCTGAAGACTCCGATCAATAGAGCTCGAATGTTGTCAGACAGGGAAAGACAAGCCGAAAATTGCAACACCTACGAATAGCGTTCCAAAGGAATGGGTACTCATTTCAACAAAGTGAGAGGACGTTATCGTCAAAGATAACAACGCCAGACGAAGAGCTTGACATTGAGAAATATAAATAGAATCCAAGAGTAGCTTATCCGTCTAACGCTAGCTCAATCTCGGGAAAGATCGGTGTACTCTTACGAAAATATGAAATCCAGTGAATTTCATTCCCGCCAGCAGTGATAAAAGTTTCCTTTGAACGTTAAGGACAACATTGGTCTCAGAACGTCGAGTGTGTACCCCACTGCACGTGAAGAGAGCTGACAATTAGGATAGTAGAGGAGAAGTGCATGGAACATCAGCGACACAAACGATTAAACTAACCACGCAAATCAGCTGTCGCCGAGCACTTCTCCGAATGCGATCGTGAAATAAAATAACGACGATACCAAAATCGTGGTGCAAAATCCAGGTTTCTGGGACGGCATAATTAAGGAATCTGTCAAAATAAAGACGTCGGAAAACCTAGTAAACTGTGATGGAGGTTTCCATTTAAGAGTGGCATTTGGTCCGGCACTCAGTTTATGAACATTTCACCTACCTTTTCATCGATCCGAGCTGGGAAATACTGAGAGATTGGCAATGTGGGCTCTGAGAAACAAATGAGACTGGAAGGCTGTAGCCCGTGCTGGGAGTCGAACTCTGTATTAAACAGCGACGTTACACGAACAATAGTTCATAGTCTGATTGGAGTCGAGGCAACGAGTACACTTAACAACACAGGCCGCCTCACCTGAAGATGAAACTAAATCGGTCGTCAGAATTCTAGTTCATAAAATCAGCGTCTTGCATGTTAATCTGAAAGCACTTCACTGCTCGAAGACATTTGGCATTTGTAGAAATTAATTCCAAGTCTGTCGGTGCAAGTGCAACAGGGACGTAATTCTGCACGTCCTTTTCTTGGTCATGAAAGTACATCGAATAGCACCTACAAACAACAGAAAAAAACTAAATAAAGAAATTAATTAAAATATCTACTCAGTCACACTTTAGACGATTTGTCAATAACGTGTCTAAGGCCACAGGAATCAGCGATTCTAGAGACCCATTCCTATCCAACTCCTGGAATACTAATGTAGTGATGACAAAAGAAATTGTTTTGGTGATTGCTGAAAGAGGGCTGAATACTAGCCAGTATGCAGCAAGAACAATAAATGCTATTGCCATGCCTTTCATGAGCAACGTGCTAATGGCATTTTCCAGCAGGATAATACAAGAAGTCACGCTCCATTTCACACCACAAATACGTCAAGGAACTTGTACAACCTTGACTGACGTGCCTAGTCCAGTAATTCGTCAACCTCAGAACATATCTTGGATATGATGATTAGATACAAATAGCAGAGACTTGGAGGTATTACCACTATTTAGAAATCAAATTATTATTCAAAATAATGAAACTGATCAATTAATTCCTCCCCCAGCCACACCCACCACCCCGAGATGACGTCTTGTGTTTTCCTCAGCCGGCATGCAGATACCCCCCACCCTACCCCTTCCCACGTTTCCTCCATCTACCCTATTGGCGAGAATTTAGAAATTTGGCGGGAATTTTGAATTTTCGGAGAAATTTCGAATTTAGGTGGGAGTTTCGAATTTAGGTGGGAATTACAAATTTTTGCAGGAATTCCAAAAACGTTGATAATTTCGAATTTTGGTGGGAGTTTCAGTGCCCCAGGACTGTGCTGACTTCCCTCGCCACCTCCCACCCGGGAACTGGCGGGAAATTAAATATGGCGGTGCTCTTTCTGAGACTCGAAACCAGGTACTTCTGGATGGAAAGCCCAAGTGCACTCCCTCTCCCTCCAACACATGGTAAATGTCCAGATGCAGCAGAGAAAGATTATGTTTCTGTACTTTGTTTACTTTGGTTGGGAAACTGAAGTTAAGATCGGTCATAATCAAGTAATTAATTATAAAGATCGGCCCAAATTACACAATTATATGCGTAGTGCTACAGAAGGGCTGACTAGAATCGCGATACAGCTAAAAAATTAACTACGAAAATACAACTGGCGTAATCCTCCTGGGAAAAAATTTCACAATACCGCTCAAAACTAGTGGCAGGTGCACTCAAACTCTACCCTTGACCTTCAAGCTGGTGGGAAAAAAGGCTGGAGTGGGAGGTACTACCTTTATTTTTCATGGGAAATATATTCAACTAACTAGATGCTGGTGTTGGACAGAGGGGAGTTTTACAAGCATATTATCTGTAAGCATACAGCTGAGAACTGTATCTATGGCTGTTTGGCGTCAGAGTTCACTACAGACACCTGCTTGGCAATCACCCCTGCAGTCCAGGTAATCAAAGCTAACACAAGCTACCGCAAATGATAGAAAATGCATCACTGTTCTAATTACACATCGCAATTGTCGTGAAAAAAAAAACAGCACTCGTAAATAAGGGGTCATAATGCAACTCATGTACTGGGGAAAATGTCCTCGTTCCATGAAAATAGGAGCAATCCATTTTCTTATAAGCAAAAGCGGTATAGTTTTTACGTTTGACTGGAAGATACAATTTGAATATCATTATTTCGCAATATCCAACAAAGCACACCATCACCGATTGCAAATGATCAGATTGCAGAAGCCTGCGTAGAACTGAGAAAAAATATATTCCACTGTTTTGCTATGAAAATTACTGATCACCGTAGAATTTCCACCTTATTTCGAAACTGTCATTAGAGTGAAGAAAGAGGGAGAACTTAAGCTCTGAAGAAAAAACATCTTTGTTAAGAAATTTATTGACCTGGGAACGCCACTTGTGTTCATATCAGTGTCTGTAAATAATCTGTCATGCATGTGTGTACTACAAATATTTCAGACCCACGAAATAACATTAGAGAATACAATTTTTCACGCTATTTGATCACATGTCCAAAAAAAACAATCATTCCACTTTTGACAACAACAAGCTATAATACAAGAGGATGTCGTCCTTTTGTAGACTATGCCAAGACCCGTTTTACCAATATGTTGCTATATCACACTGGCACTTATGAAACAAATCGTGAGAGCCTGTCTTGTAATCCAACCCCCTGTAAGATTTTACCGTGTCTCTCTCTTCCGATATAGCCAAATCAAATACCGTCTGCCTGCTTACAGCTGACATTTTTGACCCATAACTCACCTCTACCGACATGTCCGTAAAGTTTCTATTATTCTAGTTTTGTAACCAGTTTGATTATTACAGCGTGTTTCACGGTATCTACTCACATGTCGGTAAAAACGGTCTGATATTGCAGTGTCTGCCTTATTCCAATTAAGATGCAAGGTTCCATTGGAAATGCATGCATGTCCAAAGGAACAGTCACTGAGGCGACTACAGCCATCATGAAATACATTAAATGAATTCACAGTTGCGAATGAGAGCAACATACATCAGCTGTAGAATGGAATGATAACAATGAAAATCTGTGCCAGATTGGACTCGAAGCCGGATTTAGTGAGCAATCGCCTTACCATTTGGCTGTCTGTGCACAACTCATGGCCACACCCACACTTCCATATGCCATCAACTATGCATCTGCGACCTGTACTCATACTATCATTATGTATACTCCCATACACGCCACGCAGTATACTTCAAAGTTGCTTGCCTGGTATCGGCAGAGAAATACGATACTGTAGTGCCTGTGTTATTCTGATAAGGATGCAAGGTTTCTTTGGACATGTATGCACATCCAAAGGAACAGGCACTCCAGCGACTACACATGTTATGAATTACATTAAATAAATTCCCAATTGTGAATGAGGACAGCCATCAGCTGTAGAATGGAACGATGACAATGAAAATATGTGCCAAACCGGGACGCGAATCCGGATTTTTTGACTACCTGTGCACGACTCACAGCGAGGCCCGAACTTCCATATGTTGTTAACCATATGCCTACGACCTGTACATCCATACCGTACAGGTCAGACGTTAGACTTGAGAGTCACTTGCCCAGTATCGGCAGATAAATACAATATTGCAGTGCCTGTGTTATTCTGATTACAATGACAGGTTCCTTTGGACATGCATGTTTATAAACAGCTCGAGCGCCGGATATACATTGATGATGCTCTCTTAGCAAACCAGAATAGTGTAGAAGTTTTATTATTTTAAGGTTTCTCATCATAGTGATTGGGGGTAGCAAACTTGAGGGGTGGTTGTAGTCCGATGTTGGAAAAATATATCCTACATTAGAGTATCAAGAGCGTTGCATTCTGCACGACAAATAGTTCAGAAACTATATGACTTTAACAATATGGTGTTTTTGGAGCAGAACCGTGTAATCATAGGGGTGTTTGTTTGTGCTCTTTGATCATTTCTCTCATGCCGGTACCTTACTGGTACTGACTCCATAAAGTGAAATAATGCTTCGGAATTGATAGCACAGTTGATTTACATGAAATGTTTCAAACTCAAACCATCTGGAGCTCCATCTTGTATAAACTACATATTTCTTCAAACCATATGCTATATGAGCACAACACTCTCATGTCTACTATACACCAATAAGAGGTGCTACTATCCTCAAATGCACCGATCTGGTGACATCTTGTGCATTTGGAAGCATGCCGTGGGTAAGATTGGTAGTGCAGCAGGATTGGTCAAGAACAGTGTTGGAGGGATCTGTGAATCTCTGACTTTATCCTACGAATGAGAGAATGCTCTGTGACGGCGATCCGCTAAGGGAAAATGGCCAGCCGTAATCTTAAATACTGTGTTGGAAATATGTAGGTAACCTAATTGCATCGGTATAAAATGCTGTCTGGTATACTCTGGTGTATATGGCCGATTGGACATACTGCACAGTCATCTATCTGAATTTGCAATCTAGTGTATGGTACTTGAAAGTAGCGGAGGGGTGATTTACCGACGATAAAAAATTTGGAAGCAATCTGGTGTGTCACTGGCTGACAATGAAATTATGGAACTACTCGTAAAATTGCTAAAATCGACCATGCTATCAGTTGTGGAGCCTATTACAATACATCATCCCGTATCAACGGTATCTTTCCCATCCCATCTGCCCACTGGTCCACTGTTGATTACCACATAATAATTGACTGACACCACATTCTTGAGATGAAGAGAGCCTTGGGGAAACACTGGGTATCTGCTACTTGATGCTGTGGAGCATGGGATTAAAGGCAAAGGTCGTCACCTTAAGACAGCTGTTTGGAAGTGTTTCTCAATGCTGCAGACTTGTCCTATTTCCATACGCTGCGATGCCATGCACGTGGTTTTTTTTCTTTTCATCAATAAGATAACAGTACATCTTTTTATTTCAACTACCTCACACATGTTGTGAACAGTACCTTCCAGTGATGGTCAATACTGGAACAGTAACCACGAACACAACTGCAAAATGAGAAAGCAATGCTCTTCAAAACAGGCACAGAGATATCTGCTCGCTGTCACTGTGGAAGATGAGATTAACTGTATAAGTCATCATCTTCAGATAGCTGGAGGAAACTCTCTACAATGCTGCAAACTCTTCCAGTTTCCATATGTTGTGATGTCTCCCTCATTTTTGTCAATGAGAAACATCACCTCTATTTTATTTCTAACAACCTATGTATTGTGGAAGCTGCACAGTTTACAGCATGAAATGTTCAGCTTTCTGTGAAAGCCAATTGATCGAAATGTCGGTTTAGCACCTGACACAGAGCTCGAAGCCATAGCAGAAAAAGAAAGTGCATGGTGGTGTACAAAGCTGTAGTCATACACTGCTTGGATGCATTACCGCAAAAAAAATGCTTATGAAGGAACAATACAGGAGCACTCTTTTGTGATTGATACTCTGTTGGATATGATCTTCCTCCAGTGCAGACAATAAAACTTTATGCAGGTCAGTGCAAAGGACTTTGACTGCTGGTCATCTACTGTAATGGAGTGATACGTGTATGTAATATGCTGAATATCAACATACAGACGGTATTTGTTTCTCAATATATTGGAAGAGAGAGACGTGATAAAATCTTATAGGAGGTTCTATTACAGGGAGTGGTTAAAGTCTGGATGCATACAGGTCTCTCAAAACTACACAGATTTTGCTCATAAAACTAATAGAAATCGGCTGTATCTGTTCTCTTGGGATCATGACTGTTTTTATTATTATAATCATGATTGTTTGTTTAAAAGTAGGTGATACCACATGCCCTATGTTATTTCATACTTCATAACCTCTAATTATGAAGTAGACACTAGTTGGAACATAGCTCTTTGTGGAATCTAGGAATGATAGCGATTTTTCCTGCCATGTGAGTAGATACCGTGAAATAGGCTGCGATGATGAAACTGCTTACAAAACTAGAATGCAAGAATATGCTGTGTGATGGAAACTTTATGTCGTAGAGGTGAGTTATGGAGCAAAAATGTCAAAAGTAAATGCAGAGATGGCATTTGATTTCTCTGCATCGGAAGAGACAGACACAACAAAATCTCGTAGGAGGTTCTATTACAGGACAGGCTCTCACCATTTGTTTTGTAAACGCCAGTGTGATATAGCATCGAACTGGTAAAGCAGGATCTATTATAATGTACATAACAGCAACGTCCTCTTGAATGATAGCTTCTTGTTGTCGAACGTAAAATGATTGTGTTTTTTCCCAATGAAAGATTGTATTCTCTAAAGTTATTTTGCATGTCTGAAATGTCTGTAACACACATGCGAATGATAGTTTATCTACAGACTCTGATTTAAACGCAGGAGACGCTCTTAGGTCATATAATTTGTCCATCAAGCTGAAAGAAATTGATTAACGTAGATATTTTTTCTTTGGAGTTTAAATTCTCGCATTTTCTTTACGAAGATGATGAGTTAGAAATAATGAGGACATTCTGTGGTGGTTGGTTGTTTTCACAGTAAAATGACAGTCTGATAATGTGTAATTGGTAGTGGTGAACTTTGCTGGATGTCGCAAAACAATGAGATAAGAATTGTATCCTGCATCCGAACACAAAAACTGTACCAATTTTGCTCATAAAACTAAAAGAAAATCGACTGCGCCTATTTTCGTGGAAAGAAGACATTTATTATCGTTGCGATTATGTGTTCCTTTCTAGTTGATGCTAGATTACAGGAGATGCGTTGACATGAATAAAAGTGTGTCCACATTCAGAACGGCAGGGACACGCAGGTGGAAGTGCGGTGTGGGGACAGTCCAGTGTTTGAGTGTGTGTGGGTAGTCACTCCAGGCAGCTGTGCTCTGGTCAGGGTGCAATGTGTGGGGTGGGGCGGCGTTCATTTATTTCCATTTATTTCCTGTTACTTAGTTTGGATTACATGCTTTTGTGCTGGCCAAGGACTGTCTTTTCAAGATGGTGGGGTACCTCTCGTCAGCCAGCGGAATGGTGGTGGCTCGCAAAGTAGGGTGCGGTGCTCGATGGTAGCAGTTGACTGTTTGAAAAAGCAGTGTCCCCACCACAGGTGGAGGGAGGGAGGGAGGGCGAGGGATGAGGGGAGGTACGAGTGCTTATAATTTCCCTAGTCCTCTGCTGTACATTCAGGAGAACGCACAATCAACTAGTGCCGCCTCTGCAATCTTTTGCGATGACGGTTTTCCCCAGTACATATGTTGCATTATGAGCCCCTTCATTATGAGTGCCCTTTTCTCACAACAATTTCGATGTTTAATTAGAACAGTGATGCATTTTGCATCAGATGCGGTAGCGTGTATTGGCTTCAATTTCGTGCTCTGCAGGGTGATTGTCGAGCAGGCGTCTGTGCCGAACTCTGACATCAAACAGCGATAGATTAGTCCTCAACTCTATGCTTACAGTTAACACAGTTATTAAATTCCCCTCTGTCCAACACCAGCATCTCACCAAAGGAAAGTAAAGATAGTACTTACACACCAACCTTTTTCCTTCCAGCTTGTAGATGAAGTGTAGAGTTTGAGTACGCCTGCCAAGAGTTTCTAGTGGTACTGTGAAATTTTTTCTCAGCAGGATACCACCATTTGCATGACACCATCAAATTTTGAGTTGTATTGCAATTTCAGGCAGTCCTTGTCTAGTACTATGCATATCGTTGTGTGTTTTCTACAGATCTTTATGATTAATATGTAATTAGGACCTATTTTTACTTCAGTTTCCTAACCAAAATAAATCAAGTATACTAACAGAACTCTTCCCTCCTGCAATTGGTCAGTTTCCATGTATTAGTGAGGTGGACGTGGACTTTTGTTCCAGGAGGACCGCTGTCCAAGTCCCTGGAACGGCCGCAATTTTGAATTTCCAACTAATTTCCGTGCGAGGGGGGGGGGGTGTAAGGGGGAAGAATGAAATACTACCATTTTTGGAATTCCCACATAAATTGAAAATTAACGTCTGCACATGCTGGCTGTGGAAAGTGCTTGACATCATCTGGGGGCTGGGGGGTGGAGGAGGCAAATAATTAATGTAATTATTTTGATATCAAAACTACACCAGCACCCCCATTATCCTACCGAAGCATACTAGCCTGCATGCTGCTGTTTCCATAATGCGATACAACCTGTGTTCCAGGCACGGCAAGAAATTCCTCAGCATGAGATTCTGTGGCTGTTTCTTCCATGCCCTAACAGAAACGAGGGTGCATTTGTTCGTACCTGTGGGGTTCACCCCTCATACTGATATTGATGACAGATATTAATTACAAATGCAATAAACATTTAAAAGTTTAAAATCGGCATGTGCTTAACGTCTCCACAAAGTTTAATAAACGTAGGACTGGTGTTTCACTTTATATTTTTGTAAATATTTTACCAAAATGCCATTGACAGCCTAGTAAAAATTTTTATTTAAATAACTTACAGGGATATTAGGAAACAGCAAAGAGCAGGTTTACTATAATTTAAAAGTTGCCTTCAGCTCTGAAAAAGAATCAATACCTTACTTGAGATTGGGTATTGGTATAAACTTATGTACTGCCTGACTAAAAATATGGCCCCCAGAAGATATGGTCAGATGTCAATGTAACTTCGTAGACACGCTCACCAATAGCTGTCAGACTAGCAAATTACCATCCCATGTGTAGGCTGCCGTTAACACAAGAACACAAACGGATGCGTATGGAGTGGTGCACGTGTCTATGAAATGTCTGTGTGTCTTTAAGGTACTACTGTGGCCAGCAAGACCACCACATCTGTCACCAAATGAACAAGTGTGGGACCAGCTCGGACGGCAACGATGTTCAGGTGCCAGCAGCCAGAACATCAGAGACCAGCTGCAACGGCTTGGGGCCAAATCGTGCCACTTAAGGATGTATGAGTATCATTCCTGACTGAATCAGTGGGTGCAGTGTCGCACTGATAAGTGGAGTCGAAGTGTCAAGTTCTTTGTAAATTTGACTCGAGTTTGTAATCACTAAAGTAACATCACATACCCACTCAGCCCATTAACTTTCATTTCGTTTACTCCGCCCATTGTGGGGGCTTCACCGTTTTCTTAGGCGGTGTAAATGCAGTTGTCAGTCTCTCCTTTGGTGTTTGTGTCATGGCAACGTGACGCACGTAAACTGTCACTGGAACAGGAAAGACACGTGGAATGTGAGGTCGGTAGTGACTTATCCCTGGGTACTGGTATGTTCATCATTAAGCCGAATATGTTAGCGACTTAGTGCAGAAAGTAATTGCTAAGTTAAAGTGCAAAATAGTTTCTCTTTTGAGGTATTCCATAAATATTCTACAACCTCTACCAAATAGAATATAAATTTTGTTCTGTTTTGTGTTTTAGTGCCAACAGCGGTCTAGCATTCAAAGAATTTGATATCTGGGATACGTGAGGGAAATGGAAGAAAAGGTAGGGGAGCTACAGTTTTCGATTTCAAAACCCCGGTATTGTTTCTAAGTTTATATTAGTTCATATGTTTTTATATCTCTCTGAAATGTGGGCAAGCGGGGCTTTTTAGTGTATCATGTATGTTAAGCTTACATTCTCTTTCATTCATGGATACAGTATGATGAGAAAGACTTTACATAAGAGCGGGGTGGCCCAGTGGTTAGCACACAGGACTCGCATTCGGGCGGACGACAGTTCAAACCGGCGTCCGGCCTTCCTGATTTAGGTTTTCCGTGATTTCCTGAGACCGTTTCAGGCAAATGCCGCGATGGTCCCTGTGAAAGTGCACGGACGACTTCCTTCCCCATCCTTCCCTAATCCGATGGGGCCCTTAATGTCGTAGTTTGATCCCTTTCCCGAATCAGCCAACCATCGAAGACTTAATATGTCGGTGCTAGCTATTAGGCTGATTAAATATCCATGATCTCTACAGAACGATGCATGAGCATTATAATTACTCGCAGGATCAACTCTCAAAACTTTGTACTTCAAAATATCGAAGTAGATACCATGCGCCATTCTTCGAGTGTCTGGCAATATTGTCCTGAGACAAAGATCCTATGATAACTCATGCTGCTTCTCATTATATACTCTCATAACGATCCGTTAGTACATTCTAATATGTAACCCCCTACACTTCAACAGTATTCAGACATATATTGTACCAGTAATTCCTAAGTAATCTCTTTCCAATTTGTGTTAACATTTTAGTAGATTATAGTTAAGTATCTTGTCTTAATGTGTACAATACATACATTATATCTGCATCAGTACTAAGCTTCATTAATTCTTTAGTATATTTAAAAGCCCTGCTCTATATTACTCAAAATGATTTACTTATTAACATTTACTTTATGCTATTTGTATAACAATTACTTCATTATCATTACTAGCTGATTAGCCAACGTTGCTGAGTTGCTTGTTTGTCTGTTACCCCACTTCCACCCATTTGCTGTCAGTAGTGGTGAAATGTCATCAGATCTGTCGTCTATCTGTCAGTATTCCCGACTCTCTTTGAATATTACACTGATGTCAGTCAATTTTTTTATTTGTTGTATAGCCACTTTACCATCCTCACATCTAAGGGTTCTAGATATGTCTTAGACCCAATGTTTTCCATATAGTAAGCGGGATGTTTACCAATTTTGTGAAAATTTCTGCCTATGTTACAGATATATAATTGACAAGTAAGCATCTTATCAAGCACATCTTCACGCCTACGGGTCAGTTGTCACCTGGACTGTTAACATTAATCCTAGCTAAGCTGAATAACGTATATTCAGAATTAATACTTGCCGTTTTCTGTTCTTTCATATTACTCCGTTGCCACTCCTACTCCAGTCCCTAAGTGCGAAATGTATTCAGAACTCTCATCAATTAACCAAACAATATAGGAGAATGCATTTGACACTAATGTCGGTTGTCTTTTTTTAAATATTTTTCAGTGTGACTTCTTCCCAACATCTACCCCCCCACCCCACCCCCCTACCATCCTAGTCGTGCTAAAGGAGTTCTCTCCTGTCGTTGGCCCCCTCGTCGTATTTTTCTCAAATATTGAGCGATAAACATAGCAGTTTTGGTTTAAATTATCCCACACTGCTGAGGATATCCAACTGTACTCTCAGCATCGAACACAGTGGGGGATCCTGCCTAAAACCGAGGCATAGTTACATTTAATCAAAGGAAACAATGTGGTTTCAGAGACCTTTTCTAGTCTACAACGTCTACCATGTACACTCCTGAAAATGGAAAAAAGAACACATTGACACCGGTGTGTCAGACCCACCATACTTGCTCCGGACACTGCGAGAGGGCTGTACAAGCAATGATCACACGCACGGCACAGCGGACACACCAGGAACCGCGGTGTTGGCCGTCGAATGGAGCTAGCTGCGCAGCATTTGTGCACCGCCGCCGTCAGTGTCAGCCAATTTGCCGTGGCATACGGAGCTCCATCGCAGTCTTTCACACTGGTAGCATGCCGCGACAGCGTGGACGTGAACCGTATGTGCAGTTGACGGACTTTGAGCGAGGGCGTATAGTGGGCATGCGGGAGGCCGGGTGGACGTACCGCCGAACACGTGGGGCGTGAGGTCTCCACAGTACATCGATGTTGTCGCCAGTGGTCGGCGGAAGGTGCACGTGCCCGTCGACCTGGGACCGGACCGCAGCGACGCACGGATGCACGCCAAGACCGTAGGATCCTACGCAGTGCCGTAGGGGACCGCACCGTCACTTCCCAGCAAATTAGGGACACTGTTGCTCCTGGGGTATCGGCGAGGACCATTCGCAAGCGTCACCATGAAGCAGGGCTACGGTCCCGCACACCGTTAGGCCGTCTTCCGCTCACGCCCCAACATCGTGCAGCCTGCCTCCAGTGGTGTCGCGACAGGCGTGAATGGAGGGACGAATGGAGACGTGTCGTCTTCAGCGATGAGAGTCGCTTCTGCCTTGGTGCCAATGATGGTCGTATGCCTGTTTGGCGCCGTGCAGGTGAGCGCCACAATCAGGACTGCATACGACCGAGGCACACAGGGCCAACACCCGGCATCATGGTGTGGGGAGCGATCTCCTACACTGGCCGTACACCTCTGGTGATCGTCGAGGGGACACTGAATAGTGAACGGTACATCCAAACCGTCATCGAACCCATCGTTCTACCATTCTTAGACCGGCAAGGGAACTTGCTGTTCCAACAGGACAATGCACGTCCGCATGTATCCTGTGCCACCCAACGTGCTCTAGAAGGTGTAAGTCAACTACCCTGGCCAGCAAGATCTCCGGATCTGTCCCCCATTGAGCATGTTTGGGACTGGATGAAGCGTCGTCTCACGCGGTCTGCACGTCCAGCACGAACGCTGGTCCAACTGAGGCGCCAGGTGGAAATGGCATGGCAAGCCGTTCCACAGGACTACATCCAGCATCTCTACGATCGTCTCCATGGGAGAATAGCAGCCTGCATTGCTGCGAAAGGTGGATGTACACTGTACTAGTGCCGACATTGTGCATGCTCTGTTGCCTGTGTCTATGTGCCTGTGGTTCTGTCAGTGTGATCATGTGCTGTATCTGACCCAAGGAATGTGTCAATAAAGTTTCCCCTTCCTGGGACAATGAATTCACGGTGTTCTTATTTCAATTTCCAGGAGCGTATATAAGCTGACTCACGCGACAACTGTAAATTTGTACCAAGCCCGGGATTCGCTCCCAGGTCTTTTGCTCACTAGACACGTGCGCTAACCACCTCGCCACCCTGGCACAGTGGCTTTGCGCAGCTGCACAGTCTACCCTAGGATGCTTCCCTCCTCTACCGAAGTTGCCATTCATGTCTCCTGGACTTGGTACAAATTGTCATTTGCCGCTTCAGACTGCATATATATACAACATAGATATATGAGATCTGAGAAAGTCTCTGTAAACATATAGTTTCATTTGATTAAAATCATCTGTACCTACGTTTCAGACGGGATCCCCTGTTACATTCGATGTTCCAGTACAGTTGGCAATGCTGTTCGATTTGAGGGGAAAGCTCTAGGCTGAGGCGTTAGTGCGAATTTGGATTGAGGAGGGAAGCATAGTAGGGCAGTCTGTGCAGGTGTGCCCAACTGCTGTGCCATGGTGGCGCAGTGGTTAGAACATCTGTCTAATGAGCAGGAGACCTGCATTCAAATACCGGCCTCGGAGCAAATTTTCACTCGTCACTTCATTCTGCTCGTATACGTGTTATACATATGTCGACTGAGAGGCTTTGTAGAACCACGACACGTACACAAAAGGAGAAAGTGAAGATAGGCTTCTTTCACTACGTTTAGCGCTTAATTTCTCTCTTAATATGGATGAAATGCACCCCTTCACTGACTATTTCAACAGGCACACACTCTTCGACTTCAGTGTGAGGGTCATCGTAAGGTTGTTACTGTCAGTTCGAAATAAATAAAGTTACTAAATTGATTTGTAGTTGCCAGTCCTGGTATACATGAAATCTCCGAGTCACAGCACCGCAGCACGTCTCTAGAAGCGCCAAAACCAAAAGGCGCTGCCCACTGATCAAGTGGACAGTGGCTGCGTTATTTTGTTCTGGCACTTCTAGTTACGCGCTGGGCTACTATCGCTCGGGGATTTCGTGTGTACCAGGAGTGCAGACTTGTTTGTACCTGTAGCCTGCATCTCGTGGTCGTGCGGAAGCGTTCTCGCTTCCCACGCCCGGGTTCCCGGGTTCGATTCCCGGCGGGGTCAGGGATTTTCTCTGCCTCGTGATGGCTGGGTGTTGTGTGATGTCCTTAGGTTAGTTAGGTTTAAGTAGTAGGGGACTGATGACCATCGATGTTAAGTCCCATAGTGCTCAGAGCCATTTGAACCATTTCAACTTGTACCTGTAAACAAACTAAAAATCAATTAAGTAACTTTATTTGTTGATAATGATACAGTGTTCCTACTACAATTAAAGTACGATAACTATTTTCGACAGCTACCTACAACCCTTTTCATATAGTTCAAAACGTAAAAAAGCGGTCAATTATTATTGCAAGACATCATTAACTTTGTCAATGACGCGAATTAGTAAGTACCATGACAATGGCAGTTCGTAGTTTAAAAACATCGCCATGAGAAAGACAGGTTGTAGACTGTACTCTCGCAGTATAGCGGCAATAATGAAGGAAAATTGCCAGTTGCAGGAGTATAAGTTGCAACTGGCCAAATTCCTTCATTAATACCGTCATCCTGCGAGATTTAAGTTTACAACTTGGCTTGCTCATGGTAATGTTTTTAAACTACGTACTGTCACTGTCTTGGTATTTACGACTGCATGTCATTGCATGAAGATAACTAATTAGACCTTCGAATGCATATTCACCGCTTTTTTACACTTTGAACTATCTGAAGACGTTTGTAGATAGCAACTGAAACTAGTTATCGTACTTTAATTAAAATAGGACAATTGCGTCTAGGCATAAAAAGTTTTCTTCTTTCTTTGATTTAATATGCTACATTAAGAGCTCCATCTCCTCCCTGGAAATGTCAGGCTTCACTAAAGCTTTAGGACAAGCCCCGTATTGGCGCATGAGATGACTGTTTAAATGTGTGTTGTGGTCTTCAGTCCTGAGACTCCATCCTGTGCAAGCTACTTCATCTCACAGTGCGTACTTCAGCCTGCATCATTCTGAATCTGCTTAGTGTATTCATCTCCTGGTCTCTCTCTGCGATTTTTTCCCCCACGCTGCCCTCCAATACTAAATTTGTGATCCCTTGATGCCTCAGAACATGTCCCACCAACCGATCCCTTCTTCTAGTCACTTTGTGTCACAAACTCCTCTTCTCCCCAATCCTGTTCAATACCTCCTCAATAGTTACGTGATCTACCCATCAAATCTTCAGCATTCTTCTGTAACACCACATTTCGAAAGCTTCTATTCTCTTTTTGTCCAAACTATTTATCCTCCATGTTTTACTTCCATACATGGCTACACTCCATGCTTTCAGAAACGACTTCCTGACACTTAAATCTACACTTGATGTTAACAAATTACTCTTCTTCAGAAACGCTTTCCTTGCCATTGCCAGACTACATTTTATATCGTCTCTACTTCGACCATCATCAGTTACTTTGCTCCCCAAATAGCAAAAATCCTTTACTGCTTTAAGTGTCTCATTTCCTAACCTAATCCCCTGAGCATCATCCGACTTAATTCGACTACATTCCGTTATCCTCGTTTTGTTTTTGTTGATGTTCATCTTATATTCTCCTTTCAAGACACTGTCCATTCCGTTCAACTGCTCTTCCAAGTCCTACTCCGAATTTTTCTTTTGTTCCTTTCCTGCTTGCTCAATACACACACACCGTTGGGTGGCTTGCGGAGTATAAATGTAGATGTAGATTGAATAACATCGGGGATAGGCTACAGCCATGTCTCACTCCCTTCCCAACCACTGCTTCCCTTTCATGTCCCTCGACTCTTATAACTGCCATCTGGTTTCTGTACAAATTGTAAATAGCCTTTCGCTCCCTGTATTTTACCCCTGCCACCTTCAGAATTTGAAAGACAGTATTCGAGTGTTTAAATATGGGCGTGTAAATTCGGCACAGAGCTAGGTGCCTGCACCCACGTTTGACCACTCCATAGGAGTCTACATCATTTTCATTTTGATCCTAACCACCGCCACAGGCGACTGCGGTTTCGCCTTCGTCGGTTCTCGGGGGCTGAGTGCGCAGAATTACCCACTGAGGCTAATCGAAGACCACAAGAGGCTGACGCCTCGAGTCACAGAGGCCACAGCATCCGCCCTCTTCCGGGTCACCAGCATGTCGAGCGAGGCCGTTGTGAGAGGGGGGGGGGGGGGGGGGGGGACACGCGGCCGCCTTGTAAACACGCCAGCGGGAGCCGGCTTTTTTAGCCGCCGCCCGCTCGTCGACAGTACGTCGAAGTCTGCGCCGGCCATTCATTAGAAGCACCTCGTATTTCGCGGACCGGGCCCGGTTCCCACGCAGCCGAGGCGGCCGCTGCGGCAAAAACCGCCGGCTTATTATGAGTCGGGCCCGCCCGGCTCAGCCGCGCCAGCCTATCTGATAGCGCGGCCGCATTGTTCCAGCGCGCCGCTCGCCGCCCTGAATAATGCATGCGCGCCGGCGGATCGGCCGCACTAATCATCCGCAGGAACGCCCTGCCGTGCCGCCGCCTATCTGCCAGGCTTCCGCGACCGCCTCCCATCTGCGCGGCTCTGCCACTGTGGGCCGCGCCTACCCGCGAGTCAACAGCGCGGCACAGTCTCCCGCGCTGAGCAGACCGCACAGCCGTTTATCGACTTGCCACGCGATTCCCGTAAGTTTTGTTCTGCAGCAGTCCCCTCCGTGGTTCTGAGTTCACAGTTTTAGACTGACTTCTGAAGGACTCGACATCGGTCTAACGTATAAGCAAAAACCCTGCAAAATTACACGCACCGTAACCGCACGGTGGACAGTCCATTGCCTGCCGGGGTGGCTGAGCCGTTCTAGGCGCTACAGTCTGGAACCGTGCGACCGCTACAGTCGCAGGTTCGAATCCTGCCTCGGGCATGGATGTGTGTGATGTCGTTAGGTTAGTTAGGTTTAAGTATTTCTGAGTCTAGGGTACTGATGATCTCAGACGTTAAGTCCCATAGTGCTCAGAGCCGTTTTTGACAGTCCATTGACTGTATGGGAACACTTTCAACGACACGCTGTCCTGTCGCGAGTAAGAAGTATTTTCGTGGAATGAGGTGCCAAAAGTCATGGGATACTGATACCCATACACACAGGTCGCAGTAGTATTGCGTATGCCGGCTGGAGTGGCCGAGCGGTTCCAGGCTCTACAATCTGGAACCGCGCGACCGCTACGGTCGCAGGTTCAAACCCGCCTCGGGCATGGATGTGTGTGATGTCCTTAGGTTAGTTAGCTTTAAGTAGTTCCAAGTTCTAGGGGACTTACGACCTCAGCAGTTGAGTCCCACAGTGCTCAGAGCCATTTGAACCATTTTTAGTATTGATTATGTAAGGTATAAATGGGCAGTGCATTGGTGGAGCTGTCATCTGTATTCAGGTGATTCATGTAAAAAGATATGCAACGTGCGGTGGCCGAGCGGTTCTAGGCCCTTTAGTCCGGAACCGCGTGACTGCTACGGTCGCAGGCTCGTATCCTGCCTCGTGCATGGATGTGTGTGACGTCCTTAGGTGAGTTAGGTTTAAGTAGTTCTAAGTTCTAGGAGACTGATGACCTCAGATGTTAAGTACCATAGTACTCAGAGCCATTTGAACCATATGCGACGTGGTTATGGCTGGACGATAGGAATTAACAGACTTTCAACGTGGAATCGTTATTGGAGCTAGACACATGGCACATTGCATTTCCGAAATTGTTACAGAGTTCAAAATTGACTATTCAAGAGTGTGACGAGAATACCAGATTTCAGGCATTACCTCTCACCATAGACAACACGGTGGCCTAGGCCTTCACTTAACGACCGAGAGCAATCACTGAGTAGAGATGTCAGTGCTAACAGACAAGCAGAAGTGCTTGAAATAACGGCAGAAATTAATGTGGGACATGTGACGAACGTATCCATTAGGACAGTGCGGCGAAATCTGGCGTTAACGGGCAATGACAGCAGACAACCAACGCGATTGCCGTTGCTGTAACACCTCTCCTGAGCTCGTGACCATACCGGATGCACCCTTCACCTTATGACCATATCAGGTGGAGCCTAGATGGAAAACCATCACGATTTCAGATGGTAAGAGCTACTGTTAGGATTCGAATGTGGCGCAGACCCCATGAAACCATGGACCCAAGTAGTAAATAAGGCACTGTGCAAGCTGGTGTTGGCTCCTTAACATTGTGAGCTGTGTTTACGTGGAATCGACTGGGTCCCCTATTCCAACAGAAGTAATCATTGACTGGAAATGGTTATCTTCGACTACTTGGAGATTATTTTAAGCCATTTATGGACTTCATGGTCCCAAACAACGAACGAATTTTTACAAACGACAATCTGTCATCTCACCGGTCCACAATTGTTCGCAATTGGTTTGAAGAACATTCTGGACAATTTGAGCGAATAGTCTGGCCACGCAGATCGCCCGACATGAATCCCATCGAAATTTAGGGGACATAATCGAGAGATCAGTTCATGCCCCGATAAGCGCCACCAGTAACACTTTCGCAACTACCGACGGCAATAGAGGCAGCATGGCTCATTATTTATGCAGGGGCACTTCCAACGATTTGTCCAGTTCATGCTGCGTTGAGCTGCTGCATTACATTCAGCAAAAGGAGCTCCGATACCATATTAGGACGTATCCCACCCCATGACTTTTATTGCCACAGTGTAAGATAACTATTTATGGTCGTTTGATAACTGCACACTCTCCCATTGGAATGACATAGTGGTAACCATCCCTGGTGCAGAGAAACAACTAAAAGATGCGAAACCAAGTAAGTCGGCAGGTCCTGATGGAATCCCTACTCAGTTTTACAAAGAGTACTCTACAGCACTGGCCCCTTACCTAGCTTGCATTTACTGGGAATCTCTCGCCCATCGCAGAGTCACAAGCGACTGGAAAAAAGCGCAGGTGGCAACTGTACATAAGAATGGTAAAAGAACAGACCCGCAAACTTGCAGCCTAATATCTTTACCATCGGGTTGCTACATAATCCTTGAATATGTTGTCGGTCCGACTATAATAAATTTCCTTGAGATGGGAAAGCTCCTATCAACAAGCAAGCACGGTTTTAGAAAGCATCACTCGTACCAAACTCAGTTTGGGCTTTTCTCACAAGATACCCTGCGAACCATGGATGAAGAGCAACAGGCGTATTCCATTCTCATAGATTTCCGTAGAGCACTTGACGTGGTGCCCCGACTTATAACAAAGGTTCCTAGGTATGTGAGACGCTGTACGACTTCTTAAGTAATAAAACCCCATATGTTGTCCTTCATCTGAGACAAGGGTATCGCCATGAGTGCCACAAGGACCGTTCTTGTTTTACATACATATGATCTGAGGACGGGGTAAGCAGCAGTTATTGGTGCGATGAATGGCAGCTAGTTCTAAATGTAGAAAAATGTAAATTTATGCAGACGAGCAGGGGAAGCAAACCAATAATGTTGGAGTACAGCACTAGTAATGTGCTGCTTGACACAGTCATGTCAACGAAACATGTAATAGTGTTGCAAAGCGATATGAAATGGCACGAGCATGTAAGGATTTTACTAGGGAAGGCGAACGGTTGACTTCGGTCTACTGGAATAGTTGTAGGGAAGTGTGCTCCACCTGTAAAGGAGACCACATACAGGACACTAGTGCGAACCACTGTTGAGTACTGTTCGAGTATTTACGATCCGCACCAGGTCGGATTAAAGAAAGACATCGAAGCAATTCAGAGGCGGCCTGCTAGAGTTGTAATCGGTCGTTTTGAGCAACACTCAAATATTACGGAGACGCTTCCGGAACTCAAATGGGAATCACCGGAGGAAAGGTGACGTTCTTTTCGAGGAGCATTATTGAGAAAATTTAGAGAACCGGTATTTGAGGCTCGCTGCAGAATATTCTACTGCCTCCAACGTGCCTTTCACACTAATACCACGAATGTAAGATTGGATAGATTAGAGCTCTCACGGAGGTAAACAGACAATTTTTACGAGTGGAGCAGGAAATGAAATGACTAATATTGGTATAGGGTACTCTCCGTCACGCACCATAGGATGGCTTCCGGAGTGTGTGTAGATGTAATGATAAAATGCTAATTATTTTATACAAACTTGTACATGTCACATATGATAAAAACGATTCCCTAGAGTCGAATGCGGGCTTGAATCGACTTAAATTCGAAGCCTTCGCCCCTCATCCAAACACTCGCCATCCGGTTATAGGCATTGGGTCTTGGGGAAACAGGAAATTTTTATTTCGCCTCAATTCATGACCAGAATTTGTTAGCCTCCTATTACCAACTTCGGAAGAAGTAGTTATTTCAAAAGCCGACTATGTAAGGTGGGGAAATGTACTGAAATGACACGCTCTTCCACTGCTGTTGGCCGGTGACGCCTCAGGTTGTGGGTGAAGCTAAAACTGTGACTGGGCGGCCAAAAAACCTTTTGAATTCGCTGTTGCTCCAGCTGCAACTCAAGTTTCATTCAGGAACAACACTGCGCTCCCCCCCCCCCCCCCTTTCACGGAATAATGAAGCTGCGTTGGTGGGAACGTACCATTGCCTCGTTAGTTACAGAAATTTAGAAACAGTACAGTTCGCATCCGACTTCTAACACTATAATGAATCGATAATTTTTAGACTTTTATTCTGTCAGTTATTTCATGTTGTTACGGGCTTTCCCGTGACTACGACTACTAATGGCTGTCTAAGTCTTCGCGTATGATTTAAAGCGAATAAATCAAAACATCTATAGTACGGCAGAGAGTATAACAAGAATTTGTAAAAGCAGACATAATCGGAATAAACACCTTTATCTATATCCCAGTTCGCATGAGGTGAATTACCGGTTGGTTACTCTGAAACAGTCTGCTACAGTCTCATCGCATCGGACCTTGTGCTCCTGTTTTAAGTACCTCGTCGTAGATGGCACGCAAAACAATAAGCTTGCTTCTGCCCTATGTTGACAAACATGCATACAACCAGAAGGACAGACGTGTAGAGAGATATACTGTTGCTGCCCACACGTCGGCTTCTCCTGCCTCTGCGACTCACCTCACTGTGCGTCTCACCCATCTCCATTTCATTTTTATTGCAGTAATAATTACATCTTCTATTTCATTGTGCCCCTAGATCAGTTTGTTTATTTTCTTACCGCTCGTAGTAATTACCCACATGCACCTTTCCGTTACTGCATGAGCAACCCCCAGTTGTTGAAAGATTTTCGCTTCAAAAGTCCATCTCACACTGCCCTAATGCAAAACTGGCAAAATGCACTGACTCTAGTATATTTTTAAATATATCGGAAGCTTCATTTTAAAAACTTAATTTAGTTTCCCAAAAAAACTCCAGGCTATTTTTCTTCTTGGGTTTATATCCACTGGTATCGATCCTCTCGTTGTCTTCAGCTGCATTATACCTCATCAAATAGTTATACGACTTCACTGTTATTCCGTGCTGTTTTCGATTATACATGTTGATTGTTCAGTATTTTTGTGTTCTTATAACCGATTTTCAAGCCTACTAGTAAACCTGTTCTATTAGGCTCTTGAAATTTATCTGACGACTGTCAAACAGAACAGTTTCTATTGCAAAACCAAGGTGGCTTAGATATCATCAGTTAAGAAGTATCCTCCAATGTTACCGTTGAAAAATCTGAAACCTTTCTGTAGGACTGATAGGAACAGTTTTGAAAACACAAAATCCCATTGCTTGACTACCGTTTAAGTTCTAGATTTCTCCCTATCCTATCGAAGTTGCACCACTGACGAACGTTCTTCAGTCTATTCACATAGTGGTGGTGGAGGTGGTGTCCCGTCGACAACGAGGTCATTAGAGACGGAGCGCAAGCTCGTGTTAGGGAAGGATTTTGAAGGAAATCGGCCGTGCCCTTTCAAAGGAACCATCCCGACATATGCCAGAAACGATTTAGGGAAATCACGGAAAACCTAAATCAGGATGGCCGGAGACGGGATTGAACCGTCGTCTATTCACATAGTTTGAATAAATAAATGTCTTGCTTTTCTAGGGTTGTCATAACGTATTTTGTAGAAACTAAGCCAGAGACTTCACAAAATTTACGAACCGTAGCAGAGCGGTAATTGCAACTCATTGCTCCGTCCGATAGTTTCGTTCACGAGTTGAAAACATTCCTTTGTTCAATACGTAGCCATAAGGCCAGCTTTTGCCTTTGATTGGTTAAAATCTACTGTTCTTTTTTCTATGTGGCTGATTTTAATATTAATTTTAATGAATATTTCATACCTTACCGACAGGAAGCTAATGGATCTATAGTTTATCTTAATGTGTCTTGTCTGCCTCCTTTCTTGCAAAGGAGAATAATTACATCTTTGCTACAATTTTTTGGAACTCTCTTCCTCCTCAGACATTTTGTGAATAGAACAGCTAGAACCTTGCGAACTACATTTCTTATGATTTTAATTATTTCTTTTGAAACATGGCCACCTGAAATTGCCTTCCCCTTTTATTATACTTAGAGTAGTTTTACACCTGTCATTACATCCAGAGTGACTTTCATTACTAAGAACCTCTGTTTCCATTTCATCTCCTATACCACACAAACATTTTAAGAATACTTCTGTAATTTCTCTCTGTGGGTGTTTGCTACATAGTCTGCGATATTAACTGTTACAAGTCTGTGGCTTCCCACAAAGCATTCCATTTTATCTTGCGCATACTTTTAGTAGTTTTTCTCTTATCGTTTTTTTTTCACATCCTCTCGAAGACATTTCAAAAGTTTTGTTTCATTCTGTCACGTTTCTATTATCGTTTGCTTCAAACCTCTGTTAAATGCCTCGTTCATTTGCTAAGAGTATTTTGTTTCCATTTGCTCTCTTTGTACGTGCAACGTCACCTCCCGTTTGTGAGTGCCTTTGTTAAGTAACTGCGCTTTCCTCTAAGTCTGCATAAGCTGCACATCTTGGATGCTGAACGTGTTGCTTGATTTAACCGTTTATACCTCTACATTCCAGTATACATGTAGAGTGTCTGAAAAATGGTTCCAATATTTATAAAGGATCTAGTATGAAACAAAGAAAGGAAAAACTGTTTCTACAACAATTGGTTGTAAACATCGTATTTTCTGAGTTATGCTCTGCTTCCACTACTGACAATGATCACCATGTCTCTGCACTACTCTTCACAACACGAGCTCGAACTGACTGCCATCCATTGAAATGCAGTCTTCCACCCTACATCTCATGGAATCATGCATTAATTGTAGCACGCTTGACTGTTACCAGATTGAGTCAGAGGTACTGTGATGGGCTCTTGTTAGGCAGGAAGGCTATGCGCAACTGAGAGCTTTCTGCGAATTTCAGTGGGACAGGTCACTGGCGCCCAGACGTCCAGATTCCGTTACAAAACAAATTTGTGAAGGCACAAGGCTTTTAGCGAGTTTATGGTCGTTCTTTGGAAGGTTCGAAGTAGACAACATGCGTGGGAGAGAGGCCACGAAGCTGAAACTTTTTTCCTTTTCTCCCAATTAGCTTTAAAGTCTCTGGTTGGTCATATCTGTGTAAGCAGAGCAAGTGGCGCTCTCCCAGCATCGAATGCAGCGCTCCAGCTCGTGACTGGCTTGTGCTAAAGTGGGAGTAGTCTAAGACGTAAATGTGCTTTGCTATCGAGCTGGCGAGGAAAGTGGACAGAAAGAGAAGTGGTCTCTCTTGTACTGGAGCTTCGCTAGTAAAGAACTGCAGGTCTTTACCTAAATGTTGAGACTTGTGTCCTTTGCTAGTGTGCCACTTAGAGCCTGCGCCAGTCACCATCTGAACCGTCAGAGGTACTGCTTCGAGCATCACGCACACGAGTGATGTGTGGGTGTACTTATTTGTTTTGAGTCAGCCGTCTAAACATTTGACATATTCCGTCATGCATAGTCATGGCACAGAGTCAAATTGGTTTGGTAGACTGGCAAACTGGTCTACCTACATGCTGGAATCCACCAGCGTTGCAGAGGCTCAAGGGCTGCCTTCCGAATTAGCCGAATGCGAGACCACGTACTTGCATACTTCGGGCGCGCGCCATTAACAACAGATTGCTGCCCTCCATGACTTCAGTCGCCAAACGCATCGAGGTGTGCCGTCCTGACCACCAGGAGGGTAAAGTATTCGCTGCTACGGCGTAGGGCTACAATATATGCTTCTCAGCGCCCTGCTCTTCGGAACCATATTTTTCTTTGTGGAATAGTAGAGTGTAGATGCTTTACTGTGGCGTAGTTTTTGTGCCATACCCCGGATTCACGTGTATGAAGTCAGATATAGCGATTAGTGTTCCTGTTAGTGTCGTGTGTCAATCCCCAGCTGATCACTTTGTCCACCATGGACCTCATATTAGTGAAATCGTTTGTCAAATAAAATTGTTTGTGCGACGTTTCTTTAGACATTTTATTTGTCTTGTGATGTTAAGAATGATAAACCTATTGTTGTTTATATCACAACTCCTCCCCCTATTCTAATTAACATTACCTTGCGGTTTTTTATTAAGGTCTTGATTACAAAAGAAAGTAGGAAGATTGCAACTGAACACGCGTTTTCGTTTTGTACAGACATCATTTATGCGGACCGCGTACATCAAGGTACTTGCATGTCTCCAAAGTCAAAAATCCAGGTCAGGAGAATGCAGGCAATCCCCGACTAACAGTCGGCAGCTTAGAATCTAGATAGGACGTACACTGATCAGCCAGAACATTATGACCACCTACATAATAGCCGGTATGTCTACTTTCGGCATGGATAACAGCGTCGTGGCATGAAAGCAATGGGCCCTTGGTAGGTTTCTGGAGGGAGTTGATATTACATCTGCACACACAAGTCACCTAATTCGCGTAAATTTCGGGGAGGGGGCCGAAAGAGCTCTGACGCCAAGCTGAATCACATCCTAGGTGTGTTCGACAGGGTTCTGATTTGGCGGTTGCCCATGTGAATGTTTCCCAGAGCATAATGGATCCACCGCCAGTTGTCTCCATCGCACAGTGTCAAGGAGCTGTTCCAATGGAAGACGACGGATTCGCGCCGTCCCATCGGCATGATGAAGAAGGTATTGGGATTCATCAGACCATGAAAAGCTCTCCCGCAGTGCGTATCACCAGTACCGATGATCACGTACCCATTTCAGTCGTAGTTGTCGATATCATGGTGTTAACAACCGCATAATCGTGGGTCGTCAGATACCGAGGTCTATCGCTAGGAAAGTTCGGTGCACTGTGTGTTTAGAAACACTGGTATTCTGCCCAGCATTCAAGTCTGATGATAAGTCCGCCACAGTTCACCGCCTGTCCTGTTTTACCAGTCTGTTCAGCCTACGACATCGGACATCTGTAATGAGGTGGCCGCCCAACCCCACGATGCCTGGACGTAGTTTACTTTGGTTTCGCCCCGTGTTGAAGACACTCACTAAAAAACTCCTCGTTTGTTATGGTTTGTTTTGGGCCGCAATAACAATTAGGTCGTAGGCACCCGTGTCAGAACCGTAGAATACGAAGACGAAAAACAGCACTCCTCGAACACACGAAAAGTCGTCCATGTTTTGTATTTACACCAAGGCAACTGTATCAACAGGTGAAGGTAGGAACTCCGGAGAAACAGATACATTCACGTATCGTGACACGCCTTGAGCTGCACGGTCTTTGCGGGTTAAAGAGAAAACTCATGTAGGAAAGTTCCAGCATAAGGAACGTTCGTAGCATAAGAACCAACGGCTCTTCGCCTTTATAACGGCTTCGATTCGGCTGGAGACACTTTCACTGAGGTGTCTGAATGTATGAGGAGGAATGGCAGTTGATTATTCCTCAACAACCGAAATCAGAGAAGACAGTGTTGTAGGACTCTAGGGTCTGAAACGAAGTCGACCTTCTAACTTATCACAACGGCTTTCAGTTGGGATCACGTCGGGACTCTGGCCTGGCCGGTCCATTTCAGAGTTGTTATTGTGTGCAAACCATTGCCTCATAGATGACAAGATGCACTGATAGGCTGTTACAAACCGTCATAGTCTCCAGACTGTTCCTCTATGCTAAGTAGTACACAAAGCTGTAAAAATGTTCATATACCTCCGAATTTATCGTGTTACAAACCGTCATAGTCTCCAGACTGCTCCTCTATGGTAAGTAGTACACAAAGCTGTAAAAATGTTCATATACCTCCGAATTTATCGTTTTCTCAAGTGCAGTAAGATGATCACATCACAATCTCGACAATCACCCGCATACCATCACACCGTATCCTCTATACTTCACTGCTGGCACTATTCAAGACTGTTGTAACATTCTCCAGCCGTTCACAAACCTAAAACTCTCCAACAAATTGCCACACGGTATGATACTGTTCATCACTCAAAATCATTCGTTTCCAGTCGTCCACTGTCCAGTGGTGTAGGTATAAACAGTACCTCAAGTGTCGCTTAACATAGCTACACGTTATTTTTAACTCCCTTCGCATCATCGTTTTTCTAGCTGATTTCAAGCTTGACCGTCCCTCACTTTCTTAACATGAAGTCTGTCTGGTCTTCGTTTAGCTGTGATTGTCCTTTGCGCTTCCACTTCACAGTCACAACACCACCAGTCGAATTGGACAGCTTTAGAAGGCTTTAAATATCCTTCACAGATTTGTTAGTCAGTATCCACTGACCAGTCCACGTTCAAAGACACTGAACTCTCCACCTCGCATTCCGGATGACGACGATTCAGATTCTCGTCTGATCATCCAAAGTAAAGGTTCCCCTGATTTCCTTAAATCGCCTGAGACAAATGCCGGGACAGATCCTTTGAAAAGAGCACAACCGGTTTCTTCTCGATCCTTCCCTAATCCGAGCTTGTGCTCGATTCCTAATGGCCTTATTGTTGAGGAGACGTTAAACTAATTTTCTTCCCTTTTTCCTTACTCACCGGACAACACTGCCTACCTCCTACTGTACTTGTAAGTCCATTTCTTGTAACATCTAGTGATCAATTCTGCATCGCATATCCGTGTCTGGATGCTTTTGATATTGATATAAATATATATGGTGTATTTCAGGAAAGCTGGAAGATGTAAAGAGGGAGTTATAAGTGGGAACAAACTACTGGCCATTAACACTGCTACACTACGAAGATGACGTGCTACAGACGCGAAATTTAACCAGCCGGAAGAAGATGATGCGATATGCAAATGATTAGCTTTTCAGAGCATTTATACAAGGTTGGCGCCGGTGGCGACACCTACAACGTGCTCACACGAGGAAAGTATCCAACCGATTTCTCATACACAAACAGCATTTGACCGCGGTTGCCTGGTGAAACGTTGTTGTGATGCCTCGTGTAAGGAGGAGAAACGCGTACCATCACGTTTCCGACTTTGATAAAGGTCGGATTATAGCCTATCGCGAGTGCGCTTTGTCGTATCGCGACATTGCTGCTCACGTTGGTCGAGATCCAATGACTGTTAGCAGAATATGGAATTCGGTGGGTTCAGGAGCGTAATATGGAACGCCGTGCTGGATCCCAATGGATCGTGCAGCCATGTCTCGATCCCTGAGTCAACAGATGGGGACATTTGCAAGACAACAACCATCTGCACGAACAGTTCGACGACGTTTGCAGCACCAGGGACTATCAGCTCGGAGACCATGGTTGCGGTTACCCTTGACGCTGCATCACAGACAGGAGCGCCTGCGATGGTGTACTCAACGACGAACCTGGGTGCACGAATGGCAAAACGTCATTTTTTCGGATCAATCCAGGTTCTGTTTACAGCATCATGATGGTCGCATCCATGTTTGGCGACATCGCAGTGAATGCACATTGGAAGCGTGTATTCGTCATCGCCATACTGGCGTATCAACCGGCGTGATGGTATGGGGTGCCATTGGTTACACGTCTCGGACACCTCTTGTTCGCACTGACGGCACTTTGAACAGTGGACGTTACACTTCAGGTGTGTTACGGCCCATGGCGCTATCCTTCAGTCGATCCCTGCGAAACCCTACATTTCAGCAGGATAATGTACGATCGCATGTTGCAAGTCTTGTACTGGCCTTTCTAGATACAGAAAATGTTCGACTGCTGCCATGACCAGCACATTCTCCAGATCTCTCACCAACTGAAAACGCCTGGTCAATGGTGGCCGAGCAACTGGCTCGTCACAATACGCCAGTCACTACTCTTGAGGAACTGTGGTATCGTGTTGAAGCTGCATGGGCAGCTGTACCTGTACACACCATGAAGGCCCTGTTTGACTCAATGCCCAAGCGTATCAAGGCCGTTATTACGGCCAGAGGTGGTTTTTCAGGGTACTGATTCCTCAGGACCTAGGCACCCAGATTGCGTGAAAATATATAATATATTTGTCCAATGAATACCCGTTTATCATCTGCATTTCTTCTTGGTGTAGCAATTTTAATGACCAGTAGTGTATTTTGAGGAGTATTTCCACTTTCGGCACTTGCCTTACAATCAAGGGAAACCTCTCGAAAACACAGGTCGGGACTGAGGGATGAGAACTACTTTTAGTTTAATGCTGGAACAATATCTCCAAGCGAAAAGACTCAAAGTCTGGTGTATGTGAAAGTGTATTTGTTTATGTGTACGCAGATTAAAGTCGATGACTTGCTCGACATGTGCCACGCACTTAAGTCGCTACTGGTCAGGGGAGCAGGCGGCAACGCCGAGCCCCCTATTTGAAGACCACGGTCAGAGGGGAGGCCCAGGAGATTGGACAGAGGTGGCGTCTCCAGTCTTCACGCTGGCAGTTCCCCTCGAAAATACCACAACATGCGCTCATCAGCAAACCATATTATCCCTATGTCTCAGTAACAGTGACTCTTACTGCAAATGAAAGCTCTGATGAGCCGAGACATTGTGGATGATGGAAACGACGTAAGCATTTGATGAGTTGAGGGAGAATGTTTGCGAAAGTTGACAGTACTTAAGCAGATCATAATAATCACTGTCAGTAGCACATAAAGAGAAGGGATTTGTAATTGAAGATCACTTTCTCTTTCTTGTTTTAGAAGTGTCGATATTAAGAGGCCGTGCTTGAAAATAATGCCTCCTACTTTTTTTATTCTGCTGTTAATACTTCATGCATATAATTGCATCACTCTCCCGCTTCGTTGGCGCAAGTTGCAGCACTCTACCGCTAGACGCCTCCGATGTGTAGCGTGTAACATGGCGGTATGTAACGTAACTATGTCGGTGTACTGCGAGATCCTCAGAAATCTGAAAGCATGAATTCGAAGAGTTCGTCTACACATGGAGTACCCTCTCCCTCAACATGACAATGCCAAACTATTCAAGAGCCCTGCGACATCAGCAACAATCCGACGCCTTGGTTTCGCCGTCATCGATCACCCCCCACAGCTTCGACTTACAAGGGGAAGGCCTCACACACGGCCAACAGATTCAAATTTGGCAGGTCGCTTGTATACAATCTAAAACGAAGGATTCTAAGATATTCTGGCTCAACATCCTTCCGTTTTTGAAAAAATCACACCTAAATGATATGACGAGCAATCGACTCATAATTGGCGGGATCGATAGGTAGTTCTAAATAGAGCATTTTTCATCGCCAGGTATTGGGTTCACAAATGAATACTTTTCCAGAAACTGAAGAAAGAAACTTTTACAATTGCCACTTGTGTATCCATCTGTTAAACGCTTTTGGGCAACAGCCTCCATAAGCCAGCATGGTAGCTCAGCGAGTTCGGCAGAAGATCACGCTGTCCTCTGTATTACAAAAATTGAGTTAATGGAGTGACGAAGTAACGATAAACTTGAACAAGCGTCAAGGGACGTCCACCGTGAACAAATAAAACTAACAATAACGGAAAATATGAGATTAAAAGTAAATTTAGCGCAACATCCAAGGTAACTGGCTGGGAAGCGGAGAACCCGGTTCGAATCTCGAGGAAACCGGGCGGATGTTATTCTTCTCGTTTGCATTTTCCCTATCTCAATTGATAGGGATAGGAGGGTTAATTAGGTAAGTAGATCAATAAGGAATGATAAAAAGGTAGGTAATAAATTTCTAAAACCTCTTGGGATAGCAAACAACTAAAATGTTACTCCTGGTCACTTTACAATGGCTCTTTCAGTCACTGTTACGTGTCCTCAACTTTCTTCGAACAACAAGATCGATGGTACTTGTCATGTAAACATTCGAAACTAATATACTCGCGGCACCAATAACATCTAACGAATGCAATCTTTCGACAGCTACACTGTTCCTTCCGAAGAGTCGGCGGAAAACAGATTGGATTACATTTAAAAATAGGTCTTTTTTGGGAATTAATTTTGATGTGTAGCACGCATACGATATCATTGCCTGAAAAATCAGTGCTGAAAGTTGATTATGAATTATGCTGTGAGTAATTATTGCATCCACGCGGTTGTGTAATTCCCGCTGGGTTTCCAGAAGCATACTGCAATTCTGAAGCTTCGAAATAAAGTTTTTAACCTGGCGTCACACGGCTGGCACACAGGCGTGCAGTTTGGCGGTATTACTTTTACCGTGCACGTCTGTTGACCCTCATCATCTACAAACATGGTGTCATACATTATAATATTAGTTTGTCCACCCCAGGAATCCAATATTAGACAAAACTTGTTATCAGCAACGTACGCTTTTAAAACATTCAAGAAATGTTTTGTAAATCGCATTTATCAATTTCCCGGATTTCGAGCAATTAATGTAAACATTTTTTAGCGAGTCGGTTAAGCAATTGACCTCTTCTACAACCCTTGTGAACACAGGAAAACCTTAGGCAATACTTTTCCCGAAGCTATGATGACATATTGCGCAGAGTGCGATATCTTTTTTTTTTTTTTTCCTACCAACCGCGACAAGGCGTCGTTTTTCTCCCTTATGCGATAACGTGCGTCGAATGTAAAATACCCTATACTCGCATCCTGTTTGATCGGAGTTGATCACGTAATCACGATTAAAACCGGTCATAAGTGACGCCGTTTGCTTGCTGAAAAGAGCTGCCACTTTCTGCAGATGTTCTATATTTTCTACCTCCTTGTAGGAGACGTATTTAGTGACGTGCCGTTGACGAATTTTACATTCCGATTTGAAATTCCCTGCGCAAGATAATGATGCAGCAAACATAAAATGCTTGTTGATCTTATATTGAAACGCTGCACCTGCAGCCCATTTTTAGAGTATTCTCGTTGTTACATTCTCGTTACGACGACGAGATTCGACAAATCGGTCGCATGTCCACTTATTTATCGCCTATTATTTGTCGTATCTTGTCTCTCCTTTAACGATATCATTTTTCCACAATTTTAGGTCCATCTTCCTTTCCAGAGCTGTTGTTGCTCTAGTCTTTAGCAGTGATTGTAACTTACAATTTGGATGATTCCTGGCTATCGCTACCGCCTCTACTTTTACTTCAAAGGGTATAGCGCCTTAGTTCAACCGTTTAGTAACCGGTTCGTAATTGTCATTGGGAACAGATGAAGCACAGATTGCTTGCGACGTGGACATTTCCAAAGTGTTATGACCATTTTTCGATTCACTAGTCGTGATATCTTCCACTGAATCATCTTCTGCTTCACCTTTATGGTATACATCTTCAGTACCAACAAAAGTCATTTCTTTCGTCAGCTCCAAAAATCACTCGACGATAGCCGCTCCTATAACTCTGGAACGCCGAGAAACAGAACTGCCTGCTTCCGGTAGTGCATTGCGAATACATCTGTCTTGCAACACTTTTACAAACCAAAACACAGCGTAGTAACTTCCCGCTTGCCGTCGACTATGACAGGCTCCCTAGTATGCATTTCAGCGCTAGTCGAAGAGTGTACATCCTCCATTATTCAGATTATGCAACTGAAAGACATGACACAACAAACAATAACTAGTTAGTACTGCATAAACAGAAAAGCAAATTACTACGAACTACATACAGTACAAGTCATACGTTACTTCCGGACGATCATTGCATTCTTTCACAGAACATATTTTATTCGGCGGATTAACGATGCAGAATCATTACATGTATCCTGGAGGTTCGCGGCAGCGTCACGGCGGAAAATAATTATTTCAGATTGACTTCTATAAGGTTCGTGCTGGACACACTCACTCTTCGAGGCTCACAACCACGATATGACGAACGGACAACCCGGACAACACACCTCTGCCCGCGTGCATCCTGCCCCGTGCCTCACTGTAAACAAGCGTCGCGCGGTTGGCGACCTGTGGTAACTCGTGAGGAATTAGCAGCGCTCTTATTCGGAGTTGTTTTAATGTGAAAATGCGTAAAATTTTAATTCCTTGCTGATTCATGTCTTTCGGGAAATTAGTTTGCCTACCTTATAACTATTATTATTTCGCGTTGAGTTGTGTACCTCATTAACCCTCCTATCCCTATGAATTCTGATACGAAAAACTACAGTTTCAGAAAATGAAAACCACTCAGTTTTCTCCAGATTCGAACCTTGGTTCTCCGCCAGTTACATTGGCCGTTGCGCTGTCGGCCGAAGCGTTTATCATTACATAAGCAGTAGTAGTAAAAGTTTATTTTCCTCGATTTCTGGAAAAGTATGCGTTTGAGGACGCCATACCTGACGATTAAAAATGCTGTATTTACAATTTGGCCTTGTCTGAGGCCTTCCCTTTGTTAGCCCCATCTGATTTTCATCTGTTTCCAACATTAAATAATACCTAGGTCTTCACTTTGATAGTGATGATGTGGTGCAATCAGAGATGAGGTTTTGGTCCGACAGCAAGTCAAACATTCTACAGTGACGTTACGAACAAACTGGTCTCTCACTGGGAGAAATGTGTTCGTCGCCAGGATGAGTATTTTAAGAAATAAATGCGTACACATGAGGTATAAAGATGTAAACTTTAATAAAGTTTGTTTTATTTAGAGAGCTTTAACAGTTTTTAATAAAAAATTCGGAAGCATTACTTTCCAGCGCGCCCTTGTAATATAACGTCAATGTTGACAAGACATACTAACTCTTGTTGCTCAGTTTGGGAAACAAACGGTTCTGAAATATAAAATATTTACATATTTAACAGCTTACATGTGGTGGATATAGAACTTGAGGCACTGCTGGACATTTACCAGCCTTCTCAATAATGGTTCCCACATTACAAGCAAGTTACGCACATTGATTTCGATAAGACTACGAAAGAACACAGGATAAGTGATAATGGAGAATGAAATGTATCTCGCAACTATGAATCGCCTATGACGATCGTTGTGTCAACACTGAGCCTTACTGTAGTATCGATAGCTACGATGCCACGGCTTAGGTACCAGTTAATTTGGCACTACTACACCGACACCGATGACAGTGACCTCAAGCCGACGCTGGAGAGCTCTACGAGCATCGCTACAGATTCTGCCCATTTTATCAGGTGCAGACAGCCAGGACACTACGCTTCAACTTCGCACCACCTTGCGAGTAATATGTAATATGTTTGCATATGTTATCCGCTAGTAAAGGTGCTTAACTGAATCTGCAGTGCAGAGAGATTAGTACCTTTTCATGTTCGTGTTCCTAAACCACGCGCCGCCTCTCAGGCGGGATACAAAGCTTACTCCGTACCACACTAATTAATTTCATGCAGTACTGGGTTGTGTTGCCAACCTATGTAAGGAAATGTAGAGTCGGTACAAATGTTTTATACATTCATATAACCTGTAGTAGTAGTAGTAGTTGTTGTTGTTGTTGTTGAGGTATTCAGTCCAAAGTCTGGGTTGATGCGGCTCTCCGTGTTACTATATTCTGTGCCTCTTCAGCTCCGAGTAACTGTCGTAACCCACATCCTTCTGAGTTTGCTTACTATAGCTATCTCTTGGTCTCCGTCTACAATTTTTAATACTCACACTTCCCTCCAATAGTAAACTGCTGATCCCATGATGTCTCAGAATGTGTTCCATCTACTGATCCCTTCTTTTAGTAAAGTTGTGCCACAAATTTCTTGTCTCCTCAATTCCACTCAGTACCTCCTCATTAATGAAGTGGTCTACCCATATAATTTTGAACATTCTCCTGTAACACCCCATTTCAAAAGCTTGTATTATCTTCTTGTCTAAACTGTTTATCGTCCTTGTTTCACTTCCATACAAGGTTACACTCCAGACAAATACTTTCAGAAAATACTTCCTAATACTTATCTCTACATTCGATGTTAACAAATCTCTCTACTTGCCATTTCCATTCTACATTTCATATCCTCTCTACTTCGTCTGCTATCAGTTATTTTGCTGCCCTTAATAAAAGCAATCTACTACTTTAAGTGTCCCGTTTCCTCATTTAATTCCCTCAGGATCATCTGTTTAATTCGACTACATTCCATTAACCTTGTCTTGCTTTTGTTGATGTTCATCTCGTATCCTCTTTTCAAGACGCTATTTATTCCGTTAAAGTCCTCTTCCAAGTCTTTTGCTGTTTCTGACAGAATTACTATGTCGTCGGCTGACCTCGAGGTTTTTATTTCTTCTCCCTGAACTTTAATTCCTAGTCCAAATTTTTCTTTGGTTGCTTTCACTGTTTGCTCAATGTACAGATTGAATAACTTTTGGGATAGGCTACAAATCTGCCTCACTCCGTTCTTGACCACTACTTCCGTTTCATGTCTCTCGACTCTTACAACTGCCGTCTGGTTTCTATACACGTTGTAAATAGCCTTCGCTTCTTGAGTTTCACATAAATGTCGAACGAGATCTGCTCTCTCTGGTATTGTCTCAGTAGAGACGAAGAAAATTGAACGAACAGAGAGTAAAAAAAAAAAAAAATGCATCGCAACCTTCCTACAGATCGCGGAGGACAACATACCTAAAGTATTCCATGATAAAATGAACTTCCTGCACCGGAGGTTTAAAAACGAAACTGTTGTTGTTGTCTTCAGTCCTAAGACTGGTTTGATGCAGCTCTCCATGCTACTCTATCCTGTGCAAGCTGCTTCATCTCCCAGTACCTACTGCAACCTACATCCTTCTGAATCTGCTTAGTGTACTCATCTCTCGGTCTCCCTCTACGATTTTTACCCTCCACGCTGCCCTCCAACGCTAAATTTGTGATCCCTTGATGCCTCAAAACATGTCCTACCAACCGATCCCTTCTTCTAGTCAAGTTGTGCCACAAACTTCTCTTCTCCCCAATCCTATTCAATACCTCCTCATTAGTTACGTGATCTATCCACCTTATCTTCAGTATTCTTCTGTAGCACCACATTTCGAAAGCTTCTATTCTCTTCTTGTCCAAACTAGTTATCGTCCATGTTTCACTTCCATACATGGCTACACTCCAAACAAATACTTTCAGAAACGACTTCCTGATACATAAATCTATATTCGATGTTAACAAATTTATCTTCTTCAGAAACGCTTTTCTTGCCATTGCCAGTCTACATTTTATATCCTCTCTACTTCGACCATCATCAGTTATTTTACTTCCTAAATAGCAAAACTCCTTTACTACTTTAAGTGTCTCATTTCCTAATCTAATTCCCTCAGCATCACCCGATTTAATTTGACTACATTCCATTATCCTCGTTTTGCTTTTGTTGATGTTCATCTTATATCCTGTTTTCAAGACACTGTCCATTCCGTTCAACTGCTCTTCCAAGTCCTTTGCCGTCTCTGACAGAATTACAATGTCATCGGCGAACCTCAAAGTTTTTACTTCGTCTCCATGAATTTTAATACCTACTCCAAATTTTTCTTTTGTTTCCTTTACTGCTTGCTCAATATACAGATTGAATAACATCGGGGAGAGGCTACAACCCTGTCTCACTCCTTTCCCAACCACTGCTTCCCTTTCATGCCCCTCGACTTTTATGACTGCCATCTGGTTTCTGTACAAATTGTAAATAGCCTTTCGCTCCCTGTATTTTACCCCTGCCACCTTCAGAAGAGAGTATTCCAGTCAACATTGTCAAAAGCTTTCTCTAAGTCTACAAATGCTAGAAATGTAGGTTTGCCTTTTCTTAATCTTTCTTCTAAGATAAGTCGTAAGGTCAGTATTGACTCACGTGTTCCAAACTGATCCTCCCCGAGGTCCGCATCTACCAGTTTTTCCATTCGTCTGTAAAGAATTCGCGTTAGTATTTTGCAGCTGTGACTTATTAAACTGATAGTTCGGTAATTTGCACATCTGTCAGCACCTGCTTTCCTTGGGATTGGAATTATTATATTCTTCTTGAAGTCTGAGGGTATTTCGCCTGTCTCATACATCTTGCTCACCAGCTGGTAGAGTTTTGTCATGACTGGCTCTCCCAAGGCCGTCAGTAGTTCTAATGGCATGTTGTCTACTCCCGGGGCCTTGTTTCGACTCAGGTCTTTCAGTGCTCTGTCAAACTCTTCACGCAGTATCGTATCTCCCATTTCCTCTTCATCTACATCCTCTTCTATTTCCATAACATTGTCCTCAAGTACATTACCCTTGTATAAACCTTCTATATACTCCTTCCACCTTTCTGCCTTTCCTTCTTTGCTTAGAACTGGGTTGCCATCTGAGCTCTTGATATTCATACACATGGTTTTCTTCTCTCCAAAGGTCTCTTTAATTTTCCTGTAGGCAGTATCTATCTTACCCCTAGTGAGATAAGCTTCTACATCCTTACATTTGTCCTCTAGCCATCCCTGTTTAGCCATTTTGCACTTCCTGTCGATCTCATTTTTGAGACGTCTGTATTCCTTTTTGTCTGCTTCATTTACTGCATTTTTATATTTTCTCCTTTCATCAATTAAATTCAATATTTCTTCTGTTACCCAAGGATTTCTAGCAGCCCTCGTCTTTTTACCTACTTTATCCTCTGCTGCCTTCACTACTTCATCCCTCAGAGCTACCCATTCTTCTTCTACGGTATTTCTTTCCCCTATTCCTGTCAATTGTCCCCTTATGCTCTCCCTGAAACTCTGTACAACTTCTGGTTCTTTCAGTTTATCCAGGTCCCATCTCCTTAATTTCCCACATTTTTGCAGTTTCTTCAGTTTTAATCTACAGGTCATAACCAATAGATTGTGGTCCGAGTCCACATCTGCCCCTGGAAATGTCTTACAACTTAAAACCTGGTTCCTAAATCTCTGTCTTACCATTATATAATCTATTTGATACCTTTTAGTATCTCCAGGGTTCTTCCACGTATACAACCTTCTTTCATGATTCTTAAACCAAGTGTTAGCTATGATTAAGTTGTGTTCTGTGCAAAATTCTACTAGGCGGCTTCCTCTTTCATTTCTTAGCCCCAATCCATATTCACCTACTATGTTTCCTTCTCTCCCTTTTCCTACTGCCGAATTCCTGTCACCCATTACTATTAAATTTTCGTCTCCCTTCACTATCTGAACAATTTCTTTTATTTCATCGTACATTTCTTCAATTTCTTCATCATCTGCAGAGCTAGTTGGCATATAAACTTGTACTACTCTAGTAGGTGTGGGCTTCGTATCTATCTTGGCCACAATAATGCGTTCACTATGCTGTTTGTAGTAGCTTACCCGCATTCCTATTTTCCTATTCATTATTAAATCTACTCCTGCATTACCCCTATTTGATTTTGTGTTTATAACCCTGTAGTCACCTGACCAGAAGTCTTGTTCCTCCTGCCACCGAACTTCACTAATTCCCACTATATCTAACTTTAACATATCCATTTCCCTTTTTAAATTTTCTAACCTACCTGCCCGATTAAGGGATCTGACATTCCACGCTCCGATCCGTAGAACGCCAGTTTTCTTTCTCCTGATAACGACATCCTCCTGAGTTAGTCCCCGCCCGGAGATCCGAATGGGGGACTATTTTACCTCCGGAATATTTTACCCAAGAGGATGCCATCATCATTTAATCATACAGTAAAGCTGCATGTCCTCGGGAAAAATTACGGCTGTAGTTTCCCCTTGCTTTCAGCCGTTCGCAGTACCAGCACAGCAAGGCCGTTTTGGTTAATGTTGCAAGGCCAGATCAGTCAATCATCCAGACTGTTGCCCCTGCAACTACTGAAAAGGCTGCTGCCCCTCTTCAGGAACCACACGTTTGTCTGGCCTCTCAACAGATACCCCTCCGTTGTGGTTGCACCTACGGTACGGCCATCTGTATCGCTGAGGCACGCAAGCCTCCCCACCAACGGCAAGGTCCATGGTTCATGGGGGGTAAAAACGAAACTAAGGTACTGTATTGCCCCCAACGTCGGGCGAAAGTACAGAGTGAGGTAAGTTCGACTACGTTTATATCGATGTTTCGTAAATTGATATTATTTACATTACTTTGACACAGATAATGAACGGGCAAACTGAACCGTCAGAGATTATCTGTGAAATTTTATACGCACGTACGACAGAATGACAAAGGCTATGTTTTTCAGTAGACGCTCAGTCTTTCGACTGTAAGTCACACAATTTCAAAGCTATACTTCGTACATACACAGATAAATGATACAAATAAATTACATGAAACGGAAGAAAATGGGCCTCACATACGTTTCAATATTTTACGTTTTAGTAAAGATTTTCGATACATATTACTTCAAATGTTTCTCTCAATATGTGTCACTAAAAACATGGACATAAAGTCATTTGTTAATTAGCATATAGTTTGTTAGTAGTGAGACTTTTTTAAAGAATACATAAAACAGTATTTTCACAAGATTGCATTCTGGATTGAAAAGTCATTCAGTTATGATTGTTTTTAGTAATTTGTTTACAAGCTTTGCTTTGTACGAACATCAGTCTTCGGTTTTTGCATGATTTTGACAATGCTGAAATTTGGCTCAAACGATGCCATATGGATCGGGTCCCGAGTAGGCGTTTGTGGAGGCACGAGTTCTTCTTCGCCTTGGCATTGGCCCTTTAGTTGTAGGGAAACTCTCCTTAAGAACCCACGACAGAGCGGCATCCGTCATCATGACGTCATCTGGATACACGCTTAACAGTGCAGGTTGAGCGTCAAGTAGGCTTTGTCGCCAGAAAAGTGAGTCTGCTTCATCAGAAGTAGCTCACTGTGATGTGTAAGCAACAGATGGTGCAATAAACTTAAGCATTTCATTCACAACAATTACACTAATTTCAGTACCATCCACAAGGTTCACATACACTTGTCTACAATAGTAGCACAGGAAAACAAAGGCAAAAGAGCTGCCAACACGGGTGAAACAATGACTGCACGAAAGAGACTAGTCTGAAGGTGCAATTAATATCGCTAACGTTAGCAGCTGTTCCCTAAGTTTCTACAAGGTGCGTCCAGTTTATTAACAAATATGTCGATAGAAGACTTCTAAAGCATTAATATTGTATGGTAGTTTGACTGGTGCCAGGAGTGCAGACAGTTCAAAGCAAATATATCTCTTTCATTCACAAAACAGTGGTGTGAGATAACAGCTCTCATCTCACAGTCATTTTCTGCTTAATTTCAAAAGTGTCTGGACGGATACAGCGTGATGTGTTGGGAAAAGCAGCCAACACACTGCACTTTTAAATACATTGTTGGAATTACCTATCCTGTGCGACAGAGCAGAAATACGCGTGTGATTTACATGGCAAGTGGTTAAACACGTTGCATTTAAGAGCGATTACAAGTACAGTGCCAAGTGTGCACGTGTAATAAGGCTTCAATCCACAAATCTAAGAAGGTGAATCAAGTCGTCCAGACAGGGTCCCCCTTAATGGGTCGGACGCGCACTTCACGTCAGAGGCTGCTAACCAGGAAGCTGATTGTGAAAGGTGAGTTTTTTAGATTAGGCGACTCTCCACCCAGTCCAGATAACGACATCTGTAGGAGATAGGAGACGTTGAAGTCTGAGCGTAAGATTGAAAGGATTCCCCCTCCTCCACACACAAACACACACACACACACACACACACACACACACACACACACACACACACACACAGGCTAAACTATTAAAATCCTAGTAGGTGATTATCGAAGCAGTCACAGCGAAGTGTGAGAGTGTGAAGTGCTACTGAAAAGCAGTGAAGCTCACCTAACATTATTCAGAAATTTGGTTAAAACCTGAAGTTTATGGCAATAGGATTTTTCGGGTGAAATTTAAATATATGTCGAAAGGATAGGCTAATGGGAAATTGAGGTGCTGTATTTGTTGTAACAGACAAGAAACTCAGACGCACCGAGATAGAAATTGAAGCTGCATGTGAGATTGTTTGGACCAGGCTAAGTATCAGGGAAGGTGGGGGGGGGGGGAGGGGGGGAGGCAGGAGGGAGACAGGAGGGAGGCGTGTAAAATTGTTGAAATTGAATCTTTTTTATTGACCACCAGACTGACCTCCTGATGTAACCGAAAAGTTCAGAGAGACCATATGTTACATTGGGTGTAAGTTCCCCAATCATATTATAATCATCCAACAATCAATCTGGAAAATTAGTTTCGTCAATGGTGCGTGTGAAATGTTACTAAATGTGTTCTCTGATAACTACGTAGAGCAGATAGTTCGGAACCTCACTCATGATGGCAATACATTAGATTTAAGGCAACAAAAGATCTGATCTCTTTGAGGATGTCCCCATCGACACTGGTATCGGCTATCATAACGTGGTTGTGGCAACAATGGTTACCAAAATACAAAGGACAACTGACACAAGTATAAATGTATATTTGTTCAATAAACTGAGCAAAAGAATTGTAGAGGCATATCTCTATGAGGAACTTCAATCTTTCAGCACAGGAAGACGAACTATGTCCCAGATCTATAGTTGAGTGTGCACTATGTAGATGTGTCCCCACTAGAGCAGTTAGTAATGTGAGGGACCCTTCTTGCTATACACTGCCTGTAAAGAGACTTCTAGAAAGGTGGAATCCACTGCGTAACAGGTAGAAAACTAAGCATGGGGCTACAGATAGACAGATACTGAATGAAACACGTTTGGCTGTCAAGAAGGAATGCATAAAGCCTTCAGTGACTATCGCAGCAGGATACGGTTAAATGATCTTTCACAAAACGCAGAAAATGATAGTGTGCAAAGGCTATTAGTGGCACCAAAGTTAGTGGCCAGACACCCGCGAATTAGTCACGAACTGAAACTGACGGTAGCAAAGTAAATGTTGAAATGATTAACTCCGTTTTCAAATGTTGTTTCACAAAGGAAAACCCAGGAGAAGGGCCCTATTTAATCCTCGCACGGCTTAATAGATGAATGAAATAAGTATTAGTGCCAGTGGTGTTGAGAAACTACTGAAATCATTAAAACTGAAGAGAGCTCCAAGACCCGAAGGAATCCCTCGCAGATCCTATACTGAATATGCATCTGAATTAGCTCCTCTTTGAACTATATTTTAGATCCTTCGAACAAAAAACTGCAGCATGTAGTTTAAAGAAAGCACACGTCACACCCACGCGCCAGAATTAGTAGGGGTGATCGACAAAACTATCGTCCTAATCCTTGACATCTTTTTGTTGTAGGATTTTTAACATATTCTGAGCTTAAACATATTGAGATATCTTGAACAGAATCACCACCCTCCATGTCAAATAGCATGGATTCCAAAAACATAAATCATGTGAAACGCAATTCACACTTTTCTCAAATGGCACACTAAAAGCCTTGGATCAAGGGAGTCAGGTAAATACTGTATTTCTTGATTTCCGAAAAGCATTTGAATCAATACCACATTAACTCTTCTTATGAAAAGTGCGATACAATGGGGTATCAAGCGAAATTTGTGGCAGGGTTAATGATTTTTTTGTAGGGAGGACGCAGCACGTTATCGTGGGTGGAGTTTAATCGACAGGTGTAGAAGTAACTTCGTGTGTGCCCCAGGCAAGTGTCCAAAGACCCTTGCTGTTCATGTTGTTTTTAAAGACTACCGAAAATATTTCAGTAATCTCAGACATTTTGCAAATGATGCAGTATCTATAATGAAGTATTTCTGAAAGAAGCCGAATATATATTCATTTAGATTTTAATAAGATTTCTAAATGGTGCAAAGATTGGCAACTTGTTTTAAAGGTTCAGAAATGTAAAATTGTGCACTTTACAAAATGAAAAAAAACGTTATATCCTATGACAATAATATCAGTGATTTACAATTGGAATTAGTCATTTCATACAAATACCTGGGTATAATACTTTGTAGGGGTTATAAATGTTGGTAGTATGGACCATAACAAGGAAAAAATGTTCAGTGAACACGGGCTCTAAAATGCTTACCTGAGAAGCTATGAGTACTTGTTCGTCTTCGTCACTGTGAAACACATCTCCTCTGTTGAGCAAATGCTCACAGCTCTTCAGGTATGCATTTTACAGTCCGTGTTTACTGAACATTTTCTCTTATTCTGGTCCATACTGCCACGTCAGAAAATTGCCTACCCTACAATCATAGCAACAACAATACCAGTACATATATTCCACTGTCAGAGGCATCACAACGGTTTTCGCTTATAACTTTCGGTTCTTTCGTTTCTGGTGCAGGGACCCTTACCTGAAATTGATACATTTATTCCTTCTCCGTCATCCTAGGAAATTTATAACGTCATCACGGAGTCACCTTGTATATACACTCATTTATCAGCGCCTGTGCCTGTTACTTTGACGCTCTGTAGCGTCGTTGGATGACGTTTCCGGACACGGGTTCCTGTTCAAAATATGTAGTCACTTCCCTCTAAAAGTCTTAAAATTTCGTAACAGGTATTTCTGAACACCCTTATGACGTAAGACGTGGTAAGTACTTGTAATGTAAACATCACGGACTCCGATACACATTTGTCGGTAGAAACGTTCCACCTTTCGTGCAAACATGAAGAGTTACGCATTAAGCAAACCACACTCAGACATATCAAATCAAACACTTACACTCTTCTTGGCATATAAAGCATTCGTTGGGAGTAGGAAGATCCACACTAACAATTTTGTTAGATGTTTGTAAGATGTACTACTACAAGTAATGGAACTAACTCGCCCACTGTATCCTAATTGTACAGCATAGGTTACCTATAAAACGAACAGTCCAACTAAATAAGAGGATGGCTCTCTAACTATTATCGTATAAAATTCGTATGTTAACTTGAAAACACAAAACACCTTAGCTGCTAATGCAAATGTAAATATGAAAACTACGCCAAACAACAAGTCATATGAGTTCATGTTTAGAAAATTATATTTTACATAAATTAGAAGACACAACTCGCCTCTTACGTATTTAGTTACATACAGAATGGTTTCCTATCCAAATATAGATATAAACCCCGTATCTTTCCTGAACCTAGAAAGCTGAAAAGTAGCTACAATTCAGAGTAGGGGATTCTTACGACCTCAGATCATTTTATTCATAATGAGTCCCACTTCTGCTTCTTTTTAGCAATAAGGGAAGATTTAGAGTCATTAGGATCGAAAACTAATTCACAAACTTTCTAGTCTAAAATCTGTGTCTTTCTTGCGAAAGTAAGAGCCCTTTGGCTCGCTCTGACGGATAAGTTTATGAACGTTTGTTATAGTTTGTCCGCACGAGATGATCTACTTCCGTGGTTCTGGAGAATTTCTCCTCACGTCTTGCTCGTGAAGATTACACCGTTGTCAGAGAGCAGCACCTCAGGCTTGCCAACTAGACGAACTAGTTGGTCTGCGTGCGTAGAATAACTGACGTACTTGTTTCGTTCCGTACTTCATACAGTCCCAAATATTTTGTGAACACTTCATACAAACCAACCACATAGCGGATTCCAGTCTTTACCCGTGGAATATGTCCAAAAATAATGATTGTGACGAGTTGCGAAGGTCGAATCGGAACAATAGGTCTGTCAAGTGATCTGTTTATTTCCCAACGTAATATGTGGTTTTTCTCTTTGCAGGCGGGAGGTCACTTTGCGAACGGGATGGAGTAGGATAGCAGATTAAACGATTCGTGTGGAATATCATCAAGTTTACATTCTTAGCAACTGGTTACTCTAAATTTTTCCTCAAGAATGTCTCTGTAATCGGTCAAAAGATCGGCTTGCTGATGTTCGTTAACGTGACTCAGTTCAGCCATTTTCTATTCGATATCAGTTATTGCACTTCTAAAGCCGCGCGGGATTAGCCGAACGGTCTTTGGGCGCTGCAGTCATGGACTGTGTGGCTGGTCCCGATGGAGGTTCGAGTCCTACCTCGGGCATGGTTGTGTGTGTTTGTCCTTAGGATAATTTAGGTTAGGTAGTGTGTAAGCTCAGGGACTGATAACCTTAGCAGTTAAGTCCCATAAGATTTCACACACATTTGAACTTTTGCACTACTAAAGCTGCAAGGATTTAAGTTGCTGCAGTGTGTGGGTCTGGAACTGATGCCACCGACCTGCACGTGTACCTGTAGATAGAACCTGCCACAGCCTTTGACTGGAACTAACGAAGTTACCTTGAAGATACGACTCCACCAATAGAAAGATACTTTCGGCAAAGAAGGCGATCACAGGGTTCTTCCCCGCAAGTAAATCGATGTCAAACATAAAAACAATCACGAAGTCACTGACTGTGAGGAACATGTGGCGCGATACCTGTTCCTCCAGTTTCACATCAAGGTGGACTGGCAGCTTTACCGTTCCACCACATGTACTTACGGCACCGAGGATTCTGCATACGTTAACAGGCAGTTATGGCCTCTACTTGTGTTCAGAACTTCGTCTGATTAGGGCAGTTGAGATTAGTGTCATCTCAGCCTGGGAGTGGCCACAGAATCAATTCACTCAAAATGCAAGGTGATAGCCTATTGTTTTTCTGTGTGCCCTACCTGTGGACAAGTTTGATGGATAGCTTGCAAGTCGTCTTGCACGTCAATGTTATTGTCATAAGGAAACATTTGAGTAGTGGACCAAAGAGAGAGAGAGCACATTTTGTTAATCGGGCTTCCTACGTCAGGGGAAGGTATGCACTCAGGGGCAAACCTATTGTTCTCCTTAGATTGACAGGGCTTTAACCTATTGTTCTGCTAAAAGGCTCCTTCCTTTTAATTCATGACCACTTAACCTACTGTTTCCCCACCCCCTCCCATTCCCCTCCCCCCTCAGGGAACCTTCCCCCTCACATAACCTCTCCCACTCTGGTAACCCCCTTCCCCTCCGACCATCCCTCTCGGAAATTGGCAGGAAGAGGACTCAGCTGATCGGTCATTTGGAGGGAATTCAATTGTAGTGTATGGAATATTGTTTAAACAATTTACACAATGTGTGGAATATTGTTTATTTAAACAATTTAAGGGATTCAAGGCAGTGTATGGAATACATGGAAACTGGTGACTCACTCATGCACACCCTCCCTTAACTATTGTGCTGCTAACACCACAATGATATAAAAAATTTATGCCAATTAATTAAATCGATAATCTTCACACGTATGTGGTAGTTCTGTTAATTCACAGCAACCTATTGGTCGTTGAAATCTATGTAATGTACACTACTGCCCATTAAAATTGCTACACTAAGAAGAAATGCAAATGATAAACGGGTATTCATTGGACAAATATATTATACTAGAACTGACATGTGATTACATTTTCACGCACTTTTGGTGCATAGATCCTAAGAAATCAGTACCCAGAACAATCACCTCTGGCCGTAATAACAGCCTTGATATGCCTGGGCATTGAGTCAAACAGAGCTTGGATGGTGTATACAGGTACAGCTGCCCATGCAGCTTCAACATGATACCACAGTAGTGACTGGCGTATTGTTACGAGCCAGTTGCTCGGCCACCATTGACCAGACGTTTTCAATTGGTGAGAGATCTGGAGAATGTGAAACGTCCCCTTAGAAAAATTAGTAAATTACTGTGCTGGTAAATCCCTTACGTTATTTGATTTTCAAACAGCTGAGCAAAACTGAACTTACTCAGACATTTCGCTCTTTACCTATTCTGATCACACTAAACTGACACACAATATTTTTTTAGCGCAACGCAATCTGACTTTCAAAAATCCCTACAAAATAATGGCCCTGACTAACATTAACCTGTACCTTTCACAAATCACTTACCTCACAAAAATCTTCGTTACTCAAGCTACTGCAATACAGCAAGCGCCACTACTACCAGCTAAATAAGAGATTCAAACTACTGAAGGCACTAACTACTGATAAGCACAGTTAGCAAATGAAAGATTTTGATAGAGAACAAACAATGTATTTACCTTAATAGTGTTCAAAAGTCATAATATATATAGCAGTTCATGACATACGGTCTTACAAATTTCAAACTCCGCCATTTCTCTCCCCACATCCACCACTGCTGGCAGCTCACCTCCAACTGCGCAACGCTACGCCCTGTTAACATCCAGCTGCCCAACACTACAATAGCGAATTCCAACAATGCCACCCAGCCACAGACTGCACACAGCACAGCTAGTGATTTTCATACAGAGCGCTAGGTGGCGTTACCAATATAAAAACCTAAACAGCCTACTTACAAATGTGCTGACCAGGCAGCAGTCGAACATTTTCTATATCCAGAAAGGCCTGTACAGGACCTGCAACATGCAGTCGTGCATTATCCTGCTGAAATGTAGAGTTAAGCAGGGATCGAATGAAGGATAGAGCCACGGATTGTAACACATCTGAAATGAAACGTCCACTGTTCAAAGTGCCGTCAGTGCAAACAAGAGGTAACCGAGACGTGTAACCAATGGCACCTCATACCATCACGCCGTGTCATACATCAGTATGGCAATGACAAATACACGCTTCGAATGTGCGTTCACCACGATGTCGCCAAACATGGATGCAACCATCATGATGCTGTGAACAGAACCTGGATTCATCCGAAAAAATGATTTTTTGCCATGCGTGCACCCCAGTTTGTCGTTGTGTACACCATCGCAGGTGCTCCTGTCTGTGATGCAGTGTGAAGTGTAACCGCAGCCATGGTCTCCTAGCTGATAGTCGATGCTGCTACAAACGTCGTTGAACTGTTCGCGCAGATGGTTGTTGTCTTGAAAATGTCCCTATCTGTTGACTCAGGGATCGAGATGTGCCTGCACGATCTGTTACAGCCATGCTGATAAGATGTCTGTCATCATCCTTTCACGAGGCATCACAACAACGTTTCACCAGGCAATGCTGGTAAACTGCTGTTTGTGTATGAGAAATCGGTTGGAAACTTTCCTCATGTCAGCACGTTGTAGGTGTCGCCACCGGGGCCAACCTTATGTGAATGCTCTGAAAAGCTAATAATTTGCATGTCACAGCATCTTCTTCCTGTCGGTTAAATTTCGAGTCTGTAGCACATCGTCCTCGTGGTGTAGCAAATTTAATGGCCAGTAGTGTAGTTTAAACAAAAGATCGCTAGTAAAAAACACATCACATTACCAAATGCCCAACACCAACTCCACATGCACCCCCAGGAGTTGGGGTGCACCGGCGGACACTGCGAAGTGACAATGCGGCTGTCAGCTGTTGAGCCACATACAGGTGTCGTTTGGGTCCAGCAAGCATGAGATGGTGCCATCTCTTTCATACTTGACACCTGAGAAATTCCATAGCAATACAATAGTTAAGGGAATTGTGTGCGTGAGTGGGTGACATGGAGCTGTACAACAGGTTAAGTACAGAACACTAGGTTAATTTGGATAATGTTGATGTAAAATGCAGTGCAGTAGCTTAAGGGGGTGGGTGACAAAGAAGAATGCACCAGAAATGGTATTCAAAAGCATGTGAAATTCTAAATGTGTACCAGAAAATGGTGGGACATAACTAATTACTTAATTTAAAATACAAATGTGGTACAATAGTTTAAGGAAATGGAGGTGTAATGGAAGACCACTTAACAGAACAACAGGTTAAATGCTGACAAAGGGGCAAACATTAAGTTAAGACAATCAGAGTGCATTGCCAAACATTAGGTTAAACAACATGTTTGCCCCATGTAATTACTTCTTACAAGACCTACATGTTTCGAAACAGCCGAGAATGATGATCAAGAGAAATCCAAGCCCCACAAACTGAATTATTTATAAATAAAGAGTATATCCTTGAATTTTCTGTTATGAGATCCTTCCTCTCCACCAAAGAGCTACCAATTTCCATATATTCCATACACTGCCTTGAATCTCCTAAATTGTTAAAATAAACAGTATTTCACATAATGTCTAAATTATTTAAACAATATTCCATACACAGCAATCGATTTTCAGACAAATTATTTAAGTAAATAAGTAAACTATACTCCATACACTGCCATAAATAACTAAACAATTTCTATACAGTGTCTAAATTGTTTAAACATTATTCCATACACTCAATCGAATTCCCTCCAAATGACCAATCAACTGAGTCTTCTTCGCACCAGTTTCTGGGAGGGAGTGTGGGAGGGGAAGGGGTTTATCAGAGTGGGAGAAGTTAATTAATTGATGAATTTAATTAAGTAGTCAATCAAACTGATAAGAGTGAGAGGGGCCATCCAATAACTCAGACTTGAAAATGTACCTGTAGGAGGTAGGTTTCCTGAGGGGGGGAGAGGTGTGGGAGTGGGGGGGGGGGGGGACAATAGGTTAAGTGTTCATGAATCAAAAGGTTAAGTGCCTGTCAATCAAATGGGATGGATCCTTTTAGCAGAACAATATTTTTCGGACCTGTCAATCACAGGAGAACAATAGGTTTGACCCAGAGTGGATACCTGCCCCTGATATAGGCAACCCGCACTAATAAAATGTGCCTGCCCTCTTTGGTCCACTGCTCATGTGGACGTCACAATCTGCACTTCTCACATCCCTCTCAATCAGAACATTGTGGCAAACCTGTTTGGTTGGAGGTAGTTTCTCTGTGGTTCCCATTAAGATAGTTAGTTTGGCCTTTGGTTCTTGTTGCACTTTATATTATTATTGTCGTGGGTGTGGTGGTAACTCCCACTGCTTTTGTTGCTATTTCGCCTCCTCCTACTGGTTTGCGTCCTTTCACTTCATTCAGCAGTAGAATCATTATGCCACACACTGCACGAATTTTCTTATGGGGATTGCGTTTCCCAGTCTCACGAGCTCTCATGCGAGTGCTCATCATTGCGACCATTGTGCACGTTAGTGCACCTGCTGTTGCTATCGTGTGACGTGTAAATATTGCTTTCAGTGCTACGTCAATCCTTTTCCAGTATATAGATCATATCAACTTCAGACAAGAACTCTTGATCAGGAATGTCCACTAATTTTTCCCTAGTGTTGCGGAGTAGTTCACCTTTCAGTATTTTTAAGGCAACTGTGAGTACCATTTCCTGATCTCAGCAGTTTGCCTTGTTTAAGTATTATTAAAACTAAATATGCAGAGTACCTCGCATAGTTTGATAAGTAGCAGGACTGAATATTTCTTTTCTCAATTGCTCCTGATGGCCTCTCAACTGGTATTTCGCCAAAAATGCCTTCCTGAAGTTATCGTAATTTAGACAGTTTTCTGATGCTGCAGTCGCCCAAAGCAGAGTCTTAAGACATATGCCCTGCGACGAATTTAGTATTTTGTGTGTCATGCCAGCTTTTAGGGACGACACCTTTACATGTTATATGAATACAACTAGGTGTTTCTTGTGTCATCCTGATGAAAATGTTGGAAACTGTCTTTCTTGGAACACGTTTTCCATGGTAATATATGTAGGAAGACATGGAACTGCTTTCATGTGCTTTCACAACATATGGTGCAGGAGGTTGAACCGAATTGACTGTCTGGTAGCACAGAGTAGTGTTATTTCTGACATGGGAATATATCCTAGATGCGTTATCTGCAATGAAAACAGACATGTCAGCATCCAACACTTTCGAGTTATTCTTGAGTTCTAAAATTTTGTCGTGTATATATTGTATCTCTTGATTTAATTTGTTCTTGGTCTCATAATGGTCAGTATTAAGATTCTCTGATCGTTATCAAGAACGACGGAAACACACACACCCTGTTTCCTGTAAACGTTTCCGGAGCATCCTTCCAACATTGGTATCAATTTGCTTAGTTTGTTGGGTAGTCTACTGGGCAATATGGTCATTTATTTCTTCGTTTTGTTATATGGTCGATTTGGACATTTGTATACAAATCGAGGAAACATTCCTTAAGCTTTCCTTCAACGTCTGTCTACCTCACTCGAAATGCTGTCCATTCGATGAGATAAAGTCTCAACAGCTACATTTGTTTTTGCCTGTTCGCTGGTAAAATGGTTCTGTTCAGCTATGACTTGATAAATTTTTTTTTATATTTTTGATTTTGTCATTTTGATCTTTCCAAGGATAGAATCTATAGAATTAATCTTCCTCTTCGGCAGTTGTATCTGTTGTATTAATTTCACGGAAACTCGGGCTTACTCATACGAGTCACCATACCAACAATTGCTTTTAATTTGGCTAACATGGCAGTCATTTTATGTTCAGTATCCTATACAGGGGCACTTTCTGGTTTAGTTTCAGGTTCAGAAGCTGGTGACCAATAACATTGGATCCAGACCCAGGGCGACAACTAAAGTCTTTCTAAAACTGATATTTTCATTAGTTCATAAAAATTAATTAAACTTGTATCCTTCTGGTATTTAATGCACTTGATGAGCTTAAACGCAACAAGACAGATGCTCATTGATAGCTGCATGCAACAATGCCTGGTCAGTATATAAAAATCAATCTTGTAGTACTACAAACAATAACGTAACGTAGACGCTACATAGTTCAAATATTCTATCTAAATTCACAAAAAGACACAAATTATTATATATTATTAATTTCTGCACACTAAAACTAGTTTCAAACCTCAATGTAACTAGCAGAAAAATCTGCTATTACGATTCACAAAGAACCATTTGAGAGGGAGGCCGCAAGTTCTGTCTTTAGTAAGGCTCATCTGAAAATACATTGTGTTAACATTTATGACAGAAAAATATTAACTGCTAATGACTCACCATGTGTATCAGGAGGGCGACAGAAATGGTTGTCCGAGAGGTACAGAGATCAACATTCTACGGGATGTTTGTATTACACTTCATAAAATTGACATCGTCGACATTCAAGAAACGTTTAAAACTGACCATTAACTTGCACCAAGAACGCCGAAAAAAAAATTATCATAGTGATCACAAAGGTTGGCATCACCAATATCAAAGGCTAATCCTTGGGAGTTACAAATCGTGCATGAAGTTCAGCTAGGTACCCAATCTTAAAGAATGCATATAGAATCACATTCGTGTAACGGGGTGATGAGAACTGATGGTTGTGATGGCTTGGAAGTGAATATGAAACAGTCTGTAGTAGAGCTCATCGTGAAAGGGGTTATCATTACGGCATAGCTGCAGATAGTGCAATATGTGTTCCATAGGCACAGGAATAACAAACATCCAGAGGCTGAATTCTTCCAGTGGTTTCATGTGGTATTAACTTCAATGTCATACATTCTTCAGGAGGAATAGTTTGCTCTAAAGGAGTATTGATTTTTATACACAGACCAGGAATAAAGCAAAAAAGTTATTCTGACTACCTATTGGCCTAAATCAGTGCTCATACCATAGCTGTAGTTCCCTTACGCCCATTTTCTCTGTCTTGCCTGCTGGGCGTAAATATTCCCTACTTCCCTTGCAAGATCTCGTACACAAGAAGAATTGTAGGAGGCAGGGCACCTCGTATTTCTCGCAACACAATAAATAATCCACATTTGATCTTGATACAATTCTCTTGGCATTTCTAATTCCGAGGGGTCTTTTCATACTCATTTCCTCTTCAAATCCAGATTGGTAGAAATTGAAAACAAATTTCTGACTGAACGATGGGTTAAGTTTATTTATCTCATCTACAGATTTTCGGCCGACTCCACAGTTTGCTGTGCATCGTCAATTGACTCTTTTTTTGAAATTTCATTATCTTACGTCTTTCATTTCTGTAGTATCGTTCGAAGTTGTGCAACCATCCACTGCTTCCTAGAAATCACTGTAATCTGTATCACGCGCTATTTGATGTGCATAACGTAATAGGTCACTCTCATGCACATCCAGTAAATTGTATCGAACATCACTGAAACGCACAAGCACCAGTTTTTGTATGAAATATACCTTCTTCTGCCTTAACATCTGTAGTTTTTCTTGCGTACTACTCGTTCGTATTGCTGCAGACTTATTTGAAATCTGTTCATGATCGTTTCTTTACTATGCTGTAGATGATTTTCCATGTAAGTAATTAAGTTTAATACCCGCTATTTGGACAACTATAGTCCTTTACTGTGTTTCACTGGAAACTGGATTTATGGCTCCCTGTCCGACGAGGATGGTGAGCTACGTGGCTTGACACCTGTTTTAATACCACTTTTGCTCCTTACTCGTGTATTGTCATCATTGTACTCCTCATGTAGACTTGACTACAACAAAAATAGCCTACCACTGAAAGCAACCAACATAACGTAGATGTGTCGCAGGTCCTCTAAACGTCCAAGCCGTGGCAGTCAGTCCAGATGTTAAGTAATTGCGCGATACAGAAAATATTAGGAAACACAATTTAGAGATGAGACAATCCTTATTGCGTGTAAATTAAACTTCATAACAAAAAGTGACTCGTCAGAAGTCTTTTCACACTCATTAAATGACATGACGAGCTGTTGTTCGTAATTTGAATTTGAACCCACTGTTAACCAAACAAACCTTGCGTGTCTGATTGAGACTCGCCTAGGAATAAAGAGATGTAAAGTGGCGAAGTGTTTACAACTATCTGTTTACAGGTCCGAATGTCTGGACGTGGAAATACATGACGATATTTCTAGCACTCCACCTGAAGCCCCAACCCTACGAAGCTTGAGAAGTAACTAAGAAAGGTACAAAATGAAGTGCAACCCACAAGTGTGAAATTCCGTGCAGTAAAGTTGTGGTGTTGGACGAGGAGTAGAACCCAGACCTATATGGATTGTTAACTAAGCACAATCAGATGTCAAATAATAAGTATGTTCACCAAAAGCATGATTTTGGAAACTGACAAAAGTAGTCAACCCTACATGAGCACCGAAACTTAAATATTTTCGTTTTCCACACCAACATCATCTAATATAAACATAACATTCAACTTCACTCTTTCTGTTGGTCGGATAAAGGTGCATTTACAGAAATGTCATGTACAAGGTGCGACAATAAAGTAATGAGACTGATGTAAAAAAAATGTTGTTCACCGTTTTAGTCAAGTTTATGATTGTCTCCTTCTGAAATGGTTCAAATGGCTCTGAGCACTATGGGACTTAACATCTGAGGTCATCAGTCCCCTAGAGCTTAGAACTACTTAACCCTAACTAACCTAAGGACATCACACACATCCATACCCGAGGCAGGATTCGAATCTGCGACCGTAGCAGTCACGCGGCTCCAGACTGTAGCGCCTAGAACCGCTTAGCCACCCAGGCCGGCGAACTGGGAAGGATGGGGAAGAAAGTCGTCTGTGCCCTTTCAGAGGTTTGGTCCTGGCATTTGGTATAATAGATTTAAGGAGGTCACCGTAAACCTAAATCAGTGTGGCCTGGATGCGATTTGTAGTATCTTATGGTAAACTCATAAGGAGAAAATAGTGGGCAAGCCTTAACAAACATTGTCTCAAGCGACGGTCTGTATATATCCACAAAAATGTTGTTGTTGTTATTATTATACTTCTGGTGGCACAAAGAGGGTTTATTTATTTATTTTTGGATGAACTGTTTCACGGGTATGTGTCCTTCTCAGTTGACATTTTTTGCTAAAAAATGCGATGCCTTGCAGACTAACAAATCCGACGTCGAAAACGGCACCAAGGAGCTTTGTAAGCAAACATGCATATCGCACGTCTTCCAATCTGGCACCCGCTTTTGTTTGCTTTGCTCTACCCTTATCAAACAACCACCAAGAAAGTTAGTATTTGTTACTTCTGTGTGATTTGTTTGTTTTGTTTTGTTTTGGGGATTGTGCTTCAAACGTGGCTGAACTCAGAATCAGAAAGTCGCTGCATGCGCCTGATTAAAAAACTACATGCGCATCTTCAGATAACGGGGTGAAATGTATTGTTGACAATTTCTCTGATATTTGTGTCAGTTTTGTTCAGTAATCTAACGGGAAGCACTATTAATATGCACTACTTTAATACAACTGGTGTGTCGTCATAATATCGTAGAACACATGGCTATCTTAATTTAATGTGAACTCTTTTGTCAAACTCAAGTAGCTTTCCCGGACTACGGCATAAATATGACGATGTGTCTGTGATAGTAATTGCTGAATGAAACACAGTGAACAAAGTATTCAGTGTACGATATCATTAACAGGTCGGTGTATAAGTTTCCTTTAATTTATGTATATGGTCACAAACTTTTTGCTAACAGATTACCGGTTTCGGTGTTTAATGACCATCGTCAGAACTGCAGCAAAAATGAGAAAAACATAAATATACTCGCAAACTGTCTACAACTTAAGAACAATGCATAGTCCAAAATGAAAAGAAGTACTGACAAAATTTACATTTTTGTGCTTTAAATATGAAGAGGCATACCTGTTTCATAAAAACAATGTCCTATTGTACTGTAGCCATGGTGGCATCGTCAAATGTTAAATATGGAATCAGCAGAAGCATCGTCAAATCCATCACATGCACGAGCCATGTTGTCAGTAGTACTAATGTTGAAAACAAGCTGCCGTACAGTAGCCACAAGATGTTTGTGTTGTAAGTTCACCAGATGTCGCTAATGTCGGCATACACTTGTTTTCAATAATTAATTGAAAGAGGGAAAATAAAGGGGGACACAATAGTTGAAGTCTGTAATAAGCTTATAACGTATAAAAGTCATTACAGCAACAAATAGCAATAAAAAGAAAAACATGACAAAAATAATATTGTTAAAAAGAGGAAGAGTTAATAAACAATGGTTGACATGTGCTCTAGTTTCAGTATTCTAGATAATGACATAAATATTAAGCACCGTTGATAGTGCACCGGGTAATATAAAAACCATAAAACAAGTCGCTAAAGGAGCCACAAATGAAAGAAAATATAGTGCTGCACATAATCAGCGCCCTCTGTTAGCACTAACGCCAGAATTCCGCACAGGCGGGAAGTGGTTGGAGGAACGTGACCGGCAGAGGGCCCTCGTACCCCGTGGCACTCTGTTGCAAGAAAAGAATGATAAAATTCCGTAACAGTGGATGACCCACATTATCTGATTAATGCAGACTATGAAATGAATAGAGAAGGAACATGAACATACAAGAGTCATGCGTAAAATGTATGAAAACGAAGTAAATATGTGAGGCACTATATATAAAAGAGGCGTGCAGTAATCAGAGTAAAATATTGTCAAATAAAGCAAAGCAGACATTGGGCCCTGAGTCACTTTGCCAGTTAAGCAGTTTAGTTGGTTCTTTATTTTTTGCTTTATAAATTTCAAACTCTTCTAACAAATTAAGAATACGCATACAATTCTCAATGCTCCCTGCGGAATGACCAGTATCAGATAAAAGTTGTCCCAAAGCCATTTTGTTTCGTGGCTGTGAGTGTTTTTTAAACCTTAATTTAAAAGAGCGGCCTGTTTGACCGATATAATATTTGTCACAGTTACTGCAGTCAATCCTGTATACTCCAGAGCCATCAAATTCATCATAGTTCCCTTTCAGTTTATGTTTTGTTCGCAGTTTTAGGGTATTATTAACCTGGAAGCCACATCTAACATCAGACCTTTTAAAACATTTTTCTATTTGCAGGGACACTTTGCCGTTAAATTTCATGGGAATGGTTTTCATTCTATCTTTGTCGGTTCTCTTTTATGTGTGTGCTTGTGTGTGTGTGTGTGTGTGTGTGTGTGTGTGTGTGTGCCTGCTATTTGTCAAACGTTTCTTTAGCCTACTGTAGGGGTGCGTGACGTCATTTATAGAAATGCCGTTAGCTACCGCAATCTGCTTTAAAATGCTAAGTTCTTTACGCATTTCGTTTTCGTCCAAAGGTAGACGAAGGAGCCGGTGAACCATGGAAGTGAAGAAAGTTTTTTTTTTTTGTTGGGGAGGATGGCATGAACTGGCATTGATGATACTGTCTGTACAAGTTTGTTTCCTAAAAATCGAAAACTTATGTTTGTTATTAACTTTCCTAATAGTGAGATCAATGTAATTAATGGAGCTATTTCCTTCTATTTCAGTTTTAAAAGTTATTTTTGGGTGCATACTACCTATTACTTGGACAAGTATCCACAACTAAAAGATAAAGCGATTTGTTACAAACGGTATGTCGATGACATTTTATTACTGATAAAAGGTGACAACAGTGAGGTCAACACATTTGATCGAGCAATAGGTAGTTTGTGTCCACAGAAGCAAATTAAAGGAAACTTATTACATATGCGGGTCACTGTTTTCGCGCGACAATGTCGCAGCTTGTGAAGGTCGGTGTATTTTCAGTAGCAGTTCGGCAGTATTTCATGTTTCTTACCTCTAGATCTACTGGTTACTGAACGTAGCCAAAATTTCTGAGTTAGTTATAGCTCTTTGTAGCTCTGTCACAGAGAAAGTAAAATTTTACTCTCGCATCAGTTTGAAAATGAGAACTACTGCCTCTTACTCTTAACAGTGCATCGACATTTTCACGTCCGCAGCTCGTGGTCTAGTGGCTAGCTTTTCTGCCTCTGGATCACGGGGTCCCGGCTTCGATTCCCGGCAGGTTGGGGATTTTCTCTGCCCAGGGGATGCGTGTTTGTGGTGTCCTCATCATTTCATCATCATCAATCGTGATAGTGGCCACACTGGATTGTGAAAAAATTTGACTGTGTAGCAACTGAGACTTTGTACGGGCGCTAATGAAAGCGCATTTGAGCACCCCACAAACCAAACATCATCGTCATCATCGACATTTTCATGCAGCAGGCGACCAGCTGCTGCGTTCAGCGCTTCCTCATTGTCCTTATGACGGTTGATGCAAATAATCTGCAATGTAGAAACGAGATTAGTTGTAGTTGCTGTGTGGAAGTAATCTCCCCTCTCTGTAAACATATATTTGATAAGTCGATGACAAGTAAAGTGGAATCATTCAGAATCTTTAATATGTATGCCTTGAATATATCAAGTGAATCTTGTAAGATTCTGTCATTCCAGGAAGTAACAAAACTATCACGGCGTCACCAGACATGTTCCACTACGTTGTAATGGCTCTATTTTAGTCGCAGCAGGACCATTATATTTCTGCGAGCAACGTATTCCTTGAGTGGGCTAACGATTGAGGGGTACATCTTGTGCATCAGATATGCGGTCATGAGGAATATTCTGGTGTCTATGGTGTGGGGGAAGATTGAAAAATTCCACAGATCACTGTAAAACATACGAAAGAAAATAAACATAATCCACTGAGTTACAGATAAATTTCATTGACATCGACATGTAGCAGGAAGCGTGAACAAATAATTTGCTCCAGTGTTATGAATACCCTAAAATGTATCACCTATTGGGATCAAACAGCGTGGATTTGGAAATCATCACTCTTATGAGACACAGCTGCCACAACATTGGCTCGATGTACCGCGTAAAGGGGCTCAAATTGATTCCATATTTATTGAGTTCCAAAACGACTTTTGATATCATTCCTCATAAGTGTCTTCCGACCACGTTGCTTCCCTACGGGCTATCGTCTCAGTTGTGTTACTGAATTCCTGATTTTCCGTCTGAAAAGTCGCAGTTTACAGTAACTAAAGGGGCACCAGCTAGACCTTTTGCTATTTCTAATGTATAATATATAAACTATTTACCAGACATTCAGAATATTTATCTTAGAATTGTGGCAGGTAATGCAACCGTCTATCAAACTCCTCAGACGAGCAAAACGAACTGCAAAATGATGAAAATATATCTTCACAGTGCAAGACGCGACAGTTGTCCACATGATTACTAAGAACATTTCGTCGAGCTCCGAGAAATCGACAGTTAAAACAAATTTGAGGGTCACAGATCTAAGTTCTAGGGGTTACGAATATAAACAACATAATTGGGGCACATCATATGTTGTGGCGAAGCTGAAACAACGCTTAGAAGTTTACTACGGAGACTGCCAGTACCAGTGTTGTTCGACTTCTTCTGGAATATTTCTTAGCACTGCGCTATCATTACCTGACGATATTGATGGAGCACATAGAAGAGGTCAAAGAAAGTAGCTGATTTTGTGGTAAAGAGTGTTATGGGAGACAGCATTTTTCTTTTTTTTTCTTTGAGTTTGGAGAGGAGATGGGGCAGCGGGACGAGTTTGGGATGTAATATTAAAACAATCGCTTTTTCATTGCGGCACTTTATTTCCACGTATTTGTGTGGAACGGTCGAGAAATTAGAGTGACTCTGGGAACCCCATGCGAAGCACTTTACTGTGAACTGTAGAATAATCGTGTATCAATGCGATGTAGACGAAGTACCTCAGCAGGATGTAGTTTCCATCGTGTAGTACTTATTGTTTAGAGACACTGAGTACACTTTATAAGTGCTCAAAATGTGGATGATATACTACATGTGCACAAATAGTCAGCAATTTTGCCACCAAAACTGTTTACGTTTCCAATCTGATTTGCCGACCGGTGTGGCCGTGCGCTTCTAGGCGCTTCAGTCTGGAATCGCGTAACCGCACCGGTCGCAGGTTCGAATCCTGCCTCGGGCATGGATGTGTGTGATGTCCTTAAGTTAGTTAGGTTTAAGTAGTTCTACGTTCTAGGGGACTGATAACCACAGATGTTAAGTCCCATAGCGCTCAGAGCCATTTGAACCAATCTGGTTCGTTAATTTCGGTAGACTACATGTTTCCTTAAGGCGAGATCTAATGTAGACCCCAGCAAGAAAAAATAGTTTCCTGGGCCGTGCGATTGATCGCTATTTGAAATGTTTTGTAGTAACCACGTTTATCGTGAGTGTACTCTTTTCACTTATTTTTCGTTAAATATTTGAATGAAACGTCAAAGTGGATGTGGCTGCAAAATAACTCTGGTTGTGTTAGTTTACGAGGGTTGAATGAAAAATGCCTCCACCTTCAATAATTGGGTTTGGATGGGAATATTATAATAAATCAAACTCTGAAATAATCCTCTTAGAATGTGCTGTTTAATTGCCAATATTCACTTTTCCACATAATCACCAGCCAATTGGATATATTTTTGTCAACAATGAACAAGTTTTTTGAAGCCGTCACGTAAGAAGTCGACACTCTGTTTCCGTCTACAGTCTCACAGTTCTCTCATAGTCTGCATCAAAAGCATAATGATGTCCCCGCAGATCGTCTTTCATTATCAGGCACAGATGGAAGTGAGACGGTGCTAAATGTCGACTGTATGGAGGATGCCGTACGGTGCGCTTTCATTTCAGGAGTTAGTATCCGGTGTTCCCATCGAGCACAGATCTTCCGATAGCCAAGCAAAGCTTGCAGTTTCTCTCTGAATGATACGACGATCGTCCTGAATCAATCTGTCAACATTTGGCTTGCGAAACTCGGTGGTTGCTGTCACAGGACGTCCAAATCTTCGTTTGTCACGCAGGTCAGATGTTTCCGAATCAACATCTTTAATCTTACTCGCCCAACGACTCACAGTACTCACATCAACATAATCAGCGTTAACTGCTTTCATTCTCTGATGAATCTCCTCTGGGGTGACACCTTCTGCTGTCAAGAATTCAATGTCAGCACATTGCTTAAATCACATTGACCGACCGTCTGCGCAGGGTTCCATACTTTACACTTTAACAACACAACCGTTCAATGCTAAGGCTTCCCGCCAACTGGAGCTGTAGAAGAGGCTACAGAAAAAGCCAGTACCAGCCGCATACCAATGCTGCCAACTGTTGGAGAGTTACGAAGGTGGACGCATTGCTTTTCAGTCAACCCTCGTATATTACGGACTTGGGTAAAGTAGGTGAAACCTTTATTCTGCGAGCATGACTTTGTGGCCTGGGCCTGTACTAGCCGCGGTGCTAGCCAGAGTGGACGACTGATGGCCAACTGCAGACTGGAGGCAAGGCGAGGCCGAAGCGAGGTGTCCGGCGGTGGCGAGCCGGACGTCCCCCACCCACCCGGGACGGCCCAGCAGGGCCACAGCGCACGCCTCTGCCTCTGCCACTTTTGACTTAAATACGTTTACCTTCGCTCCTGACGTCAATATAAGCGCAGCAAGCATACATAACAGGCTGTGTACCAATGGCTCACTGGGAGAGATCAACTAGAGACAGAGTCGTTGCTCTTACTGAAGAACGTGGATGTTCCAACAGAGAAGCTGGCTGAAGGTATGGCATGCCACATACCAGTGCAACGAGATGCTGGAGGAACTACCTTGAAAGAGGCACTACCAACAGAGCTCCTGGCTCAGGGAAGAAGAGAGTGAGCTCTCAGAAGGAGGACACGCAGCTAGTGTCTCAGAGCAGACAAAATCCCTTTCTGAACGCAAACCATTTGCGGTGGGAGACCAACTTCCCCAGCTCCAGTGACACGATTCGTCAAAGGCTGAGATACGCTGGACTGCACTCACAACGACCCACCATGAAACAAGGAAGCCAAGAGAGTGTTTTATGTCGGCTGGCATTTGTGGAGCTCCCTGTGAGTGCTTCATGGGAAAACGTCATTTTCACTGACGAGAAGGTGTTTTACTCCAGTAACGAAACTCCAAGTGTCGTTTACGGCCGCAAGGGACTCTTCGTCGAATTGAACATGTAACCACGACGAGACGAGGTGGGTAGCTATCTGTTTCCTGTTGGGAATGGATTTCTGCGAGACGAACGGGAGTTCCTCACAGGATAGAAGGAACTCTCGACAGCGAGCAGTATATCTCATATATTGGAAATTGTGATCCTTCCGCCAGTGCGAATGCTGTATGGAAAAGAGAACTTCAGGTTGCAAGAGGACCATTCTCCGGTTCCCAAGTCTGTATTCGTTAAGCAGGAGCTCTCCATGATTGGCGTCAAAGTCATGGACTGGCCGCCACAGGCTACTGATAATGAATCCTGCTGAAAACATGCGGTCTGAGGCCGCCAGGACGTTAAGAGAGAACTGGCCGCGAAACCAATCAATTACAGCTGATGCTCTTTGGGACTGCACTCTTCAAGCGTGGAATGAAGCTGCTTCATCAGGCTGTTATGTCTGACGGCTTATTGATTCTATTCCAAGAGGCATGACAGAAGTACAAAATAACGTGGGATTTTTGATACAATTTTAGTCCTTGAAACCTTTAGTTATTTCGTCTTCTTCTTCATTTTCTCTCATGAGGCCATAGTTAAATACGCTTATAGCAACATGCCACAGAAGACTGCCACAGAACATGTTAAAACATAGTATTATGTCATATTCAATGCTACATAATGTTATGTTTGGTAATTCGAACGCAGAAAAGAACGCTGGAGATCTTAGGCCCTATGCCCGATGTGACTCAGTTACTTGGGAAGACGCCGGTCTGTATTAAGCGGTCGCTGGCTGATGTCTCTGAAATTGGTCTTTCTATAATGGACACCCACGAGCCCTTTCACAAAAAAAGGTTTCTGCAAGATTTTTCTATTATTAATGAACGAAACTCTCTCTGACCTCCTGCCGTACTCGTGATCTGCCGAGAAAGTCGGAATACATCTTAAAAAAAAACGAAAAGCATGGGTTTGATATCACGACCATGCATTCACATGTCATGTCTTTGACTACTAAACCATGAATCGGTTATTCACAACAACAACTCCAGTGGAAGTCAATACTTCTCGTACCGTGTGCTGAGTACCCCATTACGACAAAAACATGATGCTATCACATCTAAAATTAGGTGTTAAGTTGGCCTGGGTTGGCTTGTAACGGATAAGTAGTGGGTTCAAATACCGCTGAAAGTACCAGTTTTTAGCAGCCACAAACACCCCCTCTTCAGCTCCAGTAACTCCAAATAAAGAATGCACAACTGTGCCTCGGTTCAAATCAACATTAAACATATTTGTTGCTGACTGAAATAGAGCTGGACTAGTTTTGGCTGTCGGTGGAGGAAATCGCTGCTTGCAAAAACTCTTCTGTAGTAATCTCTCTTGTACTAATAATGTTATTTTAGTTCACGAACCAATCGTCGTGAAAGATCATAGAATCTACATTTCTTATTTTAAATGACCTTAAGATTTTGTAAGTGGCAGTAGACTGTTTTCGAGCTGCAATTCCAGTTTTTCTCTGGATTTGAACCTTTCAATATGATATGTCTCCTCACGATGCCAGATTCCTCCAGGTCCCTACGAACAGCGCAATCGTAACTGCTAGGGAAACGGAATTGTTAGTAGACATCTCTTCGTGTGGGGTCAACAATGGTGATATGCGCGGGGTTGGGGTCCCAAGCAGCACAGAACTAATTCTTGCGTTACCTCTAGCAGAAAATGTATACACTTGCTACTGGTGGATAAACAGTAAATACATCATGTGTAGTAGTTCTAAGACAATACCGGAAGGTACTTGTTTTAAATCCCTACCAGACAAAGATCATTTGAATCGTGATTTCAGTTCCAATAGGAGGCTATTGGTGAACATACTTAATATCTGTCGCCTGATTGTGGTTAGTTAACAATTCATATAGGTACTGGGTTCTACTCCTCGACCATCACCAACGTCATGGTGTTTCACACTTGTGAATTGCACATTATTACATACCTTTCTTTCTTAATTCTCAGGGGCAATATGGGTCTCATGGGATTCCTGGTACAGTACTAAACGTATTTTCATTACGTCCAGGTTCAGACATTCGGCATTGTAAACTGATACTGGTAGACACTGCGGGATATTACACCTTTTTATTCCTAGCTGAGTTTCAATGAAACACGTAAGCTTTGTTTGGTTAACAGTGGGTCCAATTTCGGATCATCAACGATAGCTCGTCATGTCATTTAATGAGTCTGATAGGCTGCTGATGTGTCACTTATTGTAATTAAGTTTAATTCACAAGCCTTAAAGACTATCTCATTGTTAATAATGTGGCTTCTAATATTTGTTGTGTGATGGTTTTGGTTTACATCTGGGGTGACAGTCAAAAGTGTAGTGTTCTCTAGTAGTCTCTTTTGGTACCCATTGTACCTCAGAGGGCTTAGCGAACCTGTGACACAATTATGGTACGTTGGTTGCATACAGTCAGATGTGGCCTATACATTGGAATTCAGGCGTGGCTCACTTTTTGTGCTGTCAAGTGTACATCGTTCACACTGTCGAGCGTATACAAAAGCACATGTTCCACTGACTCATCTTGCAGAAACGCTAATATTTCATCTGCAACTTCTCTCTCACTATGCCAAATTTCTTGGCTTCCTTTCTGACGAAATGTCAACTTTGGAAACTGGTCTTGTAGATGTAATCCAGTTTTCTTTGTTTATCGTCGCCACTGCGCTACCTTGTGGCAACACCACTAGTGCTGTAGCACTATTGAGTTACTCGACTAAGCAGTTCAACTACGCTCTGTAGCCTGATGCTGTGCAGTGCCACACCCTGTTGCCATTAGCCGCCAGTATTCCGGTTGTGCGGTAAGCAACATGTGAGGCGTTGAATGCCGTAAATATCATTGGCCTTTTGTGACCTCGCACTCAATGGGTTTGTTATCAGTACAGTATTTCTTACTGCGAAGTCTGAGCGAGAGATAAAATTTTTTCTCAACTTTCGTATCGAATCCTGACGAGATAATTATTTGGGTTTTGATATTTTTACATTCCTGGTCCTCGCCCTGATCTGCGCTGCACATTTAACGGAATTAAGGAAATGGATTAGTTATTTGTCCAACTGTAAAAGCACGGTCCGGTCCATTAATGTGAGCATCATCTATGTTCCATGTAAACTTGGCAATAATCACTCACAGTGGCAGCACTAGCACTGTAGGATAAGTAATGCACATTCGGGGGCGGGGTGAATGGGGGGGGGGGGGGGGAGACGTGAAAAATAGTGAAGTCGTTGTCATAATGCGGAAACGGAGTGATTAATCTAACGTCCAAAAGGGTATGATGGTTGGCTTTAGGGCCAAGGGTGGAAGCGTTTCCTACGAGGCTAACTTTGTAAACTGTTTGCGTGCCGTCATGGTTCAATGTATATTGTGCATTACTAATGGTGCTATCCAAAACCAGCGCTGAAATTCAAAGGGCTCTGAGCACTATGGGACTTAACAGCGAAGGTCATCAGTGCCTTAGAACTACTTAAACCTAACTAACCTAAGGACATGACACACATCCATGCCCGAGGCAGGATTCGAACCTGCGACAGTAGCGGACGCGCGGTTCCAGACCGCTCTGCCACTCCGCCGGCACCAGCGCTGAGGCAACTGTCGCTGAATCATGGGCCATAGATGACAAAGGTGAATGACGGCTTGGAGATATACGGGTGTGTAGACTTGCAACTGTTGAGAAACTGTCCACCAAGAAGAACAAAGGGGGTAGCCCAACTGTCTCTCCACAACGACCGTTCAGCAGACTCTGCTACGTATGGGCCTCTGCAGCAGGCACCTGGTTCATCCATCCATACTGACTGTACTTCATCAGCGAAGAAGGCTGGAATTTGCATGCCAACACCGCAGCTTTTTGTCCACTGTGCGGTGACAGATGGCCTCCTCAGATGAATCAGTTCAATGCTTCATCGGACAGATGGTCGTCGACGTGTATGGCGCGAAGCGTCTCGAAGCAAACATCCTGCACAGCGTATGGTCTGGGAAATGTTTCGTGTCATTCCCTGGATGATCTCGTCGTTCTGGAAGGCACAGTGAATCAACACATGCACGCATCTATCCTTGCAGACCATGTCCACCCCAAAATACAGTTTGCTTTTTCTCAGCATGATGGCATACACCAGCAGGACAATGCAACGTGCCACATAGCGCGCAATGTTCGTGAGTTGTTCGAAAAGCATCAAAGCGTGTTTACCATACACCTCTGGCCACCAAGCTACGCGGATATAAACCGAATCGAAAATCTGTAGGACCACCTTGATTGGGCTATTCGCGCTATGGATGCTCAACCAAAAAACCTAGCCACGGCAGTGGAGTCCGCATGCGTCCTGTCGGTACCTTTCAGACTCTCACTGATTCCTCGTGCGGGTCCCGCAGCGCTCCGCGCTCTAAAATGTGGTTATTACCGTAGATGAAGATGAAATGGGAGATACTGCGTGAAGAGCTTGACAGAGCACTGAAAGACCTGAGTCGAAACAAGGCCCCGGGAGTAGACAACATTCCATTAGAACTACTGACGGCCTTGGGAGAGCCAGTCCTGACAAAACTCTACCATCTGGTGAGCAAGATGTATGAGACAGGCGAAATACCCTCAGACTTCAAGAACAATATAATAATTCCAATCCCAAAGAAAGCAGGTGTTGACAGATGTGAAAATTACCGAACTATCAGTTTAATAAGTCACAGCTGTAAAATACTAACGCGAATTCTTTACAGACGAATGGAAAAACTGGTAGAAGCCAACCTCGGGGAAGATCAGTTTTTAATTCCGTACAAATGTTGGAACACGTGAGGCAATACTGACCTTACGCCTTATCTTAGAAGAAAGGTTAAGGAAAGGCAAACCTACGTTTCTAGCATTTGTAGACTTAGAGAAAGCTTTTGACAATGTTGACTGCAATACTCTCTTTCAAATTCTAACGATGGCATGGGTAAACTACAGGAAGCGAAAGGCTCTTTACAATTTGTACAGAAACCAGATGGTAGTTATAAGAGTCAAGGGGCATAAAAGGAAAGCAGTGGTTGGAAAGGGAATGAGACAGGGCTGTAGTCTCTCCCCGATGTTATTCAATCTGTAATTGAGCAAGCAGTAAATGAAACGAAAGAAAAATTCGGAGTAGGTATTAAAATCCATGGAGAAGAAATAAAAACTTTGAGGTTCGCCGATGGCATTGTAATTCTTTCAGAGACAGCAAAGTACTTGGAAGAGCAGTTAAACGGAATGGACAGTGTCTTGAAAGGAGGAAATAAGATGAACATCAACAAAAGCAAAACGAGGATAATGGACTGTAGTCGAATTAAGTCGGGTGATTCTGAGGGAATTAGATTAGGAAATGAGACACTTAAAGTAGTAAAGGAGTTTTGCTATTTGGGGAGCAAAATAACTAATGATGGCCGAAGTAGAGAGGATATAAAATGTAGAATGGCAATGGCAAGGAAAACTTTTCTGAAGAAGAGAAATTTGTTAACATCAAGTATAGATTTAAGTGTCAGGGAGTCGTTTCTGAAAGTATTTGTATGGAGTGTAGTCATGTATGGAAGTGAAACATGGACGATAAATAGTTTGGACAAGAAGAGAATAGAAGCTTTCGAAATGTGGTGCTACAGAAGAATGCTGGAGATTAGATGGGTAGATCACATAACTACTGAGGAAGTATTGAATAGGATTGGGGAGAAGAGGAGTTTGTGGTACAACGTGACTAGAAGAAGGGATCGGTTGGCAGGACATGTTCTGAGGCATCAAGGTATCACCAATTTAGCATTGGACGGCAGCGTGGACGGTAAAAATCGTAGAGAGAGAGCAAGAGATGAATACACTAAGCAGATTCATAAGGATGTAGGTTGCAGTAAGTACTCGGAGATGATGAAGCTTGCACAGGATAGAGTAGCATGGAGAGCTGCAAACCAATCTCAGGAATGAAGATCACAACAACACAACGGCTTTTGGCAGGAGCTCGCATTAATGGGACTGGACAGTGTAAGTATGCTGCAAATATTTAAAATTACAGTGATGATTGTAGGTTCGTTGAAGGTAATGTATCAAAGCGCCCTTTGCACAGTCACCATTTATGATGTTCCTCCGCAAGAAACAATGAAAAAATTACTATAGTATGTGGCGAGTTAATTTATATTGCTCGCTGATTAGCGTGCAGCCTTTTAAATCCGGAGAAACACTGAATCTTAACACTCTATATCTTTTGCTACTTACAAGTTTTGTAGCCGGCCGCGGTGGTCCAGCGGTTCTAGGCGCCCAGTCCGGAACCGCGCGACTGCTGCGGTCGCAGATTCGAATCCTGCCTCGAGCATGGATGTGTGTGATGTCCTTAGGTTGGTTAGGTTTAAGTAGTTCTAAGTTCTAGGGGACTGATGACCACAGATGTTAAGTCCCATAGTGCTCAGAACCATTTGAATCATTTTGAACTTACAAGTTTGCTCTGAGAACAGAAAATTCTAGGTGATCATTTCAGATAAATAAATAACAGAAGAAGACCTTAATTTATATTTTTGCTTCTATTATTCGAGAACTTGTGTTATTGTAGTGCCAGACATGTACTCATAAATTAATGACTCACACATAATTATACCAATTGTTTTGTCGACTAATGGCAAGATGTCGGAGTTCTACATAAAAGCGTGTAGTACGATAAGTTGATGAACGTGAGCTGCCCTCTCTTGTATAGTCTTCGTCTCCTGTAACATCATACGTATGTAGGCGAGCTATTCAACCACCTGCAATCTGTAGGAGACGAATTTGCTTGTGCAGGTGACTCCTAGCCAGCAGGCCCAGAGCTGAGGGCGTACTGTGGCCAGTCTAGCAAGGTGAATTGTACAGCCCTACCCTACCCAGGTAGCAAGGCAGTCAGTGAGGCAGGAAATAAGTAAACCCCAGAGCATAGCGGTCGCTCTCTTAGCCAGAAGACAGACAATGCACCAAAAATGGTGGAATGCAAGACAGTCTGAAATATCGCTACTTACAGCACTTAAAAATTCCGTAATAAGTCACAGTTACATAACAGAGTAAATACGAATAGATCCGCACATCTCAGAAAAATGACGGGCATCCGACGACATTTACTTATTTTCATTTACTTAGAAATTGAAGAAATTAATATTTTATAGTAACTAAATATTTTCACAACGAACCTTACAATCAACCATTTTTAAATGTTTCTTGCAAATTCAACATGCAATGTCTCAGATGATAGCATTGCACTATAGCTGTCAACCTGAAAGCTACATATCAGTAACTACTTCATACATTATTTATTACGCTTTATATCTTTTCCTCTATGCAGATGCCTGTGAGAACACCATATCTTCCACAATAAACAGCAGCTGAATGCAGCATGAATACTTCAAATCTTATCATACTTACGTAATTATTTGAGGAATATGTCACTATTTTTGTCAACAAATTTGCTAAAATATGATTACAGTCGATATAAAATACGAGAGTAATAAAGTAAACTTTCTACGGTGAGCGCGTAAAAGTGAAACGGAGATGCTACACTGCGATGACCGGCCGCCAGACGACATCGCCTTAATACAGCTATAGAAGAGTTATTCACATTTCAAAATAGATGGAAGAGAAACCTGGAATGGCCGAGAACTGTATCGGTATTGACAATGTCCTATTTGCGTTCTTTCCGCGTAACTGTGGAGCCACTTAGTGGCGGAAAAATCATATATAATTAAAATTAGTAATATCGTGAATATAACCACCAGTTGTTAAGATGGAAACAGGAACAGATATGTAAATGCAAGACATACAGGAAAGAAAAATATATCGTAACACATGTTAAAAGGAAGGTATAATCCTCCGCGTTGTTAGTCCGCATCACATTTCTTCTACACGATCGGGTTTCCACCCCACTGCCGAGATGGGGTGTTCTTCAGGATCTTGAGCTGACCACGGTTAGGTGAAAACAGTTCAGGATGCTATGGTGTCCATGGTTAGGGGGACACAGTTCACCTACCCATTACACCACAAGACGACGAATAGTATCCCAGCAGAGAGTCGAAATATGTCGCGGCCTAACAACCCAGAAGAATTTGCCTTCAGTGACAACGGCCACGAAAGCCTGGAAACTTACATACAAGTTCTATTGTAACATAGGCAGCTGTATCTTTTGCTAGAAATTATAAAACTAGTAGTAACCTGTAGTCTATTCTTCATAAACATTATTACTGTGATAGATAATAACTGAAGGTGGTCACAAAAATGATACAACGAATACTGCCTTTTAACTGAAGGCAGATGTTTGAAGCTAAGTAAGTAATATATTTTTTTATTGAGTCACATTTTCAAAAATTGATTCATTAGCGTTAGTTCTGTATCGTTTCAATACTGAATAAAACTTTCTACTGTGCGACCTATCTTAAACATGTATCACTAAAGTGGAGTCCAGTGTTTGCCCTTTCTATGTTTTACTTGCTCACGATGTAGCAGAATTCGATTTAGTGTTACTGATATGTTATCGTCTGTCTCTTAAAATCATGGCGAAAGCTATCAAAGCATACTAAAGATTCCCTGTAGTCGCAGGTATCTGCATCTACGACAATCATGTGACTGACAACGGGCTGCACAAAAATGCTCCATTCGTCCACCTCTAACTATATCTACAGCGTGCGTGCAAACAAACAAATATTCTCACATTAATTTTAATATTTAATATCTGTAAATTTTATGTATGTACTTGAAGTATGGTGTAAGCTTAAGACCAATATATTCAGTAAAAAAAAAAAAAAAGAATTGTTACGTGCATGTCGGTACTTTCATTCTTTCGACTTCTGGAAATGTATTTTAATGTAAAAGGCGAATGGCTTGACATAATGCTCGTTCAGTCAGACGCACAACAAGAGGAGACTGTTAAGCGGTTGGGATAATTCGTTAAAGAGGAACATTGGGAATTGACAAGATAAAAGACAGGAAACGGTTTCTTCTCTACACAAGGCTGTGGGAATCCCGCACAGTAGGTGAAAATATCGAAGTTCATGTGAAATATAGTTAGGCTGTAAAATTTACATTTTCCTATCTCTTATACTAACAACAACATTGAGAAATCTTGATGGTTCAAATGGTTCAAATGGCTCTAAGCACTATGGGACTTAACATCTGAGGCCATCACTCCCTTAGACTTAGAGCTACTTAATCCTAACTAACCTAAGGACATCACACACATCCATGTCCGAGGCAGGATTCGAACCTGCGACCGTAGTAGCAACGCGGTTCCGGACTGGAGCGCCTAGAACTGCTCGGACACAACGACCGGCAAATCTTGATGATTAAACAAAATTTGGTTCCTGACTTCCCCAGTTTCCGGATTTTAAGCAACGACCCAGTTTCCATTTTGCGACGTCGTCACCAGATAGCTGCTTTTCGGCTCGATCCTGTGTTGATATTCGGCAAACATGCGAGGCCAGCCTCGTAGCCGAGCCACAGAATTGTTCACCCGGAGTAAACTCGTCTGTGTTCGTTATTCCTGCCAGTACATGCGGATCATCTCCGTGGCTGTAACTCGTAACAGTACGCAGGGCTGATCACTGATTTCCCCAGCGGGCCATCGACGTCTCATTTTTCCCCGAATAACGAGCAACGTGGCCCGTGAGTGAGAGCTTGGTGTCGTGTGCAGTAGTTCGGAAATTCTGCTGATGTGGTGGAATTCTCTGATTGTCCGCAGTCTCATACGAAATCCGTTCACAATAAGACACTAGGATGAGTGTCCTTATTTTAAGAGAAGTGGAACTTACATTAACACCGATACTGGAAAAGAAAAAACAGCGCCAAGCGAAACGCATTTTTTTCTAGGATACTATGATGCAATCCGAAAGAGACTTTGTACTACCTTTTTAAAGGATAGAAACTGGAAAATAAGCCTCAATTTCATACGCAATATTTGTCATCCTCAGCTCAAGTCTCATCACTCATTACTGAAAAAATCAGAGAACGCAGGCAGTCGCAAAAGATGCAAGGACGGTCTTGTTATAAACAGAAACATTATTATATTAAATGTATTCACAATTGAGGGTATGGACGATGATCAGCTGTGGAATGTAATGACGATAATGAAAAGTTGTGCCGGACCGGGAATCGTACCCGATTTCCCGGTTATCGCGGGTGGTCATTTGAAATGGACCCATTACTGATATTTGCATATGTCCTCAGAAACAAATGTTACCGACGATGACATTCACAACAGTCAACTAAGAATAACAAATAACATTGAGATTGAAACAGAAATTCGAAGAGATCATTACTGTCACAAAATATATTAATAATTCACCTGTAACCAGTGTACCGTCATACGCTGGAACAGCACTCGGTTTATTCGAAAGTAAAAGACGTTTATAGAAATAAAAAGACCCCACTGTTTTGAACTTATAATGAGCACATGACAGGGGTGGACTTGTATTTTATTATATTTCTTACTACTGGTTGGCTAATGAATTACGATTACTGAATTGGAGATATTTTCTGACTTTTAGCTGTGAAGTCATAAGTGAAAGTTGCTTTAACGGCATGTTACCGAACAGACACCATCAAAGATATCTGAAACAAACTTTATAGGAAATTTAATAGTAAATGTTCTTAGTTGCATTTTCTTTTCAGTGGGACACTTTACCTCTTCTTTCTGCTGCGATGGTCGCCTCGAATTGCTAATTGCTAATTGTTCACCACCTCGTCTAATGAACGGAACTCGTATTTCGATGCGGCGAGATGAACGTTTTGTAATTCACTTCACGTTACTTATATTAACCCAAAATCAATTGTTATTAACAAACCTGTAATAATAGATCGATAAAAAAGTCCTCTCTTCAACAACAGAAATCACAGACTTCTCTCTTTTTACCAACATAAAAAAATGATTGGCACATCTCTCCCATTTAACAGTATCTCTGCTGCAACGCATCGCTTCCTTTTTTTATCTTAGGTATACCTCTCTGGAAAAATCTAGCAAGTACTATTACAGACTTGATGTGTTCTGTGTTTGCCCTCCAGAGAAATCTCACAAGAAACCTAAGGTGATACATGAGTATTTTCTGCCACATGTTAAATGTGACTGTAGTAAATGCCTGGATACTGCAGAAGATGTGTGAACAAGAAAATATGGCTCTGCTAGCGTTCAGAATCAGAGTAGCTTCTTCGCTAGTACACAAAGGGAAAGCAGATATTACAAAGAAGAATAGAGGCAGACATTCAGATGAAAGTCCATTGTTGTCGGGACATGCAAAAAAGGGATTTTCATTCTGTACCCAACGAATTACGTTTCGATGGTGGATCGCACTGTCCTGCCAAGTCAAGTGGTCCAAATGCCAACAGGTGTAATGATCTGGATTGTAAATGGAAAACACGTTACGTCTGTGAGTAGTGTAATATTGCTGTGTGCTCTGAGTGCATGAAGCAATTTCATTCCACAAAATAAAATTCAAACTAGTGTCCTGTCTTCGCGTATTCTTTGATACTGCTAATGAATGTTCTACATAAGATGAGAGTAGTTTTCTTTCTCACCTGTTTCATATGAAAACATTTCGCAGTTGATATATGGAAATTTTAATTTACTACCCTCCAGAAAGTTCTCAGTCCCAAATTATTCATGGGACCGAGAGCTGGCTGAAATGCTAAGTAGAAAGCCCTGAGAAATTTAGGGGATAACAGAACGTATATCAGAAAGATAGATTAGATGCTGTAGGAGGGCGAGTGTTCGTTGGAGTTGACGAAATTATTGTATCCATTGAGATCTAAATTGAGTGTGACAGTAAAGTTATTCAGTCGCACAAAACAGGTCTAGGTGAAACCAATTTAATTGTCGGATGTTTTTACCAGCCATCTGATTCTGAAGTAACAGTTTTACAGTCATTGAAAGAAAGTCTACAGTAAGTAGTGCATAAATACCCAGGTAATCCATTGCTAGCTGAAGGCGACTTTAACCTAACGATGTGAGCTTAGTTGGTGACCCTTCACTCATAGCTCCAGGCAGTCTTGGCTTCTGCCACACAGCTTGATGCTGCTGCCAAGGGACATCACTGGCAGGGGGGAGTCGGAAACGGGGATGCGTGGGATGTTGAGCATGTCCCACATGTTTCCTGATCAGTCCACTGCTGTGACTGCCCCAGGTGCTGCCTGCACTGAGGATGAGCCCTCATCTGTGATCGATTGAGAGATCAACAGAGTCAGTTGGCAGTTGATGGTTGGAGTGCTGACACCAAAGTCTGCGTAACCAGTTATGCTGGCTGCTGATGCGGTATATACATGGATCATGTCAACCTTCAGCATTAGCTACAGCCTGAAGATGGCCCCTTGAAGCGTCGAAACTGGTTGCTACAAAATAAATAACATCATAAGGACGGCTGTAGGCGTTACCTTTTCTCACAATAATAAACTGCCGTTGTCCCCAAGACCTCCTGTCAAAGAATGGACATACAAAAACATTTCGTTGTTCAGTCATCGTACAGCCACCCGTCTGGAGGACATAGTAATAAGTATCGCTGGTGTAGAGAAACAACTGAAATAGTTGGAAACAGGTAAGTCGCTAGGTGCTCATGGAATCCCACTCCGGTTCTAAAAAGAGTACAGCTTTGACCCCCTACTTAGCCTGCTTTTATGCCACATCCCTGCCCATGCTTATTACATTTTCATTGCTGTTTTAATGCACAGGATAGGAAGATTTTGTTACTGCAGGCTAGCGAGTAGGTAGGATCACGAAGCAGGCTAGCCGAACGACGCGCCAGATGGTCACAGTACGAGAATGGCCGGCTGACGAAGAGCCGCATGCAAACAAGAGGCGTATCGTACTGGAACAGAGAGAAGCAGTGGGAATTCACCTACAACGCTGGCTACCAAAAAACCAATATTTCATTGTTTATATTTACTGTTCACATTAATATACAGCGTCAACCGTGTTGAAAACGTTAGTTGCGCTATGAACTTGTTAGTAACAATTTCAATATCACTTAATTCATCAGGAAATGTTAATTAACAATTTAATTACTGTCAGTGCTTATTCATGGAAAGCATGGACCAGTCACAAGTGCACCCTGTGAAGACAGTCGCTAAACTACTAAGATAGCTCATGACTAGTCTACGAGTGTTTCCGGTGGAAGCAGTACGTGAGCACGCATGTAAAATGTGATCTCGCGCTAAGAAGGAATAATTTGCTAGAGTTGCCACGGATGATGTTCTTGTGCCAGATCGGATTGAGAATTTTACTGTGTCTTTTGTGATGCTCTAGAAATGATTATCATCCGGTAATTTTTTTCTATGAATATGATATACTAACACTCAGAATCTTTTTCTTGCTTATTTGCTCCTACAAATAGAAATAAAGTACAATGGTATCTCAATACCCCGTAATTTCAATTTTAATAGCACTGAATTCCTTCTCATTGCCACTTCGTTATACACTATTTACTGCATGCACGCCAGAGCATGCGGCCAGTGGAGAAGAAACCAATTGGGGACGATAGGTACATCTTTACAAGACGAGAGGTAAGCAAATTGCCTCCATTTATGTTAGGGATAGTGAGCGCGGTCGTTATTGACCGAAAGCCACCGTGTTAGTTACTTCGGGTGCATTTTTTTTAGTCGGAAGTGCTACATTTGCGGACAACAAGTTGCATCGTTTGGAAATTATACTTGATGTATCCTTATGAATACCTTACATCTCGCCCAGTGCAAATTGCCAAGCGACTGGAAAAAGTGAAGGTGACTCCTGTATATAAGAAGGGTAAAACACGGACCCGCAAAATTACAGATCGGTATGTTTAACATCAGTTTACTGCAGAATCCTTGAAGGTATTCTCGGTTCGAATATAATAAATTTTCTTGAGAGGGAAAAGCTTCTGCTGACAAATGAGCACGGTTTTAGAAAGAGTCGCACATGCGTAACTTAGCTTACCCTTTTCTCACATGAGATCCTGCGAACCATGGATGAAAGGCAACAAGTGGATTCCATGTTCCTTTATTTCCTTGAAGCATTTGACTCAGTCCCACACTGACGACTGTTAACGAAGGTACAAGAATACTGATTAGGTTCCCAGGTATGTGAGTGGCTCGAAGACTTCTTAAGTAACGGAGACCAGTAAGTTGTTCTCGAAGGCGAGTCTTCATCTAAGAGGAAAGTATCGTCACGAATGCCCCAGGGAAGTGTGATAGCACCGTTGTTATTTTCTATGTACATAAATTGTCTGGGGGATAGGTTAAACAGCAGTCTGCGACTGTTCGCTGATGATGTATGGGAAGGTGTCCCCGTTGAGATAACTTAGACAAAATTTCTGGTTGGTGTGATGAATGCCAGGTATCTCAAGATGACGTTGCCAAAAATTTGTAGCTGGTGTGATGAATGGCAGCCAGCTCTAAATGTAGAAAACTGTAGACGTCGATTACATATCTAGGCGTAACGTTGCAAAGCCATATGAAATGAAATGAACATGTAATGGTTGTAGTAGAGAAGGCGAATGGCCGACTTCGGTTTACTAGAATTTTAGGAAAGTGTGTTTTATCTGTAAAGTAGACCGCACATAGGACACTAGTGTGACCCATTGTTGAGTAATGTTGGAGTGCTTGGGATCGGCACCAGGTTGGATTAAAGGAAGACGTCGAAGCAGCTCAGAGTCTGGCTGCTAGATTTTGTTACTGATAGTGTCGAGTAAGGCGTAGGTATTACGGAGATGTTCTGGGAACTCAAGTGGGAATCAGTGGGAGGAATTCGAAGTTCTTTTCGAAGAGCACTATTGAGAAAAGTTAGAGAGTAGTCTTCTGAGGCTTACTGTAGAACGATTCTACTGCCGACAATGCACGTTTCATGTAAGGACTATCAAGATAAGATTAGTGAGATTACGGATAGTATGGAGGCATATGGTTAGTCGTTTTTCTCTCGTTCTGTTTGCGAGTGGAATAGTAAGGGAGATGACTGGTAGTGGTAAAACGTACCCTCATACACACATAATACTGTGGCTTGCGGAGTATGTATGTAGATGCAGATAAATCGCAGAGGTATTGCGGTTTTTGTTGTCAGCGTTTGTTGCTCTCAGTTACTTTTGTTCAAATGGTTCAAATGGCTCTAAGCACTATGGGACTTAACGTCTGAGGTCATCAGTCCCGTGGAACTTAGAACTAAACCTATAACTAATTAAACCTAAGGACATCACACACACCCATGCCCGAGGCAGGATTCCAACCTGCGACAGTATGAGGTTCGCGCGGTTCCAGTCTGAAGCGCCTAGAACCGCAAGGCCACAGCGCCCGGCTCACTTTTGTATTGAGCTCTCTGTTCAATAGTCTATTTTCTGAGAATGTCTCCAATCCTTCCTTACTGTATTTGAGTGTGTTACTTTTGCTTGGTGTGGTAAATGCTTGTTGTTCATGTATGTTTGTGTTCTATGACCATATCTGTTGTAACTGCAACCAGAAGGTTGCGGGGTTGTCGTGACAGAAAGCATGGCCAGACCCACAGAGCGGCCCACTAACGACAACACAAACAGGAGGGGACGGACACGACCAACGAGAAGGACTGAACGAACAACAAGATAGAAACAACAGAACAACAAGAAAACCACGTCCACTCGCGCACAAAACAAGAAAGAAAGACGCTGTCTAAGGCAAGGCGATAAGTCCAGAGATGCACGCAAGATTAGACTGGCTGGCTGAGTTTTTTTTTTCTTTATTGTGATTTCTTTCCCTTGCCCCATATGGGCAGGGGAGGGCTGTCAGCGGCACAACCCGCCGCTCTTCAGCCAAGTGACACTACAACTAAAACAAGAATAAAATGATACATACGTAAGGAGATAAAAAAGGGGAACATAAAACAGAGTAAGAGGAGAAAATGGAGGTAAAATATACACTGACATGGAGACATTCATGGGGGAGAGTTAAAAAAAGTCAACAGAAAGTTAAAAAACACAATTGGCGATTCTTAAAACACAGAGAAGACAGTGAATGCGCAGGCACAGGTTAAAAGTTGGCCACAGTAGTAAAAACACTCTGGAACAATACACTTAAAACCCACTTGGAGCACACACGACGAACAATAAAACTGCCAGGTGGGACCTGCCAAGGGAAGAGTCAGAGAGTCTGAAAAGGAGGGGAGAGCAAGGGGCAGCTGGGGAAGCGGCGGGATGAAGAGAGGAGGAGCATCAGTGGGTTCACAAAGAGGCAGGAGACACGTGGGGTGGGAGAGGAAGAGGGAAGACAGGGCAGGAGGGAGCGCACAGACACTGGAAGCAGGCATGGAGGGGGAGTAGGATGGAGAAGCCGCTCAGGAGGAGGGAGGGGGAGGAAAGGGAGCCCAGAGGAGGAGGCAGGAAGAAGGGGCTAGAGTTGGTAGGAAGGGTAGATGTCAGGGCGAAGCTCATCATCCAAGAGGGGTAGACGGTGGAAGTTGTGTTGGGAAAGGAAATGGAAGGTGTGGAGATGGAGATAGGGTGGGACACAACGGTAAAGGCGCGGCAACTGGTTGGGTGTTGAGAGGATGGGAGAAACCAGGGGGTGAGGGGGATCAAGGCGGCGGACAATATAGAGTGTGCGGATGTGTTCAAGGAAAAGGAGAAGGTGGAGGAAGGGGATGAGGTCGTAGACGATGCGCATGGGGGATGGAACGCGTATGCGGAAGGTGAGGCGGAGCGCATGGCGTTCGAGGATTTGGAGGACTTGATAGAACTGGGGAGGGGCTGAAATCTAAGCAACGCTGGCATAACAGAGACTGGGGCGGATCAAGGATTTGTAGGTGGGAAGGATGGTGGAAGGATGCAGACCCCACGTCCGGCCGGACAGGAGTTTCAGGAGGCGGAGGCGGTTATGAGCTTTGTTTTGGATGGTAAGGAGATGGGGAGTCCAGGTGAGGTGGCGGTCAAGTGTGAGGCCAAGGTATTTGAGGGTAGGAGTGAGGTGGATAGGACGGCCATAAATGGTGAGGTAGAAATCATGGAGGCGGAAGGAGCGGGTGGTGCGGCCTATGATGATCGCCTGGGTCTTGGAGGTATTAACACAGAGGAACCACTGGTTGCACCAAGTGTGAATTGGTCAAGGTGTGTTTGGAGGGTACGTTGGGACCGTTGAAGGGTAGGATAAATGGTTAGGAAGGCGGTGTCATCAGCGAACTGGAGAAGATGAACAGGAGAGGGAGGTTTGGGCATATCAGTAGTGTACAGGAGATAGAGGAGAGGAGAAAGGACAGAACATTGGGGCATGGCGGCAGAAGGGTAGAAAGTACGGGAGTTGGAATTGTGGATAGTCACATAGGAGGGATGATGGGAGAGGAAGGTAGCAAGGAGACGGACGAAGTTGATGGGGAGAGCATAGGTCTGAAGTTTGAAGAGGAGCCCGCGATGCCAGACACGGTCATAGGCGTTATGGAGACGAAGGGAAACAAAGATAGTGGGGCAACGGGAGTTAAGTTCGAGGGAAAGAAGATTGGTACAGATAAGGAGCTGGTTGTCGGTGGAGAAGGAAGGCCGGAAGCCACATTGGGTAAGAGGAAGGAGACGGTGCTGGTTAAGGTGGCGGTGAATACGGTGAGAGAGGATGGCCTCGAAGACCTTACTGAACAAGGAGGTGAGGCAGATTGAATGATAGGAAGAGGTATCAGAGGGGGGTTTGTTAGGTTTAGGGAACAGCAGGACATGGGAAGTCTTCCACAGGTCGGGGTAAAATCCAGTGGAGAGGAGGACATTGTACAGGGTAGCAAGGACAGACAGGAAGGATGGAGGGGATTCCTTGAGGTGACGGTAGGTGACGCCATCATGACCAGGGGCAGTGTTGCGTTTGGAGCGGAGGACAAGTGTGATGTCTTGTGTGGTGATGGGAGTGTTGATGTCGGAGGGGGGCAACCGATCCAAGTACTGGAAGCTAGGGGCGAGTGGGGGAACAGAGGTGTCAGGCTGGCTGAGTGAGAGGCAAGCGCTTAAATACACGATCAGGGGCGCCGCTATTGGCCACTAGGACCACGTGTTCCACTGTGGCGCCCTCACACTAAACGTGGGCCAGGAAGCACGCGCCGCCACGGCTTACGGCGCGGTGGTGCAGAGACCTCTAGGGGTCTTCGACATCCAAGCCATCTGGAGAGGATTCAAATTCCGCGGCGCGCGATACCAGACTATCTTTAATTTTTTTGTCCTGGATATCCCCTTCATCACTGATTTAATTTTTAAAGTTCAGTTTTTCTGCCCTATTTGTTTCGTATCCTTTAACAACATTTATTTGTTTTATGGTCTTTAGTTCATTTTTATATGTTTTCAGTGAGCGCGATTTCGTTCAGTCTGCGTATCATGCACCGGAAACTGGATTATTTGTATGTTATATAGTATGGTTGGAGTTTCAATGAGTGGCTAGTGGTGTTAGTTGGTGACCTGTTTATAGGAACTAGATCTTCAGTGTATTACGAGGTCTACGAAATTTTTCTTACTGTCGTCTTTTGTTTCTAAATCAAATTTTATCTTTGATTGATTGTGTTCCTGTAATTGTTGAGCTGTTGAATGAGCTGGGTTTGTCATCTCGAAGATAAAGGTGACAAAGTATCGTTATGTATTGTTTGACAATACTCACTTGACAGATTGAACAGAACCCAAAGTGAACAAACCTATATGCCGTTAAGGTATACATTTTTGTTCAGTTACTTTTTTTTGAGCCTGAGAGCATTAACACCATTTTGTATTTCCTTCCAACTTTTACTTTCGATTCAGAGCAGATTGGCGAACTTGTGAACTTTCCTGAAGATAACGACTTAAAAATGAAGTGTAATAAATCGTCCAAAAACTTTGAGTATTGTAAGTTGTTTCGTTCAATTCATTTAAATTCAGAAGACCGGAAAATACCGGGTGATCAAAAAGTCAGTATAAATTTGAAACCTTAATAAACCACGGAATAATGTAGATAGAGAGGTAAAAATTGACACTCATGCTTGGAATGACATGGGGTTTTATTAGAACCAAAAAACAAACAAACAAAGTATTGATAGACGCGTGAAAGATCTCTTGCGCGCGTCGTTTGGTGATGATCGTGTGCTCAGCCGCCACTTTCGTCGTGCTTGGCCTCCCAGGTCCCCAGACCCCAGTCCGTGCGATTATTGGGCTTTGGGGTTAACTGAAGTCGCAAGTGTATCGTCATCGACCGACATCTCTAGGGATGCTGAAAAACAACATCCGACGCCAATGCCTCACCATAACACCGGACATGCTTTACAGTGCTTTTCACAACATTATTCCTCCACTGCAGCTATTATTGAGGAATTATGGTGGTCATATTGAGCATTTCCTGTAAACAACATCATCTTTGCTTTGTCTTACTTTGTTATGCTAATTATTGCTATTCTGTTCAGATGAAGAGCCAACTGTCGGACATTTTTTGAACGTTTGTAATCTTTTTTTTTTTGTTCTAAGAAAACCCCATGTCATTCCAAGCATGTGTGTCAATTTGTACTTCTCTTTCTTCATTATTCCGTGATTTATTCAGTTTTCAAATTTATACTGACTTTTTGATCACCCTGTATATTACAATTTTCGTTAAATACTACTAACTCACAACTTTTTATCTCTGTAATTGCCATCTGAAATACTTCATTTCTGTAATCAGCTTTATCATAGCAAAAAGTTTTCTCTTTCCAGTGTAATATGGTAGCTGTTACTAACACATGTGGCAATTCAACTACAGGTCGTAAACTTAACTGCTCTGTTTCGGACTCCATAAGAGTAACGTCACTTTCCTTTTAATTTCCGGCCTGTTGTTTGGCGAGACATCTTCACAGATATGGCGATAAAAACATATCCTCCAAAAGTATGTCAGAGTTTCCAAGAATCTATTCTGCCTGCGTTAACACAAGACACAATGACCTTTAACTGGCATACCTAGGAACCAAACATTTGGAAATAGTTAACGAAAATCTTGTTAGTGTATGTACTATTATAACTAACCGCAGATGCAGAGACTTAGGAATTCTCACGGACTCCCACGGATACGTGAACCCCACCTCAATAGCCGCAAATTTACACCTTCCTAATTTATACTCCGAGAGAGCAATGCATTATTTTATCCTTGAAGTATTCGACTGTCAAGGTCCCATACTTTCGAAATCACACAGACGTTCGAACCTGAAACCCGTGATTATGAATTACTAAAGAATTATGTTAAACAGAAGACCACGACTCTGTGGAAACATATTTATGAAGAGTTTAACTCTAACTATGTGATTTACGAATATTTATCCAGTTCTTATTCCTCCAGATTTATACTAGAGATCAGTTCCTTATATTGCCTTGAAAACATATTTTCGTCGGCGGCTAATTACAGAGAAACACGTCAATAACCGCCCTCTTTGCGAGGAGCTGATTGACTCCCTCTGGTGCCCTGCGAATAAAAGGCCTCTTACACCAATTAAAAGTTCTGCTGGTGAAAGACCAAAAAGACCCCTTTCTGCGGAAATTTCATTTTAATTTCTATCAGATTTAACACTTTTATGCTCTTATTCATTTTGGAATTTCAGAAGTTAAAAAAGGGAATACTCGCAAATGGTTGAATGGAACCTGCTTTCGTCATTCGAGGAACTGAAATCTTTTTAAATATTTGGTTTAGTATAAGCTTCTGCACTGAAAAGATTTATCAGTTGTGATGCACTACTTGATAATAGCAGTGAGTGTTGACACCAGAATAAAACGGATTAGAGTGCATATTTCATTATCGTCATACAGAAAACCAAAACAATGTGTTAAATTCCTGTCCAGTAGGCAGTGTCTTAGGAAAATTATTGTATTAGTCCGATGACAAAGAAGACTTATTAACAACGTGTAAAGTGCCAACAATGTGGATCGTATACACAGAATAGTCTGTCTTATATGTGTATAGAAGTAAACATTAATAGACAGATTTCGCTATTCTCAAACTTCTGTCTGTAGTTGCCAAAAATTCTTCTGGCGTCACTACTTTGGTGGATTTTTTCCTGAATTCATGTCTGTAGAAAGTATAATTTTCTATGCCCCAAATGAAAGGTGGTAGATACGGTATTGCTGGTTTCTTACAAATAGTTATGATGCCTCGAACTTGCAGAACACTTCTTTAATTCAAATCTGTTACCACCACCAACGTCTCCTTAAGAAGTCCTAGCGCTACCTGTGTATCATTGCACACTGTTGCATTCAGGCGTGCAGCGGGATGTTGAACTTCGTTGTGGGGCAGTTATTAGCAACACATGGGAATACTATGCTGGCCCGCAGTAGACTAAATTCAAAGTATAGCCGCACTTTTTCGCAGAGGTCCGCTCCAAGTAGAATCACAAATTCTCTGTCGTCAACTTCAGAGTGAGCAGCACGAGTAGTGTACACACAATTTATTAATTATACTATGGGCTTCCAGATAGAAACAAGTCACTTACTCAGTTTGCTTGTGTGCTTGCATAGTTTAATCTCTAATCTTTTTTGTATGTCTACGTTTTTACGAGACATAGACTCAAATATATTAACTGTGTATTTTAGATTTACGCCGTTATTTAACATGGATGTAGGGAACCAGAATCCTGCGTTCAGATGCGAGCTGTAATATAAAGTATTGTATTTGCATGTTTCATGGTGTTTTTCTCTCTGTTAGTAGTCACATAGGATTCCAGAGGCGCTTTAAGCGCGTACCTTAAAACCTACGTCGTCTTTCGGTTTTACTCACTGGTTATAAAAACTTATAAGAGAAAAATCCATACATTTTTAACCCACATCCTATCTTTCTTTCTTCCCGCTGTTTTTCGATTTAAGGCGACATGTATTTGTTCATTGAATAAATTATGTTAGTAATTGAGATTTCCAAGTCTGTGTTCATTAATTGAAAAATTAATTCCACCAGTGTATTAATATTTATTATGCAGAATAGGTGTGCACTTAATGAGAAAACGGTTGTTACTGCTAAAGATTATAGTGTGAGACATATTTAAACTTCCAATTGCAAAGGTAATAACTGAGATGGCTTACGATCAGCTTTATTGTGGCGATAATTCGAATGTGTCATTTCACAGGATATTTCGCAGATTACTTTCGTTAACAGCTTGTAATGAAATTATTTTGTTTTCCGCCTTAAACAGCAAGATAGACAAACAGATAGCATTTATTCGAGCTTGCAAATATTTCGCACGTTACAAATGAAACGTCTCCTTTGGAAAATTATGAATGACTGTGCTGGTAAACTTCTACGTTATTTGATACAGAGACAGCTGAGTAAAACTGAGCGTACTCAGACATTTCTGTCTTTACTTATTCTGATCATCACTAAACCGACACACAATATTTTTAGCGCAACGCAGTCTGACTTTCAATAGTCACTACAAAAGAATGGCCCTGACTAAGAATAACCCATACATTGCATGAATCACTTACCTCACAAAATTCTTCGTTACTCGAACTACTGAAATACAGCTAGCGCCAATAAGGCCAGCTAAATAAAAGATTCTAACTACTGAAGGCACTAACTATTGATAGGCATAGTTAGCAAATCCTCCCCCCATGAACCATGGACCTTGCCGTTGGTGGGGAGGCTTGCGTGCCTCAGCGAAACAGATAGCCGTACCGTAGGTTCAACCACAACGGAGGGGTACCTGTTGAGAGGCCAGACAAACATGTGGTTCCTGAAGAGGGGCAGCTGCCTTTTCAGTAGTTGCAGGGGCAACAGTCTGGATGATTTACTGATCTGGCCTTGTAACGATAAACAAAACGGCCTTGCTGTGCTGGTACTGCAAACGGCTGAAAGCAAGGGGAAACTACGGCCGTAATTTTTCCCGAGGGCATACAACTTTACTGTATGATTAAATGATGATGGCGTCCTCTTGGGTAAAATATTCCGGAGGTAAAATAGTCCCCCATTCAGATCTCCGGGCGGGGACTACTCAAGAGGATATCGTCATCAGAAGAAAGAAAACTGGCATTCTACGGATCGGAGCGTGGAATGTCAGATCACTTAATCGGGCAGGTAGGTTAGAAAATTGAAAAAGGGAAATGGATAGGTTAATGTTAGATATAGTGGGAATTAGTGAAGTTCGGTGGCAGGAGGAACAAGACTTCTGGTCAGGTGACTACATGGTTATAAACACAAAATCAAATAGGGGTAATGCAGGAGTAGGTTTAATAATGAATAGGACAATAGGAATGCGGGTAAGCTACTACAAACAGCATTATTGTGGCCAAGATAGATACGAATCCCACACCTACTACAGTAGTACAAGTTTATATGCCAAGTAGCTCTGCAGATGACGAAGAAATTGAAGAAATGTATGATCAAATAAAAGAAATTATTCAGATAGTGAAGGGAGATGAAAATTTAATAGTCGTGGGTGACTGGAATTCGGTAGTAGGAAAAGGGAGAGAAGGAAACGTAGTAGGTGAATATGGACTGGGGCAAAGAAATGAAAGAGGAAGCCGCCTGGTAGAATTTTGCACAGAGCACAACTTAATCATAGGTAACACTTGGTTCAAGAATCATAAAAGAAGAAAGAGATTTAGGAACCAGGTTTTAAATTGTAAGACATTTCCAGGGGCAGATGTGGACTCTAACCACAATCTATTGGTTATGACCTGTAGATTAAAACTGAAGAAACTGCAAAAAGGTGGAAATTTAAGGAGATGGGACCTGGATAAACTGAAAGAACCAGAGGTTGTACAGAGTTTCAGGGAGAGCATAAGGAGCAATTGTACAGAAAACATATGGCAGTTATAAGAGTTGAGGGGCATGAAAGGGAAGCAGTGGCTGGGAAGGGAGTGAGACAGATTTGTAGCCTCTCCCCGATGCTATTCAATTTGTACACTCATGGAAATTGAAATAAGAACACCGTGAATTCATTGTCCCAGTTAGGGGAAACTTTATTGACACATTCCTGGGGTCAGTTACATCACATGATCACACTGACAGAACCACAGGCACATAGACACAGGCAACAGAGCATGCACAATGTCGACACTAGTACAGTGTATATCCACCTTTCGCAGCAATGCAGGCTGCTATTCTCCCATGGAGACGATCGTAGAGATGGTGGATGTAGTCCTGTGGAACGGCTTGCCATGCCATTTCCACCTGGCGCCTCAGTTGGACCAGCGTTCGTGGTGGACGTGCAGACCGCGTGAAACGACGCTTCATCCAGTCCAAAACATGCTCAATGGGGGACAGATCCGGAGATCTTGCTGGCCAGGGTAGTTGACTTACACCTTCTAGAGCACGTTGGGTGGCACGGGATACATGCGGACGTGCATTGTCCTGTTGGAACAGCAAGTTCCCTTGCCGGTCTAGGAATGGTAGAACGATGGGTTCGATGACGGTTTGGATGTACCGTGCACTATTCAGTGTCCCCTCGACGATCACCAGAGGTGTACGGCCAGTGTAGGAGATAGCTCCCCACACCATGACGCCGGGTGTTGGCCCTGTGTGCCTCGGTCGTATGCAGTCCTGATTGTGGCGCTCACCTGCACGGCGCCAAACACGCATACGACTATCATTGGCACCAAGGCAGAAGCGACTCTCATCGCTGAAGACGACACGTCTCCATTCGTCCCTCCATTCACGCCTGTCGCGACACCACTGGAGGCGGGCTGCACGATGTTGGGGCGTGAGCGGAAGACGGCCTAACGGTGTGCGGGACCGTAGCCCAGCTTCATGGAGACGGTTGCGAATGGTCCTCGCCGATACCCCAGGAGCAACAGTGTCCCTAATTTGCTGGGAAGTGGCGGTGCGGTCCCCTACGGCACTGCGTAGGATCCTACGGTCTTGGCGTGCATCCGTGCGTCGCTGCGGTCCGGTCCCAGGTCGACGGGCACGTGCACCTTCCGCCGACCACTGGTGACAACATCGATGTACTGTGGAGACCTCATGCCTCACGTGTTGAGCAATTCGGCGGTACGTCCACCCGGCCTCCCGCATGCCCACTATACGCCCTCGCTCAAAGTCCGTCAACTGCACATACGGTTCACGACCACGCTGTCGCGGCATGCTACCAGTGTTAAAGACTGCGATGGAGCTCCGTATGCCACGGCAAACTGGCTGACACTGACGGCGGCGGTGCACAAATGCTGCGCAGCTAGCGCCATTCGACGGCCAACACCGCGGTTCCTCGTGTGTCCGCTGTGCTGTGCGTGTGATCATTGCTTGTACAGCCCTCTCGCAGTGTCCGGAGCAAGTATGGTGGGTCTGACACACCGGTGTCAATGTGTTCTTTTTTCCATTTTCAGGAGTGTATAACATAACTAATGAGGAAGTATTGAATAGGATTGGGGAGAAGAGAAGTTTGTGGCACAACTTGACCAGAAGAAGGTATCGGTTGGTAGGACATGTTCTGAGGCATCAAGGGGTCACCAATTTAGTATTGGAGGGCAGTGTGGAGGGTAAAAATCGTAGAGGGAGACCAAGAGATGAATACACTAAGCAGATTCAGAAGGATGTAGGTTGCAGTGGGTACTGGGAGATGAAGAGGCTTGCACAGGATAGAGTAGCATGGAGAGCTGCATCAAACCAGTCTCAGGACTGAAGACCACAACAACAACAGCTAGCAAATGAAAGATTTTGATAGAAAACAAACAATGTATTTACCTTAACAATGTTCAAAGGCAATCGTATATATATCAACCAATTCATGACCTCCATCTTTACAAATTTCTTTTTTCTGGCGGACACACTTCCAATCGTCCGCTTATAGCAAACTTTTGAAAACTCTGGCATCTCTCTCTCCACATCCACCATTGCTGGGCTCACCTCCAGCTGCCCAACGATACGTACTGTTCACATCCAACTTCCCAACACTACACAAGCGAATATTCCAACAATGCCAACCAGCCACAGACTGCAAACAGCACAGTCAGTGATTTTCATACAGAGCACTACGTGGCGTTCCCAACATAAAAGCCTCAACAGCCGATTGACACAGAATGAGCCCTTTGACACAATCCCCCTTTGGTCATGCATCTTGGGGCTGTTCCCAGTGCACATCACTGTGGGAAACCGGGAAATGTGATCAAGGGATGTCAAGTATGTCCAAACCAATTTCCGACCCATCCACTGGTGTGTTGGCCCACGTCGATTTTTTCGCCTCACCCATGATGCTGAGGGGCGGGTTGTGGCAGGCAGCAAAAGACTTTCCAGGAGACCAACTGAAACGCCAGTCCGTCACACAAACAGGTTTCAGGCACCTTCTGTGACTGATAATGATCCCTATTCAGTTGTAGTCGTTTTAGTTCTGTTTCAGAGCGTGCCTCTCGGTTTGATAGTTAGGGGGACTTAACAGAGGCTGGCATTACTATGGTTGGGGGTTCCAATATCAGACGTGATGGAGCTCCTGGAAGATACGGTTACAATAGAGGGGTATAAATCCCCTGATCAATCAGTGTGTTTGTTCAAGGAGTGGGAGGGGGCCAGTCACCTTATATGTGGATATGTGGATCGCGTTCTTCCGGCTGCTGTGAGGAGCACACAACACCCCCAGCTGTAGGTGGTAGCGCAAGTCGGAACCAGTGATGTCTGCCGCCTTGGTAGAAGAAAAATAAATCTCTCTTCTTTACAACTCCTGTCTGAAGTGATAAAGGCAGCTAGTGTTTCTTGCAAGATAGAGATGGATGCCACCATCTTCAGTATCGCTCACAGAACTTACTAGGCCGGCCGCGGTGGTCTCGCGGTTCTAGGCGCTCAGTCCGGAACCGCGCGACTGCTACGGTCGCAGGTTCGAATCCTGCCTCGGGCATGGATGTGTGTGATGTCCTTAGGTTAGTTAGGTTTAATTAGTTCTAAGTTCTAGGCGACTGATGACCACAGATGTTAAGTCGCATAGTGCTCAGAGCCATTTGAACCATTTGAACAGAACTTACTGCAGACCTTTGATACACAGTCTAAAGAGGGCGGGGGGGAGGGGGGATGATATGTAACAGCGGCTAAGACGGTTCCGCATCTGTATAGGCTGCAGATTCTTTGACATGTGCCGCAAATGGAGCAGTGTCAGGATCAAATTATCGGATCAGGCTTCTCTGCACACAGTAGACGGCCTGTAGGAGAGTGAGAGGAGGGGACTGGACGATTTCTATGGCTAGAGGGCTAGAGGTTCTGCAACTGTAGAGGCTGCAGATTCTTTGACTTGAGCCGTAAATGGACAGGTGTCAGGATCCAGTTACTGTATCAGTTGGACACGAAGACCCGCAGTTCTAATGCAGTGTTTAGTGGTACCTGTTCACTGAAAGTATCAGAGATCATGAGAATGTAATCTTAACCCCCTTGGAACTATTGTGATTCTTAAAGTAGGAATTTCAGTTTTTAACATCAGTGAACTGAGTTTCTGAGAACCGTGTCTCCTGAGGTGCCACGTCGACTAAAGAGTAAACAGCCATCAATTGACGGAGTTCGACCAGGTGGTGAAGGAAGGAGGTCTTTACAGTTCCACTGACGAACATCAAACTGAGATCTGAGAAAGCAGCAAAGGGAAAACAGGAGTACCAATTATTTTGATGTTGTGTCGTGCTCCAGCTGTGTGTGGGATTTTTCATTACTATTCATAATCTCGACGCCGGTAGGTAGGGGACGGAGTAGCAGTTCGGCCGGAACAGCAGTCATAACTGCCAATTTCCTTGACATTGCACTAGGCGTGAATTTTGACGTAGCTGCTTGATTTGAAAAGGCTTTATATTCCCGGATTTTCTTCTCCCTCTTGGAAGCTAAACACATCGGCGAACGAGGGGATGTGGTGTTCTGAGTGGTTTACACATTTAGGCTGGAGGAAAATAGGGTTTGACGCCCCACCTATAAATCATGAACTTTATTTTCTCAGGTACAACATTTCCATCGATGGCTAGACTTAAAGCGCCAGTGCCCATCTTATTATTCTTCAAGTCCTCTCTGAATGAGACGAACAAAATTTACTCAACGCTTCTTTACAATAGCGGGAAGCTCTTCATCTGTTTGTAGCGTTAGGTGCTAATTGGAGATGAATCATTGAATATGTTGAGTTTTTTATGAGGAGAGGTGGTAACCGGTGTATCCCTAAACATGTCACAGGCCTGAAGTGCCTGTGACTTTTTAACGTTCAAAGTTTTGGTCAACAGAAATATGTTTCTCATTTTCTCCAGTGCAACAAGTTATCCAGATTTATTCTCCATATTTAAAATGGAGAAAAGAGAATCACTTGTATGAATATCAAGAGCTCAGATGGAAACCCAGTTCTAAGCAAAAAAAAGGGAAATCAGAAAGGTAGAAGGAGTATATAGGGGGTCTATACAAGAGCGATGAACTTGAGGACAGTATTATGGAAATGGAAGAGAATGTTGATGAAGTTGAAATAGGAGATATGACACTGTATGAAGAGTTTGACAGAGCACGGAAAGACCTAAGTCGAAATAAGGCCCCGGGAGTAGACAACATTCCATTAGAACTACTGACTGCCTTGGGAGAGCCAGTTCTGACAAAACTCTACCATCTGGTGAGCAAAATGTATGACACATGCGAAATACCCTCAGACTTCAAGAAGAATATAATAGTTCCATTCCCAAAGGAAGCAGGTGTTGACAGATGTGAAAATTACCGATCTATCAGCCTAATAAGTCGCGGCTACAAAATACTAACACGAATTGTTTACAGACGAATGGAAAAACTGGTAGAAGCCGACCTCGGGGAACATCAGTTTGTACTCCGTAGAAATATTGGAACACGTGAGGCAATAGTGACCCTACGACGTATCTTAGAAGATAGATTAAGGAAAGGCAAACCTACGTTTTTTGCATTTGTAGTCTTAGAGAAAGCTTTTGACAATGTTGACCGGAATACTCTCTTTCAAATTCTGTAGGTGGTAGGGGTAAAATACAGGGAGCGAAAGGCTATTTACAATTTGTACAGAAACCAGATTTCAGTTATAAGAGTCAGGAGGCGTGAAAGGAAAGCAGTGGTTGGGAAGGAAGTGAGACAGGGTTGTAGCCTATCCCCGATGTTATTCAATTTGTATATTGAGCAAGCACTAAAGGAAACGAAAGAAGAATTCGGAGTAGGTATTAAAATCCATGGAGAAGAAATAAAAACTTTCAGGTATGCCGATGACACTGTAATTCTGTCAGAGACAGCAAAGGACTTGGAAGAGCAGTGTCTTGAAAGGAAGATATAAGATGAACATCAAGCAAAGTAAAACGATTATAATGGCATGTTGTCGAATTAAATCGGGTGATGCTGCGGGAATTAGATTAGGAAATGAGACACTTAAAGTAGTAAATGAGTTTAGCTATTAGGGAAGCAAAATAACTGATGACGGTAGAAGTAGAGGGGATATAAAATGTAGACTGGCAATAGCAAGGAGAGCGTCTCTGAAGAAGAGAAGAGGAGTTTGTGGCACAACGTGACTAGAAGAACGGATCGGTTGGTAGGACATGTTCGGAGGCATCAAGGGATCACCAATTTAGTATTGGAGGGCAGCGTGGAGGCTAAAAATCGTAGAGGGAGACCAAGGGATGAATAAACTAAGCAGATTCCGAAGGATGTAGGTTGCTGTAGGTACTGGGAGATGAAGAAGCTTGCACAGGACATAGTAGCAAGTAGAGCTGCATCAAACCAGTCTCGGGACTGAAGACCACAACAACAACAACAACAACAACACTTGTACAATGGAAAACAGTGGCATCATTGTTGCAGAAGATTTTTCATCACTTCTGAAGCATTACCAAAAACTGGGTGATCTGTCAATCTCCATTTCTTCCTGACTACCTCTCAACCCATGGCGAGGCCAAAGACGGAAATGCCTTGAGGTTTTAAGACTCTGCATTGAAATCTTGTTTTCGATCTGCTGACACTGCTTGTTGACACGACCCATGCTATGTGTGAATTTCATCTGTTTCATTGTGGATCGTCCACTCTGGTACCACTCTCTCCGATCGGAGACACTCCCTGTGGAGGCCACTCCACTGCGAAAAAGGCTATTTGGCCAAGGCAGCGCAACTCTAGCTTGTCTTCCACTCACTCCACACTACGTGCACGACTCAACTGATGTGGTCAGAGTGTGACTTGGAAGATGGAATGGCGGGCCGTGGTCTTATGCGATGAAAGCTGATTCTGCCTGCACGCAAGTGATTATCGTTTACTTGGAGTGTACGCATAATCCCGGCGAGTGCTGTCTCGGTGAGAGCATTTGTCCAAGACACGCGATAAGCTATAATATAAAATGCTTTTAGACCCGTTCTTTTGCCATTATTGCAACAGGATGGCGATGTTTTGCTCCAATAGGACAACGCTCGCCCACATGCGGGCTCGTGAAAGTCAACGTGCTCTGCAAGATATGCGCAACCTCGCATAGCAGCACAATCTCCGGGCATGTGGGAAATGATAGGACAAGAAATGACCCCTGCGACTCGTCAGCAAATAACTCTTACAGAACTATGTGAACAGGTCAACTAGGCATGAAATAACGTACCCCAGAACTGTACTCACCATCTGTAGGAACTACTGAATACCAGAGACAGCGCCAGAATTGCCGTCCACGGAGGGTACACCACGTTCTAATGTGAGTGTTTCAGCATTCGTCTATAACTGTACTTCAGAGGCGCTTTTGCTATTGATCTGTAAATGTAATCATTTCATCTACTCCATATTCTATGTCGCGTGCGGAGTCGAGCTAACTGCCGAGCTTCCTCTGCTCTCGTTAACACTTGGCCGATGTAGCCGCCGTCCACGTCATTAGGATGTAACGGAAACACAGTGCCCATCGTCGTAGTCGCCTCACGCTCGTGCACCAGGAAAAATGGCGTAAATCCTGTGGTGGCTTGTTTGGCGATGTTGTAGGCAAACGTCACGAAAGGTAATACCTCATCCCAATTGCTCTGCGCAACATTGACGAACATTGGTAGCATTTCGGTCAAGGTCTCATTAAGGCGTTCAGTTGGCCCATTAGTTTGCGGATGGTAGGCAGTCGTCATGTGATGAGTAATGTTGCACCGGCAGTTTATCTCTGTCACAAGATGCGATTTAAAAACTTTCCCTCGATCCCTAATTAACGACCTTGGGGCACCGTGCTTTAATACGATGTGTTCCACGACGAATTTGGCTAACTCGGTTGTTTCGGCTGTTTTAACAGCTTTTGTAATGTCATAGCGTGTCAGATAATCAGTGCAAACAATAATCCATCTATTGCCACTAGCAGACGTTGGAAATCGTCCGAGTAGGTCAATCCCAACACGCTGGAAAGGCGTTTCGGCTGGTAGAATTGGTATGAGTCGGCCTGGTGGTTTCTGAGGAACTGTCTTTCTCCTCTGGTACTCTCGACAGTGCGTCACATAGTGACAGACACTCATAAATAAACCTGGCCAGAAAAATCTATTACGGATTCTATCGTAGGTCTTAATAAATCCTGAATGTTCGGCTTCAGGTGTGTCATGGAATTACTGTAGAATATCTAAGCGCATATGATTAGGAATCACTGGTAGCCACCTCTTTCCAAACGGATCAAAGTTTTTCTTGCAAAGTAATCCATTAACTACCTTAAAGTGTCCTTTCACATCCCCTGACAGATTTAAGGCAAGCATAATTTGAGATATCTAGGCGTCCTTCTTCTCCTCTGCAGACAGATCCTGGAGTGCAATGGTCTTGCACAGGGTTTCTTGAGAGCCGCGCGAAATTAGCCGAGCAGTCTGACAGCGCTGCAGTCATGGATTGTGCGGCTGGTCCCGGCGGAGTTTCGAGTCCTCCCTCGGGCATGGGTGTGGGTGTTTGTATTTAGGATAATTTAGGTTGAGTAGTGTGTAAGCTTAGGGACTGATGACCTTAGCAGTTAAGTCCCATACGATTACACACACTTGTGATTTTTTGTTTCTTGAGAGACAGTCAGCATCTTGGTGTTTTCTTCCACTTTTGTAAACTATGGTAACGTCACACTCTTGAAGACGTAGTGCCCACCTGGCGAGTAGTCCTGTTGGATCCTTAAGACCTGTCAACCAACAAAGTGAATGATGGGTTGTAACAACTGTGAATGGCCTCGCATGGAGATACTGTCGAAGTTTGAACATGGCCCAGATCACAACAAGACATTCCCCTTGTGTAGTTGAGTAGTTTCTCTCAGCTTTTGTAAGTGTCCTAGAAGCATAGACTACAACCTTCTATTTTCCATCTGAAATCTGCACCAGAATGGCACCGATCTCATACCCTATGGCTCTCTCATCATACAGAGCAAGTACAGCGTCAGTTGTCAGAGCTTTTCGCACCACCTTGAAAGAATCTTGTTGAGCACCGCCCCAGATAAATTTAGCATCAGAATTTAACAGCTCTTGGAGTGGCCTGCCTTTCATACAAAAGTCTTTGATAAAATGATGATATTAAGAACATATTCCGAGGAAGCTTCTCACATCTCTAAGACTTTTAGGATTAGAAATTCCGTTATAGATCTCACGTTTTCTGGGTCTGGCCGCACATCTTCGTTTGACACGAGGTGTCCAGGTATTTTGATTTCTTTGACTTCAAAGAGACACTTTGTTGCATTAAGTTTCAGTCCATCTTATTGGAGAAACTTAAGAACGGCCCTCAGCAAAACCTGGTATTGGAACTTGTCATAGCGCACTTTACCCGCGACACAGTGGCTCCCATCAGGCCGCGACAGAGCCGCCGTTTACGTGTAACCCGAGTTCGAACCATATTCAACATATCGCAATCTATCGGAGAGAGGAAGTTCAGAAGGCACTTGGATTGCATGGCGGGCAAAAAACCGAGACACTTCAAAAGGTCATAAGGGAGGAAGCAACTGATTCCACAAGTGTTATTTGTAAGATAGTGAGAGGAGACAGGAAGTTCCTCAGAAACCACCTGGCCGACTCATACCAATTCCACCAGCCGAAACGCCTTTCCTGCTTCTTGGGATTGATCTCCTCGGACGATTTCCAACGTCTGCTCGTGGCAATAGACGGATTATTGTTTGCACTGATTATCCGACACGATATTCCATTACAAAAGCTGTGAAAACAGCCGAAGCATCCGAGGTAGCCAAATTGATCTAGGAAGACCTTGTATTAAAACACAGTGCCCCAAGGTCGTTAATTACAGATCGAGGGAAAGACAGAGTTAAACTGTCGGTGCATCATTACTCATCACATGACGACTGCCTACCATCCGCAAACTAACGGGCCTACTGAACGCCTTAATGAGACCTTGGCCGACATGCTATCAATGTTCGTCAATGTTGCGCAGAACAACTGGGATGAGGTTTTACCTTCCGTGACGTTTGCCTACAACACCGCCAAACAAGCCACCACAAGATTTACGCCATTTTTCCTGATGACGTGGGCGACGACTACATCGGCCAGGTGTTAACCAGAGCTGAGGAGGCTCGGTAGTTAGCTCCACTTGAAACGTCTCCTTAGAAAAATTTATACAAGACTGTGCTTAAACTGACACACAATATTTTTTAGCGCAACGCAATCTGACTATCAAAAATCCCTACAAAAGAATGGCCCTGACTAACATTAACCTATAACTTTCACAAATCACTTACCTCACAAAAATCTTCGTTACTCGAACTACTGCAATACAGCGAGCGCCACTACTGCCAGCTAAATAAAAGATTCAAACTACGGAATGCACTAACTACTGATAGGTATAGTTAGCAAATGAATGATTTTAATAGAGAACAAACAGTGTATTTACCTTAATAGTCAAAATATATATGGTAGTTCATGACATCCAGTCTTACAAATTACAAAACTCCGCCATCTCTCTCCCCACGTCCACCACGCGTCCACCACTGCTGGCGGCTCACCTCCAACTGCGCAACGCTACGCGCTGTTAGCATCCAGCTGCCTCTGCTCAACACTGCTATGGCAGACAACAATGCAAACTAAACACACACTGCGCACAGCACAGCCAGTGATTTTTCATACCGAGCGCTAAGCGGCGTTACCAATAAGAAAACCTAAACAGCCTACTTACACACTCCGTACATGAATGCTCAAGAAAACGATCGCCGGAGGTATGACGCGAGCCACCGCCCTGTTGTCTACCAGCCTGTTGACCTCGTCTGGGTCTTCACTCCTGTTCGGAAGGTTAGTCTCTCTGAGAAGCTCCTCAGGCGGTACTTTCAACCTGACAACGTTGGAAGACAGTTTTCCCATGTTACTTATGAAGTTGAAGATTTCGACCACGACGCAAGATGACGAAAGATCAGAAATATGGTCCACGTCCTTCGAATGAAGCACTACAAGGATTCTATCACCCAGAGTAAATTCGAAGCTCCGGCGACAGGCAACAAGCGGAAAGGTGTCGAAGAGCGTAGCGGCAAAAGAAGTTCAACGAATATCTCCGCCAGGCTCAGGATCGGTCGTCGGGGGTCGTAGTACGCGGGACCGATGACGCGTTCCCGGACTAGGACGACGTATCACCGAAACGCTCTTCACTTAAGGAGGGAGCATTGTGGCACAAGAAGCTGAATGGGACAGTGGTGTAGTAGTTATGATACTAAACAGCTGCATGGAGGGTCGGGAGATCGAAACCCACCTCCTTTGGACAATTTTAATTTATATATTCGGTTAGAGTACATTCTAGAAGTATCCACGAATGGCAAGAATCATTGGACTGGAATGTTCTGTAGCTGTCTATATACTGTATGTGTTCTGGCTCGAGGCAGTTCGCTCCGTGCTTCGTTAAGCGAAGTTAGTGTCCGTCATTCATCTAATTACACCTTCTTCTACGTGACACTGTGTCACTTTACACAGCCCTTAGAATTCTTCGACATACAAGAGTGTACTCATGGCGTCATACTTGGATGGGACTTTCTGAAAGCTTGTGCGTAGCCAACGCTGAGCTGTTAACTGAAGTACAGCTGAGGGTCATAGAAACCTCCCATACCAAGTCTGTGGGGCGAAATTAGCACTACCACTACGGGACAAGATCTTCTAGCTCGACTATCGCCAGATTTCACTAAGGAACAACAGAAGAAGCTGCTTGCCATTCTTCAAGAGTTCTCTGAATGCTTCAGTCCACAGGTGAAGAGCAAATTAGACAAATCGACAATGGAGCACCGGACTAGCACTCGAGACCATCAACCAATAGGCCAGAGATCATACCATGTTTCGGTAACAGAACGTCAAATAATTCGCAATGAGGTAGAGAAAATGGTGAAGAATGACATCATTCAGCCTTCGCAGAGCCCATGGTCGTCACCAGTGGTCCTTTTGTAAGTGTCCTAGAAGCATAGGCTATAACCTTCTCTTTTCCATCCGGAATTTGCACCAGAACAGCACCAATCCCATACCCGCTGGCTCTCTCGTCATACAGACCGAGTACAGGGTCAGCCATCAGAGCTTTCCCCAGTACATCCAAAAGAAAAAAAAATGGTGAGCACCACCGCAGATAAATTTAGTATCAGCTTTTAACAACTCTTGGAGTGGCCTGACTTTGATACAAAAGTCTTTGATAAAACGACGATAATAATAACACAATCTGAGGACTCTTCTTGCATTTCTAATACTTTTAGGAATAGGAAATTCCGTTACAGATCTCACCTTTTCTGGGTCTGGCCGCACACCTTCGTTTGACACAAGGTGTTCAACTATTTTGATAACTTTTGCTCCAAAGGGACACTTAAGAACGGCCCTCATTCTTTTTATATATTCATCAAATGTCTCTGCGAACACTATAATGTCATCTAATTAACAAAGACACATCGTCCACTTCAGGTGCCTTAGAAGATTATCCATCGTCCGTTCAAAAGTTGCTGGTGCATTACACAGACCAAACGGCATTACCTTAAACTCATACACACCACGGCGACAGTTCTTTTCTTGCTGCTAGGCTGGGTTTTTCGTCATTCAGAGAATGAAAGCCTTCACGCAGATAACATCTATCAAACTGAAGAAGTATTTCATAGGCCATCGTCTGGTAAATCTTGAGCATTTATATTCCCTCATTAATTCACCTAGTGCGTCAATACTAATTTTGGTAGCGTTGTAAAGCGTGATGATTTACGGCATGAAGTCATTTGCTTCGTTTGTATGCTAATAATCGTGATGCTGTGGTGAGAGAAGTATTGCAATTATATTCTTTACTGACACATAGGAAGCAAATTTAAGTTCATTGATAAAAGCAAAGACATAAGAGTATTTCGCCCTTTGTTTATTTTTTAAAAATTATCCTGGAATCTCTAGATTATTGCGTCGCTTGTTCCTACCAATGTCATGTTCTTCATTATAAGGGACTCTGTTAGCTCACGGCTAGTAAGACAATTGTCAGTAGTCACCCCCCTGCCTTTTGCATACAAGCTGCTAAACAGATCCTTGGCTACATGGAGACCCTACTGCTTTACTCTTTCCCCATTATTTTTTCCATTGGATACTTGCATATTATGTGCATAAAAAATTTTGGGCATCTGCTGCAACCCAAACGTTCATTCCACATTTCATTGTTTTTTTCATGAAAAAAAAATGCAGCCAGTTGTTCTTCTACTGTAACACAATAGTTTGATCTATAAAGCATTTAAAATCTGCTGATTAAACTTTCACAATTTTTTTCTGGTTGGAGCTCATTTGTCTGACATTCTACGTTACCATCTCGCGACTTTACCTGCAAAATGAAGAGCATGTAAAATTTGAACAAATCTATTTATTCCCATTTTTGCGGTAAATACTGGCCTCGAAAATGCTAGGTTTTGGACAATGTTTTTACTACTGACTCTTTCTTCAATTTAAGAGCACCCACAAGAGTACACAGTTCAAAAAATACTAGCAGTTCTTCCCCAGTGGTATCGTTCCATGAATTTGGGATCTTGGCTATGCCGCCAGAATAGTGTGCTGGCAAATTTCATTCATTGTGTCATCAGTGAAAAAACGTTTCATAATATCACATAACTCTTAAATGCTTTCACTATAGGCTTTCAATCCGCGACTACCTGTAATAATGTTTGCTGTCTGCACCAACTTCAAGGAGGATGTTACTTTTTCCAAAATTTACAGTTTTCATCTGTCTAATTTTTGCCAATTTCGTTGGCACAAGATCTGTATTTTCAACATCTATGTCAGAACTGTCTTCATTTTCGGATGCATGATTCGCTTCTTCTGTGTCTGAATGTTCACTCAGTGCTTCATAATCACTGTCATCATTATCACCAACAAAGCAATCTGTATCACTACAGTCATCTGAATTTGCACATAGTACCACTTGCAACATTTCTTTCTCTTGCTTTCCCTCTTTCTTCATAGGAAGCCATTTCCGCAAAGTAAATGTCTACAGCTGTCAACAATCAGCTGAATGTAATGTTTATTTTCAAATCATCAGGCTTGCCAGCAGTGTACTTAGAACAAACAAAACTCGAAGTAAAAATTGACTATAACAAATGCTAAGATAGTACAAATAATTCCACGGCTAATTTCATCACTGCATATATATCCTGTGGTAAACGTGTGGGTGCTATTCTGTCATTCTGCGCAACGGATTAATCCGAGATGTACCCTTTACCCTGTGGCTCCTGCAAGATGCAATTTCCACCCTCGCACTACTACAGAAGTCAGACAGACGCTCCTGAAAAACTTTCAGCAATAAATATCTTCTGGAGTCGTCTGCTGTAAGGAAATGACACAAAAATTCACAAAATTTCATACCTAATTAGTGGGATACTTGGATACTGGAGTAATGCTAGTTAGTGTAAGAAAAAAATGAAACTAACGAAAATTATTATTTATTTTGCAAAAATTCTGAGAAATCACAATGGCACTTTTAGTTACGAACTGAACAAGTTATTTATGGGCTCTTTTTGGAATGTGAAGTTACCTCTTAATGACAGGATTCACTAATGAAATTTCTATACAAAGTTTATGATTGTTATTGACTTGGCAGAATGGCTGAGAGCCGCGCCTACTCATCTTGAATAATTATCCGTTAGAATGTTGCTAGGTATGGTCGAGGCTGTCGCATGTGAAATGTAGTGAAGTGTACTGTTGTGGAGGAAATATGAGGCTCGCAAGAGCTGTAATGCACAATTCCGTAAGCTGCGATGACTGCTATCTGCGCCGCTCGCTGCTGACAAATAAGATAACTCTCGTTGTATCTGGACTGACCTTCGCCAATCAAACTCTCTCTATGCCTTGATGAAGTCAAGGACACCTATTCGCCCCTAGTCTAATTATTGGCGTGGTACACCGGTCAGATAACCAATCCTAGCCGGCCGGTGTGGCTGTGCGGTTCTAGGCACTTCAGCCTGGAACCGCGTGACTGCTAGGGTCACAGGTTCGAATCCTGCCTCGGGCATGGATGTGTGTGATGTCGTTAGGTTAGTTAGGTTTAAGTAGTTCTAAGTTCTATGGGACTGATGAAGATAGATATGTTAAGTCCCATAGTGCTCAGAGACATTTGAACCGTTTTAACCAGTCCATCGCGATGCCACTCAAAAATTCGCTCGCCCCGGTTTAACTATAACTCTGTCCATTCACACCGCACAATAAGTGTGGCAGCCAACACAGTGAACAACTCTTAATCGCAAGCACTCAATATAGAGTCACACTCTGATTCACTCTCGACAGAGGTGCTCTCCCAGTGAAGTCCTGAGGAGAGACTTGTTCCTCACTCTTTGAGTACACATACGAGCACACACGCTCTCGTTACGTGTTCTCACTCCAAGAGCGACAACGAAACGACCCTTCTCCACGCCAGATGTGAAGGGGTATATATTTTGGTCTCTTCCATTACTCCTTCAGCTCAAGGCGTCAGGAATATCGTCTGCCAATCAGCATTGCTCTTCTAAAACGGGAGAATGACGTTTCGTTTAAGGCGACCAATCCGGAAATCTGTAGCATCGGCGTTTGGCGTTTGCTGTCTCCCTGTGAACACCTCTGAAACTGCACGCTATGTTTGTAAAGAATGCATAGGCTGGACGCTCCAACACAATGTAGCGGAATTTGCTACACGGGGTCTTTCTCCCTTTCACTCGGGCAAACGCTGTCTGCTCTACGGGTGGTCGCCAGCCGACGTTGATAGGTTGACTTGTCCTCTGAAGGGACCAGCCTCCTGGCATGTGGTTTGACTTTCCCGAACTAAAAGCTTTTGTGACCATCGTGTCTTGAATGTGTGTGTGTGTACACCAGCCTCGAGCATTTCAACCCCCGTGAGCACTTGCGATTTACTTGTTATTTGCATATCACTTACATGAATTCATACAACATTGGCTTTACCTTATCGAGTTTGGGTTCGAATGAAGCGTCTTGATGTACAGAATATGATTGTGAGGGCGGAATATGTAATCAGTGAAGGTCAGGAGACCAAAACGTCTTACAATATGTAAAAGCAACTTTTATCATATGTATGTTAGAACATCTTAAATCTCAAATACACTGATCAGCTAGAAAATTATGTTCACCGACCTACTATCGATATAAACCCATCCAGACGATAGCAGCTTCACCTGGCGAAGAATGACTGTTACTCAAACACAAGCAGCATGCAATGTAGTGTCAGTGAGCGTGCTGCCATTGTGTAGTATGGGGAAGGCGGGTGATCTATCTGAGTTAGACTGAGGACAAAGTGTGGAGGTCTGGAGACTCGGCACGAGCATTTCAGAAACTGCACGACCTGTTGGGGGTTCGAGGAGTGCTGTGGTGAGTGTCTTCAACAAGTGGCAAAACCGATGTGAAACCACGTCCAAAGGTCGTTGGGTTGGGCAGCCACATCTCATGACAAGTGTCAGACGTCACAGGCTGGGCAGTCTGTTAAAACAGGACAGGCGACGACTTGTGGCGGAACTAACTTCAGACATTAATGTTGACCAGAGTACAAGTGTGTCTGAAACCACAGTGCACAGAACACACACTACGCAGCCGACATCCCATGCTTGTGACAATATTAACACAATGACATCGGCAGCTATGACTGAAATGGGCACCTTACAATCGGCACTGGACATCGGTGCAGTGGCAGTGCGTTTCATGGTCCAATGAATCCCGATACCTTCTCCATGATACCGATGAGACGCCGCAAATCCATCGTCTTCCAGAAGAATAGCTCTTGGGACGGAGACAAGCTGGCGACGGCACCATTATGCTCTGGCGAACATACACGTGGGCATCCAGGGGTCCAGCGGAGCTTTTGCAAGGCATCATGACGGCTAAGGAGCTTCGTACACTAGTTGCAGATCACGTACATCTCCTCATAATGATTGCGTTTCCCGACGGAAGTGGCATTTTTCAACAAGATAATGCCCATGGCCAGAAGTGTGATGGAGTATTTCAAGGAATACAGTGGCGAGCTCTAGTTGATCTCGCCAGTTCTGAACCATATCGAACACATACGAGATGTGTTTGAACGTGGCGTCAGAGCTCAACGCCCCCTCTCTGGAATTTACGTGAATTAGGTGAGTTGTGTGTGCAGATGTGGTGCCAGCTCTCTCCAACGACCTACCGATGCCTCGTTGCCTCCATACCACGACCAGTCGCCTTTGTTATCTGTGCCAAAGGTGGACGTGCCGACTATTAGGTAGGTGGTCATAATGTTCTGGCTGATCAGTGTACACAAAAGCTTAAAAGTGTCATCCAGAGAAGCGAACAATAAGTAAGTTAAAATATGACCTGAGTGTAATGTGTCCCCCCCCCCCCCCCCTATTTAAGCAATAGTTGATGGATCGTTCTTCCAGATAGTATCCCAAAACATTTTATCAAAACTTGAATGGTACATCTGATGCTCTACTTATGCGGTTTGACTTTGCTCATAACAATTATGCTGCGTATCTGCATTCCAGCAAAAGTCAGAGGTTCCGTTGTAATTTGATCTGTCTGTCTCGAAAATGTGGATCGTCAGTTAGGCATCCAAGGACATGTCTTGGCGATCCAGTTGTTGTGGTGTGGAGATGCATAAATTTGCATCGGCGTACTGAGCTCCATATCTTTGAAGACAGTTCACTCACCGGTCAACGTTATTGTGACACTTTACTCCTTTCCCATGTGTTTTCAGGGGTGAACTCAGCCCTGACATGATTTTAATATGGCTTACGAGATGATGAAGTCCATGGTTGTAAAGTATCACCATAGACATTAATTCATTGTATAAATTCATTAAACATTTCTAACAATGAACTTCACGTTCGCAGATTTTAGAACTTTCCTAAAAAGACTCACAGTTAAATGAACACTGACTCCAAATTGATCAGATTGCACTGCATTTCAGTTGCATGTTTCATTAATCGTCGCAGAGTTAGTTAAAATGACCTATCTGACTAGTTTGGTGCTCCCCGCAATGAATTCCTTTCCTGTGCCAACCTTTTCCTCCCAGAATAGCACTTGCAAGCTACGTCCTTAATTATTTGCTGAATGTATTACAATCTCTGACTTCCTCTACATTTTGTACCTTCCGCAGCTCCCTCTAGCACCATCGAAGTTACTCTCTGATATCCTATCGTCCTGTCCCCTTCTTCATGTCAGTGTTTTCTATATATTCCTTTCTTTACTGATTCTGCATAGAACCTCTTCATTCCTTACCTTATCTGTCTTCCAAATTTTAATCATTGTTCTGTAGCACAAAATCTCAAATGCTTCGATTCTCTTCTATTCCAGTTTCCCACAGTCCACGTTTTACTATCATTCAGTGGTCTGCTCCAAACGTACATTCTCAGAAATTTCTTCCTCAGATTAAGGTCTACGTTTGAGGCTAGTAGGCGTTCCTTGGTCAGGAATGTCCTTTTCGTCAGATTGCTTTTTACGTCCTAGCTCCGTCCATCCTGGGTTACTTTGCTGACTAGGTGGTTAAATTCCCCTACTCCGTGATACCCAATACTGATGTTAAATTTCTCCCTGTTCTCATTTCTTCTTCTTCTCATTTCTTTCGTCTTTCTACGTTTTACTCTCAATCCATATTCTGTAATAATTAGACTGTTCATTCCATTCAAGACCTCCTGTGAGTCTTCTTCACTTTAAATGAGGACAGTAAGGTCATCAACGAATCTTATCACTGATACCCTTTCACCCTGAATTTTAATGCCACCCTTGAATCTTCCTTTTATTTCCGTCATTACCTCTTCAATGTAGAGATTGAACAGTAGGAGCGAAAGACTACATCTCTACTTTACACTCTTTTTAATCCGAGCACTCCAAGTCTTTCTCCCTTGTGCACGCTGTACATGCTCGTTTTTTCCCCGTTCTTCAGGATATTATTCTTGTTGGCAACTTGGATGCATGAGCTGTTAAGCTGATTGTGAGATAATTTTCGGGCTTGTCAGCTCTTACAGTCTTCGGAATTGTGTGGATGATGTTTCCCCGAATGTCTGATGGTATATCGCCAGTCTCATGCATTATACACATCAACGTAAATAGTCGATTTGTTGCTTCTTCCCCCCTATGAATTTAGAAATTCCGATGGCATGTTATGTATCCCTTATGACTTGTCTCAAGTGGGCAAAAGCTTTTCGAAACTCTGATTCTAATACGGGATCCCGTATGTTTTTCCTGTCAACTCCCATTTCTTCTTCCATGTCATCAGAATCAGACAAGCGACCCCCCCCCCGCCCCCCGCCCACCGCCTTCACCCCTCCCATAGAAGCTTTCTATATACTCTTTCCATCTATCCGCTTTCCCCTGTATTTGAGAGTGGAATCCTTATTCCACTCATAATCTTACCGCCATTGCTTTTAATTTCACCAAAGGTTGCTTTGACATTTCTGTATGCTAAGTCGGTCCTTCCGACAATCATTTCTTTGTCAATTTCTTCACATTTCTCATGCATCCGTACCGCCCTAGCTTCCCTGCAATTTCTATTTATTTCGTTAGTACGCGACTTGAAATTCTGTATTCCTGAATTTCCCTAAATATTTTTGTACTACTTTCAAATGGTTCAATTGGGTCTAAGCACTATGGGACCTAACATCTGAGGTCATCAGTCCCCTAGACTTAGAACTACTAAAACGTAACTAACCTAAGGACACCACACACATCCATGCCCAAGGCAGGATTCGAACCTGCGACCGTAGCAGCAGCGCGGTTCTAGACTGAAGCGCCTAGAACCGCTCTGTCACAGCGGAGGGCTTTGTACTACTTTCTTTCGTCTATTAACTGAAGTATTTTTTGTGTTGCTCATGGTTTATCGTCGTTATCTTCTTTGCATCTACGTTTTTCTTTCCAACTTCTGTGATTCCCCTTTTTAGAAACGACCATTTCTCTTCAACTGAACTTCGTACGGAGCTATTCATTATTACAGTATCTATAGCCTCAGATAACTTCAAGAGGTAACTTTCTTAATACTTCCGTATCCCACTTCTTTGCATGCTGATTATCCCTGAGTGGTCTCTTAAACTTCAGCCTACTCTCCATCATTATTAAATTGTGAGCTGACACTATCTGCTCCCGTGTACTCCTCATAGTCCAATATCTGGTTTGGGAATCTCTACCTGACCAAGAAGTAATCTAATTGGTATATTCCCATACATCCCGGGTTTTTCCAAGTATACCCCCTCTTCTACTCCTTCCCCTACAACTGCATTCCAGTCTACCACAACTATTAGATTGTCATCTCCCTGAAGTACCAATTCAATATCCTCATATACTTTCTCTATCTTTTCATCTTCTGCTTGCGACTTGGTTGTGTATATCTGTAGATTTTGACAAGAACAATTGTACCACTGAACAGTTCAACAGTTCATCATAACGAATCCTACTCCTGTTATACCACTATCTGCTGCTGTTGATATTACGTTACACTCGTCTGACCAAAAATCCACTTCACCTAGATTGAGCCTTGGCATTTCACTTTTAGTATTTTCTATCCTCCATACCACAATCAAACTTCTGACATTCCACATTCCGATTCGTAGAACATTACCCTTTCATTAATCATCCAATCATTTCTTCGTGGTCAGCTCCCCATTGGCAGTCGCCTTCCAGAGATTCTTGTGGGGATCTAATCGGGAATCTTTTGCCAATAGAGAGATCATCATGACACTTTTTCAGTTACAGACCACATACCCTGTGGATACAAATGATGTGTCTTTAATACAGTGCTTTCCATTGCCTTCTGCATCCTCATGCCGTTGATCATTGCTGATTCTTCCATCTTTTAGGGGCAGTTTTCCACTCCAAGGGCAAGTGAGTACCCTGAACCTGTATCCACTACTCCGCCCTCCTTGACAAAGCCGTTGCCACACCAAGGGGGATTTCTTATGCCAGAAGTTTTCAGCCGTCATTACTGATGATTTTTATTCAAAATTTAGGCAGTGGAGAGGTTCGAACCCGGGACTCAGGATCTTTTGATTACTAATCCAAGACGCTATCCTCTTTCCTTCCTTCGTTTTGTTCATCATTGTTCTGATAATTCAGCCTCGGCTGACTCACATGACACTACTTCAGAAGTTTTTCGTTGTATATTTAAGTCAGGTTTTTTTTTATTAATTACAGACGACAGCCAGCCCTCTTACAGCTGCAGAAGTTCATAACATAGTGAAAACTAGACTGTTCTCCTAGAGATCCGAACTGAGAGTCTGTTACATGAAGACTTTACAAAGATACCACAACTCTTTGATGTAAAGTAGCAGCGAAACGATTTTACAGGATTAACGTCTATGTCTTTCCAAAACTAATAACAAAGTAAATTAAATCTTGTACATATTTTTTTCTGTATACTTGAGTTAAGTTAACCAAGAAAGTATGACTCAAGATACAAATAAAAACTATAGAAATAATATAATTATATCGTTTTGAACATACCCTATTAAGAACCATGCCCCGGCTCTTGTAAAGTCCAGGGAACCAACATCAATCACGGTAACGCCAGTATAATTAATGTCTTCAAACAGAAGCGCCATTTCTGTTCGTCCCCTCGCGTATTCCTTTCAGTTACGTTGTGTGCTATACTGTAGCAGTTCTTCTTATGGGTAGTACAAGTTTCATCGAGCTATGGTATGTGGCAGTGACACGTCATAAGATAGTTACTTTCGTCCATAAGTTTTGCACACCAGTGTATTTGTACGGAGAAGTGAGGAAATTCGAGTCTAGAAAGCTGTTCGTGTCCTAGTCTAAGAAGTTGTTCCTATTGGCCAACAGACTCGGATTTACGGGCAGCATCGCGTTGCAACCCCCCAAAGCGAGAAGAGGAACCCTCTCGGTGCAGGCAGAGCACTTCCGCACCCGTCGCCTCCTCTTTGCCGCTTCCTGGATGCGGCGTCCCGCCTCTCTCTTCCGCCCGCCCCGCTGCCAGCAACGTTCCGGAGACCGAGGTACGCCGACGTCAATCATCGGCGGACAAAGGCGCGCCCTGATTGGTTCCACACGGCTACAAAGCGCTGCCCTCGCCGTTAAGCCGATGAGGCGCGCGAACAATAGAGAGAGCTATCTTCCCGTGTCCACTGACAACTACGACCATTGTCCTCGCCAGTGGAAACCATTGTTAAGGAAGTGAAACTGATCGCGTGTGCACGTTGCTCCGTGTTAGCTGGAACGAGACTGCCTTCCTTGGCAGCCCGTGGAGCAAATCGGTAACTATTACTCACAGGTGGTGGCTGAGACCACCTCTTGTCGTGTCAGTGGAGGGAAGCAACACACTGTTAACTCTTTTTTTGTGGGGGACTGACTCATGAGCTTCTGAATCTATACTGCTCCCTCTACAATAACATGCGCAACCAGTCAGAACTCTTAGAACGATTGGACAATGGAATCAGTGGACACAACAGAAAAATTCTAGTGCACTTGTACTAAATTATTGAATTTGACGAAAATAACGAAATGCAAAAATATATTTCTGGGTAAATGAAGTGTGATGAGATATAAATGAAGAACAGCGTTCTAATAAAACTGTAAGATAAATTTGACTATTTACACATGCAATACAACACGCAACAGTATTAAGTGTAATAGGAAAGTGAAATTTCCCACTGTGGCTTTTCGATGCCAGTCCCTTTCACTTCCTTCAGGAAAAGGCAACTTACTATCGGGAATAGATCTGAGTTCTCTGATATTCAACTTATGCCTGAACTCAACGCTTCATACTGAGTCAAGCAGATTCTTTTTGTATCTGAGACGCATTTTCTCTAGTTGTGCTATATCTCTGCAACAAGGGCTCGTTAAGAATTGTGAAGTTTTTGATGAAGGAAATAAAATTCAGGAGCCGTCCACTCTTGTTGGAAGGTATGCTCAAGTCATTTTAATTGTAAACGTTTCCGTAATGTAGATTGCATATCTCTTAGTGTCTGCCGCTGGAACTGGATGGGAACCTCTATAACACACCTACGCTTCATAAGGACTCTCGCGAAATGCGCAACTCTTCTTTGGATTTTCTATTTTTCCTGCATTATTTCTATGTCTTAAGGGCTACAGACTCACTTAATAATGGTCGAATGCAGTTTTTGAAAGCTATGAGTAATTTACATTGCCTTAGGATTCTTTACCGAAATTCAGTCTGGTACTGACTTTCCTACATATGTGTTGATATGGCTGTTACACTTTAAATCTTTCTGGATGTATACCTCCTAGATATTATATGGGTGTGACTGCTTCCACTGATTTATCTCAAAAAATGTAATCCAAAAATACGACAATTGTCTTATCACGACTACTATCTCTCTTGTGCGAAACATTTCTGAACCGTGAATTTACTTTCAAAATCTTTTCATAAAGAATTTACTTTATTTACCAGCTATTCATCAAGAACATTAATACATTTCAGCGTGGAAGTAGTTGCCAGGGAGTAACTGATGAAAATGAAATTACCTTTAACAAATGGGAATTTTATTCATAATAGCCTTTTCAAAAACAGATTTAAAATTTATAAGCAGCAAAGCATCCTCTAAATATCAAGTTACAATTTTATTTAGAGGCAGAAAGAACAATATTGACAGTATGAGCCTTCTGGCTAGGAAGCTTGCTGCTCCCTTTCAACACGGCCGTCGTCACGATGGCTCACAACAACCTCTGAAAGACTACACTGGTGCAAATCTGCAACACACCAGATTACTTTAAACTAAAAATTTTAACAACTCACACAAATACATTAACTATGCACCCAGTAAGAGGGATGGAAATGGTACAAACACTCACACTAAGAAATTATTTGTCACCGAAAGTGCAATTTCATCTACACCCAGGTACTTAGTTGAATTGACAGCCTTGAGAATTCTACTATTTATCGAGTAATCGAATTTCAACGGATTTCTTTTGGAACTCATGTGGATCACCTCACACTTTTCGTTATTTAGCGTCAACTGCCACCTGCCACACCATACAGCAATCGTTTCTAAATCGCTTTTCAACTGATACTGGTCTTCGGATGGCCTTACTAGACAGTAAATTACAGCATCATCTGCGAACAACCTAACAGAACAGCTCAGATTGTCACCCAGATCATTTATCTAGATCAGGAACAGCAGAAGTCCCAGGACGCTTCCCTGGGGAACACCTGATATCACTTCAGTTTTACTCGATGATTTGCAGTCTATTACTACGAACTGCGACCTTCCTGACAGGAAATCACGAATCCAGTGGCACAACTGAGACGATACCCCATAGGCCTGCAGCCTGATTAGAAGTCGCTTGTGAGGAACGGTGTCAAAAGCTTTCCGGAAATTTAGAAATACGGAATCCACTTGAGATCCCCTATCGATAGCGGCCATTACTTCGTGCGAGTAAAGAGCTAGCTGCGTTGCACAAGAACGATGTTTTCTGAAACCATGCTGATTACGTATCAATAGATCGTTCCCTTCGAGGTGCTTCATAATGTTTGAATACAGTATATGCTCCAAAACCCTACTGCAAACCGACGTCAATGATATAGGTCTGTAGTTCGATGGATTACTCCTACTACCCTTCTTAAACACTGGTGCGACCTGCGCATTTTTCCAATCTGTAGGTACAGATCTATTTGTGGGCGAGAGGTTGTATATGATTGCTAAGTAGGGAGCTATTGTATCAGCGTAATCTGAAAGGAACCTATTCGATATTCAATCTGGACCTGAAGACTTACCTGTATCAAGCGATTTGAGTTGCTTCGCAACCCCTAAGGTATTTACTTCTAAGAAACTAATGCTAGCAGCTGTTCGTGTTTCAAAATTCTGGAATATTCCATTCGTCTTCCCTGGTGAAGGAATTTCGGAAAACCTCGTTCAATAACTCCGCTTTAGCCGCACAGTCGTCGGTAACAGTACCATCGGCACTGCGCAGCGACGGTATTGACTGCGTCTTGCCGCTTGTGTACTTTACATACGACCAGAATTTCTTCGGATTTTCTACCAAATTTCGAGACAATGTTTCGTTGTGGAACCTATTAAAGGCACCTCGCATCGAAGTACGTGCCAAATTTCGCGCGTCTGTAAATTTTAGCCCATCTTCAGGATTTCGCGTTCTTCTGAACTTCGCATGCTTTTTCCGTTGCCTCTGCAACAGCGTTCGGACCTTTTTTGTGTACCACGGGGGATCCGTTCCATCTCTTACCAACTTATGAGGTATGAATATCTCAATTGCTGTTGCTACTATATCTTTGAATTTGAGCCACATCTCGTCTACATTCGCATAGTCAGTTCGGAAGGAATGGAAATTGTCTTTTAGGAAGGCTTCTAGTGGCACTTTATCCGCTTTTTTAAATAAAATTATTTTGCGTTTGTTTCTGATGGATTTGGAAGAAATGGTATTGAGCCTAGCTACAATGACCTTGTGATCACTAATCCCTGTATCAGTCATGATGCTCTCTATCAGCTCTGGATTGTTTGTGGCCAAGAGGTCAAGTGTGTTTTCGCAACCATTTACAATTCGCTTGGGTTCGTGGACTAACTGCTCGAAATAATTTCCGGAGAATGCATTTAGGACAATCTCGGAAGACGTTTTCTGCCTACCACCGGTTTTGAACAAGTATTTTTGCCAACATACCGAGGGTAGGTTGAAGTCCCCACCAACTACAACCGTATGAGTGGGGTATTTATTTGTTACGAGACTCAAACTTTCTCTGAACTGTTCCGCAACTATATCATCGGAGTCTGGGGGTCGGTAGAAGGAGCCAATTATTAACTTAATTCGGCTGTTAAGTATAACCTCCACCCACACCAATTCGCACGGAGTATCTACTTCGACTTCACTACAAGATAAACCACTACTGACAGACACAAACACTCCACCACCAATTCTGCCTAATCTATCTTTCCTGAACACCGTCTGAGACTTCGTAAAAATTTCTGCAGAACTTATTTCAGGCTTTAGCCAGCTTTCTGTACCTATAACGATATCAGCTTCTGTGCTTTCTATTATCGCTTGAAGCTCAGGGACTTTTCCAGCGCAACTACAACAATTTACAACTATAATTCCAACTGTTCCTTGATCCAAGCACGTCCTGTAATTGCCAAGCACCCTTTGACATTGCAGCCCATCCCGCACTTTCCCGAGGCCTTCTAACCTAAAAAACCGCCCAGTCCACGCCACACAGCCTCCGCTACCCGTGTAGCCGCCAGCTGAGTGTCGTGAACTCCTGACCTATTCAGCGGAACCCGAAACCCCACCACCCTATGGCGCAAGTCAAGGAATCTGCAGCCAATACGGTCGCAAAACCGTCTGAGCCTCTGATTCAGACCCTCCACCCGGCTCTGCACCAAAGGTCCGCAGTCGGTTCTGTCAACGATGCTGCAGATGGTGAGCTCTGCCTTCATCTCGTAATCAAGGCCGGCAGCCTTCACCAAATCAGATAGCCGCTGGAATCCAGAGAGAATTTCCTCAGATCCAAAGCGACACGTCATTAGTGCCGACATGTGCCACCACCTGCAGCTGGCTGCACCCTGTGCTCTTCATGGCATCCGGAAGGACCCTTTCCACATCAGGAATGACTCCTCCCGGAATGTACACGGAGTGCACACTGGATTTCTTCCCCTCCTTAGCAGCCGTATCCCTAAGGGGCCCCATTACGCGCCTAACATTGGAGCTCCCAACTACCAGTAAGCCCACCCTCTGCGATTGCCCGGACCTTGAAGGCTGAGAATGATCCTCTGAAACAGGGCAGGCAGCTTCATCTGGCTCAGCCAGAGACAGTGCCTGAAACCGGTTTGTCAGACGCACCGGGGAGGCTTTCTGATCAGCCTCCGGGGACGCCTTTCACTGCCTGCCACGCCTTGGAACGACCTCCCAATCAACCACAGGCGAGGGCTCAGCCCCACTGCGGGCAGCAACCGGGGCAACCACAGCGGCAGACCGATCTGGGGACAGACGGGACGAGGTTGACATCCCCGTGATACCCAAGTCCGGCTCCCCACAGTGGTGCCCATTGGCAACAGCCTCAAGCTGCGCGACCAAGTCAACGCCGATTGCAGCTGTGAGCGAAGGGATGCCAAGTCAGCCCTCATCCGAACACAGCAATCGCAGTCCCTGTCCATTCTAATCGATGTTTAACAACAGTTACCGAAACACGAGTCCGTACCTAGATAACGCAAGCGGAACACGCAAAGAATGTATCAACTAACCTGTACAAATGCCTAACGACTGCGCTACAATCTGCTGAATTACCTTCTAGTATCTCCAGGCTTCTCCCATGTATACAACATTCTTTCATGATTCTTGAACCAAGTGTTATTATCTTAGCTAATGTTTGCGTTCATTTCTTTAAACTACTTTTAGGCACTAGAATAAGTCACAACTAATAAATATGTACGGGACTTATTCTGGAGCGATATGAGATATCAAAGTGTTGGGCTAGCAGATGTATGACTGAAATTTCTTACAGGAATTGTGCAGTAGTCATAGATCAGATCTGCGTTGTTGCTAGATCCGCCTCCTCTTCCCCCTCCCCAATACCCTACCCCCTCCCTCTCCCTTCTAGGCCAATTGGCTTACATATAAAATGTGGAAATTAAAAATCAGAGGTGAACTGTTCTCCTACTGGCTGTGGCGCAGAAGGTTGACTGTTCTCCTGTTGGCTGAGGTCTACAAGGACAACCTGCATGGTTCCCAAAATCTCTTGTGTTTATTCAGGAAGTTATCGCTATAATTTATGATGGGTCTCTATATTTATCCAACCCTTATCTTTGTCATCATAATTTATGAGCCAATATGGATGCGAGATATTTTTCAAGATAGCAGTAGTGTAACAAGGCCAGTACGAGCGCAAAATTAAGACCAGTGACATTTAGGGCAGATATGAGCCTAGATTCCATGTCGTACCTCCCAATCACTTGGCTTGTTACTTTCAAGGTCACTCCCACAACTCACCCCCATTTTGGAGGAATCATGTGATGTAGCCATCTGTGACACACTGCTGCCATCACCATTTGCACTGTCGCCTCTCGAGAAATTCCAAATGAAGGTCGACTGTATCGCTTCATGAATCACAATCAAGGTACTCACATCCCCTCCGTTCCTCCATTCCTTTCTAGAGTAATTCTTCATTTGTTCTCTCTACCCTAAAGTGAAAGTGTCAGGGTATTTTCATCACAAATATTAACAGCCATATAATGAAAGTCTGGTTTATTAGCAAAAATTTTTACAACAAATTTTTTCAAGGTTATTTTGAATAGGAGGACAGTTTTTTCGTGGTTTAAGGTCTAGATATATGTCAATCAACTGCCTGCTAGAAAAAGTATCATACTCCTGCAATTTGGCCATGGGAATGTGTTGTTATAAATCTGATAAATACTCCCTGCAACTTTTTCTAGCTCGATGAACAAACGTCTTGTAGGATTATACATATGTACGATTCAAACTAGTAAAGAAAGGAATAATATCAGCATACAACTTGATACGTAGCCACATATGGCACAGACCATTCTATAAAGGACGTATGAGAGGCAGCAGGGTCACCTTCACAATTCATCGTATTAGCTAGGAGGCTCACGAAATCCGCATATATGACAGAGGAGCTGTGCTCCTGATATAGGGCATTCCTAAACATTAAGAACGTATTTGCCTGTGTGGGACTTTCCATACATACTGGTTCCTGCCAAGTGCAGTCAAATAGATGCTGTACCAAAGTTAATGAAATTGGAAATTTGTGGTAAGGTCTTATGGGACCAAACTGCTGAGGTCATCGGTCCCTAAGCTAACACACTATTTAATCTAACTTAAATTAACTTATGCTAAGGAAGACATACACCCATGCCCATGGAAGGACTCGAATGTCCGACAGGGGGGAGCTGCGTGGACTGCGACAAGATGCCTCCTGTTTGTCCAGGAGACACCCACTCTTTATGAACAATTCCCTTGGAATCAAAGAGGCTCACAACCATGCATTTCACTTTCGACTTTGAAATGCGAGCTTTTTTAGGTCTGGGTGATCCCTTTGAGCAACATTGCGAACTTTGGCGTTTTTTGTCTGGATCGTACTGAAAAAACCAACTTTCATCACCAGTGATAACACGGCTCAACAATTCTGCATTGACTTCCGTTTGCTCTAACAGATCGGCTGCCACATTTTTCCGTGTTTCTCGCTGTTGTGGTGTGAGATTTTTGGGGACCATTTTTGTACAAATCTTTCTCATACCAAGATCTTCAGCAATTATTAGACGAATCTTTCTTGATTGATGTTCAGTTTTTCAGCAATCATTTTCACGGATAATTTTCGATCAGATCATACGAGTTCACGCACCCTGACCAAGTTGACATCCGTCTGTGAGGTTTACGGTTGTCCACTGCGGTCTTCATCTTCAACATTCGTTCCGCCTTCACTAAACATTTTATACCAACGAAAAACTTGAGCTCTTGACACAACCTCCTCTCCAAAAACTTTCTGAAACTTACTGTAAGTTTTCGTCACGTTTTCACCAAATTTAACGCAAAAAGAAATGGCAGGCTGTTGCACAATGTTATGCTGTTCCACTTCCACGACGAGAGACACAAACACGTGTTTAATTATTACAGTATAACTCACGACTGAGCAGTTCCATCGATGTGCTGCTTGGACTAGAAGCAGCTTATAGACTAAGGTCAAAGATCCTGTGCCTACACAAGCCTGTATGGCTGCCACATCTTGCAAAGAAAATCAGTCTCATTACTTTATTGTCGCAACTCGTATGTTACACCATGAATGGCAGCCAATATCTCCTGCAATAGATGGTTCAAAAAAATGGCTCTGAGCACTATGGGACTCAACTGCTGTGGTCATCAGTCCCCTAGAACTTAGAACTACTTAAACCGAACTAACCTAAGGACATCACACACATCCATGCTCGAGGCAGGATTCGAACCTGCGACCGTAGCAGTAGCACGGTTCCGGACTGCGCGCCTAGAACCGCGAGACCACCGCGGCCGGCCCAATAGCTGCTATTCGTGCTGAATTAATGTTTTTGAAAGCATATATAAATGTTAGAAGCGTATCCAATCAGGGTTAGTTAGCAATGACCAAATAACATGTCTTGCTGCAATCTAATGGATTGAAAATTATCAGTTGTAGATTACTAGAAAAGAGTGTTTTAGTCTTCTTTTCCTGGTTTACAGTAGTATAGCAAGACCAATCAGCTACTTTATGATAAAAGTGTTTGATCCATTGTGCTATGGTGATGAGTATACGTTTACATTATCATACAAGGGATTTTGTAGAGAAAAGTAGCAAGTGAATTTTTTATTTATAAATTCTTAGATATAGCTTAATAATTGAACTTGCTTGAATAAGAACATAGTTCAGTGCCTACATCTCACATGGCTGGTTTATACGTATTCTTGCATATTGATGTGCAGCATGTATAATATAATTGAGTGATGATCTTTCAATGGATGCAGTTTTATATTTTAATACTAGCAAATTGGTTCATATTTTCTCATAGAGTCTATACACATATGGCTACCAGCTCAGACGTTTGTCTAGAGAAGGTTGGATCGCACAATTGGCATAAATTAAATTTCTAAAAGTTTACTCTTGCAGATAAGTGCAACTTGCCTCATGGAAAAGTTTAACTTTTTAAGGGGAATCCCCTGCGGTGATTCTGTGATCACCTAATATCACTGAGGTAGTCTGAGCTCTTCCGCTTACCATGGCAGGAATTTGCATTGAAATGAAAACTGCTGGTTCGGTAGCAGTGACAGAGTGTATGGCAGTGTTGTCCTCGTACCAAAGCTGAATATGTAGCTGGCAAGCTGCTTATAGACACGAGTGCCAGGAGACCACGCTGCCGTATGCCCAGCTGACAACTGCACTCTGCAGGCATTGACTTCTGGTGTGCCTGCTGCTTCACTCAGGACAAGACTGTAGTTTAGTCGACGTATGTCACTGATGATGTGATGGCGAGCAGGGGGCGTATCTGATCCACCAGGTTAGCATTACAAAAAAGATCACCTGATACTCTCATGAGATGCCGGTGCTCCAGACGCCTGTGAACATGGGTGAGCCTTAGGAGCCAAAGCAGAGGACGATGAGTCAGAATCTTCAGATGACCACAGCTTACATCAGTGACTAACAACCTGAGAAATATAAATTTCATATACAAAAGCATGCTGTGCCACTGAAACAGTCTCGAAAGATTTAGCAGTTTTAATCATTTCATGAAGGCTAAGATCAGAGCTTAAGGCAACCTACCTGTCAGGGGCATGGCGCACAATCATATTTTGAAGCAGCGACTCCTTGTTTGAAACTTTACAGTTCTAGAACTTTGTTCAAATTCTCGAGCGGCACATGCGTGCAGGAGGCTGGGCCACAGGACACTCCTCTTCAGCCTGCAATACAGCTGGAAGCTGTTCGCCAACTGCAGCAGCAATCTCTGGCTCACAGTGAGACAGCAGAGCAGTCCTGCAAGTGAAAAAGAAAGAATTCGAATTTTTGGTTTGTTTGTGTCTGTAGTACAGAAGGTTGGTATATTTACAGAAGGTATATATATATATATATATATATATATATATATATATATATATATATATATATATATATATATATATATAATGTTGTTGTAGGTGAGTTGGATCAGCAGCGTATCGATTCTGACGAGGATGAGATACGTGAATGGGTCGGGGAAATGGCCAAAGATGAAGAGCTGGAAAGGAAGCGTGACCTGGCCGTTTTAGAGGAGGAGGATGACATCTCTGAAGAGACAGCAGAAATACCAGACAACGTTGATCAGTTGCTCACGCCGTGGACCGAGAGAGGGAAAGGTAATTACTCACTCCACTTATAACCGTGCGATCGTCTGTACTCTTTCTTTCTTTCTTTCCGTACAGCGAACGTTATACTTAATTTTTGTTTGTTTCTTGTACTGCGAACGCGTCTCCGCAGCCGTAGCACGATGTTACGTGCATACCAGTGGTGGCTAAACCTTCTTCTCCCCAAATCTGTGTCTGGTGTGCCACCCATCACCTATAAGGATGCCGCTAGTCATTGCACGGGAAGCCGCCGCCGCCGCTGCTCCAGCACCGCGCTCTGGCAACACGCTGCCACCTCTCAGGTTATTGTGTCCGGCTGCAGCAGCAACAATAGCGACAACAGCATCAGAAGCCATCGCCACAACCAGGTTGCTCTCACTGGCCTCATCTTCTTTCTCATCCTCATTAGAATCTCCGCTCGAGTAAGGTATGGCTGCCATGGTAGGTGCCATTCAACGCCTCACCGGCTCCGTCATCGACAGGATGGACATCATCCTATAGTAGTAGTAATAGAAGTAGTATTAATAATAGAGATGATACTGTGGCTCATGTCGGTTCCATGTAACGTCCTTTCAGTGAAGGAAATCAGCTCAGTGACCGAGCGAGGCGGCACTGTGGTTAGACGCTGGTCTCGCATTCGGGAGGACGACGGTTCAGTCCCGCGTCCGGGAATCCTGATTTAGGTCTTCCGTGATTTCCCTAAATCGCACCAGGCAAATGCCGGGATGGTTCCTTTGAAAGGGCACGGCCGACTTCCTTCCCCGTCCTTCCCTAATCCGATGAGACCGATGACCTCGCTGTCTAGTCTCCTTCCCCAAACAACGCAACCCAACTCAGCTCAGTGACACCATACCACAGTTAGAACAGTAAGTGATTGCAGACGCCTTTGAGGAGCGGATCTCGTTCAAGGATCGAGAGTCCGGCAGGAGGGTACCGCGACCCTACATGTTTTCTAAGGGCGTCCCTCCCTGTCATAGGAAAGGAACTCCTCAAGGTAGTCAACAACCCGCAGTATCCGCCATTAAATGCAGTGCGGTGCTCTGCGTCGAAATGTCGCACCTCCACCCCGCCCCCCCCCCCCTCCCCACTCCTGCCAGAGTTGATTTTGGCATTGAAGAGACAACCCGTCATTACCCTTGGGTTGGAAAATGGCGTGATTACGAGGAGCATGTCAATCGCCGAGTGGTTTCGTAAATCGACCTTGAGTGCCGTACTGGCCCAGTTTTCCGAGATGGAAGTGAGAGTGTGAGTTAAAGCACTCAGTCAAATACAACATCTGGACATCCACACACATGTCTATTATCCGGTAAGTGGAGGGTCTAGCTATATCCCTAAAGATATAGCTAATAAGCAGCCATGCAATAATTTCTAAAATAGAAAGGATCAGGCTTGTTTTGCATTTTCAATCCTGGCGTGCGAGACAAATTACGATTGTAGAGATTACCCTGAGCGCTCCAGTCGGTGATAATATTCGTGGGTGTTATAACTGTGTATCTAGTTCCCCGACAATATCCAGACCAAACCCAAATTTTAGTTGCAGGATACCGGAATAGCGGTGCATGTTTACGGCCTGGAGACGAAAAGCAACTAGGATGAGCAGAAAAAGTATATTGTCTTCGGCCTCCTCCATTTCTCAAAATTTGGTAGTAAATATGAGATGCATGTAAACATGCTACTCTTCTCTGACGGTGATAATTATCAGTATGTTTGAATCAAAGACATATCCCGACTTCTTTCCTCCCAACTATCAACCAATTGTCATGTAAAGCATACTCGCTCAATGTGCCTGAATTATTTTCCTCAGACAAGTTATTAGTGGATCAACAATCTAAATGATTCAACTTTCACTGTTCACCGGATCCAACAGGGATACAGGCTGCATTGCTCACGTACGGGATAATATTGCCTATTCGCCTTGACACCACTTTCTAGGATGTCTCCTCTTTCAACTATTAAGGTGCTTATATGTAGCATCAGTCTGTTCTCTTCCAGAGCACACAATTTTACTGATTTTTTGAGCACCCTTTTCACGGTATTTTTCTCTAATTTTAGGTATTCTCAGTCAGTTTCCATAATTAACTAGTTTTTCGCAACTTTACGTATTTTAACGTATCTCACATCAATTTTTCGCCATAGTACCAGGTTTTCCTCGAATTTTACCGATTTTATGTAATTTTCCATACAGCTTCCACAGTTTTCCATATGTATATGATCATTTTGCTGTCATACCTACCTGCTGAAGATTAGATGGGTAGATCACATAACTAATGAGGAAGTATTGAATAGGATTGGGGAGAAGAGAAGTTTGTGGCACAACTTGACCAGAAGAAGGGATCGGTTGGTAGGACATGTTCTGAGGCATCAAGGGATCACCAATTTAGTATTGGAGGGCAGTGTGGAGGGTAAAAATCGTAGAGGGAGACCAAGAGATGAATACACTAAGCAGATTCAGAAGGATGTAGCTTGCACAAGGTACTGGGAGATGAAGAAGCTTGCACAGGATAGAGTAGCATGGAGAGCTGCATCAAACCAGTCTCAGGACTGAAGACCACAACAACAACAACAACCTACCAGCAGTTTGATTTTATACGATAATGTCTGCGCGTCTTGTAAAACAACCTACTAAAAAATTCTAAGACTTACCGCCCCCCGATGATCCGCTTGCAGGCGTTAGGATAGAACGAACATGAAAAGTATAGTAACAGTCGTTTCGTACCTATATGAAACTGAAGACTCGATTTACGCCCAAGATGGGCAGAGAAATGAATTACTTCACATACATCTTAGTTCGTCTAGAGGACAGTACTGGAACAGGTTTTCCACTGGTGGACATGCTTCATCACACATGAGTTGGAATTTCTCTGATGACTGTCGTTTGCAGAGGTTTGCTGTTAAGGATCGCAGGTAGTTGTGCTCCTCTAAGTCACATACAGAACACGAAGTAGTATACGAGTCGGTCGCAGGCTATACCAGACAACTGATACACCCGGAGAGAACAACGGGAAAAAATGGTTAAATGTGTGATAAACGCCCTGCGGTAACATATCCCTCTCCCCCTCAATCGATCACTACATCTACTTTCTATAGTCCTTTAACGCAGATCTATCTCAATTAAATGGCAGATGGCTTTCTTTCCTAGGAAAGCATCAAAGGCAGCAGCAAACCTGCTTGTATCCCTATAACCTCAACAAACGTACAGTAGAATGTTGTTAAATAAACCATACAGCAGCTGTTTGTTAGCTGACACCACAAGGTTCTGACTGGCGGGGAGTACAGATAAGCACATTATAAATACTGTTTATTACGGTTTAAAATACCTAAACAGTCCTGCACAGCATTAAATGCGCGATCCATTCTGTAGTTATGTATTGCAGGCACCCCAGCTGGTAATACAACGCTCTTTAGCTAAGTACACTTTACAAAAATCTATAAGGTGGTTGCCGACAACACTGGCGTCACACTGGGCTCAGTCTTCAAAATGGTTCAAATGGCTCTGAGCACTATGGGACTTAACATCTATGGTCATCAGTCCCCTACTACTTAAACCTAACTAACCTAAGGACATCACACAACACCCAGCCATCACGAGGTAGAGAAAATCCCTGACCCCGCCGGGAATCGAACCCGGGCGTAGGAAGCGAGAATGCTACCGCACGACCACGAGATGCGAGCAGGACTCCGTCTTCATCACTGCCAACGAAAAACAAAATGACTTCTTCCCTAGAGCTCGGTGCTTCTATGTCAATTTTTTCTCGTATTCCTCTTGCTGTCGCACACTCGTTCACATGTACAAGAATTTTTCTGCGCCAAGCAGAAGACATGCAAGCACTCGATCAGTTTTCCCGCATTTCGGCGTATTTTCCTGAATTTATGTGTATTTTCCGTCATTTTTCGTAATTTTATAGCTTTTATGTCACTTCTGCTCATGCGATCATGACATCACTTGTCACTCTGTATTCTAATATTGCTTGTAAATGAAGTACAGTTGCCAATACGTTGCGTAAACGCACTATTTTTCTGGTCGGACGGACTAGTATAGCACTGTACCCGAATGCATCCAGTCACCTCCAACCAGATATTCAACAGTTGCAGTGCACTTGCTCTGTTTTCTGCTTGTCTGTGTCTATGCATGTGTCGCGGACACCACCGTAGCTGTTCGTACTGTCTTTTCTACTACCTAGTGTTGCAGGAGAAAGCTTAGTTTGGCGCTGGTCTCACATATTGTACATGGTTGGCGGAGCCTTGATACCGAGTGGTCAAAACACAGTCCTGTTGCATTAACCTGTTTGTCGTGGGTTTCAGAAAGTGGTAGACAAGTGCTTTCTGACTATCGCTCAATTCCAACCGAAACTGGAACGATCACAGCACAAAGCTGCACAAAGCTGCAGGTTCGAAAAAAGGCTACTCGTTTCGAGACATGAGCGTGTCACTAATATGAGTCACCAGTGGCTGTCATCATTCAAAGACATCTCCATAGGATACAACGCAAGTGTGTGGATCAGTGGATAGACTTGATTCCAAATCACAGACAGCATTTCTACCAGAAAGCGTAACACTATCAGCGACTCTTTTGTGTGCTTGTAGAACCAAGACCGCTTTTTATTCAGGGCGACAGTAAAATAGTGGCTGTGATTGTGTTTTTAATAATGTGGTCCTTACGAGAATGTATGTTGCCGACGGTATAATCCGTCTGCGGTCAGCTTCAAATGTCGGTCCTCAGTAATCCTTTAGCGATATTTGAATCTCTCACCTACACAGGTAGAGACGACCATCGTAATAAAATTAGATGTATTACCGAATTCATAAAGTGATTCGTAGCATAAACCTGGTATTTGCAACTTCTCTGTGCTGTTTACCTTACGGAACTTCGTATGTGGCGAGGCATTTGGTTACAGTAAGGAAGTTTGAAAGTGAGGAGGCTTCCTATTATCTTAGCACTCCGTCATAACCAAAAATAATTTTAATATACTAGCCCTGTGATGCATAACGTGAAAGATAAGAAAAGACTTTTTGCTACTTCATGAGAAAATTCTTAAATAGACTATGCCACACTGTTATAGGATTTTAACAACAAGTAACGATACTTTGGCGATGTGAGAACGCGTATATGCCTCGATAGTAGTAGGGCAAACTTCGTTTCAGATTACATTGCGGGTTGCCTACATCAGTTGCAAGTATACATTCAGGGGCAAACCTGTTGTCCTTCTTTGATTGACAGGTCCTCAACCTATTGTTCTATTAAGAGGTTTATGACCTCCTGGGGATAATTCTTCCTTTTGATTGACATGCACTTTACCTTTCTTCCCCCCACCCTTCCCCCTCCACCACCCCATGCTCCTTACCCCTCCCCATGCCTTTGGGAACTTGCCTCACCAATATAAGCACGCTTTTGATATCAGTTTAATTCACTAATTAATTAAATCGATCGTGTAATTAAATTCCCCCTCTGGGAAATGTCCTCAGCTTTTCCCCTCCACTCATCCTCCCAGAAATTAGGGGGGAAACACTCAGTTGATCTGCCCTTTGGAAGGAAATCGATTTCAGTGTATGGGGTATTGTTTATACAATTCAGACAATATATTTTATTTAAAGAATTTGGTGAGAAACCTATTGCAATGTATGGAATATTGTTCAAACAGTTTAGACAATATGTGGATATTTAAACAATTTATGGGGTAGGAGACTGCATAAAGAATATAGTTTATTTATTTATATAAAGAATTTGGCAGGAAACCAATTGCAGTAAATCGCATATTGTTTAAAAAATTTTAGACAATGTATGGAACAATGTTTATTTAGATAATTTAAGGGGTAGAAGTTGATATATGGAATATTTAACAATTGCAATGCTTTTTTATCCCCATCACTCATGGTACAGTCATGCACCATCCACTGCCCTGCAGCCAGTCCTGGCTCACACCACCCGTGCAGGATAATCAGAGCTGGTGTGCACTGTAGGCCCTGCAAAGTGACATGTATATCAGTTGCCACACCATGTGCCTGTGTCCAAGTCTTGTCTGTTCAGGCCCCACATCTGACAGACCAGATGTCACACTAATCTAGAACAAAAGCAACTGGTGGCATCAACTCTCTGATACTTGCTACCTGAGGAATTCCTGTCGAAACACGTGCTCCCTCTCTTTCTCCTATTGTAGTGCCCAACTGTCAGGCCCACATGGGCAGTCAGTTGCGGTCAGACCAACATGCAAACGAAACAGCATTTATGTGGCAAACCACTGCAGAATACCGATGCAAGCAAGAACCCCTTCCAAGGCAAATGCCTGACTGAGAATTGATTCAGCCATGGGCTCTAAGCTGTCATCCGTGCTGGAGAGAAAGAATCTCACAACAGGAAATTCAATTATATAGCATAGGTTATACTGTTTATTGATAACATTCAATTCACAGGGACTGGGCCTCACTTTTATTTGGTGGGAAAAGCTCACATGTATCAACTACATCTAATTACATAGTTACACTGCTGCAGACTGAAGGTGTCACCTTATTGGAAAATATTCCTTTGTATGCTCACCTTGACATGCAGGGATCGACTGAGCTAGTGCACAGTGCCACCACCAGAGGACGTCTCACCCCCCCCCCCCCTACCCTCGCCCCCTCCCTCCCAGCAAAAACTGGTAAGAAAAAGACTAACTCTGTGCTAGAGAGGGAGGATCTCATGACATGAAATTCAAATCAAAGTCAGTAATACGAGGGCTTTTCAGCAAGTAAGGAACGATCGGTCGCAAAATGGAAACCACAGTGAAAATCCGATGAAGTTTTGCACAGGCATGTTGGGAAGTGTCTCTAATTTGCTCGTCGATCGCATTACGTCGTTCCTTTTAGTTCCGAACACACAGGGAGCACACAAAGATACCTAGAACAATAGTGTCTCCCACCAAGTACTTGGGCCTGGTGAGAAATTTCGCCTGAAGCTATGCAGCAAACATTACATAACTGACATGTCTTTTCTTCTTCAAGACACTTCTCAGCCGCATTCTGCAGGGGCAATGAAGATGCTCCTGCATCGTTTTCAATTGGAAATGTTCGATTACCCACAATACAGCTAGTAATTATCTACCTTTGAGCTTCATCTCTCCTCACATGAACCGCTGGCTACGAAGAGAACCTTCTGGCACAGACAACGAGTTGTAGGCCAGCGTAGAGAACTGGCGGAATGCACTGGCGGCTGCCTTCTATAACGAGGGTAAGTTGGTACAACGCTACGACAAACGTCTCCAAACACGATAATGGAAGTTTTCATTTCTTCTCAGAATACTATATTCCTATTGGCTAATGCTGGAGACAAAGAGAAAGCTGACGGAATTTCGATATCAAATACAGAGTGAAATAATTCATTTGCACTACCCTGTCAACTTAATTGTTTAACAATTTACAAGAGTCAAATAGATCGCTTAAAACACTCACTTCTACCATAGGATGATCCTTCTTCATAATAAAACATATTTTCAACGTTTGAGCGCAAACATTGTGCAAATCAAGTAATGAAATTTCCGCAACAAATAGATTGTAGCGGTAAATATATCTGAGGTCTTGCTCACACCGGCGTTTGAGAGCATAAACACCCTCCTCCAGAGCAACGTTTCCATTAAACATATATGGTGAAAAAAATCCTGAGGATCGCACAAACTCGCAACCACGAAGTACGACGTCCGCCGACTGGATGGTAGCCCCATCCGCGCTGGCTGGGAGAGAGAGACCCAAACCTGCGCTTGGAATGCCAGCCCATACCTAATGCATGCAGTACAGCTATGGGAAAAATAAATTGATCAATAGGAAATTTGATTTCACGATTGGGTTTTTAAAAATACTATAGACTTCGTAAATTGGTTCTCTCTCCTGAAGGAGGAAAAAAGGTTGTACTGCGTGACAGAACAGGGACAACACCAAATACCACTGCAAGAAAGAGTCCACTGCAATGTATTGAGAAACACTAAACACGACACACTTGAACCACAATCCAAACTGTAGCAATAAGCTCTCATGGCTAGATGTCAGACATCTCCGTCAATTGGGAATATGATGTCACAGGTTTTTCAAGCACTACAGAATTCCTAAATTGGTTCTCTCCACTACATTCCGAAGAAGGGGAGCTCTATTGCGTGACAGGATAGAGACAAAAGCAAATATCAGTGCAAGACAGAGTCCACTGCAATGTATTGCGAAGCACTGAACATGACACACCCAAACCACGAACCAATCCATAGCAGTAGTAGTTGTAATGGCTAGATGTTGGAGATCGCTACAGTCGGAAATTTGGCATCGCGACTAGATTTTTAAAGCACTATAGATTTCCTAAATTGGTTCTCTCCACTACATTCCGAAGAAGGGGAGCTCTACTGCGTGACAGGATAGAGACAAAAGCAAATATCAGTGCAAGACAGAGTCCACTGCAATGTATTGAGGAGTGCCAGACACAACACACTTAAACCACGACCCAGTCCGTAGCAGTAGTTCCTGTGGACAGATTTTAGATCACTGAAAGACTTGTGCATCCCGCGCACTCACCTCCCAGACATCCGAAAACAGCGATCCATCCATTCGTACACCATCAGCGCCGAAGTTTAGGGCCCGAGGAAACTACAGCCGTAGCCACAACTGCATCGTGGATGTGCGTATATGCAGGAGTGCGCCTCCCCATGCGGTGGAGGGCATCCAGAGATGATTCGAGTGGTAGGAACACAGACGTTATCAATATGTCCAGCGAAAACATCCATTATTTTGAATCTTCTCTCAAGCAACACAAACACATCAGCCTCTGTTGCGCTCACCCAGCACACTGGTCACTTCGCCAACCCTTGCTGTCATGGACAAGATCAGACAGGTCGGCACATTCTTAGTACCTGGCCCAGACTAAGCTTGTCTGTTACTTCCGGTTCCTGACTCATTGCAACCGCCAATGCAGCCGGCCATGGTGCACTGCAAAACAAGGAGCTGCAGTTTGGACGTATACATTAGTCCTAAACAATTCCACCCCGACATAGACCCACCAGTTACAAAAATCTACTTTACCCAATCTGAGGCAGTGATGCTTTGACCATAAACCTCAAATTTCTCACGAGAAATGTAGATTTCTCCCTTTTATAAGAGCTATCTTCGAACATAGAAGAAATCGAACCATACACGCGTTTTCACATCGCTAAAGTATCGGTACTTGTTGTGAAAGCCATGTACAAGCACTATGGAATAGACTATATTCCCTCAAAGAATTCTCTCATCTAGTAAAAAAATATATTTTCTTATCTGTCGTGTCCTGCATCACAGGACTAGAATATTAGAATCATATTTGGCTCAGCTCGTGGTCTTGCGGTAGCGTTCTCGCTTCCCGCGCACGGGGCTCGATTCCTGGTGGGGTCAGGGATTTTTCCTGCCTCGAGATAACTGTGTGGTTTTGTGTCGTCTTCACCATCATCATCATTCATCCCCAATACGGTCGGAGGAAGGCAATGGCAAACCACCTCCACTAGAACCTTGCCTAGTACAGTCTTCCACATCGTCCCCTACGCTCCTCAGAGTATGGGACATCATCATCTCATCTTTTGACTCATGATGGAGTGCTAAGGTCTACCACTGTCACAGGACACCTCCTCACATTCGGACTTTCTCTTAAGGTGACAGCACAGAGAAGTTGTAAATATAAAGCTTATAATACGTATGACTTTATAAATTGGGTAGTACATCTGATTGTATTACGATAGTCGTTGCTCCCTGTGTAAGTGAGGGATTCAAACATCATTAAAAGATATCGCCGCAACCAAAAATAGCGCCAGATCAAGAACCATATCCGTGGTGCTCTACACGTCACCTCCACCCGCCAGGTGACATGACACTAATATCAAATTGACAGGCTAATTCATTTAATTGATCATGAGAGACACTTTGTTTGGCGACTAATTTTTCTTTTTCAGTAGTCGGATTACACTCACCAGGTAGCTCAAATGGGGATCCATGGAGGGAAGACGACATTCTTTTCGAGGAACACTATCGACAACCGCAATTTGAAACTGACCACAGAAGGATTCCACCACCGCGCTATTAAAAACACGATCGCAACCACTATATTAACGTCAACCTGCATAAAAAGTGGTCATGGTTCTACAGGCACATCCAAGAGTCACTGATAGCATTACTCTTTCTGGCAGAAATGCTGTCTGCAATTTGGAATCAAGCATCACTATTCGACCATACACCTGCGTTGGATTCTATGGAGATGTCTTTTAATGATTACAACCACCAGTGAACCATAATCTTGCCACTCTCATATCTCGAAACAAGTCACTTTTTTGGAACCTATCCGCTTCAGTAAAACTCCAACATGGCTTTTAGGCAGCCCCCATCCATCTTGTAACTGTTCCTCAGTCTCTGCCCCGTCGTCCCTGCAGCTTTGTGCATGTGATCATTCCTATTTAAGTCGGAAATGAGCACAGGTCAGACAGTGGTATATCTACCGCATTCTGCATCCTGTGTAGGAACGGGTCGAGCTAAGTTAATGTGACAGGACCATGGTTTGATCATTCGGTGGAAGTGGGAATATGTTGTCATAGTTTCGCCAAAAGTGTACGATATGTAACGCCAACACCAAACGAAGCTTTCTTCTGCAACACGAGCTAGTGACAGTATGGGAACTGGAAGAAGAACGAGGGTTTTGCTACTGCATGGCTGTGCGTCTCCGCGTCTCCAAATCTCATACAGCTACTGCAGCCCAAAGAAGATCTGTACCCCTCAGTGTGCATTCACGTCTGTAGCCTAAACATTCTATCATTGTTATTTTGTGCCATTCAACAGAGAATAAAAAAAACTGAAACTTACAAATACTCAGCCAACGTCATCTGGTAGAGAACTCGATAAGATTTTACCACGCCCCTGTCTTCCAATATACATATCGAAAACAAATACCGTCTGCATGCTGTCATCGAGTACATACGATGACCCCCTTTAAATGTACAGGTATTGATCCAGCCAGTGATCGAAGTCACCTGCACAGACCAGTGTAAAGTGTCATTGCCTGTACCATAGGAGGACCATATGCCACAGACTGTCAGTCACAAGAGAGAGAGCCTGTGTTGGTGTTTGATACATTATTTTTTTCTGCAGTTACACGTCCAAGCAGCATATGGCATAGCTTTATACACTGCCAAACATTTTATTATTTCCACCACAGCTTCGAGGTCTGTGTCAGGTTCTGAACTGACATAAACACGTTGTTTCAACCCATTGGCTCTGACCGAAAGCTTGACATCACATCTTACACACACAGAGGAGAGAGAGAGAGAGAGAGAGAGAGAGAGAGAGAGAGAGAGAGAGAGAGAGAGAGGATGATTTTAAGTAAAAGACAGTCACAACATTTCAAAACTGGAGGACTTTTGCGGCATTGTGGGGTGTTTGCAAACAGCTGTGTAAAGATGACTGACGACCTCTCCATTTAAATTCATCTTTCACAATGATGAGATAGCAGATGGCTTGGTGCTGTGTTTCGATTGATCCCTCATACTGAAGTCATGTACCCAATCACTGTTTCAGTGCTAGCCATCCCCAGAAGATGTTGCCCCTCTGCCAAAACTCTTTCTTCATCTCAAACATGTGATGTCAATCAATCATTATGTGATAATCAACAGCATACAGCGGACAGATGGATGGAAAGGACACCATCGTTGTACTGTAATAAGTATTTTACCAGTTTTTCAGTAATTTGAACACCAACCTGTGATGCTGCAACATCGTTCCCAATTTCTGTATCATCGCTAAACCGCCCCTGCATTACATTGCAAGTAGATTGCGATGTAGATTGATGACCGTACAGTACATCCATTCATTGTTAACTCCCAAACATATAAACCAAATTATACCAGACAGAAATCTACATATTTTCTAGAATCTCGATCATAGCGCGCAATTTACAGCTGTGGTTGCCCTTCCTTCACTACACACATAGGAGTCACAGAGCATTCTTGCATTCTTGGGATAATCACCGATTTAATTTTCAGATGACCAGAAGTAGACTGCTACATTCCACGCCTCATGAAGGAGCAGAGCGAGCCAAACCCATAACCCATGTGCTGCAGCAATCTTACTCTCGGCACCCACCCAAGTGCACATGTCGAGCAGGGCAGCATCCCTTATTGGTGTGTAGTAGATATGAAAGTGTTGTGACGACATAACAGATGGTCATGCAGAAGAAATGTGTGGTTTATATATGATGGAGATCAAGATGGATGTAGTTTGAGACATTTTATGTAAATCTATTGTCTATCAATTCAGAAGTATTGTTCTAGTGTTTGGGTTCAGTACCAAGAAGGTATTCGCAAGAGAGAACATAAACACATGCATTCCAAGGCTACACAGTTTTGTACTTAAAACATGCTATAACGCTAGAGCTGTGCAGCTTCTGACCTATTAGTCTTGTGGAATGCAGTGCTGTTAAGACTCTAATGCAAGAAATATATCCCCAGCACTATAGAAATTGCGTCATCTTTCTCTTTGTCTCCAGCATTAGCCAATAGGAATACAGCATTCTGAAGAGAGATAAAAACCTCCATCTTCGTGTTTGGAGATGTTGGTTTACACAGACGAACAGGGAGTGGCCTCTTGAGAGAGACAGACAGGAAGTGAGTCTGGAGGTTGCCAATCAACAGAATATCACCACTTGATGCTTTGTTTGGGGGCCTTGAGACAGAAGGAGGCCGATATCCAGTCTGTGGTCGGTGATATTTGGTAAAGTGATCTGTAATTAGGACACGGGCTGTTTTGCCCTTTGTGGTGGTGCCCTAACGATAAACACATACAAGGGAGACCCCCAATGGTGGCTACTATACTGTACTTCATTCCATTCCCTGGTGATTACATTTATTATGTCAAGTGGAGTGAGGGTGGGGATGTGCATTCTACCCGAAAGGGGGAAAACTGTCTCCCACATATTGATAAAATAAAGATGTTATATGTTATTGATTTTGATTTCAATTTAATGTAATGATATCCTTCCTCTCAGGCACAGAGTGAGCCTTTTTCCTATCAATTTTTTCTGGAATGGGTGGGGAAGGAGGGGCGAGGGATAGGGGGGGGGGGGGAGGGTGAGACATTCTCTGGTGATGACACTGTGCATGAGCTCAGTCGATCCCTGCATGTCAAGCTGAACGCACTGATGAAAAATTTTCAGTAAGACGACACCTCAAATCCTTAGCAGTGTAATTATGTAACTAGGACATGTACTTAATTGATGTAGGCTTTTTCTGCCAAATAAAAGTGAGATCCAGTCCCTGCTAGTTGAAGTTTATAAATGAACAATATATCCTGTGCTATATAATTGAATTCCCTGCCTCTTCAGCTCAGTAGGCACATTAGAGCCCATGACCCAATTCAGTCTCAGTCAGGCACTTGCCTTGGAAGGAGTTCTTGTATGCATCAGTATTCCACAGAAGTTTACTTGGTAAATGCTGCTCTGTTTGCTGTTTGGTCCAATCATGACATCTGGCATGTGCAGGACTGGCAGTTGGGCACTACAGGAAGAGGAAGAGACAGAGGGCATGTGTTCCGACAGGAATTTGTCAGGTATCAGGCATGAAAGGGCTGCTGCCAACTGATGCTGTTGTTCAGGGATTAGCGTAACATCCAGTCTGTCAGCTGCGGGGCCCAAGCAGACACATCTTGGACACCGGCCCATGGTGCAGCCACTGATGGACATGTCTCTTTATGGGATGCCGGGTCCACCAAACTCCCGCATGCCTACGTGGGTGACATGAGCCAGTGCTCAGTGTGGGGCAATGGAACCTGTGTGCTTTGCGATCAAAAGATTTTTATCAGTGTGCTTAGGTGTGATGACTGTTTAATAAGAGTATCCCTTACGTGATAAGGATGTAAAAGCATCACAATTGTTTAAATATTCTGTATTTCACCTTATATCCCGTATTTTTTTTAAAATAAACAATATTCCACAGATTTTCTAAATTGTTTAAACACTATTCCATACGTTGCAATCTATTTCCCTACGAAAGACCAATCAACGAGTCTTTTTCCCGTCAATTTCCGGGTGAAGGAGGGGAGGGGGAAGACAGGGGTGTTTCTCAGAGATCGAGGTTAAATAATTGATTGATTTAATTAATTAGACAATCAAATTGAGATCAAAAGTGTTTGCATCAGCGAGAGAAGTTACCTGAGGGATGGAGGACGATGTGGATGGGAAGGAGGAGGGGCAGTTGGATGGGTGGAGGGACAATGGGTTCAGGATCTGTCAATCAAAAGAGAAGAATTGGTTTGCCACTGAATGTATGCTTTCCTCTAAATGTAGGCAACCTGCACTAACAATCTGCACTGGTACCCACTCTGTCCCCCAACTCACAGTGTCAGTATTGCTCTTGATGACCACTGATCTAGATATATTGGCTGGGTTCGATTTCTCATAACACACTTACATGTACTGGTTCGTTTAACGCTTCCAGGGACAATTCCATCTGCTGACAAACCATTTTCGTTGTGACGCCAAAGACGAATTTAAGAGCGTTTACTACCAAAAATCGAACCGCAGACTTACGCATATGCACGTCCATCGGCATATCCCTAATGACACCAAGAATATAATTATAAATTTTCCAAACACTTCTTGTAGCAGACACGTATTATGTTTCTACATCATTTATTACAGTTTTGTAAATGTAAATGGTGGATCCACGCCTGCGTGTGACTCATCCTACAGTATTGCTCAAGCGTGTGGGACCCTTGCGAAATGCGATCACAAGAGATACTGAACGTATACAAAGGAGTGCAGCACGAATATTCGCAGGTTTATTTGACCCGTGGAATAGTGTCACAGAGATGCTAAATAATCTGAACTGCAGATATTAGAAGATTGTCGCAAACGAACCCGAAAGCAACACTTTACAAAGTTTCGAGAAACGACTTTAAATGAAGACAACAGTAATAAACTAGAACCACCTACGTAATGCCCACGAAGGGATGGTCACGATCCCTACGGGATAAGTTCAGGTTAATTACAAAGCGCATAGAGGTATGTATAAAGTCTTTATTCCGACGCACCATACGTGAATGAAACGGAAATAAGCCCTCGTAACTGTACAATGGGAAGTATCCTCTGGCACGCACTTCACAGCAGTTTGCAAAATATGGATGTATGAACGTAGATTGTAGCAGATGTGTATGTTGTTTGATTATTATGGGAGTCATTCGGGCGTTGAAAAGAAATAGCCCAGAAATCGAACACAAATTTTTAGCGAATGTAAATTTTAATACGATCGCGCTGTCCATCTTTGTTCCGCCGTATTTAATAACAGTTCCTGACCATTTTAGCACTAACCTGTGCTATTTGGAATATCCACTTTTTAAGGATGAGGGAGAATAAGGAAATATTCGCAATGGGCTTACGGTGGTCTATAAAAATTAGTGGGCATTAAAAGACCTATAAATCTCCATATTATGATCAACATCCCTTCACAAAACTTGATACGTGTAAAAAAAAAAAAAAGGTAAATTTTATTTCTAAGTGTCAACCAGAGAATTTTGCGGGGAAACGAAATCCCGCCTTCTCTGTATGTTACTCGTCCTGACATCTGGTAGGCCCATTCTTGTACTAGAGCGTGTTTATGTCGTAAAATGTTATCGCGTGGTAGTGTTTACTGTGAAAGTATTGTTTACAGAATTGAGTACAGTGATAGGTGCGCTAGAATTTGACAAGCGGAAAATATTTACTTTAGTACGTCTAATAAATAAATACATAATTGGTCAGGTGAGTAATTCTAATTGAAGAACGGACAGTGAGTAGATATAACGAGTCATATTAAAGAGACAGATCTGTAAATTTCAGAAAGTATCTAGCACTGTCTATTAACACCTTCCAAAGCGTTTCAGGAACAACTAATAAAATTTACAACGTAATTACTGTTGTCTAAGAAAAGTACATGTCACAAGGTAAGATTATCTCCTATTGCGGTCTATGTTTTGAATTTCAGGTGTTGTGAACTTCATGTTATATAGGAACAAAGTGAAACAATAAAGTTGGCTGCAGGAACTCGGGCCAAATTTGAAGGCAATAGGATAGACACATTTATTCGTAATACCCGCAGACTTCAAGCTAATTCCATGTACTTTCCACGTTAAACCATAACACTCATCAAAGTAAGCAACAGTCAATTTAGCGAGGATACTAGTAGTCACGTTTAGGTTTCAGTAGTTCTACAGGCAAATTCATATTGCAAAAATTAAAGTATAGCACACTCTTGGAGTGCGCATATGTAGCCTACTTATTCTTACATCGTTACACTATTAAATAATGTTGGTGGCAGCTGGAGTATGTGTGAGAGACTTTTGATTACAAGGGTTAAACTTTAAAACCATTGCATTTTATTTACAAAACTGAATTATAACACCTTACCCATACACTGTGTTGAAATATGTAGCTTCAAGTAAATGTCACATGTAAAAGTTTAACCAGATTTGTTTACTTTCATGTTAACAATTTGTTGTGGAAAGTGGCAGGGAAGGAGGTATGTATGAAAATTCTGTGCTGTCAGTTGCCAGTCATAATCTAGTAATGTTTTCATTGTGCTACTATGCTCAGTATCAGAAATTTATTTTTTCAAAGATAATTTTTTGATAAGATCTGTCAGATTAATGCAAGAAAGACATAGCTCATGTTTACATACACATGAACTTGGCTTTTTTTTTTAAAGGAACCATCTTGGCAGTTGCTTAAAGTGATTTAGGAAAAAATGTGAAACAGCATAGCCAGGCAGAGCATGAGCCTGTATCCTGAATCTGAGGTCCTTGTCTTACCGGATTTGCCAAAAAATTTATACTTTTATATATCAACATGGAATTGCCGTGTTTCACTTTCAGTGTAAACAGTATGTCATATAAGTATTTCAAAATTTTTTTATGTTTTTCTCTTTCAGGAAGTATTTTATTTACAGACACACAAAACATAAGAGTACTTCAAGTTTGGAAATGTCATAATGTCCATTAACACACATGTTGGCAGTATTGGAAAATCTAAATTGACAGACACAAAAAAGCAATAACTACTTTGTGATAATCAGAGGGGGGGGGAGAGAATATTAGTGTATGTAATCATGAGGTGTACCTTCTGCCATTTACTTCATGTTGGTTTGGACTGTATGTACGAAGATGTCTATGTACAGAGTAGTCGTGCAAGTGTAGTACTTCTTGATACATTTTATGCTCATTTGTTTACACGCACACACACACACACACACACACACACACACACACACACACACACACACACACGAAGTCTTTATCCATATTTGCTTTCCCTCAGTTTTTTATTAATTTTGCTCTCTTCACTGCGTCTGCAACTTTGTATTATTTTAAGTGTGCCGCATTATGGAGGCAGCTCTGCTATAACAACTTTACAAAGCTTACCTTCTTTTTCCTCCTAATAAGATAATTAATATTGTTCTGCCTTGAGGATGATAATAATAAGAGGCACTTTTTTTAAAAATTTGCATTTATTTTTGACTTTTCGAGAGGGAATGTAGTTCTGTTCCATTAATTTTAGATTGCGTAATTATAAATTGTATAACAAACATAAAGTTTTGGGGATGAATATTTCTCAGTTAACATGGAATTTAAGTACAAAGATACGAGCAGGAAGAATGTCAACAGAATTTTTTGCTGTTCAGATCAGAAAAGATATTACTTAGTATTTAACTAGTAGATCTATACATAATCACAGAACAAGAGCTATTTTGGACTTACAATTGACAAGGGGGAGGGGAAAAACCCTCAGAACAGCATTTGCTATCAGAGAATAAAATTGTATCTAGAATAAATTGTCCAGTGAGATGAAGAAGATTAATAAAATGCACGTCTTTGAAAAAAAGCTTCTAAAACATTCGTCATAAGTAAGACATACTACACAGTCAAACATTACTTAAAGGATTCAGAATAATGTTTAGTAATGAAAGGATATTAGTAGAACGCCCTTGTCACATTGCAATACTGTAGTGCCAAGATCTATAATACATTGTAGTAATGTCTTCTCATTTTCCTAAGTTCAACATCTCACTCAGCACAGGGGAGTGCTGGCTCAGTCTTCCAGACAGACTGAGAGGAGGACGTGGGGATGTGTGTTACTCATGGTAGTATGTTTATGGTCCTGGAACCAGTTTTTCAAAATGGACTGAAGGGAATGCAAGGGCTTAGCAGCATCTTCATGGTTCTGGAGTCGCCAGCAGTTGCCGATATTGTGTGCAGTGACAGTGTGTGTATTGTATGTGAACAAAATAACATTATACAATAAGGAGAAACCGAATGAGGCAGTCAGTTTTTAAGTTGCTGACCTACCATTTGGTCAGATGAGATGGAATTTTGTCTCCTTCCAGCTGTCCTAATTTAGGTTTCCTGTGTTTTACCTAATTTATTTCAGGAAAATGCTGGGATGATTCCTTCATCAAGGCCATGCCCCACCACACATCCTATCCTCATAAATCATTCTTGTGTATTCTATATGTTTGCAACTTTTCTTCCCTCCTTATTATCATAGTATTATGAAGACAAATCCAATATCACTATAAGGTGACCCGCGGATGAATAAATACCCAGATATCTGCATTTTAGATCAATTCCTTGAACAATTTAACAGCACTGTCTCAAAAAGACAGGTATTGGTCTGAAATCACAGAGTTGTATTTTTATTGGTATATAGCCTGCAGATAATTCATTTATTTCATATATGTGAAAGGTATGATAATAGTGATATACAGAGTCTCATCCTAAAAGCTACATTTTATTATTATTTAGTATCCATTGTAAATGTATGTTCCAGTCAGGCAAACTGGTGAAGGTGCATTCATCCTGTACCTGCCAGTTCAGGTCAAACGTCAGCAGCCATCAAACTGCAACAGTTCCTGCAGTGGATATGTCCCGTAGAAAGGTTACTACTTATGGGAGGGTGGCCTATCAAAGATTACCTGGGAATGACACCGTTGATTTCATTGATGCACAGGTATTTGATTTTTCGAGCCAGGAGGAATATTTGATAAAAGTCATTGACTGTGACCTGGATGTAATGTTAATGGCTTCTTTGACTTCACCTTTTGGTTTGTTTATTCACAGTTTTTTTGTTAGTTGTCTGAGCCAATAAATGTGAAACTAAAAAAAGGAAAATAGTTGTGATGATAGACCGATATGTGGATTAGCCCCTTTGGAGAAATTGCCACTGATATCACAATCCAGTTACCATGTTGTTTATGGCACTTATCATGTGTTTCCTATGTCATTGGTCGAAGGTGATAACTCATATCAAATATTCCTCTTATCCAATTTTTCTTATGTGTTTGGTATATCTGGGCAGTTTCATCTCAAATCATACAGATCAAGAGTGAATGTGTGACATCACTATTTCAAAGTTTGCTGATAAAAATATACGCTATGTTGAAGTTCCACATGACACCTCTCCAAAACTACAATGTTTCGATTTGTTAATACACTATAGACCTCCCAAAATGAGAGTATTTGTGAAAATGTCATAATGAAAGGGAAAAAAGAAAAATTGTAACTTGTAACAAAGAAAAAGTGATATAGATCTGAATTTATTTTCAAGAAATACATTTATTCCCATTATTGTGAGACATGATCAATGTATACACACTTCTGAGCTCTTTTTTTTGGGGGGGGGGGGGGGGGGATAAACTACGAAAATTTGTAAATTTCAAAATTATGTTTCGAAAAAGTTAACTGTCTTCAGAAATAATAAAGTGGAAGGACTGCTAACTGTCAGCTATGACATAAATGCATGAAATTCTTACCCAGCACCCAGCGGGCATAAATACTGGACAAGATCCTCCAATACGGCAGTCTCAGGTAGCATCTGAAGAAGGCAACGAGTTACGTGGCCCAAATATTGTGCCAGAGCGATACAAACATCCGGCAGTAGACCCGATTATTCCACATGACCTTTCTCATTCTTTATTCTATGAGCTTCTGAAATCAAATAATGTGAGGAAGTGGATATAAATTTCTTTATGTGCTGCTCAGAGTAGCTACGTGGTATCAGTGTCAGTAACTGTACCTTCTCAGTATAGGTGGCTGCTGAGATAGCAGTATTTAGGTTTTGAAACCACACATCACATTTAGTGTACATCTTCAGGTTCTGTGCCAAGTGCATCTACATTTTACATTTCACAAAGTTTTGAAGATGTTGCTTGTGTAAAACTTTTTCAATGTCTTCCACGTTTCTTTTTACATACTGGTTTCTTCTTGTGCTTCTTACCTTTCCTGGACATTTTAAGGAGAGATATTATAGGGGCTACAGCAGAAATACTAACATTCAACACATCAACAACTCCACACCCAGAAATATAAACACCTGCACAGTCTTCTTCAGTTTCACATTCAGGTGATGGTGATCATTCAGGTGGGTTGTGAATGAATTTCTTCTTGTATTGAGTGTAGCAATTTCTGCTCAATGGATATGATACTAATACCAATATATTTCAGTAATACCTCTGACAGATTTTCAACAACTGTGAAGTGCTTCTCACTTTTCTTGAACACCACCTTTATGTGCCCTTTTTTTCCGGCCGGTGTGGCCATGCGGTTCTAAGCGCTTCAGTTTGGAACCGCTTGACCGCTACGGTTGCAGGTTTGAATCCTGCCTCGGGCATGGATGTGTGTGGTGTCCTTAGGTTAGTTAGGTTTAAGTAGTTCTAAGCTCTAGGGGACTGATGACCTCAGAAGTTAAGTCCCACAGTGCTCAGAGCCATTTGAACCATTTTGTGTCTTTTTTCATAGCTCTCACACCTCACTCTTTCACTACTGTATTTCCTCACTGACGTTGCATCCAGCGCAAAGGTCAAATCAAACACAAAACTCAATGCAGAGTGGTTTATGTGCAAGTTCTCACTTGTGCGTTACAAATAGAAGAGTGCTGGAAACAGCGTTGCCAACATGCATATTTTACACTAGAAATTCAGTGATGCAAAATATGCAGAATGTTGAAAAAATTTTAACACTTTACACAGAAAAATATTGCCCACTGTGTTTGCACTGTCTAGTAAAATATTAACCAAGCAATATTGTGTGTAATTCACAAAGGTTTTCATACAGGGGTTTTTGAGTAAAAAATTCATTAAAAAACTTGGAAAAATACAATTTTTTTAAATTTTTAGTTATAAATATTTACATAATGCTGATGGCTGGAACAAAGAAGATCCTGTTTATAGTCACATAAGTAGTATTTCATAATGTGACAGAAAAGGTAGCATTCTGTGATTTTCCAAATTAGGAAAAAAAAGTAAGTGGAAAATTAAATTGAAACTTCATATTTTTGTCTTAAATTTGTAAGTGAAAGGATGTCCATAAGTTTGTGGGTGTCAACTAAATTTCAACACATTAAGAGGGAGCTTTAACAGAAAACATATGCCAGGTCTCCAGTACTTTTGCTTTATTACTTATATATTTTTTGTTCTATACTGCCTTAAGAGTTATTTACAAAAGATACATTTTTCACAAGGGGCTCGTACCTTTACAAAAATGAAGATGAAAAGAAAATACTTTGTTTCTTAACACTTATGAAAGAGAGATCTAATAAGTATTTTTTTTTTTTTCCAGAGAAATTCGTGACCACAAATTGACATCACTTATATGATTTGAGATGAAATCATCCATTTTATTGTTTTACATGCTCAGCATGTCGTTCGGAGCTGAACTGATTACATAATCAATCAAATAGTCCACATAGCAATAAATTATTTATTTTTAATTCCAGTAGCAAGTTTGGGTCTGTATGGCTATCTTCAGACCAAAGTCTGCAGATGGCATGAGAAGCCAATCCATGGAGCTACTGTGTTGCAAAGATATGCCTGTTACACACTGCTGAATTTTGTTTGTAACTTGTAATAAGAACTTAATCAGAGCACTAGAGGAAGAAAATTAAGTGGGGTGGAGGGCAGGTGTGTGTGTGTGTGTGTGTGTGTGTGTGTGTGTGTGTGTGTGTGTGTGTGTGTTCCTCCCTTCGCATTCTTACATTGGATGGACAGAATGTTGCCTTGTAATCAATCAGTTTTGCTCAGTACATGGAACAATTTAATTCTTTCATAATTGAGGAACATACTCTTGATACACATGTGAACATTGCAGCCTGTGATTACAAAGTATTAAGTGGTATCACAAGGAAAACTAGTAATATGAGGAAATATAAAACGTGGGAGATTTCTTGGTAGTTATTGTATAACCACCTCCAGGTAGAACAGCATACATGGCAGTCGTCATCATCATCATCATCTTCAGTCTGAAGACTGGGTAGTTGCAGCTCTCCACACAAGCTACTCTATCCTGTGCAAGCCTCATCATCTCTGCATAACTAGTGTAACCTGCATCCATTTGAATCTGTGTACTGTATTCGTCTCTTTATCTCCCTATACAATTTTTGCCCCCCCCCCCCCCCCCTCCTCCACCTTACTTCCTTAGAAAACTAAATTGATGTTTCATTGGTTTGAATAGGTCCTCTCAACCGATCCCTTATTTCATTCAAGTTGTGCCACAAGATTTGTTTCTCCTCAATTATTTTCATTACCTCCTCATTAATTACAAAACCTACCCATATAATATTCAGCATTCTTCTGTAGTACCACATCTCAAAGGCTTCTATTCTCCTGATCTGAACAGCTTATCATCCACTTTCACTTCACATGGGCCTACACTGCAGGCAAATACGAGCACGTTCAGAAAGTAAGTGTGCTAGATGTATACATCTTCTTAAAAAAGTGTATTTGAAAAGAATTACAAGGGTATTGTTGCTACATTTGTTGACTTTTTTCACATAATTGCCACCCCATGATGAGCCTTGCCAAAGGCTTCTTTATGCTCTCCTTGAAGAACTCAGTCTCTACCTCCTTCCCCCACTCCGAACCTCTTTCTGCATCAGCTCATTGGTTGAAAATTTAATTTCACTCGTATGTCTTCAGGGTGGGTTCGGGGGTTAGAATAGGCCCGCGGTATTCCTGCCTGTCGTAAGAGGCGACTAAAAGGAGTCTCAAACTTTTCGGCCTTATATGATGGTCCCCTGTTGGGTTTGACCTCCATCTCTCAAAATTTTCCGAACAGCGAGCCGATTGGGGAAGGGCACCTTACTTGATGCATTGTGTCCATCTTGCGATCAGACCTTTCGCCAGCTTATACACCGTTGAATTGCAGTCCTGTCCGCTCTCCATCTCTTGGGCATGACTCTGTTTCTGCGTGCAGATTGCACCTTGCACTGTGCAGTGCCTCTTTCTGCACCGACGGCGACCATGGACCACATGTTACCTAACGTCCAGCACGGTAGCCAGTCCGTTGTGGTGGGGCCGCCATGTACCCTGTTGGTTGTAGCCCACTGACAACACAGGGATCGCTCTACTGATGCCTGCGCCGTTAACTCCCCACGTATGCCAAGGAGTAGCTGCATATCCTCCTGGGGTATCAGGACTCCCGGCAACGGCCATCCTGCCAGGTGGCTCTTGCCGTGGCTGGGTGGCGTCCGTGGGGAGGGCCCTTGGTCGGAGTAGGTGGCATCAGGGGGGATGACCCGCAATGAAGCGTGGTACATCGTTTCTCGTTGGTGGCCAGCCGCCAGCAGTCTCTAAGCGTTCTCGGGCTCAGTTTAAAGCTCAGAAGTACGATCCGAAAACGTTCCCCTCCCTGGCCACACCGTGGGAGGAACGTAAGTCTCAGAATGGCAGTAGCAGTTATTCGCCCCGCTTCTTAGTTTGTACAAGGGTTGATGGGCAGTCTTTTCTCTCCACAAAGCCTCAGTTCTTCATCGAGCATTTAGAGGACAAGTTTGGGGAGGTGGAGGGCTTGTCAAAAATGCGCTCTGGGTCAGTCCTGATACAAACGGCATCCTCTGCCCAGTCACGACGGTTACTCGCTTGTGCCAAGTTGGGGGATGTTGCCATTATGATCACACCCCATAAGAGTTTAAATATGGTCCAGGGAGTTATTTACCATAGGGATCATTTTTTTGCAGTCTGATAAAGAGCTGCGATCCAATTTAGAGCGCCGAGGTGTACATTACGTCCGGCGCGTTCATCGGGGTCCAAAGGAAAATCAGATTGCTACCGGTACCTCCATCTTGGCCTTCGAAGGGGATACATTACCGGAAAAGGTCAAGGTGATGGTCTACCGATGTGACGTTAAGCCCTATATCCCTCCTCCGATGTGGTGCTTTAAGTGCTGAAAGTTCGGCCATATGTCTTCTCACTGCACTTTCAGCCTCACATGTTGAGATTGCGGACGCCCATCACACCCCCAATACTCCATGTGCCCCGCCTCCCATCTGTGTCAACTGTGGGGAGCACCATTCACCTTGCTCACCAGACTGCCGAATTTTCCAGAAAGAGCGTGAAATCATGGAATACAAGACCCTGGACTGACTAACCTATACTGAGGCCAAAAGGAAATACGACCGACTTCATCCTGTGAGAATGACATCTTCCTACGCTGCTGCTACAACACCTGTGCTAGCCCCGTCTGTTTCTCCAATTGTGGCCGTATCGACGAGTAGTACAACTCCTCCTGCCCCTTCGCCAGTGGGGGGCTCTACCCACCGGGTTGCTCCTGCGCCATCTACCTCATGAGCGACACCATGTCACCCATCGGGGACGTCTGTCCCCACTTCTAAGCCGGAGAAGTGTCCAACTTCTTCGGCTTCTCGCGCTCGCTAGGGGTCCCTTGGGTCCCTCCCTTCCCAGGTTTCCGCCTGCGAGAAAGCTGACGACCGACAGTGTCGTAAGTGCCCGCAATCAGCTGGTTGTAGGGCTTCACGTTCCTCCTCCGTCCCGGAGACTGAATCGGTGAAGCCCTCCCAGCCGGTGCGACCCAAGGAACGGCGTGAGAAACCCAAGAAGAGCTCTCAGCCCAAGGAACTCGTGGCAGCCATCCCACCGCAACCTTCCAGCTCTGCGTCACAGGATGCGGTGAAGATTCTGGCATCCGCTGAGGACCTCAATCTCGCCGGTCCATCAGATGCTATGGAAAGCGCTATCACAGGTGCTAAATCGGAGGCAGCAGGTGACCCAGCGGCGTAATCTCCCTTCCCAGTCCCGTCTCTCCTTTCTCAGCCATGGACAACATAATCCTCCAGTGGAACTGCAGCGGTTTCTTCCACCATCTAGCTGAGCTCTGCCAACTTATCAGCCTTCACCCTTTCCTCTGCATTGCTCTGCAGGAAACTTGGTTTCCGGCAATGCGAACCACCGCCCTCCGTGGCTACCGGGGTTATTATAAGAACCGGGCAGCTTATGAAAGGGTGTCTGGTGGCGTCTGCATATATGTCCTGAACTCTCTTCACAGCGAGTCTATACCTCTCCGAACACCTTTAGAGGCTGTCGCTGTTTGGGTGTGGACACCACAGGCTGTTACCGTCTGCAGTCTTTACCTTCCACCGGATGGTGATGTCGCGCAGCATGTCCTGGCTGCTCTGATAGCCCAATTGCCGCCACCTTTCTTGTTACTGGGCGACTTTAACGCCCATAACCATCTGTGGGGTGGGTCGGTGGCAACATCGTGGCGCCATCGTTGAGCATTTATTGGCGCAGCTCGATCTCTCGATATTAAATGATGGTGCCTTCACTCACTTCAGTGTGGCGCATGGCACATACTCCGCCATTGACCTTTCGATCTGTAGCCCTAGCCTCTTACCGTCTGTCCAATGGAGAGTGCATGACGACCTTTGCGGTAGTGACCACTTTCCGATCTTTCTGTCACTACCACAGCATCAGTCTTCTGGGCGCCCTAGCAGATGGGCTCTGAATAAGGCTGACTGGGACTTGTTCTCCTCCACTACCGCTATTGAGCCTCTCTCTAACTATGACATTGATGCAGTGGTTCAATTGGTCACCACCAGCATCGTTACTGCCGCCGAATCTGCCATTCCCCGTTCTTCTGGGTCCCCTCGGCAGCAGACTGTGCCTTGGTGGTCGCCTGAGTTCGATGAAGCTATTAAAGCTCACCGGGGGGCGCTCCAGCGTTACAATCGACATCCCTCAATCAAACACCTTATTGCCTTCAAACGGCTGCGTGCGCAAGCCCGCCGCATTATCCGCCAACACAAGCAGGAGTGCTGGGAGCGGTATGTGTCCACCATTGGCCTCCATGTCACTCCATCACAGGTCTGGGCCAAGATTCGCCACCTCTATAGCTATCAGACCCCTGTCAGCGTCCCTGCGCTCTCACTGAATGGAGCAGTTTGTACTGACTCTGACGTCATTGCAAACTGCTTGGCAGAGCACTTTGCTCTGAATTCCGCTTCTGCCAACTACCCCTTGGGCTTCCACTCCATTAAAGAGCGGATAGAACGTCTGAGTCTTTCGTTTTGCACCCACCATCCTGAATTGTACAATGTTCCATTCAGTGAGTGGGAATTCCGCAGTGCCCTCGCCGCTTGTCCTGATACCGCTCCTGGCCCAGATAGCATCCACTCTCAGATGCTGAAACACCTTTCAGTGGACTGCCAGCGACGGCTCCTCGACCTTTACAACCGCATTTGGGTCGAGGGTGAGTTTCCGTCGCAATGGCGGGAAAGTCTTGTTGTCCCCATTCTGAAACCGGGAAGAACCCTTTGGAGGTGGACAGCTATCGTCCCATTAGCCTCACCAACGTTCTTTGCAAGTTACTTGAACGGATGGTGAGCTGGCGCTTGAATTGGGTACTGGAGACTCGGGGCCTTCTGGCTCCGTCTCAGGGTGGGTTCCGTAAAGGCCGCTCCGCTGCCGACAATCTGGTGAGCCTGGAGTCGGCCATCCGTACTGCCTTTGCCCGCCTTCAGCATCTGGTCGCTGCCATTTTCGACATGCGGAAGGCGTATGATATGACATGGCGTCATCACATCCTTTCGTCATGGATGGGGCCTTCGGGGCCCTCTACCGATTTATATCCGCAATTTTCTGTCGTATCGTACCTTCCGCGTGCACTTCTCGGCCTCATATAGTTCCTCCCAAGTCCAGGAGAACGGTGTGCCACAGGGTTCTATTCTAAGTGTGTCTGTTTTTAATATCCATTAACGGGCTTGCTGCGGCCGTGGGAAATTCTGTCTCCGCTTCCCTGTATGCCAACGACTTCTGCCTTTACTACAGCTCTATTGGCATTGCAGCTGCTGAACGTCAGCTACAGGGTGCAATCTGCAAGGCGCAGTCTTGGGCTGTAGCGCATGGTTTTCAGTTTTCGGCAGCCAAGACCTGCGTTATGCATTTCTGCCGGCGACGCACTGTTCATCCGGAACCGCGGCTTTATCTTGACGGCGAGCTTCTTACAGTGGTGGAGTTACATACGTTTTTGGGGGTGGTTTTTGATGCCCAGTTGACTTGGCTGCCTCATATTCGGCAGCTTAAACAGGCTTGTTGGCGGCATCTAAATGCTCTGCGATGCCTGAGTCACACCAGGTGGGGCGTCGACCGATCTACTCTCCTATGGCTTTGCCAGGCATTAATCCAGTCCCATCTGGACTATGGGAGTCTGGCTTATGGCTCAGCATCCCCATCTGCATTGCGGCTGCTGGACCCAATCCTCCACAGCGGGATATGCCTTGCCACTGGTGCCTTCCGGACCAGCCCTGTGGACAGCATACTTGTGGAGGCAGGTGTCCCTCCACTGCGGTTACGACGCCAACAATTACTGGCTGCTTATACTGCCCATGTTTTTAGCTCGCCCGGGCATCCAAATTATTGTGTCCTGTTCCTGTTCCCGTCTGCCAGAACGTTGGCCCCGGTCGGGTTGTCCGATCGCCGTACGCGTCAAACAGCTTCTCTTCGGGCTTGGGTGTTTCCCTGTACCACCTCCTTTCCGGGCCCCCTTTGGCTCGACTTGGCACAGTGCCCGAAGGACTTAGTCCCTCCGGAGGCCTTCCGATGCCGCTTTTATTCCATCCTGGCCACGTATCAGGGCTCTGGCGTTGTCTATACCGACGGTTTGTTGGTTGCTGGTCGTGTCGGTTATGCACTAACTCTAGGGGACCGTTCTGAACAACGTTCGTTGCCGGCTGGCTGCAGTGTTTACACTGCTGAGCTGGTCGCCATCTTTCGTGCCCTAGAGTATATCCGCTCCTGCTCAGGTGAGTCCTTCGTTATCTGTAGCGATTCCCTGAGCGGTTTACGAGCTCTCAACCAGTGTTTCCCTCGTTCTCGTCTGGTGATGGCTATCCAGGAGTCCCTGCATACTCTTACCCGTTGCGGCAGATCTGTGGTCTTTGTTTGGACCCCGGGCCATGTTGGGATACCCGGAAATGAAACTGTTGACCGCCTGGCGAAAGAGGCCACTAGTGCACCATCTCTGGAGATTGGCCTCCCGGCGACTGATTTGCGGGCACTATTATGCCGCAAAGTTTTCGATTTATGGGACACTGACTGGCGCAACCTGCCCGTGCCAAACAAACTCTGCCGTATCAAGGAGACGACTACTGTGTGGCGGTCATCCATGCGAGCCAACCGCAGGGAATCAGTCGTCCTTTGTCGGCTCCACATTGGCCACACCCGACTCACGCACAGTTATTTACTGTGTCGTAAGGATCCCCCTCTTTGTCGTTGTGGGGCGTCCTTTACGGTGGTCCATATTCTGTTGGAGTGCACCCTTTTAACTGTGCTCAGGCAGAATTTTGCACTGCCTGATACGCTCTCTGCGCTTTTATCTGACGACTCTTCCATAGCGTTTTATTCGGGCAGCGGGATTTTATCGCTTAATGTAAGTGTGTGAGTTTTTGGGTTGATTCTGGCCTATGGCCTACGATTTGTCTGATTCCCCCCCCCCCCCCCCCCCCCCCCCTTGTGTTTCTTTGTGGTTGGCTTTTCCCTTTTTGTTTGTATGGTCGGCCAACCACCGTCACACTCTGTGTGATTTTAGTTCGTCTTGTCTGGTCTTTGTCTACGTTTCTCTTGTTCTGTGTCGTCTGTCTTATCGTCTGTTGATCGTTTTTATTCTCTGTGGGTGTTTTTAATATTTGGAAAAAGGGACTGATAACCGTAGCAGTCTGGTCCCTTTAATCCCCACAAACCAACCATCTTCGGGGTGGTGGAATAATGATAGTCTGCATCATGTGTCAAGTCAGGGGAATATGGGGGGGGGGGGGAGGAAGTAGTTTGGAGGGGAGGAGGGAGGACGAGTTCAAAACATCTCAATCAAATGAGCCGAGAAGTGCCTTGGTGGCTATGGCTGTATGAGGATGGGCTTTGACGTGCAATGAACACACTTATCTCTAATTAGCATTTCCCAGCTTTCGTATCGAATGCCTCTTGTGAGTTCCTTGGGCTCTTACAAGATCGTTTTGTATTGATGGTCTCCCTTGAGACAGAATTTCAACCAAAATGATGCCTTTCCATTCCCCAAACACTAAGGCAATGATTTATTTGGCCCGAAAACATGGTTTTGAATTTTTTGACAGATGGGGAATTACTGTGGTGCCACTATGAAGACTATGGTTTTGCCTCAGGGGTCTAATAAGGTACCCACATTTCACATCAAGCCACAGTAGAGCTCAGAAAATTCTCTCCTTCCAGTTCAATATGCTCAAGAAACCTGTAGGCACTATTGACTCGATATCTCTTGGACTGCTCTGTCACCTGTGTTGGAAGCCATATTGTGCACAAACTCCAGTAACCCAGCATTTCTGTGAGTGTATTGTGTAAGAGAGCTCTGGAGAGTTGTGGAAACAAAGCAGAAATTTCATCTGCAGTCAGCCAGCTGTATTCACAAACAGTTTCCTCAATTTTTTTCACCAACTCGTTGGTCAAAATGGAAGGTCTTCCATTCCACTGTTCATCATGAACATTTCTTCTGCCTCCACTAATCTCCCTACACCACTTACACATACTTGTTCTGTCCACAACACCTTCACTGTAAACCATTTAGATTCATGAAATTTTTTTCGTATGTATTATTCCTTCCACATGTAGGAAGTGGATCACAGCACTTGGCTTGCACTCGGCAGTATTTATTACTGACAGCTTTCATGGAGCTGGATTCTACAACATGAGGTTGCATATTATCATGTTTCTGCAATGCTCTCTCTGGTGAGGAGATCCTTTAGAGTTTTATAACAGTTGTTCAGTTTTTGTAAAAGTCGTATATAATCTGTTGCTCCTTTTGTTTTACCTCTGCTTCCACCAGAATTTCAAAGAGTGTCTTCCAGTTAACATTGTCAAAAGTTTCCTCTAATCAACATATGCTGTAAATGTTGGTTTACCTTTCTGTAACTTAAGTTCTAAGAGAAGTTTCATTTCATTAGTTAAATTCAATATCTTCTGTGATATCCAAGGATTACTACTAGATCTTGTCTTTTTATCAATTTTATCCTCTGCTGCCTTCACTATTTCATCTCTCAAATTTACCCGTTCTTCTTCTACTATGTTCTTTTCCCTATTTCAATTATTTGTTGCCTCATGCTCCTTTTGAAACACTCAGAACATTAGGTTCTTTTTGCAGTTTCTCCAGTTTTAATCTACAGTTCATAAATAATGAATTGTGATTAGAGTTCACATCTGCCCATGGAAATGTTTTACAGTTTAAAATATTTAAAATATGGTTGCGAATTCTCCATTTTTACCACTGTGATAGGCACCTTCCAGTTTCTCTAGGTCTGTGCCATGTATACAGCCTACTTTCATGATTCTTAAACCAAGGATTTGAAATGGTTAAATCATGCTCTGTGCAAAATTCTACCAGATGGCTTTCTCTTTCATTCCTTTCCCCAGTCAGTATTATCCTACTATTTTTCCTCTCCCATAACTATTATTTTTATTCAGCTTCTGAACTACCAAAAGCATCTTAAATACACTCTAGGAGCTACCCATTCATTTCACTGTGCTGGAAGCCATTCATCAAAAGTAAGTTAAGTTGGCCAGTATTACTGTATCAAAACTGACAATACAGTGTCAGATGTAGAGTAATAATTGTTTGTAACTCTAATTACTGATTTTAAATCTTGTGTTAGAAAGTTACTATACTTTCATATGTTATCCTATTTCAGTAGTTCACATCATCATTCTCTTCAAAGCTGTGTACCTGGCTGGAGCAGCAACCATAGGATGAAATCTCCTTGTAGAAATAGTAAATGACCAATCAGTTGCAAAATGGAAGGTTTATTTAAATCCTTTTACCATAGTTATAAAAAGTATTCTTCAGAAGGAAATATTGACAACTGGATTACATGTTGTGGCAGAGGATATTTGAATGACACCTTTCAGCTGTATTTTAATGTACCTCTGCTACAACATATCATGTAATCCAGTTGTCAATATTTCCTCCTGAAGAAGACGTATTTTGTAAACGTTGAAACCATGGTAAATGGGTTTTCATAAACTTCTGTTTGGCAACTGATTGGCTCTTTGCTATTTCTGCAAGAAGATCATTCTCCTCTTGTTAACTAGTACAGATAAAAGGCCTCTACATGTCAGATAGGTAACACATTTGACAAGAAAAAAAATCGCAACACCTAGGAGGAGTTGTGCGACAAAAACAAAAGTTGGCAATTGTGTTTCTACTTCTGAAAGATGAAATCTATTCAGATTTCGTACCAGTCAGGTAAGAGTGCAAATCAAGTTTGCATTAAATATAGAGTGTAATGGTCAAGAGCTTTAGTTATCTTTGAGATTGGATGTCATGAGTCAATGTTAGTCAAGAATGCCTTCAAGATGACAAAGACACCATTATCAACACCTCACTGAGTTTGCATGAGGTCATTTAATAATGCTATGAGAAACTGGATGTTCTTTCTAGAATACTGCACAAAGACTTGCCAGGAATGGAGCCCCTATACATGATCGCTGGCAGTGGTGGTCATAAGAAAGTACAGTTACAAGAAGACTGGGCTCCAGATGGCCACATGGCACTACCAAGAGCAAAGACCATCGTGTTCAGCATATGGCTCTGCAATGTCATTCTGCATCTGCAGCAGGGTCAGTCAGTCCAAATGAAGTGGTCCAATAAAAATTAAGTTGGTTGCCTTACCATTTTTAAATATTTTATTATTTTTTTTATGTGATTACCCTATAATTGAGATGTTCAAAATAGTTTTTTGAAACATTTTACCTTTCACCTTTACTGAATGGCGGCCATTTTCGTTTGTTAGAGCGTGGCGATGTTTCAATTTAGAGACGTTAGCAAAAATATGAATATCTCTAGACTGGGTTAAGTTACAACATTGCAATTGACATGATTGTTTTTAGAAAAGTGTCCTCTACAACTTTGTCTGTTACACAAAATCCCTGAATTCAAAAATAACCAGTCAAAATGACCTCCAAATTTTGGTATCCAAATGTTCAAAAATCCACTTTTTAAGCCCAAAAATAACAAACAAGGAGTAATTTATGAGAGTATATTTTTTCCTATAGTTAGATATCTCACACTACTAGCTTCTTATAGAGAAAGAACACTTACAAATGTTTCCTTAATTTTTTGTGAATTTTAGAAATTTGAAATTTTTCATTGTTTTTAAAGTTTGGGGTTAGTTATCTCAGGTGGTACTGAATATAAAAATATGATTTTTGCGCAGTTTGTACACCTATATGAAAGCAAAGTATTCTAAAAGTTTCGACATTGATATCTGACTGAACAAAGATATAAATTTCTTAAAATGAGGAAATAATTCACATTACTCGACAACTGATCTTATGGCTGTGGCCTATTTAAATGGTTTATTAGATTAGATAGCACTTATTCCATAGATCATGAATACGACACTTCGTAATGATGTGGAACATGTCAGGTTAATAAAAGTTGTCTATACAAGACATTACATTACACAAAATATTACATGACACTTAATTTATTATTATTATTATTATTATTATTATTATTATTATTATTATTTTGTGTTGGGAAAATAACTCACTTACTATATCCAAAAATTCATCTGATGAGCAGGAGGAGTTACCATTAAGAAATTCTTTTAATTTCCTTTTAAATGCTATGTGGCTATCTGTCAGACTTTTTATGCTGTTAGGTAAGTGACCAAAGACTTTTGTGGCAGCATAATTTACCCCTTTCTGAGCCGAAGCTAGATTTAACCTTGAGCAGTGAAGATAATCCTTTCTCCTAGTGTTGTAGCCATGTACACTGCTATTACTTTTATATTCGTTTGGATAGTTAATAACAAATTTCATAAGTGAATATATATTGTGAGGCTACAGTGAAGATCTCTAGCTCTTTAAATAAGTGTCTGCAGGATGATCTTGGATGAGCTCCAGCAATTATTCTGATTAGACGCTTTTGTGCAATGAACACTTTTTTACTCAATGATGAGTTACCCCAGAATATGATGCCATTTGATAGCCGAGAATGAAAATAGGCATGGTAAGCTAATTTACTGAGATGTATATTGCCAAAATTTGCAATGACCCTAATAGCATAAGTAGCTGAACTCGAAACGTTTCAGCAGATCCTCAGTGTGTTTTTTCCAGTTCAACCCCTCATCAATGCATACACCTAGAAATTTTGAATATTCTACCTTAGCTACTGATTTCTGATCAAAGTCTATATTTATTAATGGTGTCATTCCATTTACTGTGTGGAACTGTATATACTGTGTTTTGTCAAAGTTTAATGATAGCCCATTTGCGGAGAACCACTTAATGATTTTCTGAAAAACATAGTTTAGAATTTCACCAGTTAATTCTTGTCTGTTGGGTGTGATAGCTATACTTGTATCATCGGCAAAAAGCACCAGCTTTGCATCTTCGTGAATGTAGAATGGCAAGTCATTAACATATATTAAGAACAGCAGAGGACCCAAGACCAAACCTTGCGGCAACCCATTCTTGATTGTTCCCCAGCTTAAGAAATCACCAGTTTTTTGCATATTATGTGAACTGCTTATTTCAACTTTCTGCGCTCTTCCAGTTAGGTATGATTTAAACCGTTCGAGCACTGTCCCATTCGTACCACAGTAATTGAGCTTATCTAGAAGTATTCCATGATTTACACAATCAAAAGCCTTTGATAGATCACAAAAATTCCCAACAGGTGACTTCCGGTTATACTCAGAGCATTTAATATTTCATTAGTGAAAGTATATATAGCATTTTCCATTGAAAAACCCTTCTGGAAACCAAACTGACATTTTGTTAAAACTTTGCTTCTACAAGGGCGTGAAGCTACTCTACAATACATTACTTTTTCAAGAATTTTGGATAAGGCAGTCAGAAGAGAGATTGGGCGGTAGTTGATGACATCAGACGTATCCCCTTTTTTATGCAGTGGCTTAACAATGGCATACTTCAGTCTATCTGGGAAAATGCCGTGCTTCAGAGAGCTATTACATATGTGGCTAAGAATCCCACTTATTTCTTGGGAACAAGCTTTTATTATCCTGCTGGAAATGCCATCAATTCCATGTGAGCTTTTATTCTTGAGAGAGTTTATTATCTTCCTAATTTCAGAAGGAGAGGTGGGTGGAATTTTAATTGTATCAAATGGTGTGGGTAATGCCTCTTCCATTAACTGCCTTGCTACTTCTAATGAACATTTAGATCCTATTTTCTCTACAATATTTGAAAAATGATTATTAAAAATGTTTTCAACTTCCGGCTTGTTGTTTATCAGGTTTCCATTCGCTTTGATGTTGATGCCGTTGTCCTGTACTCTTGGTTGCCCTGTCTCCCTTGTAATAATATTCCAAATTGTTTTGATTTTGTTATCAGAGGTATTAATCTCAGACATGATGCACATGCTTCTGGACCTTTCTTAATGTAGCACAGTAGTTTTTTATAATATTTGGCTGTTTCTGGGTCATTACTCTTTCTTGTTGTTAGATACAGTTCCCTTTTGTGGTTAGAAGATATTTTTATTCCCTTAGTAAGCCAAGGTTTTTTTGCATGGTTTCTTACAAGTGTATCATGAAATAAGTTATATTTTAAATTAGCATCAGGTTCCTTGTACACCTCATCCCAGTCTAACTGCTGAAGATTTTCTCTGAAATTTCTAATTGTTGTGTCATTATTTGAATGCACAACTTTGGATGGTAGTTTTGAATTACTGAATGGAGCTATGTCATATACTGTAACTAGCTGAGCATCATGATCAGAAAGGTCATTCACACCAGGGCAAGAATTTATGTTTATAAACCTATCTTGGTCTATAAAAGTGTTATCTATCAATGTGTCACTGTCCATTACTACCCAAGTAGGAAAATTAATGATAGATGTCAAATTGAAAGAACTGAGCAAGACTCCCAGGTCATTCTCCCTATTACACTCTTTCAGTGAATTAATGTTGAAGTCCCCACAAATAATAATTGTTTTCCTCTATCTGACAGATAGCACAACAAGACATCTAAGTTTTCCAGGAATAAATAAAAGTTTCCTGAAGGGGACATATATACCATTGCAATTATAAAAGAGCCCTCCTACAGTTTAAGTTGACAGGCACATGCTTCTGTATGTCGCTCTAGACAAAACTTTTTTGTATCTAAGCTTTCTACACAGTGATAAATTTTGACATATATGGCAACTCCTCCTCTCACCTTATCCTCTGTACTCATATGTGCAGCTAGTTTATATCCATTGATATTTACCTTCTCCATATCAGACACAATGTGATGCTCAGACAGGCATAGTATATCTATTACCTTATCAGATTCAATGTCGTCTAAACAAACCAGGAGCTCATCTACTTTAGTCTTCAATCCTGGAATATTTTGGTGAAAAATGGTAACATTATTTTTTACTTTACTTTTGTGAGAATCTTCTTTTTTCTTTAATCCACCAATATTTTGGTTAAATACAGTAATATGGTAATTTTTGTTAAATACAGTCCCTGCCTTGCTCTGTCCAAATCAGCCTGAAGGGCTCTAATTTTCTCCTCCCGTTCAGCTATAAACCTATCTCTTGAGCAAACCCTGCAAAAGAATGGAAGAGACCCGTTTGCTTCCCCAATTCCCACACCGCTACAATTTCCCCAATGAAACCACCTGTCACAGCAGCTGCACAGAACCCCTGAACTAACTTTCCTAATGAGCTCACACACTTAGTATCCATGGTAGTTTGGAAATTAGTTAAGGGACTTACTAAGCGATAACAATTATATATTAAATACAGGTGCAAAAGGACACTAAATATGTTTTGGAAACTAATATGTAAGTAAACTATTACCAAATGCACTTAAATTTGTGATATAATGCTAAATATGCACGATCAAAAATTAGGCCTAAACAAAAAGAACTTTTTGCGATAAGTGGAAGAATATGCAAATAAAAGAAAAACCTTTAATGGCAAGCTTGAAGAGCACACTAATGAACGGATTTAATTAGTTAATCTATACCACTTAAGATTGCGGTATAACGGTAAGTATGCACACTTGGAAAGTAAGGCGAAGCCGCAAAATATAAACAAAACGACCTTTTTGCGGTTACTGGAATAATACACAAATAAAGGAAAAACCTTTAATGATGAGCTTGAAAAGCAGCCTAATGAATGTATTTAATCAGTTAAACTGCAGCAAATGCGCTTCCAATTGCGGTATAACACTAAATATGCACACTCGAAAATTTAGCCCTAAGAACTTTTCGCAGTTACTATAATACTATGCAAATAAAAGAAAAACTTTTAATGGTGAGCTTGAAGAGTACACTAAAGAACATATTTAATTAGTTAAAATTGTTCAACTACAATTAATTACAACCTAAATTACTTATCTTTCATGAGAGCTCTGTCTCCATATGTGTGGTGGCCTTGTGGATCTAAAGCATTGTTTCATTGTAATAAAATTTAATTGTGACATATATTTAGTTAACACTACCACCCAGTATTCATTTTTAATAATGACTGTGAAGTGTAGCGTAATCTCAACTGTACCCTGCCATCTGGCTTGTGAGGCAATAGGAACATCATCCAGAAGACTGTCGCCTGGGCACACATCTACGCCTAAGGGCATGTCCTGGGGTGATGATGGCAACAATGGGCCCATGTCCATCGGGTCGGCGATTGGGGACAGTGGGAGTGAGGGCGCATCATCCATCTGCTCCTCCTGGGGTGCCCTGATGGCACCAGTGTGCAGCCGTGAAGGCTGAGCGTTCCCCTGAGGCCTTCAGTCTGGGGAAGAAAAGCAGCAGAATCATGGGGCAAATGACACGAATGAATTTGGTTCTGGTGACGGCGCTGCAAACCATCGGGACCTGAAATCGGTTACATAAAAGAGGCAGTGTATTCCTGGATCACACCTCTTTCCCAGTGCCCATGTTTGCCATAAACCTTGAAAAGAACAAGATCACGTGGCACAACATGATACTTGCAGACCATTGGTGGTGCCAGATGTTGCAGTGGGTGTAGCAGTGTCTGATGGCGGCGGCCATGTAGAAGTTCCACTGGTGATGGTCCGTCTCGTGAGTAGGAGTGATAGGAGGGTGAGAAAGAGTTGCAGTGCCTGTTCCCATGTGTGGGTGGTGCAAAGCTAGGGCATCTGTTGTTTAAAAGTTCATACAAAGCTTTCTGCTTCTCCATTGGACTGGGGGCGAAACAGAGCTCTTGTTGGATGACAAACGTGAATTTTGTTCACAAAACTGTTCAAAGTAATGTGAAGTGAACTGTCATCCATTATCCAAAACATACTTCTGGAAAACCCTCTATGCAAAATATGGAGGACAACACTTGAATGGTTCTACGTGATATGCTAAGAGAGTCTAGAGCCGATGAGTATTCCAAAATGGTCCCACAAAGTCTATGTACACTCGTTGCCATGAGAATTGAGTTTTAGGCCAAGCTGAGAAGGTTTATGGTGGAGCAAATTGGTTTTCCATGCATGAGCGCCACTCTGATGTCATCTCTTCAGTATGGGCATCCATGCCATCCTGTGTAGCGCGAACAAATCCCCATTGTCCTTGGTGGAGCAGTCACAACACATCCTGTTGCAACACTATGGGAGCAAGCACACCCAGTTGTCCACTGTCATTTTGAACTGGAATCACACCCTGTTGAATTGAAAGGTTAGGCCAATGTGCAAAATGTCAGCACACAACTGAGTTTTGGATGCTGTTCAATAAACGAGGTCAAGACGTGAATGTAATGCAACAAAATCTTGAAATCTAGGTCTTCTTCCACAGCCTTTGCAATTTTCCTTTAACGCCATGCTTTGCCATAAATCTGTACACAATTTCATACCAATACTGCGAAAGCAACAAAGCCTAACAATGCAATTTTGATCAGTGCATGTAGAAACCAGCTTTGACAGTTGAAACAAGGACTGCAAAGGCTTGCAATCTGTTTCCGAAAATAATGTGTGGCCATACAAATATTAATGGAATATGGTCACACCATACGCAATTGTAAGAGCCTCTTTTTTCAATTAGTGAATAATTCCACTGAGTTTGAGTTGACAACTTTGAAGCAATAGCAGTGGGTTTGTCTTGTGCACCAATTCTGTGAAAAACCACAGTGCCAGTTCCGTAGGGAACAGGCAGGTCAGAGATTGCAAGCAAATGAGATTGGAGGGGATACACACCCTGATTTTGTCACATGTCCTAAATACTGGCAGGCAGCACTTGAAAAAGGCTATACAAATTGGCAATGTGTTCCTTTGTTGTATGACCTGAGACGACAATATTGTCGAGGTAGCTTGAACAAAATAGCACTTTTTGCTTTTCCAAGTAATGTTGACAAATGGCAGGTGCGGAAGCAGTGCCGAAGGGCAAACACAAATACTCAAACAGTCCTAAGTGTGTATTTACAAAAAACAGTTTCTGTGATTCTTCATCCAATGGAAACTGCAAGTAGGCATCACACAAATCTAACATACACTCCTGGAAATGGAAAAAAGAACACGTTGACACCGGTGTGTCAGACCCACCATACTTGCTCCAGACACTGCGAGAGGGCTGTACAAGCAATGATCACACGCACGGCACAGCGGACACACCAGGAACCGCGGTGTTGGCCGTCGAATGGCGCTAGCTGCACAGCATTTGTGCACCGCCGCCGTCAGTGTCAGCCAGTTTGCCGTGGCATACGGAGCTCCATCGCAGTCTTTAACACTGGTAGCATGCCGCGACAGCGTGGACGTGAACCGTATGTGCAGTTGACGGACTTTGAGCGAGGGCGTATAGTGGGCATGCGGGAGGCCGGGTGGACGTACCACCAAATTGTTCATCACGTGGTGCGTGAGGTCTCCACAGTACATCGATGTTGTCGCCAGTGGTCGGCGGAAGGTGCACGTGCCCGTCGAGCTGGGACCGGACCACAGCGACGCACGGATGCACGCCAAGACCGTAGGATCCTACGCAGTGCTATAGGGGACCGCACCACCACTTCCCAGCAAATTAGGGACACTGTTGCTCCTGGGGTATCGGCGAGGACCATTCGCAACCGTCTCCATGAAGCTGGGCTACGGTCCCGCACACCGTTAGGCCGTCTTCCGCTCACGCCCCAACATCGTGCAGCCCGCCTCCAGTGGTGTCACGACAGGTGTGAATGGAGGGACGAATGGCGACGTGTCGTCTTCAGCGATGAGAGTCGCTTCTGCCTTGGTGCCAATGATGGTCGTATGCGTGTTTGGCGCCGTGCAGGTGAGTGCCACAATCAGGACTGCATACGACCGAGGCACACAGGGCCAACACCCGGCATCATGGTGTGGGGAGCGATCTCCTACACTGGCCGTACACCTCTGGTGATCGTCGAGGGGACACTGAATAGTGCACGGTACATCCAAACCGTCATCGAACCCATCGTTCTACCATTCCTAGACCGGCAAGGGAACTTGCTGTTCCAACAGGACAATGCACGTCCGCATGTATCCTGTGCCACCCAACGTGCTCCAGAAGGTGTAAGTAAAACTACCCTGGCCAGCAAGATCTCTGGATCTGTCCCCCATTGAGCATGTTTGGGACTGGATGAAGCGTCGTCTCAAGCAGTCTGCACATCCAGCACGAACGCTGGTCCAACTGAGGCGCCAGGTGGAAATGGCATGGGAAGCCGTTCCACAGGACTACATCCAGCATCTCTACGATCTTCTCCATGGGAGAATAGCAGCCTGCATTGCTGCGAAAGGTGGATATACACTGTACTAGTGCCGACATTGTGCATGCTCTGTTGGCTGTGTCTATGTGCCTGTGGTTCTGTCAGTGTGATCATGTGATGTATCTGACCCCAGGAATGTGTCAATAAAGTTTCCCCTTCCTGGGACAATGAATTCACGGTGTTCTTATTTCAATTTCCAGGAGTGTAGAAAAGTAATGTCCTGCACCAAGCCTGGCTGTGAGCTCCTCAGGGTGAGGGAACAGATAAGTGTCAACTATTTTCTGTGTGTTGACTTCAAGTCTACTGTCAACACATTGAAAGAGACGTGTGTTGACTTCACGTCTACTGTCAACACACATGTGTATCCGAGCAGAAAGCTTAGGCAACAAAATGAGAGGACTTACCCATTGACTAGCTAGAATGAGAGCAATTACATTATCTTGCAATTCTTTCAATTTACTGGCTACTTTGCTTCTTAAAGCAACTTGAATGGGGCGGACCCGGAAAAACTTAGGGTGTGCATTGTTTTTCAATGTAACATGTGCTACAAAGTTATTAGCCTTTTGTATTCCTTTAGCTTTTCCCATTCCTTCTGAAAATAATCCAGGAAATTGTTTAAGCAAGCTAGCTATGCTGTCTTTTGGCTCAAATGCAGACACTGAAATTACGTAGTCTTCGATGTTAAGTTCAAACAAATCAAAGGCATCTAAACCAAATATGCTTTCACTGTCTCTTGATTTCAGCACAGTAAAGTTCACTACCCTAGTGTGCGATTTGTAAGTGGCAGGCAAATTGCACTGTCCACGCACTGGAATTTCCTGTCTGTTGTAAGCAGTGAGGTGCCTGTTAGATTTATAAAGGAGTGATGAGCCTAACAATTGGTACATGACACGATTAAGCAAAGTTACTGAGGCATCTGTGGCTAACTGGAAGTTCGCACCATAGCCAACAATTCATAATGAGACAAATAGTTTGTCAGACTGTTCACAGCACTAGGGTGAGAAGGCAGCACAATCTTAATCTTACTTTTGTCAGAACTTGTAGGTTTTGAAAACACAGCGTTCACTGCATGTGCACAAGCCTGTTTTTTTCTGGGACCAGGCAAAATTGGCGTTTTTGTGCCATTGCAAACAAACTGCTTGGACATTGCCATTTTGTCCCACATGTGTAACACGTTGCGTTATGTGAGGGGCAGTCCTGTGTTTTATGACAAGCAAAACATCTAGGGCAAGACTTCACTAAGTTCACAGGTCTGTTTAACTCTCTAAATGGCTGTCCGTGCGGCTGTGTAAGTGTTCGTTGTTGCGTTGGGGCGGTCGCGAAAAAGCCTGACAAATCGGGGTGTAGTCAAACTTATTGGTCGCTATGGCACCAAATCGTATTGCTCTAAGATTTGCAATACTTGGGTAAGTGATGACCAGAGTACTTTAAGATCTGTTCAGATATTCTGCTACCTGGGACATTTAATGTTATTACATCACGTGTCATTAAATCACTGTAAAAGTTGCCACAACTACACTTAAATTTACATTTCATTTTCATGCCTGTTAATTCTGTGTACCACTGGCAGTATGTCTCTACCAGCTTTTTCTGTACATAAAAGAACTAATATCTAGTTGCAGCTATTTGGACTTGCTGGTCATAGTCCTGAATTATTGCAGCAACTACTTTGTTATAGACAAGTTTGTCAAGAGACACGGTTGGGAATGGTTTTTGTGTTAACTTGAACACTGGGGAAATCGCAATCAAAAGGAAGTATTATAACTTTGCAGTACCTTTAACACAATGAACTTCACAGTGTTCTTGGAACTGAGTCAGGTATTCAATCCATTCCTCCTCTGTTTCCTTAAATTGCCAAAGTGTTGGTATACCGGTCGGCGGCACTTGTTGGGCTGCTTGGTTGGTCGGTTGTGATTGTGCAGTTGATGCAGCTTGCACAGCCAGTAGTTGTTGTACTGCAGTCAGTAAGGTAGCAGATTGTTGGTTCTGAAACTGACAAACTTGTGTTAAATTCAACACACTGGCCCTCTGTGGCTGGGGCGGGGGCACAGGGTTGGCGGGGTTGGGGAATTCGTGGTTTACGCAAATATAATATATAAAAAAGCAAGCAAAGCCTCTTAAAAGAGAAATTTGATTAGTTCTGTGGCTCCCCTCCTGGAATACATCCAAGAACACTGTAGTGCTTCAAGAATTTCCTCGTAGATTCTAGAACCACTCGACCTTCTACCATCTCGAACACATGATATTTTAAGAATAAGTGTGAGAGAACATACATCCTGCTCGCCACGTTTGTGTGTGCAGGCTGGAAAGAAGTCACGAGCACAAGATAGACGCAATGGCCGAACAGCATCGACAAGTGTTTACCACTTGTGCCACAGAAGACATATCAGAAGAACAAGGAGTGTTTATGTATCTTATGGTGTTTTATATCATTGTCTATTGTGTTCGAGGAAAAAGAAGAACAGTTGAATCATTGTTAATTGTACTTCACATATTGTACTCGCTAGAGGCAATACATGTTCATATATTATGTGGTTGTTAAACCAAATATATTGCAGATGTATTTAATTGAGTCTAAAGCAAGATGAATTGGTTGATTATTATCATTTGAATATTAATGTGAGAAATGGTGAATATGTTACATGCGGAAGTTGAAATACATCATAATGAACTATAGGTATTATTCAAGTACTAAATTATTTGAAAAATAGAGAGAACCAGCATTATTCTTTGGAGAAGAAGGTTTTAGAAATCGACAGAGCCGGCAATCCAGAGAAGGAGATCGGCTGTGCAGATCAAGTAAGTCAACCGATGTGAGAGAAGTATGAATTTTGCAATCAAACTTCACATTGATTCTTATCATCAGACATCATTGGAACACAACAACAAATTAGCTAAAAAAAAAAACACTTGAATAAGAGCACACCGCAAGCTAAAACCCAAAAGAAGAAAGAAAAATCTTTGGCCCAGTTGATTAACTCCGCTCACCACTGAATTATCCCACTGAATTATCCTCGTGCGCCATTGTAGAGTCTTGTACTGCAAGGAAGCATGATTAACACAGTTGGTTGTTTTTTGAACTGGAAACATTTACTTTACTTGAATCGAGTCCATGTTTTGTGGTATAAGCTCATCAGTAATAGTCCTCTTACAGACTGATGTAAAGCACAATTCTGGTTGTAGTAAATTAGTCCCACTATAGTCACTAATTTGGTCACTACGCCCTGTCATAGTGTGTGACAAACTAAACATGCTCTGCAAGTACACAGAGAGATGCCAAACTGTAAGATTGAGTGAGATAGGCATTACGGAAAGTGGCAGCCTAAATACATGCTGTCAAGAGGGTGTTGGCAGTGTGTTGCTTGTGGATATGTCTCTGGCTTCTCTCATGATAGATGCATTTGACCCAGTGCCCACTAATCTATCTTCGCGCTCATCTTTGCTGACCGGCGTGCTGCAGACAATGTGTGCCAGCATATGTATGAAATACAGAATAGTAGCTTATAATGGGTATTGCACTGTGAAATATAATTCTATAAGACATGATATAGATTAGAATGCACTGTTAAAAGTTAGCCTCTGAAACCAGGACATATGTTGAAATAATCGCATAAATTTTGTGACAATTGATTGTGTTTAAATTGTTTAAGCTTTGCTATTTTTCCCAACTTAACTATCAGTTCAGAAACCACAATGTATTGTGAATAAACAGTGCCATACACCAGCTGATGACATCTCCCTGCAAAACCAAAGTTAACCCGTATTTTACAAAATAATATGCCCACAATTCCCATCTAGTTCATACTTCTTTTACAGGAGGCATCACATCAGTAATGGTTTGAAGGTAGTGTGTATATTATATGGAAAGGATGTTACTATAGCTCTACTTTATAGTTGACAACTTCCCTTTTGTTCAGATTAACACAAAACTTAGGCAGAAATCAACATTTTATTTGATTACATAACTATGAAGAATTCTGCTTACTGTACAGTTATTGTTATGGAAGAAAGCTTATTGTGCAGTGTTTGTGAATACTGCTCGAATGCTGATACCTTGTCAGCATCATTATATCTCAGTTACAGGTTTTTCCTTTCTCGCCATTAACATTATTTCATTGAGTGTAAATAGTGGGGAATTTATAATTAAGCATAAAGTGGTATGACACTATATATTCTTAATGTAGCTTAAGATAATAACACGGCAGTATTGAATCAAGGAGCCAACATGTTAAAAAATTAAAGCCGTACCTAAAGGGGGTGTTCAAAGAAGACGAGGATGATGATGATGATGATTGGGTACTGGGGCACTCAACTGTGTGGTTATTAGTGCCCATACAAATTCCCAACCTTTGCTCAGTCCAATCTCACCACTTTCATGAATGATGATGAAATGATGAGTACAACACAAACACGCAAGTCATCTTACGGCAGGCAAAAATCACTGACCCTGCCGGGAATCGAATCTGGGACCCAGTGCTCGGGAAGTGGAATGCGACCGCGGGACCACAAGCTGGTAACTGAAGAGATCAGTTGATGAGCTTGTATCTCTTTCAGCAATAGCCTGTAAAATAGTGCAACAAGATTTCCTTCTATATTTCTTCTATTGTTCACAGTATCAGAAAATCAAAAAGTATCCTTTATCAACTTTTAATTAGTACATTACCAAAGCAGTTGGTTCAGAAGGGAGTAGAACTAAATAAAGGCACATATGCATCATCTGCAGTTGGAAACTGAGCTCATGATTTTCCTCAAAAGTCGTCATAAATAGAATAGATGACAAATCCAGCTAGAACGTGCAAGGCCTGTTGGGAACAAGGAATGTAGATCATAGAACACAGACCTCTGTCTTCCTGAGTGCTTTGAAAAGTTCCACGCCACAATGACAGTTTCTAATGCATAAAAATGAGAAAAGATAGATACAAGCATTTCACAATAAAACACATTATTCTTAAGGTGAATGTTCGATAGTGTCTTGTGAGTGATTTTAATTGAGTAGCCAACCCTTCTTTGTGAATAATAAAAATGCTACACATTTAAGGAAAAATTAAAATCCTGAGAAATAGCATCCTTAGGATCATATCTACTAATTGCTTTATACCATGCCTGTTGTAAATATACAGCTATTCCTAAGGAAGAAAGATGGCAGTTCATCACAATTATTACATAGTAAATGCATTCCTAACAATATTTAAAAAAGAGTAGGTTGCCACTCACCATGTAGAGAAGGCAGTGAGTCACAAACAGGCACAACAAAAAGACAGCTCTGCATTTAAACTTTCAGAAAAAAAAAATCCTTTCTCGGAAATAAAAAAACTTGCATTCACACAAGGACAACTTTCACACACATGGCTGCTACCTCTGGCCACTGTCAGAGGAATTACTCATCAATGCTGTGCTCCAGATGTTTGCAGCAAGATTGTACAGAAGACTTTCTGGCATGGAACTCATAGCAGCTATCAAAGACAAAGTATTGTAGGTAGTGAATGAGCTTAATTTGGATTAGTGTGATGACAGAGTTGTTTAGAGTTTGCCTACAAGTAGGAAAAGAGGGATGAATAGAAGAAGGAGACGTTATGGAGCAGTGAGGACAGTGTCTTAGCTCTCAGCGTAGATAATAAAACAGCTCTAACAACGTGAAAGGTTTAGGATCATGGTGTTTTATGCAGGCATCATCTACGTGGCCGTCGTATGAACAGACTGAGTTAGTTACATGTTCCATAGATCTTTATTTGAATGATTCTTTTATCAAAATAAACAAGTTAATTTACAGAATATGTATACATAGTTAGTATGTTAAATGTTAAAGACGATCTATGTTTCGAAAAGCCAGGTGTGTATCCCATTTCATGCAAATATGGCATGTTTTACATTGGGCCAACTATCAGAACTGAAGGAGAGATGCAAGGAACATAAGTGACACATCCAACTAAAACAGCCAAGCAAATCAGCTGTTGCTGAGCTCTGCCTTGAATGTAATCATGAAATGAAATCTAATGAGACCAGGTATCATAGTGTGAAAGTTAAGTTTCTGGGACAGCATAATTAAAGAATATCTCAAAATAAAGATGTCAGGAAACTTAATTAAAGGGAGGTACGTTTCAATAAACAAATCTCGGGGTCCCTCAATTTATTAAAATATCACCAACCGTCACATCCATTGGAGCTTAAAAATGGTAAAGGAATTTGCGTTTCATAGAATATTAGTGCATGCTCTGTGAAACAAACGAGCACAGTGGACATTGGGAACTGAACTCAGCTGTAAATAGCAGCATGAGGCCAACAGTAGCTCACAGTCTGGTTGGAATCCAGGTAGTGAATACATATAATAGCAGCACCATAAGAAGATGGCTGAGTCAGTTGTTGAAATATTATGCAGAAAATGGAAACAACCACTCAACTGGACAGCAGAAAGCACACTATTAGAGGTGGTTTGTTTATCTCCAGTTTTTTTGACGGCTGTTACAATACCATATTTAAACACACCATATGTTCAAAAAGTTCAATGACTGATCTTATTTCTGCCGTATAAGTTATGTCAGTGCAGTAAGTTTGGTGGCAGCAGCTTAAACCAATAATTGTAAAATAACAGACGAGCAGTGGTAACTGTTATCCAGATTTTCTCAAAAGGGTCAGTAACCCTTGTTGGTGAATGTTGTACCACCTGCAAGAAGAAAGCGCATTGTTCAGGTCTCCCGTTGAGGTAATAACTTTATTTAAAAGCAATATTTCAACATTGCTAGAGTATTATTTATGAGTTCCAATGTTTTATGGGCAAAGATCAGTACAGTAATGTCCTCACCAAACATTTCTAGCCCAGTACCAAAAGTCCTGTAATTTATACTGTACTGATGTGATTTTAATTGTAATGCTTTTCACCTTACACATTTGGCATTTTTTAGTAATTATTGCAGAGTTTTTCTTCATCCCTACATCTCATTTAATACCATGTTAATAGTTGAAAGTAAACAAAAAAATTCTAAAATGCTTACTTCAGCCTGGATAACACCAATGTGTGGAAACAGCTAATGTAAAAAATTGGGTGCTACCTTTTTTTCTCGTGGAAATAACAATAAGTTAGCTAAGATTTAAGATTATTCCTCATAAATTGTTCATGGATCTCTCTCTCTCTCTCTCTCTCTCTCTCTCTCTCTCTCTCTCTCTCTCTCTCTCTCTCTCTCTCTCTCTCTGATAAAGAAGCCTTTTGTTTCATTATTAATAAGACAAAAATAAGTCCTCAGATTAACTTTCTAGATTGTACATTAGGAATTGGTACAATGCACTACATCAGCATTTTTCCTTCTGTTGTGCCTTTCATCTAAGTAAATCTAAATACATAACTCTCTTAATATTGCATGCGTTATTTTTTTTCCATTCTGAATGGTACTCAAATGCCACAATAAGCTTTTGTATGGTAACTGGCAACAGAGATGCTTATTCTGCTTGCAGTTTAATTAAAACAGAACACAGAAGTTGTTGTTTGTATACTAAAGTCTATATACTGAGATGACAAAGACACAACCACAGTGAACAATGGTCAATAATACAAATCTGTTACTCAGTGGTTTTCAAGTATTCAAACTTGGTTCACTTGATAATGGGTGAATGTAATAAGCACACCAGTTCCATCTCCACAGTGTTGTCGCAGGTAATAAGACAAAATTAACTATTATATATCAACCATTGTTCATGTGCCGCAGATTGGATTTGGTAATTAAATAAACAGTTGATAACAAGGGTATTTTTACAAAAACATTTTTACAGTTTAGTTCCCACTTAAAAAAAAAAAAAAAAAAAAATGGGATTCCTAAAACCTAATATAAACACTGATAATTTTAAAAATTTCCTGTACTTTGTAGTGTGGGTGTTTCAGTAACCAACCATAACTTTAAAAATATGATTGGGTAAGAACTAAGCAGATTCTGAAAATTTATTAAAAATATTTTAAACATGTAACTTAATGTAAGTTTCCAGTTTTACCAGTAAGTTGTTTGACATAAAATATTGCTGTAGAGCCATTTAGGTTAACAACTATGAGTATCTCCTCTATTTTTCAGAATTTCATTGATGTAACAGGAATGTCTTGAAATAATTATGCTGTAGGAGATGTGTGACAGAATAATGCCAGAATAGGCGTACACCATCTTAAGATAAACATTAGTGACTGCAACTATTAGTTTTCATATAAGACAGCACACATGACTATTCTCTTGCAGTTGTAGATAATATGTTCCTTTCACTTTAAAGTGGAATCAGTATTAAAGTCTCACTGACATAATTTTTACAGCTTAAGTTAATCCTAGAAGTAGTTCCTGTGTTTTATCAGGATTTTATTTGTCTCGTAAGATATATGTTGCAGATCATCTAATGATGTTGTATAGGAGGTACATCAGTTTTTGGCGTATGATATACATAGTTGCAGGAGGGTTCATTACAATAAAACCTATTCATTGCTAATTCTAATTTTTCTTGAGTTGCCTAGTGGATGTCTGTGCTGTTTTGGTGTGTATTAAAACAATATTGTATCACCTTCATAACATGTTACCAAATTAGCTTCTGTATGGGAGTTACACCAATGAAAAGAAATGGACCAAGGATTGAGCCCTCCATCACACTACTCCCAACTTCCTTCAGCCAAGAGCATATGTTTTTAACTGTGATGATACCTCTTGTTGCTTAAACAGGACTTGATTAGAACTAAAGATAGGTTGTGTATACCATAAAATTCCAGTGTTGCTAATAGGTTGGTAAAGATTATATAGTCATAAGCTTTACTGAGATCACAAAGTACAACAGACACCAGATCCTTATTCTCAAAAGCTGTTAGCACTTAAGTGACAGCAGTAGTAGCGTTTTGACCGTGTTGGAATCCAGACTGTTGGAGAGGTCATGCTATTTGAAGTAGTTATTTAGCTAACTGTACATAATTGAAAATTGGCGTAACTTAGCATTTTGAGTAAATCAAGGAAAATTCCAGACATATTGAAAATGAAAAATAAGTGGCTGACAGAAAGAGGTCATGCTATTTGAAGTAGTCAACCTCGGCCTCTGAATGCAAGTTATGAAGTGTGCACTACTCATAAACAACCTACACTGATGCCTGGTCCATAATAAACACACACAGTCCAGTGCAACATGGGCCTTGCCTGCGTTGTTAACCGTCAAACACAAACATCCCGTTACATTACTATCACTGTTCACATTATTTTCCCCATCCACTGTGTGTGTGTGTGTGTGTGTGTGTGTGTGTGTGTGTGTGTGTGTGTTTTGAACAGTTTATCAATTTTGTCTTTGCAGCATGCCATAAATAATTTGCAATGTTATATTTGTAAATGGCATATAAATCCGGTGAGATATAGTGCAGTCATATCACAAATTGGATATTGCTTAATACTTAGTGCTGCAACTGCCAAATGTGTCCATGCAAATTTGGTAGTTACAGCACTAAGTATTAGACAATAGTCGGTTTGTGATATGACTGCACTATATTTCACTGTATTTATATGCCAGATACAAATACAACATTGCAAATTGTCTGTGGCACACTACAAAGACAAAATTGACAAATTGTCCAAGTAGATGAAAGAGAGACAAAAAAAGTTAAGGTTTTAGCAAAATATGGCACCAAACTTTGAAAAAGATGGTAGATTTATGGATTAAAAAAGACATGTGACATTTTAGATTAAAATGATTGTCGTTAATATTGCAAATGATTGTGAACTTAGAAATGAACTGAAAATAAACTGACAGTTTGGAGAAAATGAGAGTAACAAATGGGATTATTTAGTAAGAAGTGTACAGACTTGATAGTTTGCGCATGAAGTTTGTGCTTGATTCAACCACTAGAGACCACCGGGCCTGCTAGTACGACAGCAGTTGCTGCACTCCCTGTTAGAACTAATTACTGTGTAGGCCAGAGTGCAAGGCTCTGCCAGCGAGTGGTGTGTTGTCCGTTATATATATTTTGTCTTTCATGTGTTTATGCTTTTTCATGTTATAAAGTTGCAGTGTTCTTGGGTTAGAACAGTTAGTATTAACTAACAGTGTTCATTTTTCTGTTGCACTTAATTTTTTCCAAGGTATATAAACATTGTTAAATTTATGTAACATGCCATTACTGAGTAACTACTGCAGGATATTTTAATAGCAAATTGCCACTACAGAAGAAAATAGCTGTGTAGACCAGATCCATAACTTTCATAGTGAACACGTTGAGTGTGCTCCATGAAAGTCTGGAAAACTTGTTCCAAGCTAAAATTGGTCCAAAATTTGTGTATATGGGCATACGAAACATGAGAATTTTTCATTGCTGCCCAGGGTAAGATTTGCCCTCCTCTAACCTTACAGATTAACAGGTATTGTCTGTGTCTGTATCTTGTGTAGGTATGTAACGTGCACTTGTGCTATGTTTTTTTTTTTAGTATGGAGTAAAAGGAAGAGAGGAGATAGGCTCCTGTGTTGGCACATAGTACACTACCCTTGGATAGTGGAAGCTGCCTGACTTACCAAGTCTCTGATTTACTAACAAAGAGATAGAGGGGCTGGCCAGTACTTACCTCAGCTCAGTACAGTCGATAGACACACAAAAAACAACCGAAAATTTACGTTCCTAGCTTTCGGAATAAATGTTCCTTCATCAGGGAGGAGAGAGGGGAAAGAAAGGGAAGAAGGGAAAGTGGATTTAGTTACTCATAACCCAGGTTATGAAGCTACAGGGAAAGGAAAACAGGGAGGGTAGCAAGGATGGAGGCATGGTTGTCACAGGGAAGCCAAAGATATTCTACTGTAAGTACTGTGCCAGCTTCAAACCAAAGAGGATGCATACAGAAGTAAAGAGGTATATAGTATAAAGATGTAGGATGAAAAGATGCATGAATGGCTAAAGAGGAAAGGGAAAGAGGAGAAGACTGAAGAGTAAATGGGAGTGAGGTTGTTTAACGTAGGTTCAGTCCAGGGGGATGGCGGGATGAAAGGATGTGTTGGAGTGCAAGTTCCCATCTCCACAGTTCAGAGGGACTGGTGTTGGGTGGGAGAAGCCAAATGGCACATACGGTACAGTATACATAGATATGTTACCTCTGTAGTGCTGTAGATTATGTAGTGCTGTAGACCATGCCTCCATCCTTGCTACCCTCCCTGTTTTCCTTTCCCTGTAGCTTCATAACCTGGGTTGTGAGTAATTAAATGCACTTTCCCTTCTTCCCTTTCTTTCCCCTCTCTCCTCCATGATGAAGGAACATTTATTTCGAAAGCTAGGAATGTAAATTTTCGGTTGTTTTTTGTGTATCTATCGGCTGTACTGAGCTGAGATAAGTACTGGCCAGCCCCTCTATCTCTTTGTTAGTATTTGTTTCACAACTCTATATGGGATTTTCCATTAATTATTCAAGTCTCTGATTTGTGTCATACGTCTTCATACTTAAGATAATGAGGAAAAAATCAGGAGCCACCCTAGGATATTGGCGTGTGGTCTGTGATGGCCAAAATACTTATACTACCACCTCTCCTCTTTGCTACAAAATATTTGTACTGAAACTTTTCTTTCCACCAAGGGGATTCAAACCAGTAGCCTTCAGTGAAGTCACCACCACCAAACTGATGTGTATTACCCACAATGGGTATTTAGAAGGGTTGAAATGTGTTTGGATATTCGAAATGAAACACAGGAAAAAGATGCAGATGCCAAATGAAACAAAATAGAGCACTCTTTGTGAACAGACACCATTGTAGCAGTTATTCAATAGTCATGCTCATTTTTGTCTTCTATTATATTAGTCTCATGGTAAATAGTGTGGAGATAAAACCATAGCCCTACAAATCTTAGGAGGAATAAAACCATTTGGTGGTGATGGCTTTTTTTAAAAGGAAAGCAGGGGAGGAGAGACAGTGGGTAATTACCATGGATGCCTAATATTCCAGTGTTATGGAGAACTTTGGCATGAGGGTACAGTTTTATATGATTTCAGTTATGTTAAGTGTTAAATTAGAGAAAATGGAAAATTGTTATTTAACATGGCAGAGATATTAATGGTTTCCATTATTCTATTACAAAGACCATTGTGGTAAAACATACTATGGGACAGTGTACTGTATTTATGTCAGTAAAGAAATGTTGTGTTATTTACTGTTAAACCAATAAATATTCAGAGTAACTTACCCACAAGTTTTTTTTTATTTTTTTTTATGTCATATCACCGCATTTGGACATGACTTCCACCAAGATGTCCAATCAATATGTTTGAGTTCTCTTCATAAATATGTGTACTTGCTGCCTGGCAACCATTATTGATTTTCTGTTTGTTTGCCAAGCACATTTAAGCCCTACTTTGCAATGTGTACTGCAGAAATGTCCGTAATGATCTTTCAGTAGCATTAAGAATTTTATTTCTTTTATATTTTTGACAAATTAATTTTTTATACATTTGACAAATAATTTTTTTATATATTTGACAAATAATTTTTTTATAAATTTGACAAATAAAGTTTATTATATCTGATACATCATGTCAGTACAATCCTTCATCCTGAGTTGTAAATTTATTCATTTCAGACTTGCATTTCCTTATGTAAATTGGATTATTTTTCAAGAGATAATGCATATGTGTAGCTATCACACTTTGTTTTTTTTTTTTCCTTCTTGACATTTAATTACTGATAATTATACCACACAGCAGTTTACTATGTATCAGATGCCCTTCAAATTGCATATTTGAAACATTAGAAAGGAGTCACCTGCCCCTGTAGTTTTTAAGAGAGTGAATTTTAAGTAAATATCTGGTGTCAGATACATTACTTTCTTAGTGATAGCTGGCCGAAAATAGTAAAAGGGTAAGAAGTACTCATTGTATTAAGAAATAAATCTTCAGATATGTGCAAGATGTCTTTTGTATATAAAAAATAGTCATCATTATATATAATAATAGTTATGTGGTGCAATAGCTACTGATTATAACTCTTTATTGTGTAATCTGCAAAGAGGTTATGGATATTACCTGTATATTTTAGAAACACAAGGGAGCTCAATTTTCACACTAAATTCATTATATGAAGCATTTAACAGCTTTAGGTATACTGTTTGCAGTTTGAGAAGCCAGCTACTCAGATACCTTGGAAGTCAATAGTCCTGGCATCAGTACTCTGCTTTGGAGGCACAATTCTGCTTTTAGTGGGCAGCTTACTTGTGACTGGGCACATTGAAGCTAAGGTGAGCACCACAGAATAATAGTTTGCTTCATCTTGTTCAAAATGTGGCATATATTTAAACTGTATTTTCAAGTTTTGTGTTGCACATGCAAATCAGTTTACATTTTCAAAAGAAAAAAAAGGAAGAAAAATTCAGAGCAGTTTCAGAGAAATTTTACCAAAAGCTAGAGGAATGACATGACTGAAATGGACTATAAAATTTCAATAAAGGGGTTACTGTATGCAGCCTTGCTGGATTCTGCTAGTGCCATTTTCCTGGAAAATTTTGAGACTGTTATGGATTCAGTTAGCAGAGATTACCAGTGTTAATGATGTGCAATCACTGGTTTCATGTTTAGAAAACTGAAAAAATTAAAATATGTTGCTGCTCAATTTATCCCTACGGTTACACCCATCCACTATTGTCACAAATGTGAAGTTAGTTTGCACATAGAGGACTTCTTTTAATTAAGTGTAAGACATAGCAACAAAGAGATCTGTTGAGTAGCAACTAGTAACAACAAATCTGAAGTAAAATTAATGGCTTGCGGTATTTTAACTTGTTTTTCCTCATGCCAGAAAAAGTTAGTTTTAGACATACAATATGTCCATAAAGTCCCTTCACAACTTCAAAATTTTATGACAGTGGCAGCTGTTGAAATATTTTAACATTTCTTTAATTGTAATCAGTGTTTATAAAAGCTTTTTGACAATGTTTAATAGACCTCTATATGGGTGCCTTTGGTTTAGTTGCACAAAGCACATAAAGACGGTACTCGATTTCTTGCCATGTTGGCTGTAACATAGCATCATCAATGGTGGCAATGGCATTACAAATCCTTTGCTTCAAGTCAGCAATGTCCCGTATCTGTGTTTGATACACAATATCTTTTACATACTCCCATAAAAAAAAGAGTCCAGCGGAGTGATATTTGGCAAACACGGTGGCCAAGGAATTGGCCTATCCCTCCCAATCCATCTGCCTGGAAATGTTTCATTGAGGAACTGATGAACATGCAGACCACAACGTGGTGGTGCACCATCTTGCTGGAAAATGATAGTTGGTTGTATAAGTCAATCAATTGTGGTGCTCCATCTTCGGTCAGAAGGTCGAGGTGAACATCTGCAGTAATTGTTGACTCAAATATGGACCAATTATTTGGTTGCACATGTTTCCACACCGCACATTCACTTTTGGACTATCCTGGTGAAGCTCCCTAGTCACATGTAAATGTTCAGATCCCCATATTCTCACATTGTGTCTGTTTAATGACCAAGAAACATGAAAAGATGCCTCGTCACCGAAACGAACTTGCATGAGGAATGCTTCATCCTCCGATAGGCATTCCAACATGTTGAGTGCAAACTCTGTCCATTTTGGCTTGTCATTTGGCTCAAGTGTCCGTAACAGTTGCACTTTGTAAGTGTACAACCATAAGTTCGCGTGGAAGATCTTATGCACAGTTGAACGTGGTAATTGCAACTGTCTGGCAGCAGTGCAGCTGGACTTCATAGGGGAACGAGTGAAGACGTTTAAAACATGATCGATGTTTTCCTTGGATGTTCGTGGTCGCCTGCTCCTCCCTTTATCCAACACTGTCCCTGCCTCTGTAAAATTTTTGTGCCATGCACGGATTGAAGGGTGTGGTGGCGGATCTCTTCCATACTTCATTCTGAATTTTCATTGAGTCTGAACATCCGATTTTGTCTCATTAAACTAGGACACATATTGTGCCTTCTCTTGAGGAGTTGCCATTTCATAGAGATTCAGTTCCTTCCATCAACAGGGTATCTGAAACACAAAATTTTAGTATATATAAAAACATTAGTAAACAGTTATTACAGTAAAAGAAATTTTGTTAAAATATTTCAACACCTGCCATTGTAATAAAATTTTGATGTTGTAAAGGGACTTTATGGACACACTGTACTTTCATAATACTACAATAGTTAATGCATTTTTGTATCTCCTTCTTTGTAAATTGGATTTAAAGATTCAGTCATTTTGTTGTCTCTCTCTTTTGTTCCAGTACGCGGATCGGACATGGCCTTTACTCATTTTGGGATCCATCATGTTTTTGCCAGGAGCATACCACATACGCATAGCATATTGTGCATTTCGACGATATCCGGGTTACTCATTTGATGATATACCCGAGTTTGATTGAAATTCCAGAACAGCAGAATCATCTAGTGTTCACTCAAATCTTGTAAAGACAGTTTCAAGAAATGGCTAGAAATGTTTCTCTTTTCACCTCCTGTGCACCAAAACACATTCTCTCAATATCTTTTTTTGTGAGGATCATCAATTAACATTGCACTATCAAATAGTATAAACAAGAAAAAACAAGCATCAAACAATGAGGTACAATTACAATCCATACAAAAAGTAAAAAGTAATATCCACCAGACAGAACAAGTTAAGCATATTGAACTATCACACAAACTTGAAGTTAATCAGTAGGTTTGAGGGCTTTGAATTGGTAGACATGCTGTATTCTCATAAAGAGACAAATGAAAAGAAGTGTGCATTAATACTGACAGAGAGTAAAAGATGACCAGAAGCAACAAAAGACTCACTAGACTTCCTCCACACTGTTTTACGTAAGGCTTTAATATTTCATCCCTTGTCTGTTAGCAACTTTTTCCTGCCTCCTCACGTCACAGTTCATGAAGTATTGGCATTAAGTACAGTGTATGATTGCCCATGACTGTCTCAGTCTTCTGAATATGCCACTGTAGTACTGAAGCTTTCATATTATTTTGGCTTTCTACTACCTGGTCTGCTGATGCTTTGTCTGAGTTTACAGCCACAGTGAAGAAATTATGTAACTTATTACTACATAAAGGATTTCTGCATGTGTAGCAAGTTCAATAATGCTGTATGAGACTTCTTTATTGTGTCAGTAAGACAGTCAGTAAATATGCAGCACACTTTTCAGACAGTGTTATAAGTGACTTCCAAGTGCTTTATTATGCGGAAAAGGCAATATTCTATTATTTGATGGGCTTATTTTTGCTGTGTTTCATGTATGTGCATGCAGGTTTGCGTGTGTGTGTGTGTGTGTGTGTGTGTGTGTGTGTGTGTGTGTGTCAGAGAGAGAGAGAGAGATTGTTTTCTTGTGAAATGATGGTTGTAAATTGTATTTGTTAATGTTTTTGAATATGTATTTTTGTTTTAAATTGAGACAGATTTGAAAACCATTAATAATGAAAATTTGTCAAATATAATCAATTTTTAATGTGTCATTTGTTAACCTAATATCTGTACATCAGAAGTATAAGTTCTACATCTCCATGACATTATAGTGGTTGTACTAACTTCCACAGATACTCTGCTGCCCCCACATAGGACTCCTTGTAGTTCAATATGTTCAGTTGGTGTGATCTCCCAGTTTCCTAAATCATTGAAAAAATATAAAAAAATTCACACAGTGTGTGCTAAATATTAAACCAAAGTAACATGAACACTGGCAGCTGAGGGTGGCTAAAAGATCACTGATGATTATGCTTGGAAAATGATTATGGTTGGAAAATAACACATCCAAATACTATGAACTTACTGTCCTGAAAAACAAACAACAATATGATGGCTGTAAATAAAGTAAGTGCCAATATAGTCCAGACACTTGAAGGAGCTTCGGCGTGCGCTAATAGAGTATGGGAGCAATCAGGTAGCACCAGTGTTGGTACGAAGTGTGCATTTGAGAGGCATCCAGTTGAGAGTGCTGTTGCTATCTAGCATTCAGCTGAGGAGTGTCAACTCCACCCCTCTAAAGCATGTCTCCAGAAGGTGGTAAATATTTGTGGATTAAAATCAAGGTTGTCCGTGGCAAGAATACTTTACTGTATATGGCGGTTGCACAGTGGGTCAATGCCTTTGTGCCACTCAGAATGAGACTTCAGATATGCACCACACAGATCAGCCATCCATTCTTCAAGATCATATTTATGTCATAAGTTGTCTCAGTTCCATACACCATTGATGTACTGTCTGGGAATTACCGATAGAGGTTGGTCTGAGTCATGAAATGGTGTGGCACATACAGATGAAATGTCTTAACATGAGGAAAATTGCATCCATTGTGTTTTCACATCAATTCATCGATGTACAGAAAGGGCACTGGTGTGCACTGACAGCCATCCACCTGGACAGATATCACATCAAAGGCGACACATTTCTACAGCATATTATCACCATTAATGAGATGTAGGAACAATTCTACAAGCCTGAATTAAAGCACCAATTGGATGAATGGTGTCGCTCATGTTGGCCATGTCCACCAAAATTCTGACAGGAATCTAGTCTTGGGATCCTTATTCAGACTGTGGCATATGACTACAAAGGTGTTATCCTTAAGCCTACTACACCTGAGGGACAAACCTTCAGCAGTGACTACTAGTTCCGATTTCTGGAGCAACATTTGTGTCCGGTTATGCAGTGTAAATGTCCGCATTTATTGTGATACAATCACCTTATTGTTTTCGTGAAAACTCGTGTTGTCATGTTGCAAACAATGTGAAGCTCATATTGCAGTGGTGGTGTTGGACAGTCTTGATATACCATCCATACTCACCAGACATGAGTCCTTGTGAGGGCACTCCACCGCAATCATTGTCAACATAGAACACCCTGCCAACAGTCCTCAGTAGCTCCCGACATTTGGCAAGAGGTAAAAGGCTTTGTGAGTGACTACATTGAAGGGCTGTAGTTTTAGTTCATTAATTATTATGTTCTGTCAAAGTTGCCACTACTTTATTTACATCCCTCATAAGATTTATTACCCATCCAAAACTTTTGAATATTTCTTGTATGTGAAATTCATGATTAGACCTTAATATAGTTTATATCTTACTGTTTACTTCATTGTAGTTTATTGCCACCATAAAGGGCTACTGATACTTCAAGACAGTTGCCCATGCTTATCTACTTCAGTCTTGCCCTTTCTCCTCAGTGAGTTCTACTTTTTTTTTGCTCATAGGTGCCACTGAGCACATTCTTAACGACTTATTAACATCTGATGAAGTAGACAAGCTACAGTATTGAATAATGTGCCAGCAAGAAACACCCAGCTGCACATGATAGACTTAATTTCACATCTACCATGCTTGGAAAATCTGAGAATTTTGTCCACTTCACTGGTTATACAACACAGCTGAAAATTTTCATCACAGATGCAAGACATGCCAAACTTTTACTAATAAAGGCAAAACAAACATAAGGAAAATGCCAAGCCTGTGCTAATAGAGGTTGAACAAAAAGGTAAAACAAACATAAAGGACAGCTAACTGAAAAGAATCAGTGTTGTTGAAAACCAAATATTATCAGTTAAGTTGCCAGTGATTCTCTAAGATACTTCAAAATGGAAATTTCCATGGCTGAGGAAGGCTTCTTGGATCCAGTGAGCTACCTTTCAGGTTTTGCTTTGTTTGTAAGAACAACTAGCTCCTCTTAGAATGTTTTGATCTTGCATAGGATGACTTTTTTGGAAGCCAAACAGTTTTTTGTAGGAGGCAACTAGTGTTCCACCATTATTACAAAACTTAGACCTTTCTTTTCATTCACAATATACAGGAAATTCTAAGAAATAAGTTGTAGAGCCCATGTTAATGTTGTTTTTCTTGTCTTCCATATACCTTTTGATTCAGCTCAGCATTTATCTCATTGCAAACATAGCACATAACCACGAATCAGGTATGATATTGGATTAAAAGATCCTAGTATACAGAACTTAATTCATTATTGCCGAGTGAGGTAAGAATTGAAATCATCGCAAAGCATACCTCGCAAAGCATACCTCAGCATTACTGTCCAGGATGATGGGATAGATAACATCCATAGCTCCCTGAGGCCATTTGGAGCTGATAAATTTTCATGGAGGTTACATCTTAGAAATTTAGTGTAAAATGTAGATGATAAATTATTCATTGCTCTTGCCTCATTTACCAATCTTGATATGTGGATGTTAGAGGAAAAATGCAAAACGATTCACCAATTCATCACTGCATTGTTTAGTGGGCACAAGAAAGTAGCCAGTGACATGTCAACCCATATTTTAAATACCAGTAGTAAAGTCGACTAGCTGCAAGGCAGGTGGAGTAATATATTTGCTATGACCAGATGTGAGTCTCTAACTGTCAATGTATGACCAAACACTGTTACAGTATGTTCCTGAAATGTGATACATGCACCCCACCAAACCTGTAATTTGAAATTATAGAAACAGAGTGTCATGACTGAATTGAGTATGTGATACACAACAAACTAATCTTCAGTAAGACAGTTCATTTCCATATAATAAGCTGTTAATTGGTATGGATTAGTACTTAGCTATGGCCACTGCAGCCAGTTGTTCAAAGTTTGATTTCATGGAAATGTATTACTAATATTCCCAAACTCAATGAGGTAATTCCCAGATTCCAAGCTAATGCGCAACCTGATCAAATTTTCAACTAACAAGGGAATCTCCCCATCGCACCCCCCTCAGAATTAGTCTTAAGTTGACACAGTTGATAGACCTTGAAAAACTGAACACAGATCAATCAAGAAAACAGGAAGAAGTTGTGTGGAACTATGAAAAAAATAAGTAAAACCTAAATCGGGCAAGGTAGAAGACTCTTTTTACCCATTCGCTAAGTGTACAAGTTAGGTGGGTCAATAACATATTCCTGCCATATGGCGCACATGCCGTCACCAGTGTCATATAGAACATATCAGATGTGTTTTCCTGTGGAGGAATCGGTTGACCTATGACCTTGCGATCAAATGTTTTCGGTTCCCATCGGAGAGGCACATCCTTTCGTCTACTAATTGCATGGTTTTGCGGTGCGGTCACAAAACACAGACACTAAACTTATTACAGTGAACAGAGACGTCAATGAACAAACGGACAGATCATAATTTTGCGAAAATGGAGAAAGTAAAATTTTCACTCGAGGGAAGACTTTAACCAAGGACCTCTCATTCCGCAGCTACTCACGCTAACCACAGGGCCACGGCGCTCCTGAGCTCACACTCTCCTTGATGTTGCCTATCTTGCACATGGACTACTCAGTTTGTATATTTTGCTTATTTTTTTTTATAGTTCCACACAACTTCTTCCTGTTTTCTTGATTGATCTGTGTTCAGTTTTTCAAGGCCTATCCACTGTGCCAACTTGTAACTAAATCTGAGGGGGGTGCGATGGGGAGGTTCCCTTGTAATTTCAAACACTGGTAAACCCACAAGTGAGTCACTGAAATATTTCTAAGGCCAAACTAACTCCTCTCAGTCCAGATTCTCAATCCAGAACACAGTAGAAAAATGGTAGTCCATAGTGACCATCCAAAAATAAGTCTCTGCTTCTACACAATAGCCCATATTTGCAAACTCCAAGTCTACAAACTAAAACTTGTGCCAGATTGTCTAAGTTTAAATGTCACACTATGCAAAACTGTTTCATACTTGAAACTCCACAATCATGATTTGCAGTCAGTATGTGGCATTCTTGCCACCCAAATTAAAACAGTTTCGTCTCTCTCATGGTCATGACACTGCTTTGTACGATCTGCTTCCACACTGCTCATATACAAGTGTTATCTCCACTCTAACAACTTCACAAGTAAACTGCCTTTACCATTGGACACCAACCTGTACATTATTCAGTCACCATTCCCACCTCGAAGCTGACATTCGTGGCCTACCAGTGATCCTTGGGACACTGAACCCATCAGCTCACAAGGCAAGACCCAGAGAGCCTTCCCAATACACTTGGTCACCTCTCTGGGACTACCTCAGTGCTCTACTTCTCGGGCTAGTACTGTCTGGATCACTTTACCACTTTCAATCCATCTGGTCTAGATGAGTTGAATCCATATCTACAGGGTGAGCCAGAAATGCCACACGGTTTTTAAACTTCCATTTCCAGGACACCCACCGTGTAGCGCTGTAACATTATGTGCTGTTTTAGGCACTTTTGTTTAGTTGAGAAAGAGTGATGGTCTGCAGAACACTGAATTGCAATAGTAGAGGAGTTTATAAAGATGGACACTATGACAACTGAACGATGCAATTTTCATCAGGTTGATTGATATGGTATTCCTAGTCACAATACTCTGTTGCTATGGGTGTTGAAATGGAGTCAAGGTGGAACCATGAAGGGTGCAAACCTGCAGGTCATCCTCATTCAGTACATACTTCAGAAATTGCGAATTGTGTACACAATGCGAACTTACAAAGTCCTCAGTGATGAGCTATCACACTTTGGCTGGTGGATACCAACATTTTCCATATCTTGCATAAATGTCACTACCCTCTGTACAAGATCCAAGTTGTTCATAATCTTCCTGAAATTTTGTAATAAGTTCTTGAAGCTTCTGAAAATTGAAGAGGGCATTTTGTACATGTTACTCATCTCATATGAGGGCAATTTCCACTTTTGTGAGTATTTCAACAACCAACAGTTATTTGTTCTGTGCTGCACACACCCTGTGTGAGTTGCTGGAACATCCTATGCATAGAGCAGAAATGAGAATATGCTGTGCCATTTCTTTTGAGCTCATTATCAGTGTATTTTTTACAAAATGGAGGCCAAACTAAGGCAGTAACAAGATGGAGCAAAAGCCCATGTAATTCTGTGGGAGTCTTGAATGAAATGTATCCAGGCAGAGTCATTTTTCACCTTGGGGACATCAACTGCCGTGCTCGTTCTCCTAACCTAACACCACCTGGTTATTTTCTTTGGGGCTATCTTAAACAGAAAGCTTATGAGCAACACCCAACCAGTAATGATTAGCTAAAAGAGTGAAGTGATGGGTGCATTTGGGAGACAAGTTATGTTTTGTCTTCCAGGCAGACAACATGAATGTGTTATTCAGTATGGGGGAGGGGGGGGGGGACTTACCAATTTTATTTTCAAAAAATAGTGATACACACTAATTTACAATATGAAAAGAAAATGTGTCTTTATCAAACCATAAATATTTACACTTCTCATCATTTGTTTTATTCTCTAAACCACAGGTTTTTCTGGAAGACCCTGTATTATATTATAAAAATAAGGTGGGTACCCATAAAAACAAGGTGAGTACCCAGGCTTGACCAGGCATGTATTTATTCCAGTCTTCCATTGTTCCATCTCCTTTTCCACCCCTCTGCCTCTGTCCATCTCATCTTTCTCCCTGTCTCTGCCCATTTCTCCCTCCCATGTCTCCGTCCATGTCTTCCTACCCATTAACTGTGTCCATTTCCTCCTCCTCCCTTACCATCTGATTATCTCCTCCCTCCTCCTCTTTTCATGTTATCAAGCTCGCCCCAACAGAATGCTGATGGTTTTTACTCCCACAGTATTTCTTTCCAGACCAGAAGTAATATGTGTACCAAATTTGGTTGAAATTGTTCCATTTGTTTAGGATGAGCGTTTTACGTGTGGCTTTGCCCACATACATAAATCCATAACAGATATATTGAACATATTTCACACATAATTGTTGACTTATTTCACCTCTTTGTATAGCCAGTTTTGCTCTTCAGTTTCATTTTCACACAGCTTAATGTTTATTGTGTCGTCACACCTCCTCAATTATGTGCTATACAAAAATATAATTGTGCATGTACAACTAATGATATATGTGGTTACTGTATGCGAAATATGCTGCAAATAGAGCTAGTAGTTTTTCATTCTCTTCAGTTTTTGATATCGTTTTTCCTGAACCAAGTGTCATACAATGATGTAATTTTGCAAGTACATTCGGTAGTGTATGTGAATACTGTCTGAAAAATGTGTTGCTGATACATTTAGTAGTAAAGAAGCAAATAATTAAAATGTCTTGCTTCATGTGCAGTTTTAGTGCATGAACAGCAAAAATTAAACTTTTTTTTCATTTTATGGGGTTGTCAGTGAGAAAAAGTTTCTTAAACATTTGAAATTATGTTTGAAGTTTGTTCCAACTCACTGAATTCTCTTATTCTCAAATATTGGATGACTAAATTATGGCTATTGTGCATTATGGGCTATATTGCTTCTGCCCCCACTCTCACCCCTTTGATAGGTAGGTAGTTCTTATCCCCACAGCGATGATTTCTGAACAGTAAGTGTACCAAGTGTGGTTGAAATCAGTCCAATGATACAGGAGTGATGGAATATAAAATGTATATACACTGAAGCACCAAAGAAACTGATATATGCATCTGCGTTCAAATGCAGATAAATGTAAACAGGCAGACTACATCGCTGCAGTCGGCAGCACCTACATAAGACAAGTGTCTGGTGCAGTTGTTAGATTATTTTCTGTTGCTCCAATCACTTTATCAAGATTTAAGTGAATTTGAACGTAGTGTTGTAGTTGGCGCATGAGCGATGGGACATAGCATCTCTGGAGTACCGGTAGCAGTGAAGTGGGATTTTCCCAAACAACCATTTTCTGAATGTATCATGAATATCAGGAATCTGGTAAAACATCAGATCTCCAACATCGCTGCAGATGGAAAAAGATCCTGCAAGAACGGGACAAACGATGACTGAAGAGAATTGTTCAATGTGACAGAAGTGTAGTCCTTCTGCAAATTGCTGCAGATTTCAGTGTTGGGCCATCAACAAGTGTCAGTATGCAAACCATTCAATGAAACATCATTGATATGGACCTTTCAGAGCCAAAGGCCCACTCATGTAGTCTTGAAAGACTGCACAACACAAAGCTTTATGCCTCACTTGGGACCGTCAACACTGACAGTAGACTGTTGATGACTGGAAACATGTTGCCTGGGCAGACTAGCCTTCTTTCAAATTGTATTGAGTGGATGGATGTGTACGAGTATGGAGACAAGCTCATGAATCCGTGGATCCTGCATGTCAGCAGTGGACTGTTCAAGCTGGTGGAAGCTCTGTAATGATGTGGGGCATGTGCAGTTGGAGTGATATTGGACCCCTCATAAGGCTTACACATAGTAAGCATCCTGACTGATCTCCTGCATCCATTCATGTCTATTGTGCATTCTGACAGACATGGACAATTTCAGCAGGACAATGCGACACCTCACATGTCCAGAATTACTACAGACTAGTTCCAGGAACACTCTTCTGAGGTTAGGCACTTCTGCTGGCCACCAAACTCCCCAGACATGAACATTATTGAGCATAGGTAGGATGTGTTGCAACCTGCTGTTCAGAAGGGATCTCCACTCCCTCATACTCTTAGGATTTATGGACAGTCCTGCAGGATTCATGGTGTTAATTCCCTCCAGCACTACTTCAGACATTAGTCAAGTCCATGCCATGTCATGTTGCGGCACTTCTGTATGTTCACGAGGACCCTATACGATATTAGCCAAGTGTACCAGTATCTTTGGCTGTTCAGTGTATGTACATCCATTCTTATAATATATATGTATGTTCATTCCACATCTCCTCAACCACTGGGTCAGTTTAACTTAATAAACACATTACTTTCTATCTCGAATGAAGTACTGGGGGGGATTGACCCAGAAGCATTACTCATGAATGACATCACCAGTTTCAACCAAAATTTGTACAAAAATACTGTGGAGGCAATGTACCGCTACTAACTTTAGGGGTGTGATTGGAAATGAAAAGATGTGATGGTTTGCCAGACTCACTGGTGATGGTACTGATAACATTTTTCTATGCCACTGCCATATGCCTGAACCAATTGTTACCAAACTTGGCACACATGCATCACTTTCAGAGGTGGAAAATGCTCATTAAAATCACTAAAAGTCAGTAATCTAATGCTTAAAAATGTAGACGAAAATGTTAAATAATTTCTCACAAGAAGTCTGTTGTAAAACTGGCAAAGTATGATTAAACATACTGTAATTACAGTTTCAATAAAGCAAGAAATGTAGTTATTGGAAGATTGCAAATGTGATTACAGTTACAATCACATTGCCCAGTATTATTTCAGTTTTCATCTCATTTGTTGTCCCGATTTTGGCCATGAAACTTCACCCAATACATGGTGTTGTCTTCAGTATTGTTGGCAACACAACACAAACTGTTAAGACACAACTACTGAAGCAGAAATTGTATCTGCTTGTGCAAGTGCTCATACATGTTCAAGATTCATTGGTTTGACAAATTGTCTATTGGCTTCTTTCTCGGATTTTTGGCCGATGTCTGTCTCATGCTTTTTCTGATGTTTTGCCTTCATGAGTGGCTGGTATTGTCAGAGCTTAACTCTCCATTGCTGGTGATAGACTGAAGCCGAGCTCACAGCCATCGATTATATGCACCTGGCATACCTATGTCCGGTCATTTCCACTATAGTTCTCCCCTTGCAATTTGCAACAGTTGCTCACTGCAGCACAAGGATCTGGGATCCACCCCCTTGAAACATTCATTTTTTTCATTTAAGCATTTGTCATTTTTGTGGGTTTCTATAGCTTAGCTTCCCTGAACAAGCTGGTCTGGCAGCTCTTCTCCACAGCAAGAACTTCCATGTCAGCAAATTTTATTCTGTGGTCAGCCTCATACAAGTGTGCTCCACCATGGCCAATTTCTCCACAAGTCAGCGATCCTTGTGTTGACTGATCAAGCAGTCAGTGATCACAGACGTACCTAGATGGTATGCGGTATGTTCCCAACATTGTATGTGGGTTCCATTTCTCCTTTGCTGATCTGAGACACACTTTGATCTTCTTTGTTGGTTTATAAATAGTCTCTACATGGTGGTGGCACAGTATATGGCTGATTCTGTCCATCACTCTGGGAATGTATGGGAGGAAGACTGTACCCAACTTTTCATCTTCCGATTTGTCACATCGCTAACGGCTTGATTCTGTGACACCTTTTATATGTAACTGGTGGAGTACCCATTGCTCCTCAGAATGCTTCCAGGGCGCTGCATTGTGCATCTGAGGTGCTGCAGCCTAGTCAGCCCACACCCCAATGGGAGCTAGCCAGTTTTCACCTCTGTAGTTCTTCTCCTCAGATAATATGTAATATGTGAAACAAATTTCATCAAAACATATTCGACACACATGTACCTATTATCTGACCCCCCCCCCCCCCCTGTGTCCACCTCTTCCTTCCCTCATCTGTCCATCTCATTCTCCCACATCTGCCCCCCCTCCTCCTCCTCCTCCTCCTCCTCCTCCTCCTCCTCTTCCTCCACCCCCTTCCTCCTCTCTTTCTGTATGTCTGCTCCTTCCCCTTATCCCCTTACTAAACTTCTTCGTGTTCTCCTTTTTCCAGCTGCTCACTACCCTTGTACTTAACCCCTTCCTCCTGCATCTAGCCCTCCTCCCTCGTCTCCATCCATCACCTCCTCCGCAATTCTGACCATCCACTCTCTCTCTTTGTACATCTCACCCTCACTCTGCCTACAGACTCTTTCCTGCTGTCTTCGTTCTGCCTGTCTGCTACCCCTTGACACCTTTTATTTGTCCATTTCTGACAATTTCTTCCACATGTACCCCTGAATGGCATGCTGCTGCTGCTATCTGCACAACATATCTCCTGACCTCTGTCTCTGTCCATTACCTCCTCCCAGCTCTGTCTGTCCATCTCCACCTCGCCCCCCCCCCCCCCTCTCTCTGTCCATCACATTATCCCAACTCTGTACATCTCCTCCTCCCTAATGTCTCTTTCTCTTAAATTCCTCCACTCCCTATTTATGACCATATCCCTCTCCCCCTTCCTCTGTCCATGTGCTCCTCCCCCTCTGTCCACCTCTTCCTTTTCCACCTGCCCACCAAACATCTACACCTTCCACATATTAAAATAACAACAAATTAGCACTGTAGAGCAGCACAGTACGTGCAATATGGCAACACAGTCCCAGGACCCCCTCAGATTGTGCCAGCAGGTCGTCCTGTTTTAGGTCCATCTCTGTCAATTAGTAAATTTGTGTTCCAACAGAAGGCATCTAACATGAGACATAATTCTCCTCGTGGCTTGTTTACAGACTCAACAGTATTGTTTTATGTGCTGTAGGGCCTAACAAGTATCCACCACTCCAGTATTGTCTCATGCTTTTACAGCCTAGTTAGGTCATTTTCATGTGGAAGACATGGGAAGACAGTCAGGATGGTTTGTCTTGAAATTCCCCCTCCACCGCAAAGTGCAAGGTGCTGTAGGTTCATGGGTGTAGAGTGTTAGTGGTCGGGCATAAAAGAAAAAGGGGCTGGAGATAGCTCAAGAGATGGAGGAGGAGGAGGAGATATTTGCAGTGTGTGTGTGTGTGTGTCATTCAGGTATACAAGTGAAACCATGAGGATGAAGCTAGTCAATCTTTACATGAAGCAGCACATTCGTATGTCTGGGATCTTCTCCCAAGCCACTGGATTGATTTCAAAGCAAATTTGGCACTTAAATAGTGAACTTCACGAGTATTAGCATTTGCTTCATAAACTCATAGCTCCAATAGAGGGGAGACAGACAAAAACGTCATTTTTCAGCTCTTGCTGTGCAGGTTGCCCTGCTCAACCACCCAAACACACCTGTCATGCAGTGTAGCCTGCATATTTTGGGTTGGAAAATAGTTTCTTCACCTGATGTGTATGCTGCTCTGAAATGCAGGTGGATAAGGCAGACTGGTACTATTCCCTAACAAAACGCATGACAAGCAAGGCAGCCTATTAACATTAGCTGAAAAAAACACCTTTTTGCGCTTATCTCTGGTGCTGTTCACCCTAGGATGTACCCCTGCAGGTCCAGGGGTTAGAATAGGCCCGAGGTGTTCCTACCTGTCATAACAGGCGACAAAAAGGAGTCTCACACGTTTCGGTCTTTGTGTGATGGTCCCCTTTTGGGTTTGACTGCCATCTTTCCAAATTTTCCTGAAGAGTGAGCCAATGGGGCAAAGGCGTATTACATGGTGCATCATGTCCATCGTGCATTGAGATCTTTAGCACACTATCTCATCATGGCATTGCAGTCCTGCTCATCCTACATCTCTTGAGCGAGGACACCTTCCTGGGTGCTTTTTCCACCACCCTCTAAGCAGTGTCGTTTTCTGCGCCAACGAGGACCATGGAATTCTTTGCACCTCATATCCAACATGGTATCCAGTCGGTTGTGGTGGGGCCACCATGTATCCTGTTGGTTGTAGCCCCCTCACAACACAGGGATCACTCTACTAATGTTTGCGCCGTTAACTCCCCCCATATGCTATGTAGTAGATGCCCACCTCCCTGGAGCATCAGGACTCCCAGCAATAACCATCCTGCCAGGTGGCCCTTGTCAAGGCTGGGTGGCGCCCTTGGGGAGGCCATCTGGTCGGAGTGGGTAGCATTAGGGTGGGTGACACACCATGAAGCGTAGTACGTCATCTGTTGCTGGTATTCAGCCACCAGTAGTCTAACTTCAATGCTAAGAAATATGACCCCAAATCCTTCACCATCCTGGACACACCATGGGAGGAACGCCAGACTAAAGATGGCAGTGAAGCTTATTCACCCCGGTACCTCGTATGTATGAGAGTTGATGGGGGATCTTTCATGTCCATGAAGCCTGTTTTCTGTGGAGCATTTGGAGGACAAGTTTGTGGAGGTGGAGGGCTTGTGTAAAATACGCTCTGGGTCACTCTTGATAAAAACAGCATCCTCTGCCCAGTCACGGGCATTACCCACTTGTGACAAGTTGGGGGATATTTCTGTTACCATCACGCCCCATAAGAGCTTAAATGTGGTCCAGGGTATTATATTCCACAGGGACCTTATTTTGCAGTCTGATGACGAGCTGCACGCCAATTTAGAGCGGTGAGGTGTTCATTTCGTCTGGTGCGTCCATCGAGGTCTGAGAGATAATCAGGTTGCCACCAGTGCCTTCATCTTGGCCCTCGAGGGTGACACATTGCCTGAGAAGGTTGAGATGATGGTTTACTGTTGTGACATCAAGTCATATATCCCTCTCCTGATGCAGTGCTGGAAGTTTGGCCATATGTCTTCCTCCTGTACTTCCGTGCCCCGCCTGCCATCTGCGTCAACTGTGGAGAGTATGTTTCACCTTTTTGTTCGCCAGAATGCAGGATATTATAGAAGGAGAGGAAAATCATGGAATATAAGACGCTGGACCGACTGACCTACACTGAGGAAGAGGAAATTTGAGTGCCTATATCCTGTGGCTGTGACCTCCTCTTACACTGCCGCTACGAGAACAGTTGTCGCCCCATCAGTTCCTCGCATTCCTGTCGCCTATCAGAACCAGAAGACTACACCTGCTCCCTTGATGGTTGGGGACACTACCCTCCCTGTTGCTCCAGCACCATCTACTTCAGGAGCAATATCCCCTCCAACCATCAGGGCTGGGCCGGCGAAGTGTAAGTCTTCCCAGGTTTCTGCTATTGGGAAATATGACACCTGCCAGTGGCTAAAGAGTTCAAAAGCAGCTAGTCATAGGGCTTCACGATCATCCTCAGTCCCGGAGACTGAATCAGTGAAGTCCTCCCAGCCAGGGAAACCCAAGCAGCAGTGAGAGAAATCTAAAAAGAAGGTCCCCAAGACCAAAGTAATTGTGGTGGCACCCACACCACCGCAACCTAAAAGCTGATTCTGGCAGCCGCTGAGGACCTAGATCTCGCCAAACCCTCAGGCACAATGGATATAGACTGCTCAGACAAAAAGTCGCTGTCAGCAGGTGACCCTGACGTGTAAAGTGCATCATGGAATGTTCCATGCCTTTCCTGTCTCACGATGACATAATCCTCGAGTGGAATTGCGGCAGTTTTTTTCCACCATCCCTTATAGCCACCACCGTGACTATAAGGGATACCACAAGAACCGTACCGACTACAGTCGAGTGTCAGGTGGAGTTTGCGTTAATGTCCTAAACTCAGTCTGTAGTGAAACTGTGCCGCTTGAAGCTGTGGCTGTCAGAATAAGGACGACACAGGAAATAACTGTCTGCAATGTATATCTTCCTCCAGATGGTGCAGTACCCCTGAACGCATTGGCTACACTGATTGATCAACTCTCTAAACCTTTCCTACTTTTGGGAGATTTTAACTCCCATAACCCCTTGTGGGGTGGTACCGTGCTTACTGGCCGAGGCAGAGATGTCGAAAATTTACTCAGTTCGATCTCTGTCTCTTAAATACTGGGGCCACCACACATTTTAGTGTGGCTCATGGTAGCTACTTGGCCATTGATTTATCAATCTGCAGCTCAGGATTTCTCCCACCTATCCACTGGAGAGCACTTTCCCATCTTCCTGTCGCTGCCCCGATGCCAGGCCCATGGACGCCTGCCCAGATGGACTTTAAACAAGGCAGACTGGGAATCTTTCACCTCTGCTGTCACCGTTGAATCTCCCCCACACGGTAACATTGATGTGATGGTTGAGCAGGCAACAATAACAATCGTTTCTGTGGCAGAAAACACGATCCCTCGTTTTTTAGGGTGCCCTCAGTGAAAGGCAGACACTTGGTGGTCGTCGGAAGTCACTGAAGCAATTAAGGAGCGTCAGCGAACTCTACAGTGACATAAGAGGTACTATTCCCTGGAGCACCTCATAGCTTTTAAATGGCTCCATGGCCACATTTGCCAACTTGTAACAGGAGTGTTGGGAGAAATACGTCTCGACCATTGGGTGCCATACGTCACCTTCCCAAGTCTGGGAAAAGATGAAACATGTTTTTGGGTACCAGACCCCAACAGGTGTTCCTAGTGCTAACATAAATGACGTATTATCTACCGACGCAAATGCGATTGCCAAGCACTTTTTTGAGCACTATGCTCTAGCCTCTGTGCTGAAGAATTACTCCCCAGGCTTTTGCACTCCAAAATGGCGGCTAGAAGGGAAAGTCTTCTCGTTAACTGCACGCCACAGTGAATCCTATAACACCCCATTTACAGAGTGGGAGCTCCTCAGCGCCCTTGCACATTGCCCTGGCACAGCTCCTGGGGCAGATCGGATCCACAGTCAGATGATAAAAGATCTCTCATCTGACTACAAGTGACATCTCCTCGTCATCTTCAACCGGATCTGATGTGATGGTGTATTTCCATCGCAATGGCGAGAGAGTCCATCATTCCAGTGTTCAAAACCGGCAAATAACCGCTTGGTTTGGATAGCTATCGCCCCATAAGCCTCACCAACATTCTTTGTCAGCTGTTAGAATGTATGGTAAGTCAGCGGTTGTCTTGGGCCCTGGAGTCACATGCCCTACTGGCTCCATGTCAGGTCACTTCTGCCAGGGTCGCTGGACCACTGATAATCTTGTGTCCCTCGAGTCTGCCATCTGAATAGCCTTTTCCAACCACCAACACCTGGTTGCCGTCTTTTTTGATGTATGAAAAGTGTATGACACCACCTGGTGACATCATATCGTTACCACATTATACGAGTGGAGTCTCTAAGGACCGCTCCCGATTTTTGTCCAGAATTTTCGGTTGCTTCGTACTTTCCATGTCCAAGTTTATGCTCCCATAGTTCCCTCCCCATATCCAGGAGAATGGGGTCACGCAGGGCTCTGTATTGAGCCTCTATTTTTAGTGGCCATTAATGGTCTAGCAGCAGCCTTAGGGTCGTCCATCTCTCCTTCTCTGTATGCAAATGACTTCTGCATTTCGTATTGCTCCACCAGTACTGGTGTTGATGAGTTGCGCCTATAGGCAGCCATCCACAAGGCGCAGTCATGGGCTCTAGCCCACAGTTTCCAGTTTTCGGCCACAGAGTCGTGTTTTATGCACTTCTATCGGTGTCAAACCATTCATCCAGAATCAGAACTTTACCTTAATTACGATCCACTCACTGTAGTGGAGACATATCTATTCTTAGGACTTGTTTTCGACGCCCGATTGACTTGGCCTTCTCACCTTTGTCAGCTTAAGCGGAAGTGCTGGCAGCACCTCAGTGCCTTCTGCTGCCTGAGTAACACCAACTGGGGTGCAGATCGTTCTACATTGCTGCAGCTGTACAGAGCCCTTGTTCAATCTCTTCTCGACTATGGGAGTTTGGTTTATGGTTCGACGGCGCCCTCAGCATTACATTTACTCGACCCACTGAACCACTGTGGCGTTCACCTACGACACGAGCTTTCAGGACGATTCCGATGACCACCATACTTGTGGAGGCCGAAATCCCTCTATTGCAGATTAGGCGTGCGCAACTGCTGGCCAGTGAAGTTGCACACGTTCATAGTCTCCTTTTCCCACCTACAGCAGTTCATCTCCCGCATCGGCAGCCCAGGTCAGGGCTTCCAGTTGCACTTCGTGTCTTCGCTTTTACCACCTATACTTGAGGTCCATTAACGTACACCCCCTCGTGTACACCTAGGCCGCAGCTTCACCTGGACCTTTCACACGACCCTAAGGACTCAGTTAACCCCACGGCCCTCCACTGCCACTTCCTCTCGATTCTTGACATGTACCGAGGCCACAAAGTGTTTCACACCGATGGCTCAATGGCTGATGCTCACGTCGGCTTCACGTATGTCCATGCAAGATATATTGAACAGCATTCCTTGCCTGATGGCTGCAGCAGTTTTTTACAGCTGAGCTGGTGGCTATATCTCGTGCCCTTGAGCAAATCCGTTCATGTCCTAGGGAGTCGTTTCTTCTGTGTACTGACTCCTTGAGCAGCCTGCAAGCTATGATCAGTGATACCCTCTTCATCGTTTGGTAGCGACCATCCAGGAGTCCGTCTATGCCCTGGAACAGTCCAGTCGTTTGGTTGTGTTTGTCTGGACCCCCCCACCCCACCCGACCAGGTCGCGTCAGAATCCCAGGCAACGAACTTGCTAACAGGCTGGCTTACAGAGATTGGCTTCTATGCAACTGAACTGCGTTCAGTACTATGCCACTTGGTTTTGCGGCTTTGGCAGACGAAATGACATAACCTAAGCATGCACAGCAAATTGGGGACTACGAATGTGTGGTAGTTCTCTATGCAGGCCTCTCACAGGGACTCTGTGGCTCTCTGCTGGCTCCACATTGGCCATGCTTGGGTGACACATGGCTACCCCACTGTGCTGTAATGACCCATCTCAGTGTCAGTGCGGCACCCGGCTGAGAGTGGACCATATCTTGGTGAGCTGTCCTTTGACTGCCCTGCAATGGATTTTTCAGTTACCAGACTCATTGCCATTAATTTTAGCTGACAACACCTCATCGCCTAATTTAGTTTTACACGTGATGGTGGGTTTTATCATCCTATATAAGTTTTAGTGTGTGTCCTTTGTCCCTTTGTGTTCTGCATTCTACTGCTTTTAGGGTGGATGTTTTAATGTGTCGCAGAATGGCTTGCTCTTTTCCTTTTAATTTTCGTGGTCTTTCAGCCATGGTCATTTGCTCTCTCGTTTTTACCCCTTCAATTGATTCTTGCTTCTCTCTGTGGTTTTCTTTTCCTGTTTTGTCCATAGTAGTGTTGGTTGTACTTCTGTCATTCTTCTAGTTCTTCCTTTCCCCTGTTATTGTGCTGTATGTCTCCTTTATTTTCTTCTTTCCCTTGTATAATTATTTTACCAGGAACAAGGGACCGATGACCTCGCATTTTGGTTCCTACCCCCTCCCCCCTCCCGCTCTCCTTCAATCAACCAACCAACACTAGGATATTGTAAACCCTACAGTGCTGATACTCATAAAGTCTGTTGTTTGTGTGCCACATTTGGTTAAAATCGATATTGTCTCCTTCCATCTGCCCATCTCCTCCTCCCCCTTTTCTGTCTAGCTCCTCAAGCCCCCTCTCAGCCCATCTCCTCCTCCTCCTTTCTGCACATTTCCTCCTCCTCCTCCTCCTCCTCCTCCTCCTCCTCCTCCTCCATTACCTACTCCTCCCTCTTCATTCATCTTCTCTTCGCTCCCCTCCATCCATCTACTAATGCTCCTCCTCATCTCTCTGTCTATCTACTCCTCCAACCTCTCTGCCCTCCTCTCGCCCTTCCCCCTCTCCCTTTTTGTCCCCCTCTTCCACTCCTCTTCGTCAATCTCATCCCGTCCCCACTTCTTATCAATGTTCTCATGTTCCCATCTCACTCCTTCTCCTCATTTCTTTGTTATCATCTCCTATACCTCTCTCCCTATCCATCTCCTGCTCCATCTTCTACCTATCCACCTGCTCCTTTCCCTCTGTCTGACTCTGCCTCCTTCCCTGTGTATCGATGTCCTCCTCCCCATCCTTCACTATCTCCTCCTTCCCCTTTCCTTGTCTTCCCTCGTGCCCTTCATTCTCATTCTCTCCCCACTTCATACCCTCTCTCTGTCTTTCCCTTTTTATGTCCCTCTCTGTCCATCCCCTCATCTATCCACATGAATCCTCCTCTATCCACACATGTAGCCCTTACACAACTGGTCAATGAAGCAAGCCAAGACTACAACAACACAACACACCTGTTCTGCAGGGCGAGCTATAGAGCAGGGGCATAAAAATCTCCTAATATTGCGTCAGAACTCCTTTTGCCCAGCAGCTCAACATGGCATGGACTCGGCAAGTTGTTGGAAGTCCCCTGCAAAAACATTGAACCATGCTGCCTCTGTAGCCATTCAAAATTATGAAAGTGTTGCCAGTGCAGGATTTTGTGCACAAACTGATCTCTCGATTAAGGCTCATAAATATTTGATCAGATTCATATCGGGCAATTGGGGTGTCCAAGTTATTTGCTTGTAAGGTCCAAAATGTTCTTCAAACCAATCATGAATAGTTGTGGCCTGGTGAAATACTGTACTACTATCCATAAAAATTCCATCTTTGTTTAGGAACATAAAGTGTGTGAATAGCTGAAAATGGTCTCCAAGCAGCTGAACATAACCATTTGTAGTCAGTGATAGCTTCAGTAGAAGCAGAGAACCCAGTCCCATCCATTTAAAAACAGCCCACACCTTTGTGGAACTACCACCAGCTTACACAGTGCCTTGTTGACAACTGGGATCCATGGCTTTGTGGGGTCTAGGCCACAGTTAGTTCTTACCAGCTGAAAGTGGGTCTCACCTGACAAGGCCACGGTTTTCCAGTTCCTTAGGGTCCAGTTGGTGTACCCCCGTGAACACACCCCTCACTTGCTGCTTATGCTCTTGTATATGCCTTCAAAAGACAGTTATGTCATTGAGATACACTAGACCCTGACACAGTTTTGTATTTTTAAGCCAAAAAGGCACCCTTGTATTGATAGAGGCCCCAGGGTTCTGGATACTCCGTTTTTAGTTTATGCTCTGGAGACACTTCTAATTGATGGTATCCTCTCATTAAGTCCATTGTTGAGAAGTAATGGCTTTGCCCTAGATTATCTATCATCTATGTGATGTTCAGAATTGGATAGGTATCTATCGTAGTCTTACTGTTTAAGGACCTTTCTGTGTCCTTTAAATCCTTCAATTTCTCAAGAAATACGGTCCTAGCAGCTTCCTTTGCCTTCTTGTAACTTACACACTCTGTGCAACGATCTTCCTCACCCTGAATTTCCAGAGTAGCGAAAATCTTCCCTTCAACAACTTATCCTCCTTGGCGCCAAAATTATTCACGTTGGCATATACTACATTGCCTTCCGTTGCCTTCCTTGCCTCTGTCTCTCGCTTGTAGCCACATAATACTGCATATCACCAAATAAAGTTTTGTATCCATCTCACTAGCCTCCTTCATTTTCATTGCACACAACATATCACCTGGAAAGTCATGCTCCACATTCATACTTAGTGTACTTCCGGAACCACTTGGACCTAGCCAAGCGAATTTAACTTCAATGTCACTGTTTGCGGTCCAATGGATTATGCTGTACACTAGACGCTCCTCACAATAGATCAACATTGACAACAGCTTCCCCTAGCCAGAATGTCTTCCCATTGAGCTTCACTATAAGTTGTCAAACGTCAGTTATGGCATGATGTTGAAGTACAAAGTCTAGCCCAAGGATCATGATGCAGCCCGTGGTTATATGAAACACAACTTCCATACATTGCTTTAACTTGGTTGTCTCAAAAAAAAAAATTCATTACTACTGACCTCAAAGGTCACATATCACTATCCTGTATTAGAGAAAACTTGTAACATGTTGGATTCCAACGTCCCCTACCTACTAACTCTCTTGAGGCCACTGACACATGCGCACCTGTATCTAACAAAAGTTTATATTCGTGACCATCTGTCATACCTACTATAGCACATTCCGCCTCATTCGTTTTACTGCATTTATCTTTACTGGGAATTCCTTCCGGCGGATCTGGAGTTCCTTCTATAAGTTCAATGGGTACTTCCTACCACCCAGATCAACTCTCCCCTTACCCCTATATCCCTGCCATTGATTCAACCACCCCTACTACTCTTTCCCATCTCCGGCCATCCTGATTTAGGTTTTCCGTGATTTCCCTAAATCGTTTCAGGCAAATGCCGGGGGTGGTTCCTTTGAAAGGGCACAGCCGATTTCCTTCCCAATCCTTCAATAACCCGAGCTTGCGCTCCATCTCTAATGACCTCGTTGTCGACGGGACGTTAAACACTAACCACCACCACCACCACCACCACCACCACCACCACCACCACCACCACCACCACCACCACCACCACCTACTACAATTTCCATTAAATCGTCTGGAGTCCATACCCTACCTGTTACCGCTCTGTGGCTGGTAGCATGCTCTGCACGTGCTCTGCACAACCAACAGTTAAAAACTTTTAATATTTAAGGTAAACATTTTCTTGTGCCAAACATCTCACAAAAGCATCAGGCCCGTATTGCTTGTCTTCCTGTAGCAATAATTCGTCAGTTCCTCACTCCACATTAACTTCTAAGTATACTGAAGAGCCAAAGAAACTGGTACATCCGCCTAATATCTTGTAGGGCCCACACGAACATGCAGAAGTGCCATAACTCGTCGGGTCATGGACTCAACTAATGTCTGAAGTAGTGCTGGAGGTAATTGACACATGAATCCTGCCGAGCTATTCATAATCCATAAGAGTACATAGAGATTGGGATCTCTTCTGAACAGCATGTTGCAAGGCATCCCAGATATGCTCAATAATATTCATGTCTGGGGAGTTTGGTAGCCAACGGAAGTGTTCAAATTCAGAAGAGTGTTCCTGGAGCCGCTCTGTAGCAATTGTGGATGTGTGGTGTGTCTCATTGTCCTGCTGAAATGCCCAAGTCCGTCGTTATGCACACTGGATATGAATGGATGCAGGTGATCAGACAGAATGCTTACGTATGTGTAACCTATCAGAGTCCCATAGCACTCCAACACCACACGCCCCACACCATTACATAGCCTCCACCAGTTTGAATGGTGCCCTGCTGACATGCAGGGTCCGTGGATTCATGAGGTAGTCTCCATACCCGTACACTTCCATCTCCTCGGTACAATTTGAAACGAGACTCTTCCAACCAGGCAACATGTTTCCAGTCATCAACAGTCCAATGTCGCTGTCGAAGGCCCAGGCGAGGAGTAAAGCTTTGTGTCGTGCAGCCATTAAGGTTACATGAGTGGGCCTTTGGCTCCGAAGGCCAATATTGATGATGTTTCGATGAATGGTTTACACGCTGACACCATTGAAATTTGCAGCAATTTGCGGAAGGATTGCACTTCTGTCACGTAGAACGATTGATTGTCTTCAGTCGTCATTGATCCTGTTCTTGCAGGATCTTTTCCGGCTGCAGCGATGTCGGAGATTTGATGTTTTACCGGGTTCCTGATATTCACGGTACACTCGTGAAATGCTCGTACGCGAAAATTCCCACTTCATCGCTACCTTGGAGATGCTGTGTCTCATCGCTCGTGCGCCGACTGTAACACCACGGTCAAACTCACTTAAATTTTGACAACTTGCCATTGTATCAGCAGTAACCGACCTAACAACTGCACCAGACATTTGTTTTATACACGCGTTGCCGATTGCAGTGCGTTATTCTGCCTGTTCACATATCTCTGTATTTGACTACACATGCCTTTACCAGTTTCTTTGGTGCTTCAATGTATGTGCATTTAGTTTCCTAATCATTCAGTTTCCTTAACCATTTTATTATTCTTTTTGGTTTGGGTTGTTTGGGCGAGGAGACCAGATAGCGACGTCATCGGTCTCATCGGATTAGGGAAGAATGGGGAAAGAAGTCGGCCGTGCCCTTTCAAAGGAACCATCCTGGCATTTGCCTGGAGCGATTTAGGAAAATCACGGAAAACCGAAATCAGGATGACCAGACGCGAGATTGAACTGTCATCCTCCCGTATGCGAGTCCAGTTCCTTTTGGAAACTGTACTCAACTTGCTCATGAAAAAACTGTGCACTGTTCAGTTTTGTACACCCTTGTTTTAATCCTTGCATGAGTCGGTCAATAGTCCGTGCATTGTGCAGCACCTCCGCACAGTACACAAACGACTTTGCTTCTCCTGTCAAAAATAACCTTGCTGCTGTATTAAATACGTCAGCCCAACCCCTTTGTTAGCTGAGGACCTGAGATCGTTTACGGATCTGAACATATCCTCAGACAACGTACTAGAAAAGGGAGAAACAAGGCTTACAGCTATCACACACATGCCGGCCGCGGTGGCCGAGCGGTTCTAGGCGCTTCAGTCCGGAACCGCGCGACTGCTACGGTCGCAGGTTCAAATCTTGCCTCTTGCATGGATGTGTGTGATGTCCTTTGGTTAGTTAGGTTTAAGTAGTTGTAAGTTCTAGGGGACTGACGACCTCAGAAGTTAAGTCCCATAGTGCTCAGAGCCATTTGAACCATCACACGCACTCCTAGAGACTGTGACTGAAGCACCTATATTTCCTCATTTTTCTCTGCTGTTTTACTATCTGAAACAATGTTATCTGACCCTAATTGTGTCTCCTGATTTACCAACAACTGTATAGCCTCCTTATTGGTGATACCATGTGTCTTGTTACTGGCTAACCACTGCTCGTATTCAAGACTCAGGTTTAACTCCTCAAAACAACACAAAAATACAACGCAAAAGTAATAACCCCGATAGAACTCTACGTGTCTCACCTACACTACCGACCTACTTTTGTCTAGTCGCGAGACATCTGGACTCTCTACTTTGTGTGCATACATGTTCAAAATGATTACACTTAAAGCAAACAATTGTATAGGCTCAGCACAATGGGCAGAATGGCCAAGTGAATTGTGCTGTGTACAAAACACAGGTATTGACCACTCATCCCCTCTAATTCCCCTTAAACTATGATAAGTTAGCTAGTTTTACAAAAGTAAGTGTACTATTATCGCATCTCTCAGCCCTCAACCTCATAATTGTCACCACAAAAGAGCAAAATAGTCTCACTCACCCCAAATGGCGATACTGTGGGCTGTGGCTTGGACATAATGCTTGGAGGCGGTACACGCCATGCTGCAGATTGTGGCGATGTCAGAATCCCACTTCTGATACCACCTGGAAGAGTCAGGGTGGTGAGTGGAGATGCGGGGGCCCAAAGGAAATATTGTTGATAGTGAAGTCCAATACATGATGTGCAGTGGCTCAGCAAGGCATACACACCACTCTCTGTGGTCCCTGCACAGGTTTGATGAATGGGCGGTATCTTCCACCCCAAATTCTTAGCTGGTGCCCTGCTATGCTGACAGCAGGCTCGTAGTAGACTACCAGCCTTTTTGAGGCCATGACTATTGCAGTCAGAGGCATGCTGCTTATCCCAGTGGCTCCTCACTCTTCATATGTCACTGTGGCGGCACGTGGAGACAGTTGTGTGTGTGGGGTACGAATTACTACCCTCTGGCAGGAGTTGGATCACGGTTTACACCGTGGTGTGAAGTCCCACTAGGAATTCAGTGTTGGCGGCATCAGGTGCAGATGACAGGTCAGTGGGGCTGTGGCACCAAGTCCCATGAAGGAATCAGGGCAGGTGTCAGGTGCAGCCTGGTCTTGAACCCATGGCTGCTGCTGGTGGAGCTTATGGAACTCAGTATGTCCGACAGAGTTCTGGTGTCGTGGTAGTGTTACAGATCTCTGGTGGTGAGAAGTGATCCATTCCAAATTCAAACTTATTTATATGTCTCAAGCACGCATTTGTTATACTAAAACTGGCACCTAGTCATGTCACTCACTACTAGAGACTTGCCCTTGTGCTGTGAAATCGCCCTGCTTGCTATGTGGTTACTGTTGTGCATTGCAGTTTACTGCTGTGCTCGGCTATCCTTGCCTCGCAGTCCTCTTGTGTGTCTATTATTGTGACCCACATGTCACCACACAGGGGCTACTGGCTCATGGCTCCTAATGCTACGCTCCACAGTGAATTTTTCGCTACTTCTTATTACTTTTGGCAAAGACTGGATGGTGGCACTACAGTAGTTGACTGCTGTGAAAATGACCACACAGACTGCAAAGGTGAAGTTCAGAGAATACCGGAGTAGAGGAAAATTGTTAGATCCTTCAGCGCTATTATGGTTGTAAACAAGCCATGCGAGGAAACACTTCTCATGTTATATGCCCCCCATCTGAAGAAAATTTTACTAGCTGAAAGAGATCCACCCAAAACTAGAGAACAACATGAGGGGCCATGATACTTTACAGCACTGGATGATAGCGTTGTATTGCTAGATTCCACTAACTGTGCTATCCTAGGGCATTAATTTTGGTGTTGCTACTTTCATATGTGCACTAGATTTGGTCCTTGATCGAAACCTTGCTAGTAAGGTGACCCGCCATGTTGATAACATATCAATAGCCTGAAAAATCTTTTGGGGACGCCGAAAAACTATTTGTGAGTTATTGCAAGCAGTGTGGCAGACAGGAATGGCCTTGAAGCTATGCAAATGCGGATTTGCATCTCAGAAGGTCTTTCCTAGGCCAAATACCCTGTCCTACTGAAGTCAGAACAATTAGTGATGATACGATGGCTACCACCAAAAACTTACCTACACCCGAGCATCAGTGGTAATTAAGAGCATTCTTAGGGCTGACAGGTTCTGGTAATCAATCAAGAATGCTTTGTTTATTTCTATGATATCCCTAAACAGTGTTACGCTTCAACGTTTTTATCTGGGGCATTTTGCAGTAGCTACCATATTGAACCTCCACTGTGAACTCGGTGATAAAGGGACCACGTTCTTGTAATATTTGTGTGTTATGTACCACTTTTTTGCGTGTTCAGTGAATAAAACATTGTGATTATCCTACAGTGTGAATGAGAGCTCTTTTGCTCTGCTCGGCGCCAGCAACAAGAGCATGATGGGTTTTATCTGATGTGAATGAAATAGAGTACCAGGTGCAGCATCGAAAACGTATGTGAGAAAAAAATTTGAGGTTACTTCTGTCATGTCCAACTGAAAACGTAACCTTAAAATGAAGGAAAGCGACATTTACAGGAATTCAAGAGCTCATACGCTCTGAGAGCTGGCCAGCCTGGAATTCTCAACTGTTTATTATCTTAAACGCCACGGGAGCTTGGAATATTGGCACAGGCCAGACAATTAAGCCAGTGTGTGATGATGTAATGAACACTGGAGCAGTACAGGCATATGAAAAGTATCTTAGGAATTGTAGCGTTGAAAAAGATGGACACTGCAGCTCAGCAGGTTACCAGAACGTCATTTGACGAGAAGCCACTGCTAGACATTATTAAATGTGAATTTTCAACTGTTTTGTGGACCAAACTACTTTCAGTTTAAGGGTAGCAAAACAATATAGGCATACATTTACACCAGCAACAACGGTGCAACTTAAAGGCTGTTTTAAGCGACATGCCTACATGTATTTCACCGTTAGTAGATGTTAAGAACCAAGGTGAAAATATTTCGAACTCTGCGGTGATCAAAAAATTGTCAATGACTTAACTAGCTATTGCCATTTTCTGAGTGCGTGTGAATCAACACATCCTGATCAAGAAACACTAGAAAATTTGACCTTAAGACTGTTGATGAAAGAAAATCTCTTAAACCTTCATGGAGATAGGAAAAAAGGGCGGGCGGCGTTTGTGACGGATAAACACCAGAGAAACTATCACTTTCAGACTAAGCCGATTCTAAGTAAATGCTCCAGATGTAATAAACGTGATCATTAGGCTTACGCTGCAGAAACACTCATTTCAAATGAAATAAACCTGGTCATTAAGCAAAGGAGTGCAGAAAGAAACCCTTTGTCAAACGATTAAGGCAGAATCAGTAGGCGTACGTATAAATCTACAGGGGATATCTTGATAAGCAAAATTTTTTTATCAGTAGCAAATTAGCATGTAGATAAAATTGCTGATAGGCAAAATTTTTCGTCAGTAGCAAACAAGCATGTAAATGAAAATGCTTCGTTTTTAGATGCTCGTGTCACTGATCACAAGCATAATGAAATTGAATGGTTTACAAACTACAGTCCATTTGAGACTGAAGTCACAATATGTATCTGTGATACATGGTAACTTCATTCCAACACAAGGTAAAGTTCATATAAATATTTTAACCTTTGTGGAGAGAGGGAATAGTATTTATATTTGATAAAACAAAATGTGGACTCTTTACAGAAGAAAATGATGTTGCAAAGGCAGTTCATGACGAAATATTGTATAGGGTGGAGTTTAACATTTCACTGAGTGAAAACGACATTATTCAGGGAAATATGGACAGTAAGGTACAGCTTAGAATCTGGCAGAAAAGAATTTCTCCTCAAAATTTTCTCCACGTAGGAAAGGTTTTTGAAGTACAGTCAAATTCAGTTTAAAGTAGAAGATTCAAGCTTATGTGAGGATTGCATTGTGGGCTAAATTCGTAAGTTTCCCTTCCACAAAAATGACTTGAAGTCAGTAAAGGCAGGTGAGCTGGTTCATAATGATTTGTGTGGTCCTGTTGTTGTTGTCTTCAGTCCTGAGACTGGTTTGATGCAGCTCTCCATGCTACTCTATCCTGTGCAAGCTTCTTCATCTCCCAGTACCTACTGCAACCTACATCCTTCTGAATCTGCTTAGTGTATTCATCTCTTGGTCTCCCTCTACGATTTTTACCCTCCACGCTACCCTCCAATACTAAATTGGTTATCCCTTGATGCCTCAGAACATGTCCTACCAACCGATCCCTTCTTCTGGTCAAGTTGTGTCACAAGCTCCTCTTCTCCCCAATTCCATTCAATACCTCCTCATTAGTTACGTGATGTACCCATCTAATCTTCAGCATTCTTCTGTAGCACCACATTTCGAAAGCTTCTATTCTCTTCTTGTCCAAACTATTTATCGTCCATGTTTCACTTCCATACACGGCTACACTCCATACAAATACTTTCAGAAATGACTTCCTGACACTTAAATCTATACTCGATGTTAACAAATTTCTCTTCGTCAAAAACGCTTTCCTTGCCATTGCCAGTCTACATTTTATATTCTCTCTACTTCGACCATCATCAGTTATTTTGCTCCCCAAATAGCAAAACTCCTTTACTACTTTAAGTGTCTCATTTCCTAATCTAATTCCCTCAGCATCACCCGACTTAATTCGACTACATTCCATTATCCTCGTTTTGCTTTTGTTGATGTTCATCTTATATCCTCCTTTCAAGACACTGTCCATTCCGTTCAACTGCTATTCCAAGTCCTTTGCTGTCTTTGACAGAATTACAATGTCATCGGCGAACCTCAAAGTTTTTATTTCTTCTCCATGGATTTTAATACCTACTCCAAATTTTGTTTTGTTTCATTTACTGCTTGCTCAATATGTAGATTGAATAACATCGGGGAGAGGCTGCAACCCTGTCTTACTCCCATCCCAACCACTGCTTCCCTTTCACGTCCCTTGACTCTTATAACTGCCATATGGTTTCTGTACAAATTGTAAATAGCCTTTCGCTCCCTGTATTTTACCCCTGCCACCTTTAGAATTTGAAAGAGAGTATTCCAGTCAACATTGTCAAAAGCTTTCTCTAAGTCTACAAATGCTAGAAACGTAGGTTTGCCTTTCCTTAATCTTTCTTCTAAGATAAGTCGTAAGGTCAGTATTGCCTCATGTGTTCCAACATTTCTACGGAATCCAAACTGATCTTCCCGAAGGTCGGCTTCTACTAGTTTTTCCATTCGTCTGTAAAGAATTCGAGTTAGTATTTTGCAGCTGTGGCTTATTAAACTGATAGTTCGGTAATTTTCACATCTGTCAACACCTGCTTTCTTTGGGATTGGAATTATTATATTCTTCTTGAAGTCTGAGGGTATTTCGCCTGTTTCATACATCTTGCTCACCAGATGGTACAGTTGTGTCAGGACTGGCTCTCCCAAGGCTGTCAGTAGTTCCAATGGAATGTTGTCTATTCCGGGGGCCTTGTTTCGATTCAGGTCTTTCAGTGCTCTGTCAAACTCTTCACGCAGTATCGTATGTCCCATTTCGCCTTCATCTACATCTTCTTCCATTTCCATAATATTGTCCTCAAGTACATCGCCCTTGTATAGACCCTCTATATACTCCTTCCACCTTTCTGCTTTCCCTTCTTTGCTTAGAACTGGGTTTCCATCTGAGCTCTTGATATTCATACAAGTGATTCTCTTTTCTCCAAAGGTCTCTTTAATTTTCCTGTAGGCAGTATCCATCTTACCCCTAGTGAGATAAGCCTCTACATCCTTACATTTGCCCTCTAGCCATCCCTGCTTAGCCATTTTGCACTTCCTGTCGATCTCATTTTTGAGACGTTTTTATTTCTTTTTGCCTGCTTCATTTACTGCATTTTTATATTTTCTCCTTTCATCAATTAAATTCAATATTTCTTCTGTTACCCAGGGATTTCTACTAGCTCTCTTCTTTGTACCTACTTGATCCTCTGCTGCGTTCACTACTTCATCCCTCAAAGCTACCCATTCTTCTTCTACTGTATTTCATTCACCCATTTCTTTCAATTGTTCCCTTATGCTCTCCCTGAATCTCTGTACAACCTCTGGATCTTTCAGTTTATCCAGGTCCCATCTCCTTAAATTCCCACCTTTTTGCAGTTTCTTCAGTTTTAATCTACAGTTCATTACGAGTAGATTGTGGTCAGAGTCCACATCTGCCCCTGGAAATGTCTTACAATTTAAAACCTGTTTCCTAAATCTCTGTCTTACCATTATATAATCTATCTGATACCTTTTAGTATCTTCAGGGTTCTTCCATGTATACAATCTCCTTTCATGATTCTGAAACCAAGTGTTAGCTATTGTGTGGTCCTATGTAAGTTAATTCACCTAGTGATTTGTGGAAGTTTATTTTGTTAAAATATGACTATGCCCATTGACGAACTGTGTATTTCTTAAACCATAAGTCTGAAGTGGCCAAACACAAGGAATATTTCATGAAACCTGTGATAAGCAAGGTGATCATGTAATTAATGTGATCAGAAATGATAATGAACTACAATTTATTAATTAAGAGGCACACGAAATAATTTAGCACCATGCAATAATGCACTAAAAGTCAGTAACTTCACGCAAGCAGTTTGCCAAAATGCTTATGGGCTGTTTCCATAAACATGGGAAGTTACCTTGAACATGGCAGGAACAATCATTGTTGGTGGAGGAACACTTCACAAAATATGGACTGGACTGTGATCTGGCCAGTCTCAGGATATTTGGGGAGACAGTTTTAACAGACATTTCCCAGGAGAGATAGCAGAAATGGGATTCCAAAGATAAAAAAGGTTTCCTGGTTGAATATGTTACAGAGGTAAAAGGATGTTGTGTTTGGTTTTCTCATAAAGATCAAATGCAAATTGTATAACGATTGGCAGCTGAGAAAATCCTCGAAATAGATGATGAACCATTCCCAACATCCGAGAGAACAGAGGATGAACAGCCTACCAAGAGGAATGCCTGATTCAGGCACAAGAAGAGGAACTGAAATCACCTGAAGATGAACTAAATTCTGAAGTCAACTGTACTAAACTGAATATAGTGCAAATTGCACAGAATCTGTGAATCAGGTATGATGAAGCTTACGAGAAAGGGCAAAAATCAAGAAGCCTGTTAGATATGCAAACCATAATAAAATGTTTGCATGTGTGATGGAGTGTTATGAAACTGTCTTATCCCTTTAGTGATCAGTGGGAACTTTCCCACTTATTTGTTTCCGCTGTAGGTTCAGTGGTAATCTAACTTGTGCTACCATCTCTGATAGTGTGTGCTAACAATGTGTAGATTGTCAACGGTTAGGCGAAAGCTGTTGTATTTCTACCTTATGAGTCAATCAATGCAGAAGCGCAGTTCCCACGTGACAACGAGCCACTGTTTCGACCATGGAGGTAGAATAAGGGGAGATGGCGGTACAGACTTACGCTGTATGTTGTTTTGAAGCCAGTGGGTGGGGCCTGCCGCCATCTTGGATCTCCCAAAACATTAGTAGACGAGTGTTTACAATTGCTTCTTGTTCGTTATTTCTGTCGTTTGCACGCGATATTTATTTTCTATAGTAAATGTTACATTATTTAAGTGAACAACACAGCATAAGGAACGCAAGTTCAAACGTTTTTCTTGTCTTAAATGCGTATTCGATACAGTAATACGACACTTCTGGCCTCAGTAGTGTTATTCTTTTTTGTTTATACACTTCGAATAACCGAGAAGAGAAGTATGTGCTATGAAAAGTGTGCTTTCGTAATCCATTTCTATACACTTTCATTGACTTGTATTTGTGTCGATAATTGATAAAGCCAGAACTCCAAAAGCAATTATTGATAGTTTAGAGGCGCCGATTTGTATTCGTAGCATTTTCAAGTCAAATGCAAATTTTAAATGTTCAAGTTTGCAAGCAACTTACCTTATCTCCTTTGGTGTTCCATAGATGTATGCAGGGATGATATAAACAAGCCAGCTGTCATGTCATAAAGTGAAAGATTCGTTAAATTACGAAGGAAAAAAATGGAATTTAAGATTGTCAGGCTCATTGTAGTTTACACATCTGCTTTGTTTTTAAATTGTACCTACCAAGTGACATTTAGTGTGGCAAATAAAAGCAATTTACAGCGTAACACGACAACACAGTGATTAAAGTAATGATCTAAGTAGGCTGGACTTAGATAGGGAACTTTGCTTTAACAAAATATATGTAACCCTTTAAGTACTTATAATATAACCACTATAACAGGTGTTCCACACATTTTACTGAAGATTTAATTAACTACATGTAGTAAATTGCATGTAGTTCCATTACTTTTGTATTAAATTATCGCATTTTAAAACATTAGTCCCCATTTCCAGGATATTTCTTGCCAGGACTTTTCAGTTACTTGGGAATAACCAAACAATGAATACCAAGTGTATTGCTCATCTCCAGAGAGCTCTTCGCGTTGGATTGATTGTAAATCTAAAATCAAATCACAGAAATAAAACCATACTGCAAAACTTTACAGCACATCATAATTTCAAGAATATATAGGAAAATAGCGGTTAAATAAGTCCACCTACGAATGAAATGTGATTTGCTTAAACTTTAGACTACAATCAGAACGATTAGTACACCCGTAAGCGACGCAAGCTGGCATTTTTTATCAAAACACTTCACGACTACACAAAATCAAACCACCAGAAGCGAACGTTTTGGGGTAGCTAACATGGCAGATCTTCACCTGGGTCGGCTTTAAGTTTGTGGCGTCATGACAACTCCTCTTATTTTTACCTCCATGGTTTCGACCGCTACAGCGTTTTTTGGATAGTGTGCTTTCCTTTTGCATGTGAAGTGACTTGTGTTGTATTGATCTACTTTTATATTTATGAGGGAGATAGTATTCGTGTTTATTTGCTGGATTTGGTTGAAAATTACATAAATATTACAAGGTAAGATAGTGGAAGCAGAAGTGAAGTATTCTGCTCATTGGCTGTGGCAGAGTATAATAAAATAATGGGAGTAGTGGATAGATTCGATCAGCTGCGTGAACGGTATGCTGTAGGCCGTCGTTCATGGAAGTGGTGGCACAAACTGTTTTTCTTTCTTGTGGATTTGGCAGTTGTCAATTCCTACGTTATGTGGAAGCTACAGAAGACAGAAGCAGATCAGCTAACATTTAGATTGCACTTGGCAAGGCAGCTTATCTCTGGCTTCTCAAGTCGCAAGAGAAGAGGAAGGCCTGTTCATTTTCAAACACCAAAAACAGGTGTGTCTGGAGAAAGTTGGAACTCATTTCCCTACTAAAGGTACAAAAAACAGAAGATGCCCCCAATGTAGCACCAAGAACAAAGAAAATAGAACAAAAATAACGTGTAGCAACTGACATGTACCTTTGTGTGTAGCACCATGCTTCTCTAAGTTCCATAGTACATCACCTTAGTGAACTCAAAGGACAGTATGAACCAATAAAAGTATAAATGTAATCTTTAACATGTATTTCTACTAAAAAATAAAAGAAATACATTTTTTTAAATTAGTAAGTGAGGTTACTCCAGAGTTCGGTGGGAACAATAGTTCCCACAATTTTTTTTTTTTTTATGCTCGTAGGCTAAACTCCCACTTTCAAGATTTAAGCTATGATTTTATGAACAGTTTTTTAGCCCAATAAAGTGTTCATAAAAAGTCTACAACTTCCGGAAATAATATGGTCACTAAAGGTTTAAACCAAGATGTGGCAGCTCAGAAAAATGGAAGCAGACCAAGTAATGAGATATGCACGCACTTTGTCTTACTGAAACTTTGATCGTGGCTAAACCCCAGACAATCAATAAATACTTAATAATTTGTGAATATTCAAACTGAAGAGGAAAACACATGAAACTATGGATAGATTTAAACCGTGACTTGTTGCTACAGGATTTCGACACATGCACAGCATGGACTACTCTGAAACCTTGAGTACAGTAGTAAGATTTGCCTCAATAAGAATAATCTTATGTACTGCAGCATCGAAAACCTTTGACAAGAGGCAGTTTGATGTTAAGACTGCATTTTTATACAGGAAATTATATAAATGTGCACCAACCAGAGTTCTCTGAGGATGGTACCAGAAGGGTATGCAAACTGAAACAAGTATCTAGACTGTGGAATCAACGATTCCCCAATGTGCTAAACAAATATGGCCTTATATAAACATATTCAGAGCCCTGTAAATTTTATAAATGCTAAGGGTGGATTTTCGACCAGCCTAGCAATTCACATCGCTGATATTCTAGTTGTATCGGAGTCTAGAGAAGTCATCGGTATGTTGCTAGATTATTTGGAGGAGTTTGATGTAATTACGAGCACTGGTAGTCAGTATCTCGATTTTCTAGCTGAGCAGTTTCAAGATGGCTCTAATCTTCTTAACTGAAGAGGCATATACGAGGGCTCTGCTGGATCAGAATAACATGGAGAATTGCAGTGCTGTGGCAATATCTGCTGACCATGGTCAAATGTATTATGAGTTGTGACTCACTTCATAAATTATTAATACTTCGTATGACAAGCCGTTGGAAGCTTGCTCCGTTAGTGACAACTAGACACTTTTTGGAACACAGTGCTAGTCAGCTCCTTGAAAAACCAGTAAAGATACATTGGAATACTGTGAAGACCATCTTAAAATACGTAAAGGGTGCAATCTCCTATGGCTTATATTATTCAAGGAGTGGGGATATTCGTTTGCATATGTTTGCTATGCAGGGGATGTCCTTAATCGAAAATCAACCAGAATTTTTGTTGAAAGATTTGGTGAGGCCACACTAATTTGAAGATCTCAGAGACAGAAAGTTGTAGCTTTGTCAACAATAAATGAAAAATATCTAGCTTCTTGTGAAGCTGTAAGGGAAATCGTGTGAATCCACTCAATTCTGAAAAATATTATGAGGTTAAGAGTAATAACTAGCACACTGTATGTGGACTGTCATAGTGCCATCTTTGTACGAGAATAATTCAGCTTGGTCATCCTCAAACTGTAACATGCCAGCTCTGCTAATCACCAAGCCAGTCACTAGAAGCTCCTTCCATGTAATGCTTTCTATACCAGCACTGAAGATCTTAGAGGGAAAGGCAAGTGAAAGATTGAAACATTTACTAATTACTGAAGTGGTATGTTGTGATAACCAATTAAAATGTTTTGCTTTGTTTGATTTTACGATATTTGTAAACAGTAAATATTTTCACATTTGTACTTGGCGCTCTTACCAATTGCTTATATTGTGCTACCATATGGGATATACCAAATGTGCTACAGATTTAGTGATAGAGACACCGCCTTTTTTGTTGTAATTTGTGTGTGTGTGTGACAGAGAGAGAGAGAGAGAGAGAGAGAGAGAGAGAGAGAGAGAGAGAGAGAGAGAGAGAGAGAGAGAGCGTGAGAGCGTGTGCGTGTGTGTTGTGTACTATAAGTCTTTTTTTTAATTAGGAGCTATAACGTCACTGGGCCACTATATAAAAAAGTGTATTATTGCTGGATCTACCAGCAGGCATCGGTGTTCCAAAAGGTCAAAAGTTCCTTGTAACTCAACATTGTTCTCCGCCACTGCTTGCTATCAGCTAGAGACTATTGTGTTAGAAGCACAGAGGCTTAACACAAAGTATTTATGATAGGCAAGAAGAAGCGATGTAAATGTCATTGTAGTTACCAACTAATCATGGATTGCAATCCACTGTATTGGCTTATGAGTTTGTTGTTGTTTCATCAGGCAACATCTATGTAAAAACTAATAACTGCAAGAGTAACCTTAAATCTGGACTTAGTTAGGCCAAATGCCATTGCTATGACTGCCTCCGAGGAAAATGTATGAGGGCTTGCACGCCTCCTCTAGTGAAACAGGCAATCGAAGGGGAAGTAAATTTCCCCTTTCAGACAAGCTTGTTCGTAGCTTAACTACAATGCCTGATGAAACAAGTGAAGGACGCAGAGCACTTGGTCAATTGTCAATGTAACTTTGTACTTGTACACTCCCTTAGCAAGTAAGTGAATGGTTAGACTTGCCATTCCTGTGACAGGAAGAATGGCCACCAGTGTGTAGACCTATTAATGTTGTTTGTGTTTAATTTTGTTACCAGATCTAGTATGGTGTACAGGGTGTCTCAAACATTTGGGTCAACTTGAAACAGGTGAGAGTGAATCTGCAACCGATTATTTGAGGTAGGGAACCAGTCGTCAGAAATGCGTATTTATTATGTTATGGACATACACAGCGTACAGTACATAACAACAACATAGCTGACAATAATTGTTCAAAGCATTGTGTCTCAATGCATGTGTTGCAATGGCTCATGCAGTTCTGCAGACTCTCGTAAAGATCCCAAATGTTTGTTGTACACTGGAACAGGCAGTGGATGATAAACCTTATACCCCTCTGACCAGTAACAGACATGTTGCACACAACTTAGCTCATATAACTGTGTTGCTGAGTACAGTAAGTGACAAGTAGTCAATGATGGAACGTTACTCATCACACGAGTTGGCAGACACGCATTTAATATATGGATGTAGCGCCCATAAAGTCTCACAAATGTTTGGACATCATCCTAATGGGAACAAGTTTACCTCCAAGACTAGTAACGTAAGAGAGGTGGAGTCTTTCACGCCACAGATAGCTAACCAAGATTACCATCAAAGATATATCTGAACACCAGACTTGAGGAGATGGTGTTGGATGATGTGGCTGGCCACCCAGCAACTTGCCCATGAAATGCTTGCTTCGAAGGATTCAGTATGGAGACTATTGGTGGAACAGGTATTACACTTATGTCACAAAGAACAAGTACAAGCACTGGGACCAACGGGTTTTGAATCCCGTGTTCTCTCTGTCAATGGATTTTCATCACAGTGTTGTACTGCTGAACTTAGTACAGTTTGTATTGATCATGGATGAAACCCCAATCACTCATGATGATATTTTCAATAGCCACAACAACCATGTCTCTAGTGACAACAATGCCCACCTGTGTGCCACCAGCAACGATTCTGTGTCAACGTATGGCCATGTATTGTCCAAAATCTCGTAACAGCATTTTATTTGCTGGCTTCCCATTTGACTGGTCCATGTTACCTGGTGTTCTTGATAGATGTGCGCCTCAGTTGTCTGAGAAAGGATGTGGTTTCAACCCAATGGTGCACCAGCCTATTTCAATGGAATGCCTGTTAGCACCTGAACAACATCTATCCTCATCAATGTATCAGAAAGACAGGTCCCATCCTGTGGCCAGCATGATTGTCAGATTTCACACCTCTGGGTTGATTTCTCTGGTGTTATGTCAAGATGGAGAAGTCTGAAACCCTCATAGTAACGGATGAAGACCTGCTTGCTAGGGTCCAAGCTGGCTGTCTCCTGGAACAACAGAGAGAGTGCTGCAGAACTTTGTGTGCTATTGTCATGTATGCAGTGGCACTGGCAGATATTACTTTGAACAGTTACTATGAGCTATGTTGATGTTGTGCAGCATACACTGTGTACATCCATAACACAATAAATATGCATTTCTGACTATTGGTTACCAATCTCAATACAGTCGTTTGTGCACCCACAATCACCTGCTTCAATTTGACCCAAAAGATTTGAGACAACCTGTGTAAGGAGAATGATCACTGTGAAGGACGTGGAGGTGCTGTGTACTCATGTGAAAAAGCATTATCAGCGTCTGACAAAGTTTGAAAGGGCTTCATTGTGAGTCTCCATTTGGTCAGCTGCTTGAATCATGCAATATGGAGATTTGTGAGGCACTTGGATGAGACAGTGTCTTGACATTGGACTACACAGTAATGTGGGGGTGGGCATACTCATCGTCAAGGTTCCAGTCGAGTTTAGGTTGCCATTACACCACAGTACAGATGGGTGCATCTGGAGTGATACAGTGGCTAGGAAGGACGGACTGCTGATGAATGGCATCCCACTATGTTCATAATGAATGACTGTTCTGCTCTATCTCAAATGACCATCATCCATGAATATGATGGCCACCTGGGGAAAGGTCCCATTTTTCCTTTGTTTTGGAGCGGCAGAGCTGTGTTACTCCTGTTATCATGGCATAGTGAGCCGCTCGGTATAACTTCAGGTCACAGCCAGTAGAGATTGAGGGATATTTTAGAGCAAAATGATAAGTCTCAAACATCCTGCATCCTCATGTGATAGTTTCATTTTACAATGGGACACTGCTTGTCTACACATGGCACTTGTCACAATGAACTGTTTGCATGATTTTGTTGTACTCCTGTGACTAGAAATAGCTGAGACCTGCCTCTAATAGAACATGTGTGGGACCAACTAACATGTCAACTGTGCTCCAGTGCCAGTATCCATTATATCAACGACCATTTACAACAGTTGTAGGCCAGCTTGCCTCAAGAGTGGGTACAAGAGCTTTACAACACGTCCCTCCCCAACAACATTAGTGCATGTGTCGATGTAAGAGGGGGTGCATCATCGTAGTGATAAGTGAGCTCATACTGCCAAACAAACCATTGAAACTTCTTAAAATGATTTTACTTACTTACACTGAAATAACTGAGAAGGTGCAACTTCTATGATATTTGATTCTGAAACTGCTGACTGAGATTGAATGCTAGTGTCACTTTACTATTCTTTATCATCTCAACATAGATCCACAATGTTCTAACACAATGCAATCTGACTGCTCTAAAAAAAAAGAAAAGATAACCTGACTTCAAATAATTAATACAAAAGAATAGCTGGCCCTGAGTTAGTAAAAATCCTAACAATAGCCTATACATTTCATAAGTCACTTAACTCACAAAAACTCTTCATTACACAAACTATTTCAACACCACAAGCACCAATACTGCCGTATAAATAAAAGATTATAGTTACTGAAGGCTCTGACTACTGATAGGCATGTGATTAGCGAAGGAAAGATTTTGTTGCAAAGCGAACAATGTATTTTTACCTTAATCATGTGATGACCAGTTCAAAAAATTATGTAATCATCAGTAATAAATCTCCGTGATGGATACACATTCAGACCATCTACTCATGCTAATACTGCAAACCTCCATCACTGCTAATTATTAACCTCTAATCTCCATCATTGCTGACTACACACTCCCAACTTCAATCACTGTTGGCTGTTCATCTCCAACTTCCATCACTGCTGACTGTTAACTTCCAACTGCAAGACCGACCAGCCACAGAGAGTCTCTTACAGAGTGTGCACAGTGCTGTCAGAGTTATTAATACAGTCTATCGCGCTGTCTACATACAGACACATAAACAGGCTACTTACACCATTTTAACACCTGAACTTTCATTTATTCTTTTGCTTCTAGATGCCTCACTTTTCTTGCCAGGCAGTGTACTTTTGTCGTACTGTGTAATGTGTCTGTGTACTTATCGAATGAACTGCTGGTTCTGTTAAGTATATGTACCACTACTATAATTTTGTAGGAGCAAGGAGTTTCCCATTGGGCGCCCAATAGTAGTGCATGCAGAGGGCTGTAGGAAACATGAGTGAAACATAAAACATTTACTACTTGTCAGGATGTGCTTCAGTCTTCCAAGAGTATGGTAGGGATCGTAAATTCTTTGGCAGGCAAGTGTGACATGTGGAGAAGCTGCAGACAAAACTGCAGTAATATAAAACAGTTCTTTATTGAATCCCTTAAACTCGACTTCACCAAATAACTGGGTAGAGGTGGCTGTGGACAGGCATGAAGATGAATACAAACAAGTCTTTAATTACGCCATCCAATTTGTGCAGTCATTCTAGTGTGTTTCCGCCATCACGGCATATTCTGATGTTATAGTGGCCAGTGTGGCCATTGCCAGAGGTGAAGGAATGCAAGCTGCTTACACAGTGGAATGCCTACTCTGCATGCTGACTCAACTGCGATGGCCTGGACACTGCAAGTGGCTCAGCATAATACAGGGCGAGGAAGTGAGATCTTGTACTTTGCAATAGATTATGACAACCCAGCGGCGTGGCGATGGTGTCGCCCAGTATTTAAGTCTCTACAAAAAGCTAAACGGCAGGGGCAACTGGCTAGGAGAGTGTTGGCAGTGAGCAGATAAGATAGGTACAGGTCTTCTATTTGCTGCCCAGTGTTGGCATAGTGATGGGGAAGACTGCAGTTGACACAGACTGGTCGTCACATACTGTCTAACAATTCAAATGCTGATGGGGTGGTTTGGGCAGACTTAAATGTCGCTGCTCCCCACTGATTTTGTGGCAGTTGCCGAGTTTGTGTTTCTTGCCGAATTATCTAAAAAAAAAAGAGGCAATGGCCAGCTATTGTAACTGGCAACAGGGTGACTGCAGTTTTTCCTGGCGATTGGTCTGCTTTCGTCACGCAAAAGGCTGTGATACAGATGAGGTTTTGGCCCACTCATCATGAGAGCTGCTGACCAGTGCTTGGCTGACTCCATTGTGACCTGATTACTGTCATAACACTCCATCGCTGGTTTCAAGTCACGTTACAACTTTTTTGTTTTATCCTACCGTTAGCAGGTGTAACGTTATTTGGCGAGCTGGTCAGCTGCCTGGAATTGGTGCGAGGTGAGGTGAATTTGTTCGTGAAGCTGAGTGAACCAGGGCTGAGGGTGCACCACGACTTGGCAAGCTGCTACAGCCGCTCCAGGCGATCCCATGCCAGATGTGAGTCAATCCCAGTAAAGGGAATTTTGATAATGGCGGAGTGTCAGACAATCTTAAAGGATGGTTAAGCTATTGCTCTTTGAAATTCGACATTAAATCACATTTACGTAATAAAGTAAATATGAATAAATTGTTTACCTCAGAAATATGAGGTGTATCCAGTGACAAAACAATATTCTAATGTCTTTGAAACAACTAGACTTAATGTTTTACGGTGACTAAACATTTACACAACGGCCCTCCGAATTATCAACTCTTTGTTCAGTTTCAACCAAAGATATATCAGATGATAGCTTTGCATGATAGCTATCATCCCTGAAAGCCACCCATCTGTATCTATTTTATTTATTGACTTATGACATATTTTATACCTTTTTAACCAAATGTCTGTCAGGACGTCATACGCTGCACTATAGTACAGAAAATGAATGCATCATGAATACTTCATATCTGATCATGCTTGGGTATTTCTTTAATGAATATGTTATTAACTGTGCCACATGTGTATTTAATTGTTGATTACAACTGATAGTACAAAATAATGATAATTTAAAAAATGATCAGTCGCATTTATTAACTGACACCCCCTTTGAAAACAAGGCCAAAAGACGCTCCTGTTGTCATTTATCATGAGCGCACTTTCACAAGAATCCTGGCTTATTTATTTATGAACAGCCCTTTATTTATAATTATTGTACGTGATAGACACGTGAAATTTACTTATTTGAATATTGTTGTAATAGCTCGGTGTAGGAAGTGGTCAAGTTGAGTCAAATCATGTCTGTATAACGTAAGAACCATAGACCGTAAGTGGTCACTGGCAAGAACGATGACTTTGGAGGGGACGGCCTTTAGGCAGTGGAAATGCGAAGAGGGCGGAACAACACTGGAGTCAAATGGAGAGGGACACTTTTTCGAGTGAAGAGCTCAAGGGAACGATTAAAAACATTTCTACGTTCTTTCTTGAAGAAGGTAGACCTTCCTGTGATGTAGTGCTTTATTCTGTCATGTGACTGACAGATTCTGGGCAGTGAACAGAGGGTACGAGACTTGAACTCGCAGAAGGAGGACACATAAGGTTGATATCTGATGGAAGGCAGACCCACCAATGAGAATGTGTGATATTCGTCGTGTTGGCGATTGATCCTGGGCGATGAACGGCCACTTTGATACTCTAACTTCTGCTTGCATCACGGAACTGAGAATAGACTAAAACCGTGTTACTGTTATTTGTACCACGTGTGTTATTTGCGAAACATCATGCTAAAATTTTAACTGTTTGCAGCTGGTGAATATTTCGTGAATTTTAATCTCAAAATGGACCTAGTTTTCTCCTATCTTGGATGACTATTTAGTTTGGGGATTTTGCTACCATTCTCTTAACACTTTCAACAAAACTGTACTTCATTTGATAAGGGTGTTTTCCGTCTGTATCTTAATTGACTATTGTAGGACCCATTTTCTGTTTATCTGAAATGTCCTTTTTTGAATGAACGTTATTCATCATCATTCTCTTTCATCTATATCAACTACGGACGTTAGAATAAAACCCTTTTTGTTAAATTATTCCTTTATCTTTTATATTTTTGTGTATTTGATTGATTTGCAGTTCTATAGCAAATGAATAGACTATTTGACTGTAGGAGCACATCAACATACATTATAATTTGTAGCGAGTTAGCTGCTGGGCATGAAAGCAGATGTGCTCGGCTCGACTCTACAACTACATCGAAATATTATTTTTTAAACAGAGCTGTGCATAGCCCAACTATCTGAGCTTCAAGCAACACATGGAAAAGTCGTAACTGGTTTCTTGTGTGGGATGCTGTTTAGAGTGCAACTCTTCAACAGAAAAAACCGTTAGGTACCGTCTGACAAGAGTAGTAGTTTCTCATACATGCCATCGGAAACATGTCGGGGCAGAACTTTCACTAAGCCACCATCTCTGTGATCTACCGATCAAAATTGTCCTCCCAGTTGTTAAATCGTACATCAAAAATGATGCCAGTGTATTGAGTCTGGATTTCCATGTGGAAAACGAATAAGTTACTAGGAGTTCTGAACAAAAGATGTCGTGGAATACCGTATCACCGAAAAGACCCTAACCTAAAACAAAAAAGGTGTAATTTTACCTTTGTTTTGTACCTATGTTTTAACACAGGTACAAAACAGGTTGTAACATGCCATTTGATTTTATGTTCTCTCTTTCTCTTGGCTAGCTGCGCAAATGTCTTTTTTTATTTTTGTTACTGCACCTCTTTTAAGGGTAGTATTCATTGTTGTTGTTGTGGTCTTCAGTCCTGAGACTGGTTTGATGCAGCTCTCCATGTTATCCTATCTTGTGCAAGTTTCTTCATCTCCCAGTACCTATTGCAACCTACATCCTTCTGAATCTGCTTAGTGTAGTCATCTCTTGGTCTCCCTCTACGATTTTTATCCTCCACGCTGCCCTCCAATGCTAAATTTGTGATCCCTTGATGCCTCAGGACATGTCCTACCAACCGATCCCTTCTTCTAGTCAAGATGGGCCACAAACTTCTCTTCTGCGCAATCCTATTCAATACCTCCTCATTAGTTACGTGATGTACCCACCTAATCTTCAACATTCTTCTGTAGCACCACATTTCGAAAGCTTCTATTCTATTCTCTTCTTGTGCAAACTATTTATTGTCCATGTTTCACTCCATACATGGCTACACTCCATACAAATACTTTCAGAAACGATTTCCTGACACTTAAATCTATACTCGATGTTAACAAATTTCTCTTCTTCAGAAACGCTTTCCTTGCCATTGCCAGTCTACATTTTATGTCCTCTCTACTTCGACCATCATCAGTTATTTTGCTCCCCAAATAGCAAAACTCCTTTACTACTCTAAGTGTCTCATTTCCTAATCTAATTCCCTCAGCATCACCCGACTTAATTCGACTACATTCCATTATCCTCGTTTTACTTTTGTTGATGTTCGTCTTATATCCTCCTTTCAAGACACTGTCCATTCCGTTCAACCGCTCTTCCAAGTCCTTTGCCGTCTCTGACAGAATTACAATGTCATCGGCGTACCTCAAAGTTTTTATTTCTTCTCCCTGGATTTTAATACCTACGCCAAATTTTTCTTTTGTTTCCTTTACTGTTTGCTCAATATACAGATTGAATAACATCGGGAAGAGGCAGAGGCAACATCCCTGTCTCACTCCCTTCCCAACCACTGCCTTCCTGTCATGTCCCTCGACTCTTATAACTGCCATTTGCTTTCTGTACAAATTGTAAATAGCCTTTCGCTCCCTGTATTTTACCCCTGCCACCTTTAGAATTTGAAAGAGAGTACTCCAGTCAACATTGTCAAAAGCTTTCTCTAAGTCTACAAATGCTAGAAACGTATGTTTGCCTTTATTTAATCTTTCTTCTAAGATAAGTCGTAAGGTCAGTATTGCCTCATGTGTTCCAACATTTCTACGGAATCCAAACTGATTGTCCCCGAGGTCGGCTTCTACCAGTTTTTCCATTCGTCTGTAAAGAATTCGCGTTAGTATTTTGCAGGTGTGGCTTATTAAACTGATAGTTCGGTAATTTTCACATCTGTTAATTTTCACATCTGTCAACACATGCTTTCTTCGGGATTGCAATTATTATATTCTTCGAAGTCGCCTGTCTCGTACATCTTGCTCCACAGATGGTGGGGTTTTGTCAGGAATGGCTCTCCCACGGCCGTCAGTAGTTCCAATGGAATGTTGTCTACTCCGGGGGCCTTGTTTCGACTCAGGTCTTTCAGTGCTCTGTCAAACTCTTCACGCAGTATCTTATCTCCCATTTCGTCTTCATCCACATCCTCTTCCATTTCCATAATATTGTCCTCAAGTTCATCGCCCTTGTATAGACCCTCTATATACTCCTTCCACCTTTCAGCTTTCCCCTCTTTGCTTAGAACTGGGTTTCCATCTGAGCTCTTGATATTCGCTCATATTTTATTAGAGAATTAAGTTATAAAGTAAAATTTTAAAAAATGACTCCAATTCTGTGCTTCCCTGAGAGATGCGTGAGGCGTACATTATGTACCGGATGAATCAGGAGGAAAGGTACATTCTTTTAGGGGTGACAGTATTAATGATATTGAAAAAAAAATCATGATTACATATCCCCGATTTCGAATGGTTTCCGAGACAGAAAACATTTAATATCATTCGAGAACTGCACCTTGGCGTAAACATGTCGGAATACAAAACTGAACTACAGTATGTTTTTTACAAAGGAAGATGCTATTCACTTTTTCTCTGGGACTAAAAGTTTGTGCGAAGCGAGCGCGATGATACTGAAAATCTCGCGCAAGATGCATACACTATAGCTTAGGTAGTTTTTGTAGACCAGTTTGAGATAGTTTCCCGATTTGGTAGACCAGAAGTGTCCAGTATCAAACTGTTCCTTTAAATTTCCTCTACAGTACTGTGGCACACTGTAAACAATGACTGTGTTTGAATAATACTGAGAGTATATAACAGTGTACATTAAATGCGTTCTATCTCGAAAATCATTCGCTACAGGACATAGGTCCTTGTGAAGTTTTGTTCAGAACCACTCTCAAAGTACACACCTTTCCCCCTGACTCACCCTGTATTATAATTCCCTCTGTGCATGAATAAATTTTGGCCAGGTTAATTTTAATGCAAGGTCTTCCAAACTAATTTTCTGTGGTCACCAAGATCATGGTGTCCATAGAGGGGCTCTTTGGTTTGAAGAAGGACGCAGGAGTGCAAGGATATCTTCCTGAAAGGTTGTTGCTGTTGAGGATCAGCCACATAATGACGACGCAACATCAGGCAAGGAGAGTTCTCTCAGAACATAGGGTGAAAGTCTGTCTGTATGGCCTCACGTAATTATAGAAGTGGTGAGAGTTTTTGAAAATGGATTGTGACCTTTATTGTCTGCGAGATATAAATTATCTATGTGAATAACTCAATTGGTAGACAACTGCCGGCTACCGACAGTGTAAAACGATGAAATGCTATGACCACAGTCATGCTCCACTGTTGCTCCTCATTGCTAATCTCTCTCTCTCTCTCGCTCGCTCGTTCACTCGCTCGTGTCAACACCCTATTCCTTGAATTCATTCTGTAACTTTATTTTTAAATGGAGTTTATCACATGTCAAACTTGGTACTGAATGCTAGTGCACTCTTTCTTCCTGATTTTGGTGCTTATTGTCCGTTTTCTTACTTTAGTGTAAAACATACGCAGAATACATTTTAATTAATGAGTGAAATTTGAGGTCTTTCCTTTGTCATGGTTGTGGCACTGCCATTCCTGTTCCTATACATCCCCATGATAAGCTCTGATTAACTGATGTTCATATTGGTTGCTTGATTCACTTATGTTCCACTTGTTAGAAGAAGTGAAACGAGAAGTGCCACCATAATGACAAATTTTCATTGTCCAGTATTGCACTCCTGGCCAAATTGTACAGAGGAGGACACTGCCGCCTCTGCAGCGTGCCTCGCGGGGCCACCCACAGGTGCAAGTGTCCGTAAATACCTCGTCCGCGCACTTACTCGGCAGTTCTCGCTGTTCTCTGAACCATTCAGTGCACCCTACTGAGAGCAGAGTTGTTGATCTTGCACGGGCGTACGTTTTTCGATTCTGGTCGCTGCCTGCACTATGTGCACCAACTTGCAGCGACTTTCGCTACGCTAGGTAGCTAGCTAGGCATTCGCTTCTTGAACTCCACCGTCATCAAGCAAGGGAACCGCCTGTTTGTTCCACTGGTTTCTCCATCAGCGCCAATGCAAGTGATTGTGAAATGTCAGTAAAATGTTCTAGGTTTACAAGCCGTGTCATTTGGAATAAAATACTTGAGCTTTCGATAACTGTCTTCGCCATCGTCATCAGGAGCTGAAATCACTCACTGCCGGGGCCGGCATGGAATTCTGCTTGTAGAGATGTAATGAAAACGTCTGGAACCTTCCAGAGAGTGCTGGAGTGGCGCATGTGCGGAAGGCAAGTTGGGCAGCTCCCACCTGCTCTGTCCCGCTGCAGGACCGAGAACCACGAGAAAGACAGGCTGTGGTGGGTAAGCCACACCATGTGCTGCTTTAGATCTTACGAGTGACAACAGCTATCTCTGGTGTGGAGTGAGTAACTATTTCAGACGAATTAAGTAATTCTTGGCTGCGTGTTTAAATGCTGGGACGTTCTCGATAGCACATGACAAAATTAAGACCTTTATTGGTCATCTTCAATTAAATGTAGATTCACCATGGGCCCTGCGTGGAGCTGAGCGTTCACAAAGTGTGGCAGACAAGACGACTAGTGTGATGTCACAAGGTCGTTGCAGGACCATATATATCTTTGGCCCGCGCAGGACGGAGTGACGTCACATGGTGCGATCGCCCGGCGCCACGCTTGAAACTGCCGCTCTCACGCCTCTACAGGCGTCAAGTCTTCGTCTTCGCTTCCGCTCAGTGTCCAAAGCCCGCCTCCATGTCCCACTAAGTGTGTGCTCCTGGTCTCTTTTAAAATTATTGCTGTATATTCTAATTTTGGCAGCTTCTTTGATAACAGGATGCCAGTATGATGATGGTTGATCCAAAACTCATGTTTTTCAAACTGTATTTTATGCCCGTTTTCTTGGCAATATCAATCCATGGCCAACGTCTCAAGTTTCCTGGTTGGATATGTAGTGAATGCTTTGCACCATGTTCGGCAACAGTGTGAGAGCTCGAGTGTTTAATTCGAAAAGACGCGCATGTGAACGGAGAAGTTTCATTGAGACATGCCACAGAGAAAGACTCCGAGAGCACAGATCGTAAACTGCGTTCTACCTGCAGCGAGTAGAATAGAAAAGTGATGACGAGGACTTTCTCAGTGTGCAGTTATTCACTGTGATGCATAGGTCCAGAAGTTCAACAGTTGTGGCACCAGCAGAAGCAGCTACAACAGCAACAACTGCAGCACAGGCAACAAAGAAACCAGCTGTGGGAACTGTAACAGCAGCAACAACAGAAAGAACAGGAACTGCTGTTATAGCTGCTACAAAACCAACAAGAGTCGGTAGCTGCAGCATCATCGCCTCCCCCTTAACTATTCACTTGCTGCAACGAGATAAAAAGAGAGTTGCGATATATTTTTAAGTCATTTTCTTCTTGTCTGCAAGGCAAGCCAAATAACTGACTCTGAACGTTGAACTCTTTCTGTCTTCTAGCAATAAATTGTACGAAGTGGTGCAAAACATATGCCTTCTCTCGAACCCCAGTAGTTTGAGGCTTTATGATGTTGAGATTATAGTCCCCAAACCAACGTAGTTGCAGCTAAACTTAAATTTTAATTGTGTTAAGCAACGTAAGCAAAGTCATGCAGCAAGGGCTGCTGACTTGCAAGGATTAGACGCAGATGAGTTTTCCTATAAACAATGTGGTGCATTATATGCGGAATCATTAAGTCATGATGTTGTTATATGTCTAGCTCCTGATAGATAAGTTAGTGCATTGGCTTCAGAACCATCTGATCCAACCCCGAGCGATGTGCTAAAAATTGTCAAAAATCGCGAACGAAATTCACGTTACTTCTGGTGACGACTTTCATAGCAGCAGTGGTCGCCTTTGTGTTCTAAGATCAACGGAAGGAAACCATCTATTATCATCATCTGATTTATTGAGCCCCTGATCGTCCGGCAATCCAGCGAAGTGGGACTCAGTGGTTATAGCGGTAGTTAACATTCCACCAACCTCATTGTTGGTCGATGCACACAAACAAAACTGCTTTGCCTGCCTTTGGCGTTTCCACAGCGTGTGAAAGCTCATACAAAAGTTTCCTCCTCGATGTTGTCAAAGTCACAGGAAAGTTAGTGCAGTCAGATAGTGTCCGTGCTGCAGTTAAAGTCATCAGCGACGTCATTGCGTGTTCTGTGACATCACCTGCTTTGCATGCTACAAACCGAGGCAATTAGCAAGGGCCTGCCCTGGCCAGCGGGCATCAACAGCCACCAGAGTATGTACGCTATCTTGCTATAATGGATCTCGTAGTTGTAGTTCTAAGGAACAACGTCCATCACTGCAGCCGCTGTGTCGTCTTATCAGGAATTTTCGAATGCGAACCGAATAGCGAAATGAGGGGCTTGTGACTGGTGATCGGGTGATACATAGGTGATAGAGATCTATGTGGAACTACTCGACACCGAATACAAGAGGCAACACCTCTTCCTCCATTTGCGAGTAATTCCACTGTGCTGCGTGTAAAGTTTTAGATGCAAAAGTAATGGGCTGTTCTGTACTGCCGGCGTGTTATAGGACAGCTTTGTACCAGTACCACATTCTGAGGCAACAGAGGTAGCGTTAAGCGTTTGTCCGAATTCAACATTGCTAGTACTGCGAACGGCTGAAAGCAAGGGGAAACTACCGCCGTAATTTTTCCCGAGGACATGCAGCTTTACTGTATGATTAAATGATGATGGCGTATTCTTGGGTAAAATATTCCGGAGGTAAAATAGTCCCCCATTCGGATCTCCGGGCGGGGGCTACTCAGGAGGACGTCGTTATCAGGAGAAAGAAAACTGGCGTTCTACGGATCGGAGCGTGGAATGTCAGATCCCTTAATCGGGCAGGTAGGTTAGAAAATTTAAAAAGGGAAATGGATAGGTTAAAGTTAGATATAGTGGGAATTAGTGAAGTTCGGTGGCAGGAGGAACAAGACTTCTGGTCAGGTGACTACAGGGTTATAAACACAAAATCAAATAGGGGTAATTCAGGAGTAGGTTTAATAATGAGTAGGAAAATAGGAATGCGGGTAAGCTACTACAAACAGCATAGTGAACGCATTATTGTGGCCAAGATAGATACGAAGCCCACACCTACTACAGTAGTACAAGTTTATATGCCAACTAGCTCTGCAGATGATGAAGAAATTGAAGAAATGTATGATCAAATAAAAGAAATTATTCAGATAGTTAAGGGAGATGAAAATTTAATAGTCATGGGTGACTGGAATTCGGTAGTAGGAAAAGGGAGAGAAGGAAACGTAGTAAGTGAATATGGACTGGGGCAAAGAAATGAAAGAGGAAGCCGCCTGGTAGAATTTTGCACAGAGCACAACTTAATCATAGGTAACACTTGGTTCAAGAATCATAAAAGAAGGCTGTATACATAGAAGAAGCCTGGAGATACTAAAAGGTATCAGATAGATTATATAATGGTAAGACAGTGATTTAGGAACCAGGTTTTAAATTGTAAGACATTTCCAGGCGCAGATGTGGACTCTGACCACAATCTATTGCTTATGACCTGTACATTAAAACTGAAGAAACTGCAAAAAGGTGGGAATTTAAGGAGATGTGACATGGATAAACTAAAAGAACCAGAGGTTGTACAGAGTTTCAGGCAGAGCATAAGAGAGCAATTGACAGGAGTGGGGGAAAGAAATACAGTAGAAGAACAATGGGTAGCTTTGAGGGATGAAGTAGTGAAGGCAGCAGAGGGTCAAGTAGGTAAAAAGACAAGGGCTAGTAGAAATCCTTGGGTAACAGAAGAAATATTGAATTTAATTGATGAAAGGAGAAAATATAAAAATCCAGTAAATGAAGCAGGCAAAAAGGAATACAGACGTCTCAAAAATGAGATCGACAGGAAGTGCAAAATGGCTAAGCAGGGATGGCTAGAGGACAAATGTAAGGATGTAGAGGCTTATCTCACTAGGGGTAAGATAGATACTGCCTACAGGAAAATTAAAGAGACCCTTGGAGATAAGAGAACCACTTGTATGAACATCAAGAGCTCAGATGGAAACCCAGTTCTAAGCAAAGAAGGGAAAGCAGAAAGGTGGAAGGAGTATATAGAGGGTCTATACAAGGGCGATGTACTTCAGGACATTATTATGGAAATGGAAGAGGATGTAGATGAAGACGAAATGGGAAATACGATACTGCGTGTAGAGTTTGACAGAGCACTGAAAGACCTGAGTCGAAACAAGGCCCCCGGAGTAGACAACATTCCATTGGAACTACTGACGGCCTTGGGAGAGCCAGTCCTGACAAAACTCTACCATCTGGTGAGCAAGATGTATGAGACAGGCGAAATACCCTCAGACTTCAAGAAGAAAATAATAATTCCAATCCTAAAGAAAGCAGGTGTTGACAGATGGGAAAATTACCGAACTATCAGTTTAATAAGTCACAGCTGCAAAATACTAACGCGAATTCTTTACAGACGAATGGAAAAACTGGTAGAAGCCGACCTCGGGGACAGTCAGTTTGGATTCCGTAGAAATATTGGAATACGTGAGGCAATACTGACCCTACGACTTATCTTAGAAGCTAGATTAAGGAAGGACAAACCTACGTTTCTAGCATTTGTAGACTTAGAGAAAGCTTTTGACAATGTTGACTGAAATACTCTCGTCAATTTCTGAAGTTGGCAGGGGTAAAATATAGGGAGCGAAAGGCTATTTACAATTTGTACAGAAACCAGATGGCAGTTATAAGAGTCGAGGGACATCAAAGGAAGGCAGTGGTTGGGAAGGGAGTGAGACAGGGTTGTAGTCTCTCCCCGATGTTATTCAATCTGTATATTGAGCAAGCAGTAAAGGAAACAAAAGAAAAATTTGGAGTAGGTATTAAAATCCGTGGAGAAGAAATAAAAACTTCGAGGTTCGCCGATAACATCGTAATTCTGTCAGAGACAGCAAAGGACTTGGAAGAGCAGTTGAACGGAATGGATAGTGTCTTGAAAGGAGGATATAAGATGAACATCAACAAAAGTAAAACGAGGATAATGGAATGTAGTCGAATTAAGTCGGGTGATGCTGAGGGAATTGGATTAGGAAATGAGACACTTAAAGCAGTAAAGGAGTTTTGCTATTTGGGGAGCAAAATAACTGATGATGGTCGAAGTAGAGAGGATATCAAATGTAGACTGGCAGTGGCAAGGAAAGCGTTTCTGAAGAAGAGAAATTTGTTAACATCGAGTATAGATTTAAGTGTCAGGAAGTCGTTTCTGAAAGTATTTGTATGGAGTGTAGCCATGTATGGAAGTGAAACATGGACAATAAATAGTTTGCACAAGAAGAGAATAGAATAGAACCTTCGAAATGTGGTGCTACAGAAGAATGTTGAAGATTAGGTGGGTACATCACGTAACTAATGAGGAGGTATTGAATAGGATTGCGCAGAAGAGAAGTTTGTGGCCCATCTTGACTAGAAGAAGGGATCGGTTGGTAGGACATGTCCTGAGGCATCAAGGGATCGCCAATTTAGTATTGGAGGGCAGCGTAGAGGGTAAAAATCATAGAGGAAGACCAAGAGATGACTACACTAAGCAGATTCAGAAGGATGTGGGTTGCAGTGGGTTCTGGGAGATGAAGAAGCTTGCACAGGATAGAGTAGCATGGAGAGCTGCATCAAACCAGTCTCAGGACTGAAGACCACAACAACAACAACAAGCAAGGAGCCAACTTAAGGCACTTTTTAAGCTGCAAGAAAGTTTTCTGACAAAACTCTGACCACACGAATGTAATTTCTGTTTACACAATTGATTAAGCGGGTAGGATTGCATTGACAATGAATTTAACTTTGCTCAGGAACAACTGCAGTCCTAAGATGTCCTTAGGGTCCGGTAACTTACAGATTATGCTCTCAAGTCCTGTGTGGGTTGAGGACTTCTTTATTTAATATACCTATATCCTAGGTACTTTGCACTTGGTTGAAAGAAACTATAATGGCGACAACGCTGAACAAGGGCTTGAAGCCACTCAAATAACATCTGTGTATTTTGCAGGTGCTGCTCCCGCGTGGCCCCGTAATTAACAAGACATCTAAATAATTGACACAATTGTGGATACCCTTGATCGGTAACTATAACTACGAAATCCATTATATGCTCATCACACTGCTCTCAAAGGGAGATGTACTTTTCCGCTTGCTGTGTGGCCTGGATGCAGAATTGACAGGAATAAAGAAGCACTGTGCTTTGCCTTAGACGCCAATTAGCGACACACCGTCGACAAGTTACCAGTCACGCCACACGCAGTAGCAGCAGAAACAGACTGCTATCCATTGCTCTACAGGATGTTGTTTGCTGTATATTGGTGCTGTTCCGAGCATCTGCCTAAGGGCGGAGACCAAGTACGGTGTCATATGTTTCGTTACGACACTGGCTTAATGTATCTGATGGTGTTTTATTGTTAGCCACGGACGAATCTGAATGCTGGGTGGTAATTCCGCGCACGCTCCGCCCCTGCGTACTGAAGCTCCTCCGCACTGCACATTGCACATTGGGGAATTTGAAGGATCTAGGCGATAGTGTGGTGTCATGTGTACTGTTCGGGTATTTATACAGTAATAGAACATATGGTCAGGAACTGTGCCCACATTCAATCTGCCATGGCACATTGTTTCAACTCTTGGCCATGTCGTGACCACTTAATCGGACCATTCCGAGTAGCAACTGGCTAGTTGTCAATGCCCTTTCTAATTTTGCTTATGTGGCATAGATGGCTACCATCACCACAGAAATTAGCATCTGCATTTCTCTCCATTGTATTTCTAATAGAGGGGGCACCTTCCTCCCTGGTTTCCAACAACAGCCTTCAATTCACAGGTCTGTGTTTCAGAATTTTTGTAAACACAACAATATTGAGCATGTGACTTTCTCTACCCAGTGTCCAGGTCGGAAGCAAAACAATGTCACGACCTACAGAATGCAGATGCACAAGATAATGAAGACAGCTGTATCTGGGGAAGCATTCACCAGCTTTTTTTGCAACCTACTGACTCACTCTCGTAAATGGACGTAGTCCAGCCGAAATTTTACATGGACGCAGACCCTATACCCTCGCATGTGTTCCCATGTGTGGGCCCAACAGTATGCCTGCCACCACTGCACCTCTGCCCTCATTTTAGATGCTCTGGACTTTGCTTTCGGCCTGCTGCTCACTTCCAGAACTCCACAGTCGTTGACCACAGAAATTGCCTATTTGCTCCATCAGTCCCTACGTCACAGTTAATGGCCGTGATAATGAGTTGTGCTCTACCTATAACGTTAAGAACAAAAAAGAATCTGAGACAGCTCGCTGATAATGTGTAATAGGTTATTGAGTATTAATTCTTTTCTGTATTTGAAGGGAAACAACACTGCAAGAATCAGTGCTGAGTTAGTGGAAGTGAAGGTCAAAAATGCACCGTCATGTGACACTGTGATTAGGTGATGCAGATGCTTCCACTGTTGTGAAAGAAGCCGGAATGACCAAGATAGAAGTAGTTGACAACTTGTCTGTAAAGAACAAGGTATCCCAAGAAAAGTGGAGGCACTGGTGATCGAAGAACAGCGTCTCACAACCGAAGTAGTAGTGTAAAAAACGGAAAGCAGTCTTGGAACAGTTGTCAAAATCTTACAAGGCATTTTGAATTCGATGAAGTTCGCAGCCAAATGAGTTCCTCGGCACCTCATATTCTTTCGAAAACAGAAAAGAGAAGCGAAAATGTTGCTCAGCTGTGTCAAACCAATCCAGGTGACTTGTTGAGCCATCAGGGAGACAAAACAACGGAATAAATAATGGAAACGTGTGTATAACAGCACACCACGGTAAGTACCTGCATTGAAATCAGAGGGTTCTGATGTTCATTTATACAGGGTATTTGACTATGACAGTTATAAACAGAACGGCCGACTAGAGGACAATGAAACAAACAAATAATCCTAATAAACGTAGGTCCGAGAAGCAATAGTTTCCTCCTTACGACATATTGCGACTGAGAAAATGAACACCTTATAATAGAGTCCCCGAGGAAGCACAATGCAGATACACACTTGAGAACAAATACATTATAAGTAATTCACATGACCACCATTCTCGTGTAATCAGGCTTCAGCATGTTTCCTCGTCGAAGTCCTTAGGCGTTCAAAAATCCCAGGCGTGCTGTCAATACACTGGCAACCATTCACATTGCGTTCTCAGAGCGACACTATGAAAAGGGCTGGAATGCACCAAAGCTCTTAATATCACCACCAAAAAAAAATTATAATCCAGTTGGTTCAAGTCGGGTTATCGGGAGACCGTGGCACTGGCGAGCCATGACTGACGCATCGGTTGTCCAAGATTCATCCTGCATATTTCCGAACAGCCACATGAAAGTGTGCTGAGACCCATCAGGCATGTACCACATACACATCTTATATCAGGAGGAACATGACCCAATTGGTAGTTTGTTGCTGGAAATTAATGTACAGGAGAAACCATAGGATTTCGGACCTGTGTTTACCGAAATTATTTGCCTGTTTCATTATCCTGTACTTGCCCCAGTCTTTTGTACCTATAGGAATGAAACACCCCTTATAAGAGCCTCATCTACGAGTAGATTTGCCCATGCAGCCGTCAGCTGCACTTCTTGTTTTCTTTTATCTCATCTACTTCATCTACTTACCCTTGGATGTCGTCTTGTGTTACGTTTTGTAATTCTACAAAGAACTTGAACTGTTAATACACATTAATTGTAATATTTCCTTTTCATACGTATTGGAAACTTAGTTTACCATAACCATAATATGCCATTACACTCTACCATTAATTTCTATCACTGTCTATCTAGTTCTTGTTTTCAACTGTTCTAAATTTTTAAAAAAATCATCAACTGGTTCTATAAACTAGTTGTTATATTTTTCTTTTCAATAAATCCACAACATAAATAAGTGTGACGTATTGTACACAAGAGCCTATCATTGTTCTGTTATATGACTGACAATCAGTTTTTAGAAAAAGCGAATATCACTAAATATGTAGGATTATGCCTCCAAATTGACAACTACACTTGACTGAGACAACCCTATCAAGACATAAGAACTTATGAAAGTAGTAGTTTGAAAACTTTCTGTTAGAGTGTTTCTTGAGTATTGTTCATAAGTTTGAGAGTTTTACCAGATAGAATTACGCTAGAAAATAGAAAATATTCAAAAGAGAGCACACACTTTTCACTATAGTTTCGTTTAGTAGTTCTTGGAACGTTAAAGAGATACTCATCAATACCATTGGCAGACGCAGCAGAAGAGGCGTTGCGCATCACGAGTAAGTTTACTGTGCAAAATCTGAGAGTGTCAGAAGAGTCAAGCAAGATATTTCTTTCTCGCATATATATACCTCGCTAAATGACACTGATGTAAAATCAGAGGTATTCGAGATCAGACGGAGGCTTACAAAAAATCGTTCTAGTCGCCCGCCATTCGTGAATGGAATAGGAAGAGGGGGAAATAATGGTGGTGCTAGAAGTACCTCCTTCTAAAGGAGCACGGCCGTAAATGTTACACTGTTGCCGACAGTTGTGCCAACAGTACAGAATTAGAGGCTCCTCACGACCGCCCCTTCATGACTGCCTGCTAGCAGCGGCAAAGTACGTATTACTAAATCGATAGCGCGGCCATAATTTATGTGGCCGCGATCAAACTCGCTGACATCGCTCGCCTTCCGCATCCTGTCCTCGAGCGTCACGTAGGCGGTCAGCACAAGGTCTAGAGGCGCGTTAGCAGTGCAGCACACTCGTTGGTTTTAAAACATAGTAGCCATTAGAGTTTCCGCCCCCCTCCTCTCTCTCTCTCTCTCTCTCTCTCTCTCTCTCTCTCTCTCTCTCTCTCTTCAACCAACACTGGTAGAGCTAGGTGACACAGTTGGTAGCGCACTGGACTCGCATTTGGGAGGACGACGGTTCAAATCCCCGCCCGGCCATCCGGATTTAGGTATCCTGTGATTGCCCTAAATCGCTTCAGGCACATGCTGGGATGTTTCCTCAGAAAATGGCACGGCCGATTTCCTTCCCTTTCCTTTCGTAGTCCGAGCTTGTGCTCCGTCTCTAATGACCTCGCTGTGGACGTGACGTTAAACTCCTATTCCTTCTTTTCCTCCTTCTCCAAGACAGCAACAATCTCTTTCAAATCCACATAAGCAATGAGCAACAAACTCAAGATTTGTGGCACCAAGAACACCATTTGTGGGCTCAACAGCTTGTTTATCGCTTGTATTTCCACTGTTGGAGGCGTGCGATTTCCATTATTATTTTCATATTGTGACTGTAATGATCAGTGCTGAGAGCTATAAAATACTATTCCTTTGTTACGCACAACACCTTTCCGAAATTGAATGGCTATTTTGTATTTACTGTAGACTCATTCATTCTTCTTGCTTCACACACCAGTCATTTGGACGTTTGGAAGGTGTGTAAATTGAAAAATTAAAGATTATCTCTTCAGTTTTTCATTCTATTAAAATATACGTGAATTCTGGCACTCTCATTTTATCGGAGGTACATATATATAAAGCACTGTCCTTACTGTGGTGTCCTGCCCACTCGTTGCTTATACGGTGCCTAAAGGATGTTGCCCTCTCGGAATGCTATACAACAGTTTAAGCAAATAACATCGTCAGTTTTATTTCAATAAAGCAGATTGACAATACTTAACTCTGAAGAAACAAGGTGCCGCAAGCGATGGGCGACATGCAACGTAAATCAGAGTCCTTTGCTATACACAACGTTCATGCAAGTTTGACACACAGTTTGTGAATCGCTGATGACTGATAACGTACCGTTCTCTGCTAATCCTGTCCGTATACTGTACCCGTACTAAGCGGCCGAGGCTGGCAGGAGCGGCTCTTATAGTCTTCTCTTGTAGAGGCCGCTCCTGTCGTGGTCCGGTTCTACAAAGCGCACCATTGGCCGACGTCGTTTCACTTCCTTCTCTTCCCTGGCGTTCTTCATCTTCGTTCCGGCGCTTGTGGTTAAGCCATAACACTTACAGACAGAGCATAAAAATATTTCAACATGTTTAAAATATTTTTGGCATGTATTTATAGATGCACGCATAAAAAGATAGCATCACCTCTGTTCCGAAAGTTTCGTAACTTGCACAGAAAATTGGAATAGATATCAACATAAATATCATTTCCGCCCTTTTTATTGCTCATGAAAACCGCACATGTATGTTGTACCACCATACAGCGAGACTTTCAGAGCTGGTGGTCCAGATTGCTGTACTCACCAGTACTTTAATTACCCCGTAGCCCGACTTCTTGCATTGATGCATGCCTGTATTCGTCGTGGCGTACTATTCAAAAGTTCATCAAGGCACTGTTGGTCCAGATTGTCCCACTCCTCAACGGTGATTCGGTGTAGATCCACCAGAGTGGTTGGTGGGTCACGTCGTCCATAAACAGCCCTTTTCAATCTACTACAGGCATGGTCGAAATGGTTCTGGAGAACATGTTGGCCACTCTAGTCGAGCGATGTCGTTATCCTGAATGAAGTCATTCACAAGATATGTACGATGGGAGGGGGGGGGGGGGGGGCGGTCGAATTGTCGTCCATAAAGACGAATGCCTCGCCAATGTGCTACCGATATGATTGCACTATCGGTCGGAGGATGGCATTCACGCATCGTACAGCCGTTACAGCGCCTTCCATGACCACCATAGACGTACATCGGCCCCACATAACGCCAGCCCAAAACAGCAGGGAACCTCCGCTTTGTTGCACTCGCTGGACAGTACGTCTAAGGCATTCTGCCTGACTGGGTTGCCTCCAGAGATGTCTTCAACGATTTTCTGGTTGCAGGCATATGCGACACTCATCGGTGAAAACTTGATGCCATTCCTGAGCGGTCCATTTGGCTTGTTGTTGGGCCCATCTGTACTGCGCTGCATGTTGTCGTGGCTGCAAAACTGGACCTCGTTATGGAAGTCGGGATTGAAATTGTGCATCATGCAGCCTAGTACTTAGTTTGAATCGTAACACGACGTCCTGTGGCTGCACGAAAAGCATTAATCAACATGGTGGCGTTGCTGTCAGGGTTCCTCCGAGTCATAATCCGTAGGTAGTGGTCATCCACTGCCGCAGGAACCTTTGGGCGGCCTGAGCGAGGCGTGTCATCGACAGTTCCTGTCTCTCTGAATCTCCTCCATGTCCGAATAACATCGCTTTGCTTCACTCCGAGACCCTTGGACACTTCCCTTTTTCAGAGCCCTTCTTAGCACAAAGTAACAATGCGGACGTGACGAATAACGGTATTAACCGTCTAGGCATGGTTGAACTACAGACAACACGAACCGTGTATCTGAACTGCAACGATCACAGGAGAGCTTCTGTAAAGTTTTGAAACTAGGAGACGAGGTACTGGCAGAAGTAAAGCTGTGAGGACAGGGCGTGAGTCATGCTTGGGTAGCTCAGATTAGTATCTATCGTTGTTTGACGTCAGAGTTCACTACAGCCACCTACGCAAAAGTCACCCTACAGGCCGCATGATCGACAACAATGCACGCTACCACAACTGATAGAAAAAATACTTCACGGTTCTAATTACTTCGAAAATGTCACGAAAAACAGAAAACTAGCACTCGTAATTTACGGGTCATAATGCAACACAAGTACTTAGGAAAATCGTCGTCCTAAAAGACTGCAGAGGGGGACGGTAGTTGGGTGTGCGTTCTCGATGTATAATCACAAACTGCCGAAAACCTAGGACCTCTCACATCCCCTCATACCTCCCCGTCCCCTCTTACCTCCCTCTATCCATCTGCAGGGAGGACACATGGTTCTTCAAACGGCCAGATGCTCCGCAGAGCGTCTCGCTCCCTCACTGCCCGCCCTTTGCTGTTTTTCTGCGGCTCAACTGCCGACCTACACCTCTACAGCTGCAGGCCCCATCAGGGCATCCTCGGTCACTCGCTATACTCAGCATGCCTTGAAGCGACAGTCCTAGAAAACCCATGAAGGAAATTTACCGGCATAATCAAAAATGGTTCAAATGGCTCTGAGAACTATGGGATTTAACATCTGAGGTCATCAGTCCCCTAGACTTAGAACTACTTAAACCTAACTAACCTAAGAACATCACACACATCCATGCCCGAGGCAGGATTCGAACCTGCGATCGTAGCAGTCTCGCGGTTCCGGACTGAAGCGCCTAGAACCGCTCGGCCACCGTGGCCGATCCGGCATAATCCCACCCATCTGGAGAATGGTCCAGAAGGTCTGCAGCACTCGGTTTTCCACCATCTGGCCGCCACCTTAAGGCAACGCTCCTATGCCACACAATAGCGTGTATAGTCAACTAAACAATAGGAGATAACAGGACAGTCGTCTCAAGTACAACCTGTTCGTCTAAAGTATACTGACACAGTCGCACCTAATGGTTAGGGAGACCACCTGCGACGGCGACCTGACTCAGACTGGGCAGGCTCCCAAAGCCTCCAATAGGCCTCTCGTTCTGCGATGGAAAACATTTTTATTTGACATCAATACATCTATAATCAAGCATATATTAAAAAACAAAAACACAATTTGACGATGATAAATGTCCTCTTTCCACAAAAATAGGCAAAGTCCATTTTCTTTTAGTTTCATGAGCAAATTCGGTATCGTTTTTACGTTAGACTGCAGGATACACTTCGCATCTCATTAATTTGTAACGTCCAACGAAGTGCACTGCGACCGATCAGCAGAGACATGTCCATCATGTGTAAAATCGAGGAAAAACGAAATTTTGTCCTGCTGCTGTGGCCGAGAAGTTCAGTCCGGAACAGCGCTGCTGCTACGGGCGCAGGTTCGAATCCTGCCTCGGGCATGGATGTGTGTAATGTTCTTAGATTAGTTAGGTTTAAGTAGTTCCAAGTCTAGGGTACTGATGACCTCAGATGTTAAGTCCCATAGTGCTTAGAGCCATTTGAACCATCTGATTTGAAAAAAACTTCGACTATTTTGCTACGAAAATTACCCATTACCACAGAATGATTTCGCTATCTCAAAACCGAGATCAGAGTAAAGGAAAAGCGACAGTAGAAGCTCCAAAGAAAAAAATCTATATTAAGCAATTTCCTTCAGCTTGTTAAGCAAATTACATGAACTGAGAACCTCTCTCGCGTTCAGTGTCTGTAAATGAACTGACATACACGTGTGTATCACCAACATTTCAGACATTTTTTCTCGCCATAGGCTCTCATGTCAGAAAAAAAAGCACATTAATTTTACGTCTGACAACAAGAAGTTGTAATTCATGAGAACATAGGTGTTTTGTACACTATGACAGGTCCCGTTTGACGGATGCGATGCTATATCATACTAGCATTTACGAAACAAATTATGAGAGCCCGTCTCGCTCTGTGTTGGTGAGGGCTTGAAATTCCGTTAAAATGTATCGCTACAACGGAAGAAAGAAAAAAAAGAAATGCCTGTCAAGGTTCATTCCATGGTGCCCTAGCCATCTCTTCCAGACACCAGGCAGCACGTCATTGATATCAATTTGATGGGCTAAGTAATAAAATTGATCATGAGAATCAGTTTGCACGGCGAGTAAATTTATTTATTTATTTATTTATTTGTTTATTTTTTATTTCTTTTTTGCAGTCTTAGGAGTATATTCACCAGGCAGGTCAAATGGGAATCCGTGGAGGAAAAATGATGTTCCTTTGGAGGAAACTATTGAGAAGCGACATTTGAAGCTGACCACACTATACCTTTCAAGTAAGAACTGCACTATTAAAAACACGATCATAGTGACTATGTTACCATCACCCTGCATAGAAAGCGGTCTTGAGTCTACAGGAACACGCATGAGTCGCTGATAGTGTTACGCTTTCGAGTAGAAATGCTGTCTGTGATTTGGAATCAAGTCTATCCATTCTACCACGTACTTGTGTTGTATCTTGTAGAGAAGTCTTTTAATGATTACAGCCACTGATGAATCATATTCGTGCCACTCTCATATCTCGAAACGAGTCACGTTTTTCGAACCTATCTGCTAAGAATCCCATACAGCAAAAGCTTAAGCCGGAAGGAGTGGCGGCACAGTTTGAGGCACCATGTCAGGGATTTCGTGGCCCCTCCCGCCGGAGGTTCGAATCTTCCTTTGGGCATGGGTGTGTGTGTTGTTATTAGCATAAGTTAGTTTGAGTAGTATTTAAGTCTACCGACCGATGACCCTAGCAGTTTGGTCCCTTAGGAATTCATACACAAATTCATACACACAACCCCACACACATAGAAACTCCAGAGCTATTTTTCAGACAGTCCCTGTGCATCTTGGTCAAGATCGACCTCGCTTCCACAAACCGGTGTAAAGTTTCATCACCTGTACTGTAGGACGACCATATCCAACAGACTATCAATCACATGAGAGGGTTCCTATATTGTTCCTTCATAAGCAGTTTAATGCATTGTTGTTATTTTTAAGGTTGTAACACACCCAATCAGTGTACACCGTGATACACTTTGTTTTTTCTAGCATGACAGAGATCCATGTCAGCTGCTACTAAACCGACATTAACACGTTTTGATCCTCTGGCTCTCACAGAAAGCTGAACATTGCATGGCATAAACTGTACAGCTATCACAACACTGATTGGTAGAAATAAAATACAGAGGCGATGTTTCTCATTGTCAAAAATGTGGAAGACATCGCAACATATGGGAACCGAAAGAGTCTGCTGTATTATAGAGCGCTTCCGACAGTTATTCGAAGGTGGTGACCTGTACAGTTAATCTCATCTTCACATCGACGGGGTAGCGGATGTCTCGGTCTTCCATTTCGAAAAGCATTGTTCCTTCATTTTGCAGTCATGTACATGATTATTGTTCCAGAGTTGACCATTGCCAGAAAGTGCTGTTCACAACAAGCGTGGGGTAGTACAAACAAAGAGGTACTGTTTGGCACCTTACTGTTGAAAAATATAATAAAAACATGTGGAGGGCATCGCAGTATATGGAAATAGGACCAGTCTGTAGCATTGAAGAATGCTACCTAACAACTGTATGGAGGTGATGACCTCTCCGTTTAATCCCATGCTCCACAGTGACAAGTAGCAGATATCAGATATTCCGCCAAGGCTCCCTCAAGATCAGCCGAATGGTGTCAGTCAATCATTTGCGGTAATCATCAGCATACCCAGTGGAAGGTCGAGATGAGGAAGACACCGTTGATTTGAAACAATGTACTGTAATACACACCGCAGTTGATAGCGAGATCAGTTTCACCCAGAAGTCGGAGAGAGCTATATCTATCACATTCTGTAACCTGTGTAGAAACCGAGTGGTCCCGTTCTTGCAGGATCTTTTTCCAGCCGCAGCGATGTCGGAATTTCTGTGTTTCACCGGGTTCCTGACATTCACGGAACACTCGTCAAATGGTCGGTCGGGAAAATCCCCACTTCATCGCTATGTCGGAGGTGCTGTGTCCCATCGCTCGTGCGTCGACTATAACACCACGTTCAAACTGGCTTAAATCTTGATAAATTGCCATAGTAGCAGCAGCAACGGATGTAACAACTGCGCCAGACACGTGTTGTCTTATATAGGCGTTGTCGACCGCAGCGCTGTGTCTTGCCTGTTTACACGTCTCTGTACTTTAATACGCATGTCTATACCAGTTTCTTTCGCGCTTCAGTGTGTATCATGCCAGACTTGGTATTTACATTAAACACGAATAACACTAATGCACTCTGGTGGCTGTTCTACGCGACAAAGAGAATAATAGCTCCGCTCACTTCCATGTACAATTACATTCACACCCGACTGTCTTTTTATTTATTTATTTCTTTTTTTTCAGGCAGTGTAATTCGCAGAAAGGACCTGCTTCATCGGTCCTTTTATTTTCATTTGCTTGCTGGATTGGAAAAATGGTGCAATTGATCATCTCGTTTGTATAGCATACAAATTCTTTCTTGTTTTCCTTTCAGGTGCAAAGATACGAATAGGCTTTGTGGTTGTCCCATATCCGAACACGCTGCTCTTTAGTTGTCCGCCTGAGGAACACGCTCTGTAGCAGTGGAATGTTTGCCCCTGTGCACTATTAACAGTGATACTGTACACTGATTTTACAGGAAATGCGAGCCATTTAAAGCTGAGCAGTGACTTAATTAAAATTAGTTTAACTCGTGGTACGAATTCTGACTTGCCATTATCTTTTCCGGTTAATATTTCTTCTCTTTGATGTTGTTTAGAAGCTATGTTACGAGGCTATACAGGGGACATTGAACGAATATAGGATTTATATAGGGAAGTTTACGATTTCATCTTAGTTCATGACTGTATCAATAAATTTAAATAATTTTCCTTCCTCTGTATCGTTAATCGGTGGGTAGTCGGATGTAGCCTCTCCTTGTCAGGATTCAGTGATATAATATCAGTGTTCATGGTGCTGCTGCTCTTGTGCTGACTAAGTAATCAGATTTTGAGGCGTGCAGGGTAGCCGCGTGGTCTTGGAGGCATTGCTAAGGTTCGCTCGGCTTCCCCCGTCGGGGGTTTGAGTCCTCCCTCGGTCATGGGTGGGTGTGTTGTCCTTAGCGTAAGTTAGTTTAGGCTGGATTAAGTAGTGTGTAAGCCTACGGACCGATGACTTCAGCAGTTTGGTCCCTTAGGAACTTACCACGAATTTCCAAATTTTCCAGATTTTGACAACCTTTGCGTTACTGCCAGGCTTTGAAGGAATACATGAAGTATTCCTATATTAATTTTATTGTTATTATTAGTAAAGCAGTCACATCTAATATGAATAATAAACTGAACATGACCGGAATAGACGGATCTTACCCATATGGTAGGTGTCGCTTACAGAATGGAAGAAAAAAAAAAAGACTGCAATTTAACATGGAGTCGAACGTCCGCCCATATACATAAAAGCCTACTGGTTAATAATTCAATACAGTGATGACCAGCAAACAATTTCCCTCGATCCCGCACTTCTCGAATTGCAGTCACGCGTTTCACCACTAGAGCACTAGTATGGCTAAAAACAGCATATTTTAGTTGCACAAAAGCTTGTATGTCTTACGGGAATAGGTCTAGAATGCAGAGAGGATCATTTTTCGTAATATTTCAAGTAATAATAATTCCTCTTTCCCTTGTTCTCAACTTAGTCCTGAAAGATGGCGTGTTGTATATCATTCGCGTCAGGGCAGTGACGGTCACTGGCTGTGATTTTCTGTCACCACTTTTTTGCTGTCATGTGCAGGTCTACATACCTTCTGACGCTTAAGTGTGACACATTCGCTCCAGTGTAAGTGTTTAGCCAGTGTTACATCTAACTATCTCAGGAACCAAACAGGTCTTCTGCACAATTTAGATTGAAGTGCAAATGTGAGTTGATGAACTGGTGGTGGGCTAGAGGGAGTTACTTGTGATTTTATTTTGTAATAATCTGCTTATAGGCGCTATTGCAATCATTTGTCTTGTGCGTGTGAAATCTTATAGGACTTAACTGCTAAGGTCATCAGCCCCTAAGCTTACAACACTACTTAACCTAAATTATTCTAAGGACAAACACACAAACCCATGCCCGAGGGAGGACCAGCGGCACAGCCGCACAGTTCATGACTGCAGCGCCTTAAACCGCTCGGCTAATCCCGCGCGGCTCATTTGTCTAGCACTATGACCTAGCTGAAATGAAAGTGTACAGGTGTTGTTTGTCGTTGTTTTGATCTTCGGTACGAAGACTGGTTTCATGCAGCTCCCCATGCTGGTCTCTTCTATACAAGTCTGCTCATTTCTGAATAATAACTATAAACTATGTCACCTTAAATTGCTTGCTGTCTTCAAGCCTCGGTCTTTTCTACAGTTTATACTCCCTATACTTCTCTCCATTAACAAATTAACTAATTAACTATTCATTGATGACTCATGGTGTGTTAACATATACCTTCCTTTACTCAAGTTGTACCATAAAATTCTTTTCACCCCAGCTGGGTGCTGTACCTCTTCATTAGTTATGCTTCAGCATTCTTCAATAGTTATGCTTCAGCATTCTTCCGTAACACAGCATTTCAAAAGCTTCTATTCTTTTCGTGTCTGGGCTGTTTACCCTCTTCGTTTCACTTCCGTATGACGTTACTCTGCAGGCAAGTTTTCAGAAAAGACTTTCTGGCATTTAAATTTTGATTTTATGTTAACAAATTTCTCATATTTTCTGAAAAGAGTTACTTGTTATTGGCAACCGACAGTTCGTATCTTCGTTACTTCCACCAACGTCCATTATTTTCCTGTCCAAAAGGAAAAACTTGTCCACTACTTTTAATGTCTCATTTCCCGATCGAATTCCTTCAGCATTACTTTCTTTAATTCGACTAGACTCCGCAACTGCGTTTTACTTTTGCTGATGTTCACCTTACAATCTGTTTTTGAGAGACGGTCACCTCCGTTTAACTGCTCTTCCAAGTCCTTTGCTGACTCTGGCAGAATTATGAAGTCTTCGGCGTAAGTAAGTTTCTATTTCTTCTCCCTGAAATTCAGTTCCATTCCGATACGTCCCTCTAGCTGAATTTGCTTTATAGTGTATGGACAAATTGAATCATATGGGGAAAGACCAAAAATCACTGCAAAAATCTTTTGCAGTACGAGGCTTCGAATCGGGGCATCCTGCAGATAGGCATAATAGAAGTGTACCATGTCTACTAATGCAAAAATTATAGAAAACAGACGTCAAAAGGTGCGTACATTCAATAATCTTCTGGCAACTAGAGTTGGCTAACACTTCAAAATACCTCTTTCTACTTCTCTGTTAACTGAAAAACAGAAGAAATAGAACTTTTCAGGATTTATTTATAAACTACTTCTGCCATAGAATAAACCACTGATTATAACTGTCCCCCAAGCAACACGCAGTTTGGTTTATACAGGTGTCATTTGCACTGTGAGTAGTTCATATTGATGTATTTGGTCCTTATAATACAGAGGTTACTTCCCACATTGTCTTCTAAAATTCGTTATAACTTGCCGTTTGTTATAGAACAGTTCATTATTTTATGTAATTATGGGAACATACATATTCCAGGGGCAAATTTTACTGGATAATATTTTAGTGAGAAATAATGTGAACAATAGAATCACATGCCTGATATTACACAATGACTCTGTAGACCATCCTGTTTTCTTTTCTTTTTAATTCAAAATTCTCAATATTACGATTTTTTCTGTCGTGGAATTGATCAAAATATCTCTAGAGAAATTTTAATCATCTCTTAATTTTTCGGAAAACATTAATTCGTTTTTTCCGCCGTCTGAACAAACGAAATACATGCTAAAGAAACCGCTATTATGTCTTTGTCAACGACGGAATCTCACCACTTCTCCTCTGTGGGTTCGGCTACTTTGGCTCACAATTTTGTTATTAATTAAGGTTTGTCCTACTCACTACTGACAAACAGCGTTCGACTTATCTGTCTGGAAGTAACCTGCTAATGTCTTAATTAACTTATTTAAAACACGACCGGTTTATAACCCTAATGACGCATCTTCAGGTGCCACCAAATAATTATGGAATTATAAATGTATGGCACTTACGTTGGCTGTCGAGGTGTGCGCCCCAGTTGCTGGTCGTACGCTCCAGTGTGTTTGGTTTGTTTGTGACCCATCATGAGTGACTGGCTCGCTGCTACACATTTATGTTCCCGTACTTTTGTGGTGGCACCTGAAGATGTGGCTTTAAGCTTCGAAACTTATCGAGTAATAAATAGGAAATTACTGGCAACTGAAGAAGCTTATTATGCTATTGATGCGTTCATCTGTTGCTTATGTTGACCTGATATTATATGTTTGTAGCGTTAAGTCGGTAACTTTATATAGGAGAGCGTCTTGATCATTAGTTAGTAATTACTGTCGGGAAATTATAGCAACTTTGAGCTATAATGCGGTATGTCACCAAAACCAAATTACCGATCTCACCCAGTTTCATCAAAAGAGTGGCGCACTTGTGTCATTGGTCTAGCTACAGCCCTGATTCAGATTTTTTCTGAACTTGCCTGTATCACTGAAATCTAAATCTTCAATAAGTATCCATGTCCCGGTCACCACGCCAGTCCTTCCACCCCGATGGTACAATCATAATTCTCTTCCCATCATCTCGCTGTCGACGAGACAATAAACTGTAACCTTCCTTCCTTCCGTCGTTCAGTTTCACCTCTTCAATGGACAACTCAAGCACTCTGTTTTTGTCCCCATGCAGCCAATATTAATTCAATTGTTGATGTATTCCGATGGCTAAAAATTCCACCAGTGTTCTCTATACTTATCACCGTCTATGTATTCATTTAACTTCGAGTGTACATATTCTTGTGTTTTCTGGTTATGTGAGCTTCCCTCCAAACTAGTGCGTGTCACTTCAATAACGTATCACATTGCTGATCAGTCCTCCGCGCGTGTCCTCTGGTTAGATAGCTGCTCAAAGCAATCAATATCACTTGACCTTTCAGCTGGAGACTGTTTGTACGACAGATGTGCCTTTTCAGTGCCTAAACTTCATCCCCGTACTGAGATATCCGCATGATGTTAACATATTTTACTCTGATCGTATGATGAAAATACTGAAATGAGCGCCATGGTGAACATTGGGAAAAAACTAAACAATCGACAGTACTAACAGAACTTGATTGTAAACTTCACTAACATATGGTTGAGATAGTGAAAAATAATCATAGATTCAGAAGTAACAGGGTAGCGTTAATTGCTGTGAGGTTGGTGAAATAAATGTAACATTTCTAGCTCAAACCTAATGCATCGTTTTGATTTCGCAGCTACTTGGCGATCATTCTCCAAATATGTCTTATTAAAGGTCTCTTAGAGTAGTTTTAGGCACTTACTTTGGTAATTCAAGGTCACAATCGTCAGTGTTCGCCACACTCTTACGATCGTTATCACCGTTTCGGTGTGATGCAGCATGCAATCTCACTACTCTCGTCGCTATTATGCTGTTATAGGAAGAAATTAAAGTTTCCTGTTTTTTCCTCAATATCGCCCATTGAAAGCAAGTGTCTCACCAACGTTAAATGGTCGCTGTTCATCACATTTGCCACTAATCGGATGAGCTGTAGTGGTAAATCATAAAAACGTCCTTCAACAACGCCTGTTGGCCATCTGAATGTGGCAAATAATTCACGTTGAGGTGATCCTACTTGAAACGAGAAAACAATTTTCTGACATAACCACTTCGGGGCACTTCCCTCATACATGACACAAATATTTCCAGATGTCTCCACTGCCTATAACTCTGTATTGAATCCAAAGAGAACAAAATGTGACAGACGTCTGTCTTTCTTTCCGTCCCACGCTCCGTATTCTAACAGTTAAAAAACGTTCTTCGTAACCTTGAACAATGCCACATTCAGAGTCACCATAAAAAGGTATATAGCACCTCAAATAAAAAACGACGTTTGATAAATATACTTAAGCAAGCTGCATGGCAACAAGCCAACCGAATCTTCATGAAGTTATGAACCAATCCATTTTTTTGGGAAAATTTTGCCTGCATGGGTACATTACATATTTCAGTATTGTTCACGGCATATGCTGGAAGAACGCCTGTTGTCCACACAGTTATATTAAATAAAATGCGGTTTAAAAAGTAAAGAGCCGACTGTGCTCCGTTTTTCAGCTTTGCATTTGCGCTGCGCCTCGTTTGCCACTATACCACTAATGCACGCAGCAGTTCGAGTGGAAAGCAAAAGTTCCTGTAGAAATTTCTGCACGTTACCATGTTGCCAATTCGTGCAGATGGCCGTTGCGTGAATTTATTTCACAGATCACAAAATCAAGGCGAAAGTCCGCAATGAGTATCCGAGGCAGATGTTGAATGACGGTGCGACACGACAAGGGAATGAATGTTTTGAACAGGCTGTATCCACCTCCACAAAGTCATAATTCTCATCCATTGTGGAGTATCTTTCATTGCAGCAAAATCATGAGACAACTATATATGAAGTTTGATGGTCTTTTGGAACGATTCTAGCTTCGCATCCTCATTGTGTGGATTCAATTCACACTCAGGCAGCTATTGTTAACAAAGACTAACAGACCCACTTCACCTCTGGTGACACCAGTTGAACAACGTAGGACAGCGCCGTGATGGCAAATCCACACTAAACATGATGTACCTTTCCTACCAACTGGCCGGCCGAGGTGGCCGAGCGGTTCTAGGCTTTGCAGTCTGGAACCGAACGCTACGGTCGCAGATTCGAATCCCGCCTCGGGCATGGATGTGTGTGATGTCCTTAGGTTAGTTAGGTTTAAGTAGTTCTAAGTTCTAGGGGACTGATGACCTTAGAAGTTAAGTCCCATAGTGCTCAGAGCCATTTGAACCATTTGCACCTACCGACTGGAGGAGCGTCGTTGTAGGTTGGATCTTGACAGGGCCGGAAGTTGCATATAGTAGAAACTCTATTACCAATAAGCTGCCTTATGCCAGAAATTTTATTTCATTAACGAACCAATCAAAATGGTTCAAATGGCCCTGAGCACTATGGGACTCAACTGCTGTGGTCATCAGTCCCCTAGAACTTAGAACTACTTAAACCTAACTAACCTAAGGACATCACACACATCCATGGCCGAGGCAGGATTCGAACATGCGACCGTAGCGGTCGCACGGTTCCGCACTGCGCGCCTAGAACCGCGAGACCACAGTGGTCGGCTAACGAACTAATCATTATGTAAGGTCGTTGCATACTTATTTCTTATTGTATTTGAATTTGAGAAGTTTAAAATCTTTATACTGGACTGGTTTTCGAACTCAGATCTACCCTTTCGTCGGATTTGATCTCTTTGGGACGATACCGTGCCATCGTTTCGTAGTTTGCCCAAGATTCCATACTCTACAAGAACTCCACGAAATGCGAGTGTCTGGATTCGAATCCAGGTCCGGCACAAAATATTTCATCATGTCATTTCGAGCTGTAGGATGTGCACACCAAATAACAGCTCAAAAATAATTATGATTTTTAACATCTCTTCATGTAGTGCTAACAATAACGACAAGTGCCTGTTTCGACTATGTCAGATAACGAAATTTTCATCACATCATTTTAGGTTCAAACACCCACTTTAAACTACTGTTGCAAAATAATTCAGTAAGTAAAACCTCTTCGTGGGCATTCAACAACGGTGATATATGTGGGGATCAACTCCCATTCAACCAGAACTTTTCGCCATGTCCTTTCCTGTACATATATGTGCGTTTCTCGTTACTGGTGACACTGTCGTATGCGGATACAATTTATTTGTTCAACACAACACAAGCGATTAATCACAACAAATAATCGTAAGACTGTAACGAGCACCTACATCTGCCATTTGTTTCTGATTTGGAGGGAACGCCAAGAATCAGAGAGTTTACACTGGCAGCCGAACGAGTTGTGACTTGTCGTTTACTTGGAGGCACAGGCTGTGGCAGTGAAAGACTCCATGTGTCCAACGTCCTCATAGAATCAACCATAGGTAATGTCTCGGTATTAGCTGCTGTCTGTGTACTGGTGTAAGTCTAAGCTGCGGTAAAGGCTGGATTGAGTCTGTCAATGGATGTTGTGACCGAAGAGACATTGACATCGACATCAAATATTTTGTCATAGCGTGCCAATACCACGTGTCGACCATCGAATGGTGGTTGGAGAGGTATTCTGATGGCATATGTTTTTGCAGTAGACTAAGTCGCAGAAAACGATTGGTAGTTGATAGAATGTTCTTTTGAAACAGCAGCACGAAGCTTGCAGATCTGCTGGTGAAATTGTTGTGCAGAATCTTAAAGGTGAACACAAACTACTCTGACGTGACGTAGGAACACGTCACGTCAGGCAGCGTGGGACCACGTCAGACACGAAGCTGTGTTCACATTGACCTGAGGTATAGCAGCATGAAACTACTACTGCGTCTGCATTGTATTTTCCGGCAGTTTGTTTTGAACTTGCAACCATGAATGTACTGCATGTTTTTGACATGCTGAAAGAAGAAGAAGAAATGGCTGCTCTGTGTATTGTATTGCATCCATTTGCTCGTCTAGAGAATGGGTGCATCCTGTCAATATGGGGCGAGACTAATAGAAGATGAAGTGCGGTTTAAGTGGTATTACAGAATGACAAAAACTGAATTCTACCATCTCCTGAGATTGGTGGTCCGATAACAGAAAAACGCTCCACTCAACTCAGGGAAAGTATTCCGGCGGAGATACGACTTGCAGTTTGGTTGAGGTAAGTGCTAATACTTTATTGTAATATATATCTGGGAGGGAAAAAATTAACACAGAGACCTTTTGGAATTTTTATTGATTTTATTTTCACAAAGTGCGTTTTATTATGCATCAGAAAGGTAATTAAAAATCAGAAAAGTTTTCTTGCTGTTTCTTTTGCCTAGTGTAGGACAACGCTGAGTCTGTTGAGCAGCCCAAGCTGTGTTCAGATCGTTGAGGAGTTGGTGTTGAGGAGGATTGATAGAATGATGATGGATTTGTATTAAGAGTATTGTGGTAACCAGGGTTCACCTGAAATGAGCTCCCACGTGCCGTTTGCAACGCTGCTCCCAAAACAATGTTGCTCACTTCCATCTTCACTCTAATTTGCTCATCAGGACGCAATTTTTTCACATTTTTCGCCACGCTGAGGGAAAAAAGTGCGCATTCATCGTCCACGTTGTACTTGATGTAGCGTGTGCACTTTGAAGAAGTACTTGAGAGTGCAAGCGTTCGTTGTCTTTCATTATTTTAACCATTTCTCGTACGGATGACGACAAACGTTGTTTTCCAACATAAGGCCTTACGGGCTTCGCTGAAGGTTGAGTAAAAGTTGTTGGAGAATCTGATACATTAGCAGTGGGATTGTCGATGGTCTCCGCCATTGTAGGGACTGCACTTTTCAGTACATCGTTCCTTGGTGGATGGGATTGGGAACTTTCTGACGAGGCCATTTGTGAGTCTGTTTTATCAAGCGGACATAAGCCAGTTTCTTCTCGTGTTCCATCGTAATCTTCATTATGGGAGCTGTCTTCCGCGTTTCCTCGAGTTTTCCTTGTTACGAGAGTTGGATTAAAAAAAGCCATTTCTAATTCAAATTTCCATTTGCTCAAACTCTTTGCTGCCTGACCTGATTTTTTGGCTCTACGGCGTTTAGCCTGGATGTACGCATTCCGCAGTTTATTCTAGTTGTCTTTACATTCATTACCTAGAACAGAGAAATCAGTTTAGAATTCTAGGCTAGTCTTTATAGTGCGTTTAAAATTAGTTGCGAATTTTGGCGTTTGGTTTGCCGGAGGTGACGCGACTCCGTTACCCAGGCAACACCAATGGCGAGTCAGGCTTTCTCCCAGAGCCGCCACCGGTGCGGCCGGTAAGGCATTCCTGTCGCCAGGCCGTAGGTAAACACTACCACAGTTGTCTCTTTGCCGCCAAAAAAAACGTTCTCTGTCCATTATTGTCGATTCTCTACCGCTAAAGAATGTTTACCTGGCGGCCGGCTCCTTTTAGGCGTGGCGATATCGCCGTCTGCTGGCACGCGTTCGCAACAACACTCCCCTCCACTCGCTCCGTACCGAACTGTCAGAAGTCGCAAGTAATTTTAAACGCACCATAATTATCTATTAGTTATTCATTTATTCTTCTTTGGCGCTCAAAGACAAAGGTCGCTTAGTTGCCAAAGGACAACGTGAAGATTAATAATTCAATAACTGGGCTTTTTTTCACTGTTCATAGGTACTTGGCAACTGGCAATTCTTACAAAACATTGGGTTTCTCTTTTCGGCTTGGATTTTCAACTATTGGAGAAATAGTTAAAGAGTGTTGTGAGGTAATTTGGAAAACTCTACGACCGATTTACATGCCAGAACCAAACAAAGATGAATGGGAACAGATAGCCAAGGATTATGATCAGAAGTGGAATAATCCACACTGCATAGGAGCTTTGGACGGCAAGCACGTTCAAATCCGATGTCCAGCCGGTGCTGATTCATTGTACTATAACTACAAAGGAATATATTCCATTGTTTTATTGGCTTTGGTAGATGCAAATTACAAATTCACGCTTGTTGACGTTGGAGCTTACGGCAAAAGTAGCGATGGAGGAACTTTCAAGCGATCTGAGATGGGGAAAAGTTTTAAAAGCAACAAATACAGCCGGACGGAGTAGCCGTGCGGTTCTAGGCGCTACAGTCTGGAGCCGAGCGACCGCTACGGTCGCAGGTTCGAATCCTGCCTCGGGCATCGATGTGTGTGATGTCCTTAGGTTAGTTAGGTTTAAGTAGTTCTAAGTTCTAGGCGACTGATGACCTCAGAAGTTAAGTCACATAGTGCTCAGACCCCAACAAATACGCCGTTCCAGAAGACAAAGAACTACTACCAGCAGTGGAGACTCCTTATGTAATTATTACAGATGAAGCCTTCCTTCTTAAAATCTATTTGATGCGTCCATACAGAAAAGCAGCCATTACAAGTGACGAAGAGAAGGTATACAACTACCGTCGTTCAAGAGCTCGACGGACTGTAGAAAATGCGTTCGGAATTCTAGCCGGGCGCTGGAGAATATTTCTAAAGCCTATTGAAACTAAACCAGAAACTGCCGATCTAATAGTTTTAGCTTCCACCTGTCTACACAATATGCTTCGGAATACATCAACAAATATTTCCCCTTTCGACGAACAAATCAGGGTGGAAAGTGAACACATTCATGGTGTAGCCAACGTCGAACCCATTCGTAGAAATTTCGTGAGAGAAGCGGCCATCACCAGAGATAAATTCAAAAAGTACTTCGTTTCTGATTATGGTTCAGCAAGTTGTCCTTGGCAATGGCACTCCATTGGAAAGGGTAGAGTTGCTCTATGACATGTCCAGTATTATTTACTTAATACGTGCATTCGTTATAACCGACCGTTTTAAGTTAAATTGGGTGTTATTTTTAATTACAATTCATACAATCCAATTTATATAATAGATATCTGTTATATTCATATCTGGTTTTACTTGTTATGGATTGGTACTTTTTTCCTATCAATATAAAATATAACGCCTATTGAACTATTATAAATTGTAAAAAAGAAAAACTAATAAAAAATATGGAAAAAGTAACGTTTTCACTGACCTGTAATGCCGAGTTTTTCTCCTATTTCGTCACAAGTCTCTTTCCTTGAATGCTGATTACGATATTCGCGGATCTGACCGAACTTATTCAGTCAACATCTCCTCCATCTTCAAATAATAACGGCAGAGGAGAAACCACTTCACACTTCTGACGCCTTCCCACGACTGACGAAAATCTAGAACTTTAGATATTCTTCTCACGCGCCAGAAGGCGTGTAACGTCAGATTGCATCATCCAACGCATCCCCACGTCACATCAGCTCAATATAAACACGAGCGCAGAAAACCCTGTGTTGGATTTTTATATCACGCGCGTTATGACGTGAGCCCACGTGTTTCCACGTCACGTCAGAGTAGTCTGTATTCGCCCTTATGCTACAGTAGTATTGTTTGATGTGCCAGTAAAGAACTCTCCCAGTAGTCCAAGTGTTTGCCTATACACAATTTCAGCTATTGTTCCTTTGAGGTCTTCTTTGAAAGCTGTCTGCAAGCCTAGTAGAACAACAGAGACACTGTGGCATGGCATCTAAGTGAGGCCTTCAGTTGTCGATAGAGCTATCCTACGAGACCATAACGGCGGCGTGTTAGGTGCAGATTCGAATACGGTTCATACAAAGCAATGCTGATAATGCTTTAAAGAGGTATGACTCGAATTGCTTGTCCTGATTGGTAGTGACGTGGAGAGAGATACCAAAACATGAGATCCATTCATGAAAGATGGACATGACTACAGTCGGTGCCGCTGCAGCTTTTATGTCAAAGATTTCAGCCAGTGAGAGAGAAACGGTCAAGCGGTTTCTGACCGTATTGGTATCCTTCTGATGGTGTAAATGTGCAGTTATGTTGGTGCAGAAATGCTGAAAGCGTTGTCTCGGTGGGATGAAAGAACCGAGCGAAGTTGTAACATGCCGAGCTATTTTGTTGTGATAACAAGTATTGCACTGGCGAACAAATGACGCAATCTTTCTCAATCTTTGGCCAAATAAATGCCTTCTTCATACGTCGTACAGTAGCTCTTACTCATGGATGAGAGGCTGTGAAGAGAGGAAATTACTTGTTTGCAAAAATCTGCCGCAGCTAATGGTCAAGCTTGTGCCATTGATACATCGCAGTGTAACCCTACGTTCGAACTCCGTATTCGGATGCGCTAGAGCTGTAAGCCGACGATGTTTCAAGGCATATCTTCAGTTCGCCGTCTCCTTTCTGGGCGTAGTCGAGTTCTATGGGGGTCAATTTTCTTCGTGATGGCGTCAGTGTGAGATATTGCAACTGCTGGGCCATTCTGCTCACTATCAACATGTTGAATATCCGTAGCAATGAAATCCAAATGCCGCAACCGTCTGTCTTCTAATTAAAAGTGAACACAAATGGTTTATGGTCTGTGAGAAGCATAAAATGTCTACTTTAAACAGGTGTCTAAAACTTTTTGATTGAGACATATGCTACACAGAGCCACGTGGCTACCCCACGCGGCGATAAGATTTAATGTTCATCTTTTGTAATGGACCTTCCTGCCGCAAACAGCATGGGATGTAATTATTACTATTTTTACAACTGACCCTCCTGCGATACACACAATGCGATTCTTAGACATATGAGAACATTTTATTTCTTTGTGCTGTTTTAATACCTGTATCCTTGTTGCAGTATTTTGTTGTTATTGGTACTACGGCTTTACTCATCATTTGAAAAAAAGGATTGCCTTGAAAATATTGCAGACACCGCCGCTACATGGCGGAACCTGGATAAAGCTCTGTACAGGGAAAGTATAGCTATCATTTTCCCCTCCACTTGCTGCTGCCTTCAGTTAATGATTGGCTGAAATCGCAATGTGTGACATTTCCAGCCGTAACGGGACCCACTGCTACGTCTGAAACATATAACATATTATGTCTTATTGCGCCGGCCGTTATGCCCGAGCGGTTCTAGGCGCTTCAGTCTGGAACCGCGCGACCGCTACGGTCGCAAGTTCGAATCCTGCCTCGGGCATGGATGTGTGTGATGTCCTTATGCTACTTAGGTTTAAGTAGTTCTAAGTTCTAGGGGACTGATGACCTTAGATGCTAAGTCCCATAGTGCTCAGAGCCATTTGAATCATTTTTTTGTCTTTTTGCCTGGTTCCTCGAAAGTAATAGCACGGTTTGCCTTCAGCTGTACTTGTAGAGGCCAGAAAACAACAAAACTTCGTATCATTCCTAATGAAGGGAGAGATGCAGGGGAAGAGTTTTTATACATTATAGTAAATCATATTAAGATTTAACACTCCCTAAAGGGTAAAACACGTGACATAGTTCCTTAGTGTTTCTGAACAAATTTAGCATCAAAGGTTGTTATTTTATTTTATTTGTTTTTTAAGTCATCAGTCTTCCGACTGGTTTGCTGTGCCCATCCACGAATTTCTCTCCCACGCCAACCTTCTTTATTTCAGAGTAGCACTTGCACCCTCCGTTCCCAATTATTTACTGTATGTGTTCCAGCTTCTGCCTTCCCCTACAGGTTTTGTCCTTTCAGGGGCTCTTGTACAGGGGCGTGCAAGAATTTAGCTCGTGAGCCATGTCCTGACACGAGTGCCATGGCACTCAGCCTGTCTGCACATTTCCCCCACCACCACCTCGGCATGGTGTCTGACTTGAGTAGACGGGAAACTGCAAACCCACCACCTTTTAAGGGCAACGCAGTCACACTGCATGTAACTTGGTTTTATATTTTACATTTCTCAACAAGATAGTTCGCAAACGAAACAAATTTTCACTCGCTGAAAACATAATGTAATTCTCATCTGGATTCTCACATGGATGGACGCAGTCAGTATCACAGACTGCCATGTAATTGCGACTTACTTAATTCTGTAATCGAGAAAAAGCCTTTCACACATATATGTTGGTCGAAATATTGTAACACATTTGCAACCTCTTTATGGGGACACGGAAACTCTACCTGAGAAAACAATGTACATATCCTGTACAGTTTAACGTAAAAGGATTCGTCTTTAAAACGGAATTACATTGCGAACTGGACTGTGTTTGTCAGACTTTGTTCCTTGTACAATGCGACTTTTTTAAAAAAATACATCTGTATCAAGTGAGAAACAAATTTTTTCTCATCTTGCAGTGTCCTAACGTGTGCAGTGTGCAGTCAACTCCACTTAAAAAGCGAGGTTTTGCAATGCACTCCGGATGTTGTAATTTTCGTTTCTGCACTCCTTTTTCCTTAATAAATTCAGTAGTAACGTGTTTTAAATCGAAAAATCGTTCCAAGCATGCCCCTTGACTTAACCAACATACTTTGCAGTAATATATAAATTGTCCACACTTTTTGCTCAGTTCCATCGAAAACCGTTGTCACTGACAGTGGAATAATGCCTGAGACTTCAGCAATTTTACTGTTCGTACCACCAATTTCTTCATAAGCTCCATACCTTTAAATTTAGCACGAAGTGCTTCTTGATGTACAGAACAGTGAATCCCGTCTGTCGATCGTTGTGATTGTGTACTCTCTAGTTGCCAACTAAATAGTACTGTGTTGTCGTTTTATAGTAAATTTGCTGTACTTGTCGGTTACCCAACTTTATATTGCTTAAGAGATGTTGTGAATTCTTATCCTTCTGTTATTCCCATTTCTCTTCCAAAGCTTGTGACGATAGAGTGCTAGACTGCCTCTTCTTTCGCAAACGCTCACTGGAGCTGTGAATTTCTTTTATATCGTGACCAAATAGCGAAGGGTAAACAGCGCTAACACCACGATTCTTCCGAAGCGAAGAGAGCTGTGCCGACACAAAAATACCTCACCGCAATACTAAGTGAAATTTGTATATCTTAGTGCTCTCTGTTCCGCCAAACTTGTCCAACAAAACAGACACCACTCAGGTGTACACATTTCTGTAAGAGCGCGATGGCTCCTTGACGTTTGTTTCAGTGCGGATGCTCTAGTAGTGTCCGAACTTCTACGGGAATCAATAAGTTGCGAGCAGGGGGTTAATGGACGAGGGACGCTGCACTGCAGCGCGGGTAAGTTCAGAATTTGGGTCGGTCAGTGAGCGTGTCGTGACGGCCGAGGTCGTTAAGGCAACCGTTCTCTCGAGAAGCAGGGCATCCGGTTTCGAGCCCTGGTTCGGCACAAATTTTCAGCTCTCGCCATTGCGTAACTACAATCCAATTTTTGGCTGGAAGCCACGAGTTTCCCACCCATCCTTTCCCTTTCCTTTCCTTTCCGTTCCCATCCTTTACTTCATACAAACTATATGAAATGTCGCGTTGTAGCGGGTACGTCCGAGAAGAAGCGAGCAAAATCTAGACAGGGCGAGCCTCGGCCCATCCGCAGCTCGAACACCCAGCACTCCTGAGGTTTAGCACACCATGGCCGGTCCTGCTCTAGTACCACGGAAGTTACCCCCTGATGCCTTAACACACATCCGATAAACCTGCCCCTTCTCCGTAATTATGTGAGGTTAAGTTTTTTGCAAATCGATATTTTTGGTTGAGACAAACAGAGATAACGTTTGACTGGAGCAGCACATCTGCTTATTGCTTCGTTTCATTTTGTAACTAAAGCAAAATTGTTAAAGACTCCTGCATGCTTTTCTTATCCTTTTACTTGTGCTTAGTGTATGGTTAGAGCAAACAAAGAAACAAAATAAGATAAAAGAGCCTTCTTCCAGGCCGTGAATGCCCAAGGGAAGCCTACCGGTCAACCGTGTCATCCTCTGCCTTGCAGCATCTTACAGATGCTGTATGAAGGAGTATGTAGCCATCACTCGGTTTTACTGCCGTTTTGTAGACCTCCCAGACCGTAGAGCCGCTTTTACTCAGCCAGGTAGCTCCTCAACTGGCATCACGAGGCTGAGTGAACCTCGTATGAGTCCTCTCAACAAGGAACAGGTTTTGGCATTATAGGGAATCGAACCTGGGTCCTCAGCCATGGAGGCGAACAAATGATGATAAGAAAAGCTTACAAAACAAGTAAATGTAATAGGAACTGTACAGTCGATTGGTTAAATTCCTGGCACTTTACAGTTATTTTTGAGCTAGACTATGCCATTTCAAACGCAAATACTATGCAGAATGTGCTTGTAAGACAACGCTGGTTATATATTCTTTAAGTTAGTTTCAGACCCAGATACAGTGATTTGTACATGATTTAAGTGTCAGTTATACTGTAAATGCTGTATGCAAGTGTCGGTTGTTACTTATCAAGTTATTGTGATTGATTCATGCTTGGATATATATCTGTGAACATCTGCGTGCCCATTATCACTAACGGATGTATGTTTTAGACAATACTTTGCTGCACTAAAGAATCCTTTACTAATAAATGAGAGCTGACAACAGCACTTCAGTACGAAACTTAGCAGCAGAAAAACCGTTAATTTGATCTGTTAAATACAGTGAGGTGAGAAAAATCGTGGGATAGCTCTTAAAATCGTGCTGGACTTCCTTTTGCCCGAGGTACTGCAGCAACTCGACGTGGCATCGACTCAACGAGTGGTTGGAAGTCGCCTGCAGAAATACTGAGCCATGCTACCTCTATAGCCGTCCATAATTGCGAAAGAGTTGCCGGTGCAGGATTTTGTGCTGACCTCTCGATTACATCCCATAAATGTTAGATGGGATTGACTTCGGGCGATGTGGGTGACCAAATCATTCGCTCGAACTGTCCAGAATGTGCTTCAAGTCAATCACGAACAACTGTGGCGCAGTGACGTGGCACATTGTCATCCATAAGAATTCCATAGTTCTTTGAAAACATGAAGTCATGAATGGCTGCAGACGGTCTCCAAGTAGTCGAATACAACCATTTCCAGTCAACGGTCAGTTCAGTTAGACCACAGGACCCAGTCCATTCCATGTAAACACAGCCCACACCATTATGAAGCCACCACCAGCTAGCGCACCGCCTTGTTGATAACTTAGGTCCATGGATTCGTGGAGTGTGCGTCACACTCGAATCCTACCAATCGGTTCTCTCCGACTGAAATCGGAGCTCATCTGACTAGTCTACTGTTTCACAGTAGTCTACGGTCCAACCGATATGGCCATGAGCCCAGGAGAGACGCTGCAGGCGATGTCGCGCTGCTATCAAATGCACTCGCGTCTGTCGTCTGCTGCCACAGCCCATTAACGCCAAATTTCGCCGCACTGTACTAAAGGATACGTACATTGTACGTCCCACATTGATTTCCGCGGTTACTTTACGCAGTGTTGCTAACTGCTAGCACTTGCAGTTCTCGGGTGTTAAGTGGAGGCCTTCGGCCACTGCGTTGTCTGTGGTGAGAAGTAAAGCCTGTAATTTGAAACTTTCGGCACACTCTTGAGCTCTGGATCTCGGAATATTAAATTTCCTAACGATTTCCGAAATGGAATGTCCTATGCTTCTGGCTCCAAGTACCATGCCGCGTTCAAAGTCTGTTAATTCCCGTCGTGCGACGACAGTGACGTCGGAAACCTTTTCACATGAATCACCTGAGTACAAAACATGACAGTTTCGCGAATGCAGTGCCCTTTTATACCTTGTGTATGTGATCCTACCGCCATCTGTATATTTACGTATCACTATCCCATGACTTCTGTCAACTCAGTGTACTGGCCACAGTATCTGCAACACAACTATCAACAACTTCTTGGGCATTCTCTGTACTATCTAAACTAACAACATCGTCTACCGTTCCACTGTGCACAACGCAAAAATCGGCTGAACTTGCAATTCACTGTGCATGTGGCCCAGGTTGTCCGGTCTCAACACAACAGCCATCATCACCCAGTGGGGTGACACATGTCGTTATCCCCACACTTAATCAGTTCGCTACAGACCACACTCATTCCTGCTACCTCAGAGTCCACAGTTCCGCTGGATATCGGAGCTAATACTTGTTACATTACTCACCTTAGCTCCAGCAACGTCATTTCTCTGTGCCTCGTGAGACTTGTATTACGGCACTAACAAGAACTAATTTAATCTTCCCACTCAAAAGATCGTCCACCCACCCATGACGTTCTTCTGTACTCTTTACAGGAGCAATAGATTCAATTAAATTAACGGTAGTCAGACGTCCTGCAGAAACAGATAAACTACCCACAAACCTGCTCCTCTCCCTCTCAGCTTCCACCTTCTCTCTCCTCTCTGCTTCCTCTCTTTCCATTTTTTTCATTCTCTCTATAATCTACATATTCGTCACATACCAAGGCCTGTTTTCGATTAACCAACCACCATGCTGTCTCTGCAACTTCTCTCTGTCCTTCAGATTTATATGACAAACTATTTTATTTTCCCCAGCATCAAGTGCTTCTAATCTATTAGACAGCTCCACTCTCTCCGCTAGCAACTTACTCACTTCACCTCTTAAAATTCTGAACACCAGTGGTAGCTACTTAACCATGATATGATTTCCTCTTATCAATTAAACAAACACAAGTGGAAGAAAGACACTTAAGAACTTCAATACTCTTACGCTTCCCACTATCGTACATGCTTAAATTCTATCCCGTGTTTTTCGCTCGGTACAAAAATCAACTAACCATATCAACTTTATATCACTTCTTGCTATGACTTAAGTACTCTCACAACAAGTCGTAAACACCGAAACAACGACTGAACTTACCTTCACCTCCTCAATCACTACTCATCGTTAACAGCTATTCTACTAGACAACGAGTCAGTCCTGTTGCTCGTGATACACAACTTGCCCTTATCAGCCAAGTGAATGTTGACACTTATATTTACACCATCTCAAAAATACCGTTTGCATTCACCTCTCACATGCTAAACTTACAAGTACAATTAAACCCCTGTCAAAACGCATCGACTAACATGACACTCGCCATTGGAAAAAAAGTCTCCACTCACCACTCCACTCACCCAACCATGTATCGATGAAACTGCATCCATGCAGAGTCGAACCGTCTTCTTCATCCACAGACGTCAGTTGTAGGCTGCAGTTCGTATATCACGCTGTGGGAGGTGGTACACCCTCCCTTGTCCACTGGCAGTGACGTTAGCTCTCCTGGCACTATTCTGTCGGGAGAGCGGAGGACTCATGGACTGGTGGAGTCCAGTGACAGACCGGTGATTGAGAGAAATACCATATTATACTTCAGTTACATATCTCGTCGTTGTCAATGTGAGGCAGACACGCCCCATTCTGGTGTGGCGGGCAGGCAATGGCCAAGAGATGGCTGGCTTCTGCGCCGGCAAAGAGGTACACGCGTCAGCGCCCTGCTGTGCTGATGTCAGGCCAACAGCAACCCTGTGACCCGTCACTTGTTCAAGGCTCTGACGTTAGTAGTGCTCTGCTTCTTGTGCTGCAACGGCGTTCTGCTGTTGGAAAGCCCGTGCCCAGACGACTCAGGCCTGGCTCCTGTCCAATGCGGCGACGAGGAAATACTGCCATGCACAGTACACGACCCACTACCCCCTGGTAGGGGTCTGGCAGTGGCAGGCACAGATGGTAGGTCAGTGGCGCTGTGGGACCGAATCCCACGGTGTGGACTTAGTGTGAAAGGCAGCTGCCCCAACCCAGTCTTGAACCCATAGGTGCAGTTGGTAGTGCCCAGTCGTCTGAGCACTTAGCGTGGCCCCGGTGTCATGTAGTGCTGCTGGACTCCTGGTGCATCTGCCTCAAAATTCACAGTTATTCATACAGGTCTGAGGCGCATTTGTTGCACTATTATCTGACCCCTGGTCATGTAGCTCATAATACGGTTCTCGATCTGGTGAATCCTCACCGGCCTGCCTGCTCCAGCTATAATTGATGGGTGGCGCAGGTTTCGCCGAGCATGGCTAGCTCATCTTGTAATCCTTTTGCGTACATGTTATTATAGCCTATATGTCGTCACACTGTGCTTACTAGCCAGCGGTAGCTGACGCAGGGCTCCACAGTGGCTCTCTTAGGAATTCCTAAAAGTTTTACTTATAATTAGGTACAATTGTAACATGTAAGATTAGTTTAGATTAAATTTACTTTCATTCCAAATAGTCCATAGTGAGGAGGTTCTCCAGGATGTAGAACAAGCCAGAAAAACAATAATACATGACAAATATTTACAACTGAAACAAATAAGCTAATGTACCTTCCACAAGTCCCAAATGGAGTGATCCTCATTTTTTTAAAGGAACACTATATGAACGAATCATTTTACAAACACTCGTTTACTAAGATCGCATTAATGCACTGAATTTAAAAATTACAACAAAATGTTTTTTATTTTATTTTATAAGGTAATAAACATATAATACAACTACTACAATACTTATTTACAATGAACACATTACTGCACTGAAATGGAGCAGAAGTTATATGTATATATATAAGTTGACCACCAATAAATCCTTTAGGCTTCGCTTAAACTGAATTTCATTGGTTGTTAAGCTTTTTATGACTGCTGGCAAGTTATTCAAAATGTGTGTTCCTGAATAAAGCACATCTTTTTGTACAAGAGTAAGTGACTTTAAATCCTTGTGAAGATTATTCTTATTTCTAGTATTGATTCCATGAATTCAGCTTATGTTTTGAAAAAGTGATATATTTTTAATAACAAATTTCATTAAGGAATAAATATATTAGGAAGCAGTAGTTAGTATCACTAGTTCCTCAAAAAGGCTTTTGCAGGATGTTCTTGATTCCACACCACATATAACTGTTATTGCTCTTTTTTGTGCCTGGAAAACTTTAGCTTGGCTTGATGAATTACCCCAAAAAATAACCCCATATAACATTATGGAATGAAACTAAGCATAATATGCCAGGTTTTTCATTTTTATATCCCCTATGTCTGACACAATTCGCATTGAAAATAGAGATTTGTTAAGATGTTTCAACAGTTCTGTAGTGTGCTCCTCCCAGTTGAATTATTAAGCTGTAATCCGAAGAATTTAACACTGCCCACTGCTTCTATCTGCTTGTCATCGTATGTTAGGCATATACTCGTGGGATACCCCTTACAAGTTCTGAACCGCATGTAGTGAGGTTTTTTTTTCAAAATTTAGTGACAAAGAATTGGCTAGGAACCAGTGATTAATCTCCACAAATATTTTACTAGCCGCCCTTCTACAGACTACATTTGATTTACTATTTATTGCAATGTTTCTATCATCTGCAAACAAAACAAACTTGGCATCTGGTAATGTTACTGATGAAAAGATATTGATATACACAACAAAAATTAAAGGCGCTTAGATGGAACCTTGTGGGACTCTACATGTAATTAGTTCCCAGTTGTATGATGCCTGATAGCTTAATACATGTCTCTTTCCTAATAACACCCTTTGTTTCCTGCGAGAGATATACGATTTGAACCATTTTGCAGCATTTCCTGTTACACCATAATATTCTAATTTACTTAAAAGGATATTGTGATTTACACAGTTAAATTCCGTTGACAGGCCACAAAATATACCAGTTGCTTGCAATTTTTTGTCTAATGAATTAAGTACATTTTCATTGTAAGTGTAGATAGCCTTCTCAATATCAGAACACTTTAAAAACCCGAACTATGACTTTGACAGTATGTTATTTGTGATAAGATGGTTATAAAGCCGATTGTACATTACCTCTTCTAAAATGTTTGAGAATGCTGGAAAAAGTGAAATTGGACGGAAATTTGAGGCTACTTCTTTATCTCCCTTCTTAAATAGTGGCTTAACTTTTGCATATTTCAGCCATTCAGGAAATGTTTCACTGGTAAACGACTGGTTACACAGATAGCTTAATATGTTAGTTAACTCAGAATCACATTCATTAATTAACTTTGTTGAAATTTCATCATACGCACTAGATGTTTTAGATTTTAAAGATTTTATGATGGACATTAGTTCTGCTTAGGTAGTGAGGGTCAAATTCATATTATGGAAGGTACTTGAAATGTCTAGTCTGTGGTATTCCATAGCAGCATCTACAAAACCTGACAACCCTATCTTTTCAGTAAAGGTTATAAAATATTTGTTACGAAGTTCTGGACAACTATACACATCTGTGACCGATTTATTATTTACTCTTAATGCTATTTGTCCCTCTTCATGTCTGGTTCTACCCGTCTCCTCCTTTACTATATCCTATATTGTCTTTATCTTGTTATCTGATATGACTATCTTTTCTTGTAATACATCTGCTTTGATGTCCTTATTACAGTCTTTAATATTTTGCAGTATTTCTAGTAATGTGCTATAGCATCAACATCAGAACTGTTTCAGATTGACAGATATAGTTTTCTTTTTGTTTTACGAGATATCTCTATCCCTTGAGTAAGTTTTGGGGGAAAACAGTGTTCAAATAAGGTAAGCACTTTATCAGCAAAAGTGTTATATTTTTCGTTCGTGCCATGAGAACTGTAAATATCACTCCAGTGAATGTCTCTGAGGAGTGTCCTACGATAATCAGTTTTTGGCTTATTGATTACCCTCTTGAGCTCAGATATAACAGAGTTTATATCCTGTTCAGTATTAACATTTAACAGAAGGAGTTGCATGTTATGGTCCGAGAGGCCATTGACTATTGGTTTTGTAATACAATTTTGTTCATTGGACTTTTCTATAAAGATATTATCAATGTTTGTTTTTGAGCAATTGGCTATCCTAGTGGGGAATTTTACAGAGGATCAGTCATGTGTGAAGCGACATGAATAAGACAGCTATAACGATATTAGATGTCTCTGCAGCTGTTCGATGGTATGCAGATGGTCTGGGCTCCGGGGAATTTTACAGAGGATCAGTCATGTGTGAAGCGACATGAATAAGACAGCTATAACGATATTAGATGTCTCTGCAGCTGTTCGATGGTATGCAGATGGTCTGGGCTCCGCACAGCGTTTTGCTAAGATTTTTGCTTTGAGGTGGAAGTGAGACTGTGCCAGCCAGACTTGTGAGGAGAACTTAGTAAAATTTTGCGACTTACGTTTTAGCAAATTATATTTGCAATATGTTATCTTCACGAACGTCAAGTAATGGTACAATAGTTCTAAAATTATTTATCTGAAAATATTCATTCATCGGCTGAAAATAGCCTTAGAACACAGGAATTTGCTTGTCCGTTTTCCAGATTAAGAAATTAGTACAACTAGATGGACAGCAACAGAAATAAACAGAAGTGCTGTTACCTGGAGATGTTTCGGTAAACTAATAAGTTTTCAAAATGAAGCTGTCAATGTGCATGAAACTATTTACTACCAGTGTAAATCGTCGGTTTTTGATTATGTCAGTGAGGTGTGGGTTTTAAATTAGAATACGTTTCAAAACCTAAAGCTAGTTTAGCAAGTAGTGACGACACATGATAGAAGAGACAGGAAAAGAAACTAAATAGATCAAGAAACAGACTGGCATGGAAGACGTGATTATGACTGTGATGAATGAAGTGGAGATGGATCAAACGCGCGACCAGACGTCCAAAACGAGGATGCAGCAGGCAACACAAGATGGAGAACTCAAGTGAAGGTAGCTAAAAAATCGTTCAAATGGCTCTGAGCACTAAGGGACTTAACATCTGAGGTCATCAGTCCCATAGACTTAGAATTACTTAAACCTAACTAACCTAAGGACATCACATACGTCGATGCCCGAGGCAAGATTCGAACCTGCGACCGTAACAGTCGCGCGTTTCCGGACTGAAGCGCCTACAACCGCTCGCCCACCGCGGCCGGCGAAGATAGCTACACCATACTAGAAAGCGTACTGAAGAAGCATGGGACATAGGACTACAGGCTGTGACACGTGCAAAATTCTACACGAGGCCTTCATCCAACAGTGGATTTCTTTATTTCCAGATTGGTAAGTTCTTTCTCAAATTAAATGCAATTTTTGCCTGCTATATTCTTCTCACAGTTTCTTTCCGGCTTCTACCGTCCCTTGTGATCCTGCTTCCCAAGCAGGTAAATTCCTCTATCACTTCTATTTCGTCTCTTCTAGTTCTTATTCTTAAAAATTCATATTCTTCTTCAGTACTGCATAGTCCTACGATAACGTGTGCAGTAAATCTTTTCCATTGTACTGAGGAGCTTGTGTAGATCTCCTTCGTCTCCGTGACCACAGCAATGTCATCTGCATAACGCGGCATATCTGTCTTTTGCTCATTAATTTTGGTCCCCACCTAAATAGTTTCGCGAACTTGATCTATAGCTTCCTGGGTGTGAGCTCTGAGTGTGACAGGAGAGAGAGCACATCCTCGTCTCACGCCTTTTCTAATTTTTGCTTCTTGCTTCTGGTGAAAATTGCTAATCACAGCTACTTCGTTCTTATAGGAGCTAAATATCCTCTGCTTTTCTTTGCATTTTAGATCTGCTTACTTAAACAATTAGAACATCTCTTGCTAGTCAACATTATTAAATGTATTCTCCAGGACTACAAAGGGAATATAAGTTGGTTTACTTTTTTGTATTCGCATTTCGATAAGAAGCCTCAGCGTCACAAACGCCTCTCCTGTTCCTAATCATCTCCTGAATCGAAATTGATCTATACTTAGCATATCATCCATCTTCTCCTCAGAATAACCTTTACGAGAATTTTTCATGCATGCGATATTAGGCTTAAGGTTTGGTACTCTTCAGTATAGGGTCGATGATGCATTTCTGGAAGTCAAGTGGTATCTCTCCTAATCCGTTTCAGCAGCATCATTTTCATGCTGTCACCAACATTCTTGGCCGGCCTGATTGGCCGAGCGGTTCTAGGCGCTTCAGTCTGCAACCGCGAGACTGTTACGGTCGCAGGTTCGAATCCTGCCTCGGGCATGGATGTGTGTGATGTCCTTAGGTTAGTTAGGTTTAAGTGGTTCTAAGTTCTAGGGGACTCATGACCTCAGCAGTTGAGTCCCATAGTGCTCAGAGCCATTTGAACCAACGTTCTTGATTACTTCTGCAGGAACGTCGTCGGTACCCTTTGCTTTGTTTTCTTTATCTTTAAGAATTTTAATAGATTCTTCGTCTCCTTTGCCACCCTCGACTGATCTTCTTCTTGTCCTATTACATCTTCCGATAAAGGTGTTCCGTCAAGCAATTCCTCTAAGTTTGATGATCATGACCTAATAAATTTTAGACTCTAATGGAAGTGTACTAACAACGAAAATTTTTCTAAATGACTTGGTTTCGTGAGTGAACTGTAATATAATCTTTTTTCTTATCCTCCATGGATTTTCTTTCTATCCGAGAAGGTAAGTACCCAAATGATGAGAACCGTTACACCAGTTAGTTTAATCAAAGACAAAGTTTATTGTAAGCAGAACTGATCTCTGGATCCTTGCTGTGGTATTGCCCAAATATTTAAAAAGTTAATTAGAGGTACGTCTGTTTCAAACTTAGATTACTATTTATCTATCTCTTTTTCTAAAGTGGCTGCTTGGTTGCAGCTTCAACCGTGACATCAAATGAGTTCCACGGAAGTACAGGGGGACATAATTCAAACAATTATTTAAAGTGTGACAAGTCGGGCGTAATGAACGAAGTACCTGTACAATGTTTTCGAACATGATAGTCGTATAATAAGAATCCCAGTAAGGAAGAAAATGTACAAGCACCCACGAACATAAATTTGCGGTAGTTCGCTGCTATTAAAGCGGGGTTCTCCGCCATCGGTTCAGCACTGTGTTCAGTACAGAGGAACAACGCTGTGTGGCTGAAAATATGCGCCGTGCATCAAGCGCTGTGTCGTTCCATTGTTTTCCAGTTTTCTGACGTAAATTGTGATATATATATATATATATATATATATATATAATTTTATCTCCTCAACATAAGACGAACACTAAATGATGTATATGAAGTCTGAGACTGTAAACAGTCATTAAAAGGAGTCAAATTGCTTCTTTAAATTTTTTGTAGAGTGTGTGGTTCCGCGCCAGCAACAGCAGTAAATGAGACCGACAGAACAGCGCCCCATATGGAATGTGACGGCTGAAGTAGAAACGTGACATTTATCAACCGCCCACCGTTTTAGCGAGCTGGCGTTGCCATCGATCACCGGTTTGTTGTGCTTCGGGTGCTGCACACACTGGTCGCGTCCCATTTCGTGACGCGCGCGCCGCCAAGACAGTTCATCGATAAGCGAGCTCGTCCGGTCGGCAGCTGACCACGGCCGGCCCACTGAGGAAGGGCAAGGCAGGGCCGCGTCCGAGCTCTCTGCAGGCGAAGTCGGCCCGCACGCCTCTCCGCCGGGACGGCGTTGCACGCTAAGGTAAGTGATTTACTGTCAGAGGAAAGCAGTCGAATAGTTCTACATCGACGGTCACTGACTGCTGCTAAATGGAGGAGACATCGAGGTTAAAGGAGGTAAAGAAGGCTACGAATTGCGACTCTGGCTCCTTAGAACCGGCTACTGAAGCTGGAAAAAGTCTGCAGCTATTTGTTTACTCACTCTTTCTATAGAACCTATATTTATTATGTTAAGAGCAGTCGGAACGTTTTATCAGACAACAGAATTCTAAGTGTATTCCTACTGCACCTCTTGACCGATTAACCATCTAGCCTTAGATTATGTAATCAGATGTAATCAAGTAAAGCGGTTCTTAATCCGAAGTTTTTACCGCTAATGGTCGTAATGTAGGTGGAATACCCTTTCCTCTTTTCTGTCTGGGGACTGGCTCAGCCGACCAGCTGCAGAAGGACTTAACGCTTTAGCGTCCAATGTGAACTACTGCATAACTTCTCATATACGCAAAGCATAGACAGAAGTGACAGTAACTTTAAGTATGGCTGTTGGTTAGAAATATATCCGATAGACAATTGAGCTATCAGCTGTGTACCAGTTTCTCTGTTGCAGGACCTTAAAAAAGGCACAAAATCGCATACTTCTCATCAGAAATTGGCATATCTCTCGTATTTTACTAACGTTGTATGTGTCCTTGAACTATTCGATTTCCTGCTCACCTGAAAGTATCTCCGCTCCTTGTCCACTTGAATGTGTTGCACAGTTCTATAATGGCTCACCTGATAGTATCTCCGCTCCTTGTCTACTTGAATCTGTTACACAGATCTATAATGGCGTCTTCATCACTTAATGAAAGTGAACATCGCAAATAATGATTAATTTAAAAATGGTGATCGGTTTCAATCTTTATGCCGGCCGTCTTCAGATTTACAATACCATATGACTGAAGTCGGTGGTGCACAGAACACATACTCATCACATGAACGTTTAGTCCACGCTTTTACCATTTTCAAGGCTGCGGTTCCTTACGTACACCCATCAAACTGTATCTCTTTACCAAATCGGCAACATTGAGCTTTCTTCTTCCTTCCTCTTCAGTTACTTCTTAGACCAGCCTGACTTCTATACCTCAAAGACATCGTCAATCCCATCCCAATATGTATACTAAAGCTCACACTTTGCTGCTTCTGTGACTCTCCTTACAATTTCCTTGGTCGATGTTTACAACTCGACTACTCTGTTGCCACACGAGACAATCTATTCAACTGTTCACTTCTTGACTTGAAATATTCGGAGGTAACAAGACTAGAGGAAAGAATGCAGACTGGCATTTAACACCTCATCGACAGTGACAGAGGAAACACTTGCCCAGCTAATGCAGGAACGCAGCAGGAAAGTATGACCTGCTTCGAGGAACCGTCAAGACATTCGTCCGAAGTGATTTGGAGGAACCATGTAAAACTAAATCAGGAAGACTGACGAGGATATTTCGCTCGTTCCTTCTGACCACGAGTCAGTGTCTTAAGCGTGAGTGCCACCACTGTTGGCGAGCAGTGCCGATTTGACCCACGATTCGTTGAAACATTAGGAGGGGCTATGGAAAACGAATGTACGATTATCCTAATGAAGTTCCTGTCAAGACGTTCGGTTAAAACAGATCTGCTACAGCTACTGGCGACTTAGGCAAATAACTTATTTGGCTCTTGCCCTACGAGGAAAGAAATGTTCTCTTCCCTTTAAAGTGTGCGGTCGGTAACATAATAATAAAATACATTTTTGATCATTTTTGTGTTGGCCTTTCCTTAAAAACAAACATACCCGTATATTGAGCATATGCGCCTTTCGGGATATTCATGCATTGACAGAAACAAATTTAAATTGTTATTATAGGGTTTTTAGGTGGATAATATTGAAGAACTACAACTTGTCAGAAGTTGGTTCAGCAATTTAACGAGACAATTAAAACAAAGATGAACAACAGAACGGACATATTTTAAAATTGACAGTTTATGAGAATTCAAGAAACAATAATAATAATGTTGGCTGGTGCTCACCTTCCATGCCAGGGTACAGTAGCCACATTTCTGCCAATTTTATAACCACACCTACGCGAATAACAATAATTCGGAAGCGAAATTCGAAGATTTAATTTTCCAAGGAGTAGATTAAAGGTATTCCATCGACCTTTCGAACTTTACCCTTATTCGACAAAGGTGCCGTAAATTTTTAGGTCCAAAAAAGAAAACACAAACTCGGCTTCTTCTGAAACCGTGGCATCGCGTATACTACGCCAACAGAAAAACCATGCATCCAGTGGTGCTGACAAGTACAATGAAAGAAGATTAGTGTTCGGCGTTGCCTCGACGAGGAGATCGTTGATGAGGGAAACCAACCTCGCAAGGAAACCTCCCGGCATTGCCCTTCACTGATGTACAAAAACCGTGGGAAATGTAAATCTGAATGTCGCCAGCAAGAACAAAGATAATTCGCAGGGAAATTATACTTAACCTGAAGGTTCATTTATAAGTTTATTTGTTTACTTCGTAGGGTCTTGTTACAGATGGTATGCCCTTGGTTTCCTCCGGTCTTTGAACTGACACATCCTGACTGTTATAAGGGGACCTACTGCTAAGATGGGCTCCAAATGATGGAGCGAGATGGCACGTTCCACGTAGTCAAGTGATTACCAGAGGTGAAAGAAGCTATAAGTCCCAGAATAAAATACCGAGACCTCCCGAGAACTGAAACCCAAACCTCTGGATTTGTAGTTGACGCTCACCATCTGAGATTCCGAACCACACAGTAACTCTGGAATTACCAATTGGATCTTACGACTAATAATTATAAGAATTGAACAGGTTTCCAAAAGCACACTGAAGTAAACACGAATGGTAAACAGTAATAACGGCTTTTATCGTATGAAACACCTTAAAATTTCGAAAGTTTTATTGAAAAAAAAATGTTGCACCTGACCACCTCCTCGACTTAAATATGTCGTTCTTCTTTAGAATCTGGTGGCACATTTTCTGCTTTCATTCCAGTAAAAAATCACAATTTAACTGCTTAGCTGTGGTACTAAGGGCTTATACAAGTTCTGGGGTAGTTTTTAATCATATTTAACTTTGAGTAGCTTATCCCTGCGTTTGAAACTGAGAGAGGCATTGTTAAGTAATTCTGAGGATTATAAACTGTTTTCGCAGGTATGAAAATTACACATTCAGAATTTCAGTTTCTGCTGGGTGGTACCACAAAGTTCCGAGCAAAGTCCCATCAGTGTGCTTCAGGAATACGGAAGAAATTTCTCCTCCTGCATCAGGCAGCTTCTTATAGCCATTTAGAAAAGTCCATGATGTTCTTGCATCGAAGGTAAAATCTTCTAGGTTGCTAGATAGCTTCCTGTTTCTCTTAAAATTTCTTGCTCACAGGTTAACGTTTCAACCTCAGTTGGGACCGTCTTCAGGACTCTTCTGGTTTCTGTTGTTAGTCGACTTGTGAAGAAGAAATCTGATGAGGAAGATGACGCGGTTGACAACCTAGAAGATTTTACCTTCAGTAACAAAGACGACGAAAACTTTTAGACTTATATTTTCTTACATCGTTTGTTTCTTACATAATTTTCATGACAAAGAAAACCAGACACCCTTGCTGTTGCCTTCAACTGCTTTAAACTTCTACCGCTAAATGAACCACTTTGTCCTATAGGAAGAAACGGAAGTTTACGCCAAGTTATTCTTTATGGTCACCAATGAATTCAAGCATTTTATTTGTAGATTCCATCTTAAATAAGGCTCAGTGCCTGTTTCGTCTACCACCTGTCAACTAAAGGATCTTTGTGTTTCAAAATAGCATGTTACATTACGTAACGACAAAGACGACAATCTAGAAAAAAGATATTTTTAAATAGACGAACAGGTTCAACCTTTCGACCTTGTTACACGAGTTCCTTTTACTACCTGATATGGACCACCATTTACATTTTCCAGTTGTTATCTAACGTGGGTCATGGTGGCTATACAACTTCACGCTGTGTTAGTCAAAGGTTTCATTAGCATTCGAAGTAACGATATACGATATTTCAGTACAGCTCTTCGTTGTGAAGATCACGCGGAAAACATAAAAAACAGTAAGAGATCCTGTCATTTTCCTGCAACATAGGGAGCATAATTAAATATATAAAACTAATTTATATTTTGAAATAAATCCTGCTGATTACTTTCCTATACCTTCGGGTTTCTCCCATAGTGTAACAATACCTATGGAGAGTGTTTAAAGGCACTAAACAGAGTTTTTGTCGACAGTGTACTGTCTTCAAACATCACGTCACGTGTGACGTAAGATTTGCCCGTAAGCGGTCCACAGATTGTGAATGTCATTACATCGCAAGTACAGATAGACATTGCTCCAAAATATTGTGGATTCTGTTCATGCGTTTCATCAGCATCTTAACAATTTGCATTCGATATCTGGAACGAACTTGGCTTAAAGTTTTTTAAGAGATAAATAGGGGAAAGGGGCGGGGGTAGGGATTAGAGTGGCTGGGGAGGGGGGTGGGGACAAAGGTGGGCACACTGAGGAAGTAGAATTTTCACCAAACATGGTATTCATACAAGCTTGACGTTTGCATATTTTGAATCCACATATTATAAGATATCACACGAATTATTTAGAAGGAAAACATTTTTAATGAATAAGGCCTATATGCATTTTTCTGAAATCTTACATAGTAACCACTTTTCCCAACCTAACGAAGTAAAGCGGACAGTGCGGACATACATACTTATAGAGAGGGTGGCAATCCTCTTTCAGCTGAAGTAGCGCCACCAGCTTCACGACTTCCTTTAAGTGCAAACACTTTGCTGTTCTTGCACAGAACTGTCAGTGTTTTTAATCTACACTGACAGAAAAAACTTGCAACACCAAAAAATTAATAATGTAGTGTAATAAAATTTCGGAAATATATTTCTCTATGTACCGAACTTAAGTGACTAACACTGCACGCTCACAAGTTAATATAAGAGCAACATAAGCTATTGCAGATGTGAAGTGCTGGTGTAGCCGCCAGAATGTGCAATGCAAGCATGCAAACGTGCATGCATTGTGTTGCGCAGGTGCCAGAAGTCAGTTTGTGGGGCGGAGTTCCATGCTTGTTGCATTTGGTCCGTCAATACAGCGACGGTAATTGCTTTTTGTGAATGCTGCTGGCGATTTCATCCAATGAGTCCAGTATGTGCTCGATTGGAGACAGGTCTAGTGACCGAGCAGGCCAAGACAACATGTCGACGCTCTGTAGAGCATGTTGGGTTACAACAGAGGTATGTGGGGGAGCGTTATCCTGTTGGAATGCTGTTTATGAATGGCAGCACAATAAGTCTAATGCCCATGCTCCTGCTATCATACGAAATTGCACCCCAGACCATAACTCCAGGTATAGGCATAGTGTGTCTAGCATGCAGACATGTTGGGTGCGGGTCCTCAACTGGCCTCCTTCTAGCCCACACACGGCCATCATTGGCACTGAGGCGAACTAGCTTTCATCAGAAAAGATGAAAGAACTCCATCCCACCCTCCAATGAGCTCTCGCTTGACACCACTGAAGTCGCAGATGGCGGTGGTTTGGGGTCAGTGGAATGCACGCTGCAGGGTGTTTAGTTCGAAGCTGTCCTTGAAGTAACCGATTTGTAAGAGTTCTTGTGTCACTGTGGTGCCAAGTGCTGCTCAGGTTACTGCTGCAGATGCAGTACGATGCGATAGAACTATAAGCCAAAGACGATGCTCTTCTCTTTTGGTAGTGTCACATGGGCGTCCAGGGCCCCGTCTTCTTGCGACCGTACTGTCTCGTGACAACCGCTGCCAGAAAAAGCGTGCAGTGGTTACATTTCTTTCTTCAATATCGCAGAAGGAAAATCCAGCTTCATGTAGCTCTGTCACACGACATCGTTCAAACTCTGTGAGGTACTGATAATGCCTTTGTCGCCTTAAAAAACCTTGAGTAACATCAACTCATCACGTCCAATTTCAGAGGCAACTAATGCACACGACCCTTACAGTGTGTATTTAAAGCAAACTTGATTTTCATCCTCAAAGGGGCGCAATTAGTGCCACTCTTATGCGACTGGAGCAAATTTGAACAGTCATCGTCTTTCAGATGTAGAACCACGCCTATCGACTTCCGTTTATATCGCACAGTTCCGGCTTGGTGTTTTGATTTTTTTTCATCAGTGTACGTTAGAAACGTGCCGAGCAGGATGGAATTGTTTTTATTGCACTATTACGTTGTTAAGAGCTTATTCTCTAGTGATCTAGGTAGGATTCGTAAGACTAATATTACGGTGCTGCCTGCCTGCCTCCTGCGACTCTGTGTTAAACGATTTGCCATTTTGTACCACTCTGTCAGCTATCTCCGTAGACCGTTCACTGCAAGACCATAAAATCGCTTTCCCATTTAAAAATATTATCAAGTATTTCGCGTTTTAAGCTTCCCATAATATTTCTACAATTGATGTCATCTCAATTATTTTGCTGTAACTCTTCTTTTCAGTGTGTTACATGGAACATGAAATGACTTTGCTCCTGAAGAAGATGGCATCTTATCATTACTTACTGGCTAAGTCGCATTTTCCATCGCAGTAGTGTACCATGTTTGTTGCTCTGATTTCTAGTCATGTCCTAGTATCTGAAACAATACTGAGCGACGGCAGCAGACTGTTTTCAACAGATTTTTTTTATTAGGCCGAATACGAGGGTTGCAGCTTTAATGGTGGCAACTACTTATTTACAACTTATACAAAATAAACCGGTTTCAAAGATTTACTGTCCTTCAAAGTAGTCATTAGTATTGTGTTTAAACCATTCCAGAGATGTGGAACTCGTAGGATGCCCTTAGCAGTGTTGTGTTGATAGTTCGAGTGGAGCAGTCTGTTCATCGGAATCCCTGTAGTTGCGAAGCCGATGCCAGGAAGTGATTCCTTCAGTTTAGATCCACATGCTGCCAAGATTGTTTAGGGCATGCTGCTGAAGTTATGCTGGGAATCACTTATACATCTTCCATACAGTCCCGATCTCTGACCATCTCCGTCTTTTGGAGCCCTGAAGAAAGACATTCGTGGTTGTCTATTTGCTTCAGACGAGAGGTACACCCTTGAGTTCAATCACGGTTCCAAAGGAACATCGAAAATTTTTACGTGAAAGCAATGACCGTCTTGTCTCACAATGGGATGAATGTATTAACAGTTGTTACAAGGCGTTCTACGCCCAAACTGCCTCACGACCTATTTTATAAAGCAATATGCACATCACAATAGTCAGTACAGTCTATTCGTTATCGCTGTGTGATAACTGCACACAATATTCACTACTGCCAAAGATTGCACAGCTAATTACGTTTTCCTTTCCTTTCCTCTTGTTATGGTGAGCGTGTCTTGTTATTTTCGGCAGCCTTGGGAGCTTTCTTAGCAGGCTCATGATTTCGAAGTTAGCTTAGGAGTGGGGAGTCATGTGCTTGGTAACTTGATACTTGTTCAACGATGTAGTCAGCCCCCCCCCAGCAGGTACAGGACAGAGAATATTCACTGTATCCTGTCTTCTGCAGGTGCGCTGTATTCCATAGGACACTAGGAGGAATCCCTTCTGGAGAGAATAAAAACTGAAAAGCCAGATGTAGCACTTAGAACTTGAGGCCACGGGAGCGGCCATAGTCCATGGCCATGCCGCGAAGGAATGTCCTTTTAAATCCCAGTAACAGGGACTTTGATTGGCTCACAATAATCAGTGTAGTTTCCCAAGCACGTCTACATGCAAGCGTTTTGGTTGGTCATGGCTAGAAAGCAGTCATGTAGTGGGAAAGATTTTCTGCCTTCTTTCCCATAACAGACCACTATTGGTTGACTATGATAAAATCTCTGAGAGTAAGAATTTTGTAAACTTATCTACAGTGCTGTTATTGGTCGTAACTTGTAAGGTCTGCTGCAATAGGCCTGCAAGATTTCTACGCTGGCAGATACAGCCTAGTTTCGGACTGTAAAAGTCAGAGGGCACTTGCTGTGAGATACATGAGTACACACTTGCTCCAGGCAAATCGGGAATACACTTCACTTTAGGCAGCCACATAGAGAGAGAGAGAGAGAGAGAGAGAGAGAGAGAGAGAGAGAGAGAGAGAGAGAGAGAGAGATATGTTCAGATATCCCTGTGTTAGAGCTGAGTTCAGAGGACAAAGCTGGACTCAGAATTTCCAGCCATTACTGCCACCGTCTTCCACACACAGTCCGTTAAGGAGTGGTACGCATGGGCCATCGATGCAGTCGCTGAGCAAAGGGGCGACAGCTTTAACGTTCGCAACCACATAGTTTCTACCATCATGCCCTTTGGTGATTTTGTTAGTGTTTTTACTCGTTTTTCTAGGGAACGTCCCTTAAACCATTTTCCGAGTAACTGTCTATATCCGCATTATAGTTTCGCATTATGCTTTTTTTTCTGTACAGACATTTGTTCCAAGACTATAGTTCATACTTGCAACCTTTTATATATATTTATTAACTGTTTACGTACTTAATTCAGTGGGTAAATAATTTGTTCAGTGTCTTATGCCGATAATTTGTTGAATGTCTTATGGTGATAAACTAAATTCCCACAATGACCTTTACTTTCCTTTTATAGTCAGATGAGCCCCTACATTAACATCCCCGTGTGAGATCTGGTGCCCATACTTTTATGAATAATTGGGCCAACCCCAAGTAGTTTTCCTTCAATAAGACGTTATCCGTTGTGCAACACTATTTCTCTTAAATTTGCGTGATCTTATTGGGCGTTTCCTTTCCCTGTAGATCACCAGGATTCGGACTTCTAGGATCTTACAAGGAACCCCTTGAGCGCGAGGTCACAAGGTAGGCCAATGATATTTACGGCATTCGACTCCCAACGTATTTTCTACTATGCAGCACAACTTTGACTGCTAATGGCAACAAGGAATGGGACTGGAGGTATCCAGTGGTAAGCATAGCATGAGGCTATAGAGTGTAGTTGGACTGCTTAGTTGACCAGTTACTTACAACAGTGCTACAGTGCTAGAGGTGTTGTTAAAGCAGGGCAATGGCAACGATGAATAAACCAGACTTAGCATTATTTCTACAATAGCAGTTGCTGAAGTTGACATCTCGTCAGAAAGGAACCCAAGGAATTTTGCAGAGCGACAAAGAAGTGTCAGATAAAATATTTGCGTTTCTACAATATGAGCGAGTGGAACGTGTGGCATCGTATACGCTAGACTGTGCGGACAATGCACATGAGGAGTACAATGATGACAATACGTGCTTAACAAGTGAAAGTGATATTAAAACAGGTCTCGAGCCATGTAGTCCATCCTTGTCATGCAGGTGCATGGAACATCATCAGAAGCATCGTAAAATAATTATGAACAGATTTCGAATACGTATGCAGCAATATGACCATGTAGTGCAACAGAAAATATACGGATACTCAAGGCAGAACAAGGCACACGTATTGCAAAAACTGAAGTTTGTGCGTTTCAAAGACGCTCGCTACAATTTACAGAATGTGCTACGGTGACCTGCAACGGTATGCACATCAAATGGCACGCGACGTACACTGAAGAGCCAAAGAAACTGGTACACCTGCCTAATATCGTGTAGGGCCCCCGCAACCACGCAGAAGTGCCGCAACACGACGTGACATGGACTCGACTAATGTCTGAAGTAGTGCTGGAGGGAATTAACACCGTGCTGTCGATAAATCCGTAAGAGTACGAGGGGTGGAGATCTCTTCTGATCAGCACGTCGTAAGGCACCCCAGATATGCTCAATAATGTTGATGTCTGGAGAGTTTTATGGCCAGCAGAAGTGTTTAAACTCGGAAGAGCTTTCCTGGAACCACTCTATAGCAATTCTGGACGTGTGGGGTGTCGCAATGTCCTGCTGGAATTCCCCAAGTCCTCTGGATGCACAATGGACATGAATGGATATAGGTGATCAGACACCATGCTTACGTACCTGTCACCTATCAGAGTCGTATCTAGACGTATCAAAGGTCCCATATCAATCCAATCGCACATGCCCCACACAATTACAGAGCCTCCAACAGCTTGAACAGTCACCTGCTTACTTTTATGATCAGTGGATTCATGTGGTTGTCTCCATACTCGCACACGTCCATTCATTCCATACAATTTGAAACGAGAGTCGTTAGACTAGGCAAGTTTCCAGTCATCAACAATCCAATGTTTCTGTTGACTGGTCTAGGCGAGACGTAAAGCTTTCTGTCCTGCAGTTATCAAGGGTACATGAGTGGGCCTTCGGCACCGAAAGCCCATATCGATGATGTTTCGTTGAATGGTTCTCACTTGTTGATGGTCCAGAATTGGAATCTGCAGCAATTTGCGGAAGGGCTGCACGTCTGTCACGTTGAACTATTCTCTTCAATCGTCGTTAGTGTCGTTCTTGCAGGATATTTTTCTGGCAGCAGCGATGTGGGAGATTCGAAGTTTTGCCGGATTCCTGATATTCACGACACACTCGTGAAATGGTTGTACAGGAAAATCCGCATTTCATCGCTACCTCGGAGATGCTGTGTCCCATCGCTCGTGTGCCGACTATAACACCACGTTCAAACTCACTTAAATCTTGATAACCTGTCATTGTAGCAGCAGCAACCAGTGTAAACACTGCACCACACACTTGTCATCTTATATAGGCGTTGCCGACCGCGGTGCTGTATCTTGTTTCGTTACATATCTCTGTACTTTAGTACGCATGCTTATAACAGTTTCTTTGACGGTGCAGTGTAGACAAGTGGTTCAAATGGCTCTAAGCACTATGGGACTTAACATGTGAGGTCATCAGTCCCCTAGACTTAGAACTATTAAAACCTATCTAAGCTAAGGGCATTACACACATCCATGCCCGAGCAGGATTCGAACCTGCGACCGTAGCAGCAGCGCGGTTCGGGACTGAAGCGCCTAGAACCGCTCGGTCACAGCAACCGGCCTGCAGTGTAGATTACAGTGATTCTCAAGGGAAGCAGTGAATGATAGTATAACTTCAGACAGTGCAACAGAACTGGAAGGGCGGCCGGTGTGGCCGAGCGGTTCTAGGCGCTTCAATCTGGAACCGCGCGACCGCTACGGCTGCAGGTTCGAATCCTGCCCCGGGCACGGATGTGTGCGGTGCCCTTAGGTTAGTTAGGCTTAAGTAGTTCTAAGTTCTAGGGGACTGATGACCTGAGATGTTAAGTCCCATAGCGCTCAGAGCCATTTGAACCGTTTTTTTTAGAGCTGGAAGACGTAAGATAACGAAATTTGAAATAAAGTGCCAACTTGACGATGCACGGCAAACTGCGGACTCGGCCCGAAAATTTCTGGATGAGATAAACAAAGGTATCTCATCGTTTAGAAAGGAATTTGTTTTCAACTCCGACCAACTGGTATTTGAAGAGGTTCAAAATGGTTCAAATGGCTCTGAGCACTATGGGACTTAACTGCAGTGGTCATCAGTCCCCTAGAACTTAGAACTACTTAAACCTACCTAACCTAAGGACATCACACACATCCATGCCCGAGGCAGGATTCGAACCTGCGACCATAGCAGTCGCGCGGTTCCGGACTGAGCGCCTAGAACCGCTAGACCACCGCGGCCGGCATTTGAAGAGGAAATGCATATGGAAGGAACCCTGGAAATTAGAAGTGCCAAGAGAGAATATCAATGGCTTAACATTTTTGTATACAATCACGTCGGCTGTTAATCTGTGTGGTAAACTGGCTGGAAAGTTATTTGTTGTTCTGTGAGAAGTTGGAGGTGCTCTGTTCCGCTGCGATTCTTTCTCCTGTGCATGATCTTGCAAGGGTGTAAGGGAATGTTTGCGTCACAGCAAACAAGAGTGGATAAATGGGCGTAAGATAACTACAACGGTGGTATAAGCAGTGCTTTTGGCCAATAGCTGGTCAAAATAACTTGCTTTTACTTGATTCCTGACCTACGTGTAAAAATCATACTCCCATAGAGCAAACTATCCTCCCTGAAAAGTATGTGACATTGCAACACATACCACCCGGAAACAAACAAAACAAACAAGCTTCTTCCGAACAGGCCGTGAAGGCCCAACGGTAACGACCTGCCGCCGTACCATCCTCAGCCCTTAGACGCTACCGGATGCGGATACGGATGGCCACGTGGTCAACACACCGCTCTCCCGGCCGTCATCAGTTGTCGTGACCGGTCGTGCTGCTACTTCTCAGTCAACTAACTTCTCAGTTGGTCTCACAAGAGATGAGTGCACCACGTTTGCCAACAGCACTCGCCAGATCCAGATGGTGATCCGAGACCGACAACGGTTAACTTCGATGATCTGACGGGAAACGGTGTTAGTACTGGGGCAAGGCCATTGGCATAACACCTAGAACCACTGGACATATTCTTCCTTTGAATATTTGTTTTTTCTGCATAACCTGCAGCTACGCTTCGAGGATATCCAGTTCCGCTATTAACTTCACAACAGATTGTTTCACATTCGAATGCATGCCATTATATTCCACCAGTTCTCATAACCCCGTTACACCAATGTGATTCTTCACGCTCCCTTTAAGAGTGGATACCCAGTTGATCGTCCTGCACTGTTTCTAACTCCCAAGGAGTTTGCCTTCGGTTTTGACGGTGAGAACCTTTGTCATCCCTGTGGCATGCCATTTTTCGTTCGGTGTTCATGCTGATAGTTAATGGTTTGTTTTGAACATTTCTTGAATGTCGAAGAAGTCCATATTGAGAAGTGTAACACATACATCTGATAAATGGTTGATCTCGGCATCTCCTGGACACTCTTTTTCTGTCGCCCTCTTGACGCACGTGGTGAATCGTCAGCAGCTACTTTTCATAATTGAGAACACATTTTCATATGAGCCTTACTGAAGACTGAACTTGCGACCTTGCACTCAAGAGATTTCTTGTTGACATTTCACACAGTTAGTGCGATTATTTTTTAAATAATTATTAGTTTACTTACTTTTTTTCCAATTGTCCCTTTTTCATTTGACTGCGCTTTACATAAACGACTTGAGCCAAAATCTGAATAGTTTTTACTAAAAAATAACGGAACAAGCTCATTCTGTCAAACTCACTGACATCGTAATGGTGTATATTAGAACTGGTATGACCACTTCTCAGCAGGTAGCAACACTGTCCAGAACAAAAGAACATGCAATGCCCATTTTTCTCACCCGGGCATTTTATACCACCTTCCCCTAAAAGGGCACTTAGCTTGAAACTTCCTGATAGAATAAAGCTGTGCAGCGGACTGGGATTCGAACCCAGGGCCTTTGCCTTTCACAGGCAGGTGCTCTACCAACTTAGCTACCTTACTGCAACTCGCGACCCATCCTCACAACTATACTTCCGCCAGTGTCTCATCTCCTACCTTCTAAACTTCACAGATGTTCTTCCACGAAATTTGGGAGGTTAGTACTCATTTTGCTCAAGAAACGTAAAGACGTCGTATCCGAATCCTCGTCTAGCACACAGTTTTAATCTGCCGGAATGTCTCATACCAGCACACACTCCTCTGCAAAATGAAAATTCCATTCTAGAAACAGTCCATCAGGCTGGGACTAAACTATGTCTCCACAATTTCCTTTCTTCCAGTAGTGCTAGCCCCACAAGTTTCATGGGAGAACTACTGTCAAGTTGGAAGGTAGACGATGAGGTACTGACAAAAATAAAGCTATCAGGACAGATCGTGATAGTTCAGTTGCCCACAAAAGGCAAAGGTCTCCACTTATAATCCTAGCCCAACACAATGTTTTAGCCTACCATGAAGTTACAAACCAGAGCACGCTCTGCTCCATACTGAAAATTTCAGTCTGAGCATCTAGTTTGTTTGTAAGAAATGTTATGGCTCACATGTTGCTACATTTTATTATTTATCATAAAGGGAGGAATAACCACGGCTTGTTTAAGTTTTGTACCGCACATGATCGTGCACTACATGTGTTAAAGATTTATATCGTTTTCAAAGCTCAAACAGTAATATTGTTTAATTAAATTCGTTGATATTGAAGTACATGGAGGTAGCTGCCTAAAATTCAGTTGCACAATGAGTGGGCTATACTTCCACATCCATGCAGTATGTTCAGGGAGGAGGCTATACCGATGGTATGGTGATGGGAATTGAGAAAAAGTTGGTTTTCCAAAAATACGTTTGTTTACCACATGCACCTGCAATCACATGGCCACAGCAAACGTTGTTAGCACAGGTAGTTCACCCTTGTCACACCTCACAGGGCTGAGACATGGAGTGTAGACTCTGCAGTGTTCCAAGTGTGTCACCTCATTTCGTGTCTGCAGGAAAACAATCGACTTATGGCCACTCGAAAATTAACTGCTTACTGCTCGACCCACATGGTGCCATGACCTTCGTGGATGCTACAAAAGAAATGAACAGGGTCAAATTAAATGTCCCATGCATGTTAGTGGAGAGCTTGGAAATCCTGTCTTTGTGGTACTGTGGCTCAGCTCACACTGCTTTCTCTGTCTTGCGCCCATGAACACCACACCATTGCCAAAATTTGGCCTAGTGGTGGGTGCAGCTCACTTTGTGCTGGCTATGGCTGAAGTTTTGCTCTTGATGCATTTCTGCAGTACATCTGCCACACAGATCTACTCTTTGAGAGTGAAGCCTGGGAGCTGCGGAAGGTGCATGTAGGCACCTTGTGGCTAGCATACGCTTGGGGTTTGTGCACCCTGTAGTGACACCAGTGCAAGCCCAATGGCGGCAGACAGGTCAGCAGTGAATGGGTGGGGGCCATGACTTCAATCATGAGACCAGGTGGGACATAGTGGGCAAGTCCTCCTACAGCCAGCTAGTGATAGCAGCGAATGGCAATGCTGTATGTCTGTACTATCTGTCCATAATAACACATGGCATAGGTATTAAGGCTGTAGGTCCCCTGAAAATATGTCATCTCAGAAAACACTAATAGCATTTACCTTCGAGCCCATATAACAAAATAAAGCATTCACAAGTCACACAGTTTGAAACAACACAACACAGATGTTCCCTGCTATAAGATTTTGGGGTTCACTGATCCATACCACCTTGGCTGCATGGCATGGCACTCGATCCAGCCTCAGTGCTCGACCCTGCGAAGGCATGGAGATTGTGCATGAAGCGTCTATACTCACATGAGTACAGTAGGATCATGATTTTAATGTGGATGCATCTGTGACAGCAGGCCCAATAGTGTGGAGAGCAACATCTGGCACGCAAGAGGAAAGGGATCAAAGAGAGTCTCAACAGCAGCAACATGGATGCCAGATTCTAACCCAGTGTGGTGCCAGGGAGCATGTGGGCTGCATCATATGGCAGAATGTGGCTAAGATGAACCAGACCTGGCAGCTGGCATGCATGACGTAGTCCACTGGCGTTAGTGGTGGGGAATGTTCAGGTTCCTGTGGTAAGTGCAGTCCAGACAGCTACACCAGCTGGCTTGATGGGTGGCATGAGGCTGGGGCATAAATGGCGGCCTGATGACAATTGGCGACATCCATGTGTCACTGGCAGTTGCAGTTGTGGGTTCTGCTGCTGTGCTTCTCTGACTAGTGGTGGAGGAAGTGTCGTCTGTTGACAGGTCGTCTTTCGACAGGTCAAAGAAATGAATGACAGTTAGACTGATTAAGATGTAATCTGCCTTGACTTGGTCAGTTAATGCCTTAACTGGCCTGCCAGTGTACTCAGTGTCGAGCTTTCTCTCGCCATGAGTCATCACGTTTATGGTTCCAAGAAGGGGAGTTGAAGTGGTGGCTTACCACATTGGTGCATAACATGACATGTGTATGTGTAAAAACACTTACCTGTGTTGATGCACAAACAAGGCATCACATGGCAGTGATAGAAGTCGCCAGGAATGAGGAGTGGTTGTCCGTAGACAGTGTCTGTATATGAAACACTGATTGTTTCCTTTGGTATAACTCACAGCCTGAGCAGTATCAGTGGGAGTGCTTCAGTACAGTCAGTGTCACAGCAAGTTAGAGAGGTTTTTAGTTTATTATGTAGCTCCTCAAATATGCCACTAGACACTGCATGGTAACTGATAGTCCAATGTCACACTCCACAGATGGGTGACTGTGTGAACAGCACAACATCAAACTATTTGCCACATTCAGTGTTGTGGAGTGACTGGGGCAGCCAAAGTGTGCCACCTATGTGTCAAAAAAAAAAAATGATTCAAATCGCTCTGAGCACTATGGGACTTAACATCTGAGGCCATCAGTCCCCTAGAACTTAGAACTACTTAAACCTAACTAACCTAAGGACATCACACACATACATATCTGAGGCAGGATTCAAACCTGTGACCGTAGCAGTCGCAAGGTTCCAGACTGAAGCACCTAGAACCGCTTGGCCACACGTATGTGTCAATGACCAACATGTGTATGGGTGTTGTCATATGTTGACGACATATTGTCTTGTGCATTGTTAAGTTTAAGGCTGTTGGAAGCCAGCGAGGACACTCCAAAGTAGGAAATCAGCAACACAATGCAGAGAGTAGGCAAATGTGTTAGCAGTTAGATTAGCGGGGGTAAACAGAAATGTTAGAGTTCTGAGAATTCCAGATGAACTTGGCAGCTGTTACAGAACAGAAGTTTAGCTTCAGAGAATTAACTGATAATTCCATCCATCGCCTAAACGCTGTTTTAAGGTGTCGCAGTCGAAGATGGTTACGAAAGGCATGTCCTAGCAGAGGCAGTAAGCTTGGTACTTCCCCTGAGAGCCGTAATGTCAGTGTGGATTTACACAGCTTATATTACTACAACAACACTCCCCTTTCAAGAGATGCCTCAGGTTCGGGCCAAGTGACATAAAACACTATTGTTGCTTCCCCTAATAGGAAGGGCAGTGATTTATAGCTCTCATCTGAACGCTGTTGCTATCTAACTTGGAGTTTGCTAATGTAAGGGCCAGAAACATCCATACTATCGAGGAGGAGAAAGGGGGGACTAAGAATGCAGCTGGCTGGGGGCGCCCTGGAGGTGCAGAGATTGGCCAAAACCTGTAAAGTGTTGGTGGATTGGAGAGACGACTATAGGAAGTGGGAAGTGGTGTGCTGTCAGGATCATTTTTTGTATTCTGGGAGAGTTCTCAGTCAGATCATTGTGGTATCCTTTCTGTGACACTCATCACCAGCCTTGGGTAAGCTCTGACCACTCTGTTTTTCTCACTTGGAGTGCTGCTTTCAAAGTTTGTACTTTACAATGTTGCTAGTAATTAGTGTTTTTCTTAGCTCTCACCCACAGATTCAGATACTGACCTCTGTTGTGCAACCAGTTGCATCCTTTTCTTTTACAGATGTTAGAATTAACCTTCAATGTAGTAGTTAGTCCGACTACAAATAAATATTATTAAATAGACCTCTGAGTTTCTTGAGTCTCCTGCTCTGATCATCCTATCGGGTCCCAAAATCTGTGCCTCTCATATGTGTCCTGTGACAGTGTGTGACACTAGCGCAAATAATCAAACTGCTGTCGCTGATAGCTTGTCTTTCTGCAATTTGTCTTAACAGCTCAGCAATTGTAGACTAGCCTATAGCGCTGTCTTCCCTCCATTCTATGTTTGTATGTGACAGTGTAACTCCTAACTTTGGCACACTGGCATGCAGTGTATGTATATGCCCAGTGTCAGCAGTCTTTCCAGAACCCTGGCAAGACGAAACGTGTAGCCTCAAGTGAGACAGCAGTGGTGATGCTATAGTATGGCAGCACATGGACGTGGTCAAAAGCACTGTGCCACTATTTCACTGGAAGATTCAACCTCCTTCGCTTAAGTGACCAGTGTGTCTGATTGTTATGCAGTGGGCCAATGTTCGATTCCCAGCTGGGTCAGAGATTTTCTGTGCTCAGGGACTGGATATTGTGTTATCCTCATCAGCATTTCATCAACATCGACACGCAAGTCGCCCAATGTGGCGTCAACTGAACAAACTTGCAACTCAGTGGCCGAACATCCCCAGTTGGGGACTCCCGACCACCAATGCTGTACGATCATTTCATTTGTGGAATAAATGGGCAGCGTTTGCCTGTGGAAATGTCATGCCAAACCTTGTGGGTAGAACAGGAATGGGCATTAGTTCCAGCTGGAGGCCAATGGAGGCATCGTAGCAAAGGTTTTACAGTTGATTGTCAATTTCCTGTCCTTAGGCTATGTCGCCGAAATTCACAAGAGCAGAGATATCTGCACAAGCACTGGATAGGCAGTCAGCGACCGTATTTTCTGCTCCAGACATATAGCAAATGACTGTTGAGAACTGAGACATGTACTCCCACAGTCAGAACTGGCACAGTGAACACTTAAAATGGTTGTTTTGAAATATGTGATGGGGATGGCTCTGAGTACTATGGGACTTAACATCTATGGTCATCAGTCCCCTAGAACTTAGAACTACTTAAACCTGACTAGCCTAAGGACATCACACACATCTATGCCCGAGGCAGGATTCGAGCCTGCGACCGTAGAAGTCGCGCGGTACCGGACTGAGCGCCTAGAACCGCTCGTCCACCACGGCCGGCTGAAATATGTGAGTGATGGGCTTCTGGCAGCCTGGCTGGAATCTACCACCATGACTAATACGGCATAGCGCATTGGATGAGTGAGCAGCATTGCTTCTACAAGGCTCCATTTGTACTTTATGAACATCTTTTCGAGTGTATCCATCCAGATAATAGGATTACTACCTTTTGAGGTGGAGCCATCTAGAGCTGCCGTCTCAAGGCTCCTGCACAGCTCTGGCATTAGGTAGATGATGCCGACAAAAGTTTAATATGCTGAAATAGTGGCGTAGGTATTTATACATCTGTTGGTTCAGCAAATTCACGATCTCATGTACCCTCTATGGAAGTGGCGTGGATCTGCTAGGAGTGATCAAATGCCCAGGAAAATCCATTTCAGTGTCTCCAAATACGCATTTCAAGACGTTAATAAGGATGCTGGCTTTAGTCAGGTACTACAGTATGATTGTCAGGTGGTGGTAGTAGTGGAGCTCAGGCGATTTCACAAATGGCCAAATGTCATCGAGCTACACAGAATATTATGGTAAGCCTCACAAGACACCATCCACGAAATGCTGCCAGATTTGGGGTGTATTCCGAAGACTGAATGTCATGATCATTTTTTCTGACAGTCCAAACAGTGTGACAATGGCTATTGTATAAATTTCTGCAAGTGCCTTAAGAATCTGCGTCAACGTCTTCATGCAGCCAATTCTGTTAAACACACTCTGAGAAAAAAACGCATCACAGAGGGATTATCCATATGGGACGGAAATCGGTAGATGTGACGTACAAGTATAAAAAGGAGATTATGACTATTTCAGAAAAGGTGAACGATTTATTCAAAAGAAAGAGCTTCACAAATTGAAGAAGCCAATGACGTGGTAGTCTACCTCTGGCCCATATGCAAGCAGATATTTGGATTAGCATTGATTGATGGAGTTGTTGGATGTCGTCCTGAGGGATATCGTGACAACAAATTCTGTCCAATCGGCGCATTAGATGATCAAGATCCTGAGCTTGTTGCAGGGCACTGCCCACACATCCTCAATTGGAGGGGGGGGGGGGGCGGGGGTAGATCTGGCGACCTTGCTGGTAAAGACAGAATTTAGCAAGCACGAATGTAAGCAGCAGAAACTCTTATCATGCATGAGTGGGCATTGTCTTGCTGAAATGTAAGCCCAAGATGGCTTGCCATGGATGAGCACCAAAGGGTGTCTCTGCTGTGAAAATAAATGACACATCAGACCACCACTCCTTGTAGTCAGGCTGTATGGTGGGCGACAGTCAGGTTGGTGTCACACCACTATTTGGGGCATCCCCAGACACGTCTTTGGCCAGGAATCTCATTGAATGGACTACAGTTGTCTTCTGCGATGGGTCCCGTTTCGAAGTGAGCCCCAATGAACTGCAAATACATGTCTGGAGATGCCTGAGACAGAGGTGACTACCAACCTGACTGTCACTCACCTTATGGTCCAACAATGAGGAGTGATGGTCTGGAGTACTATATCTTTTCCTAACAGGACCATTTTGATGTCATCCACAACACCCTTATGCGGTATGTCGACGATATTCTACACACCTTTTTGTTTCCCTTCTTGGCAAGCCATTTTAGTTTTACATTTCAGAAAGATAATACACGATCACAAACGACGAAAGTTTCTACTACTTGCCTTCGTGGTTCCAAACCCTGCCTTGGCCAGTAAGAACGCCAGATCTCTCCCCAGTTGTAAACAGTTAGATCATTATGGGCAGGGCCCTTCAACCATCTCAAGATTTTGACCATCTAACAGGCCAGTTGGACAGAATTTGATACAATATCCCTCAAGAGGGCATCCAGCAACTCTATCAATGCCAAGCCGAATAACTGCTTGCATAAGGGCCAGAGGTGGACCAACATGTTATTGGCTTCTTCAGTTTGTAAAGCTCTTTCTTTTGTATAAATCGTCCGCCTTTTCTGGAATTGTAATCTTTTTTGTCTTTGTATGCACATCATTCGGATAATTCCTTCATGTTTAATTATTTTTTTCGTTTCAGAGTGTATAATTGACCACACTAAGGAGTGGTTGGAGTCCTGCACCTACAGTACTAGACATCAGTCTGTCACCATTCATGCATTTAAGGGGCAGTGTCCATACAGGTGCCACGATTTGTCTGTCTTGGGGATTAAGTGCAAGGCAGAGGCCGATGGCCTTCTTGATGGTCAAATGATGCCTTGTCACAAACTGGCTTTGAACTCAGCCTTGGCTTTAGTGAAACAGTGAATGCCTGAGCTAATGTGGAGTGTAGCCTGACGTACAGATCCCTGTGATGTGTGCCATACGTTTTTATACTAAAATTGTTAGCCCTGTAAGAGACAGTGCCTCAGCAGTTCTATAGTTGGTCACAAGCCAACACAGACAGTACGAGATGGGTGGATCAGGTGTGGTTGCAGTGTGATGGACTGCCGAATGTTTAACAACCCTTGCATCAAAAGTGTAGCAGTTCGACATGTGAGCTCCAGAAATTTGTCGACAGTGTTAAGATACCGTTTGGATTACTTCACTCGTTTCCTGTTGATGAAAGTGGTCTACTGCTACTGTCTGACTATCTTCAAACAAGTCACTGAATTAATCAGATGGGTGTTTCTGATGTCAGCTAGCAGCTTGTAGTGGTGAAGATAATCTACACCCAGAATCGATTCATTGACATCAGTCACAGAGAACATGCAAGGGAATGTGGAATGTTGCCTGACGTCAAAATCCCTATGATGTGTTCCATGCGTTTTTATACTACTATTGTCACCCCCTGTAAGAGACAGTGCTTCAGCAGTTCTGTGGTCCCTCAGCAAGGCTTACGGAATATGACAGGCCAGAACCAATGTTGGTAAGGTACTTCACGTTAGCAGTTCGCTCCACCACAAAAAGGTGCGCTGATATTGCGCTGCAGCCAGGTCCATATACGTCTAGCGACATCAGGTACTTAGTTGCAAGCAGGACGGCTGGTACTTTGCTGTGTCATTGATGAGGCATATATATATGTTATGACGCCAGAAATTGTTGCAGTTACTGGGCCTGATATTCTTCGGCCATGAGTGTGCCAATCGGTCGACCTGCATGGTTAATGCTTCCACCTGGGTGGCCACCTTCTGGACCAGGTGATGTAGCTCAGTGTCTATTATGGCAAGTGTATGAGGCATGCGTCACTATGGATTGAAAGTTCATGCTACGGCTATGGCGTCGTGCGCTGCCAAAGCTGTGCTATTATCAGCCATTGTGAACATCTGATCAGCCAAGTCTGCAGTGGCATCTATCTGGATTTCTGTCAGGGCAGCAATGACTGCTTGCACATACGTTTGGAAGCACCCAGAGGGCATACAACAGTGAATCCAAGGCTTTGAAGGTGGCATGTGAACTCAGAGCCTTCTATTGATGCATTCCTCTTTGCTTAGCAACTGATGTACCCATTTTCTTGTGACAATGAAATCCGTTGGGTTTACTCCTCCTTCAACCATTTGTATGAATACTGCATCGGCAGGGTGGACTATACCCCATACTTCGACAGTGTGGTTTTGTTTTAGTTGGATCATGAAGTGGCAGAATGTGGCAAGATCACAGGTTACGTTGTTGTTCAAGAAAGCCATCTCCACTTGATTGAACCACATCACAGTGTGATAAGGGCGGCAGCCTAACCAACACCTGTCCTATTCTTGTTGCCACTCCGATAGCGTGGCAGTGATGTGCACACAAAAGTTTTCTTTAGCTGGCTTAGCGAATGTAGAGCCTATCTATAGCTTGCTCTCCAGGCTCTGCATTCCAACAGATCATCTATTATCGTTTGCATTTCCTACATGGGCGCCATCTTACTTTAGAACTAAGTTATTTTGCCAGGATGGGGGAGACACAAACTGTAAATAACACAACACACACAAAAATAAACATTCGAAATTCCAAGTAGTGTCCACGTGTGACTATGTACAACTACATAATTGTTAGTACGCGAGGACATTTGTATTAGTCAGCTCACATTTCTGCATCACTCTTTCTGATGAAAGTTCGTCACACCATGAGTTAGCCTACAGATCGTGTCAGGGTCACCAGTGAAGTGTGAATATGTGGAAATCGCCACTTTTGAGCTCAGTTGTGTGATGAGCCTGCTTTACTGCTGCACCTACACCCTGTGTTCGGAAAGAGACTGTGGTGACAGTATGGTGATGAGAAATGAGATAGTCAGTTGCTTAAAAATACATTTACTTGTAGCAAATCAATGCAAAGGCAATTGACACATGAGTTCCGTTCGTAAATGCCAAAGCATTTACGGTTGTGTGGCCTCGGTAAATGCCATTAGCACATATGGTTCACTCTTGTCGAATGTCACAGGGCTTGACCACTGGTGCTGGAGGGCGTAGTCCCCTCTGTGATACTAGCATGCTGCTCAGTCGTGTTGGCACGGTAAAACAACGGAATCATGTCTGAAATGAATTGTGTAAAATAAACTTTCAGTGCACACTGGTGGGGAGCCTGTGGTAGGTCTACTCATGTGGTCCATGGACAGCAGAATCAGACTAACGTATCCCATATGGAAATGTCACTCAGCTCGCACTGAATTGTTTGACTCAACCCATGTACACCACATTGTTGCCAAAATTTGGCCAGCAGTATATGTGCACACCAGCAGATACCAGGTGCCTCTTGCTTGATGCTGGCTGTGAACTGCAGTTCTGCCATCAACGCATTTCTGCACTATGGCGGACACAATATTGCCAAATGACAGCAGTGGTTTAGTGTACAGTTTAATGTGCTGCACATGATCGTGCTGCTGAATCTTTGTTTAAATAATTCATGCAGCAGTGACACTGCAGAAAAACGACCTAGAATACTGAATTGAAATTATCCCCCCACCCCCACCCCCCCACCCAAAAAAAATCATCGAATTTAGAACTATGACATGCAGTAAATTAGAGATTTACCATACAGTGAAACATTTTTAGGGATGAAATTCTTCAGTTTTTCCTCTTTGATGTTATGAGGGCGTGCTGGAAAGTAACGCTTCCGAATTTTTTATGCAAAATCTCTAAAAGCGTTTTAAATACGACAAACATTGTAGGGTGTAACACAATGGTGTGTAATATAACTATGACGATGCATGAAAAATATCATGCTGTAATTGAGTTTAGAATTCAGAGACCTCACGCACACATCGGGCCCCCTCTCCTTCAGCATGACAATGACAGCCCACGCATGAGTGCTGCAACATCTGCAACAATCCGACACCTTGGGTTCACTGTCACCTATTATGTTCCATACAGTTCCCACTTGTCACCATTTGATTTTCATCTGCTTCCAGAAATTATAGGGCATATTTGAGGACTTCACTTTGCTAGTGGTGAAGTGGTGCTAACGGATGTGACATTGTGGCTTGCTCAACAAAGTCAAACATTCTACAGTGACAATATCAACAAGCTGGTCTCTCATTGGGTAAAATGTGTGTCACTAGGGTGAATATATTGAGCAATTAATAGGTAGGCATAGAGAATAAAGACTCAGAATGTTAATAACATTTGTATAATTTAAAAAGCTTTAAGAGCTTTCACATAAAAAGAAGTCTGAGGCATTACTTTTCAGCACATCCTCATATACGTGTAATATCTGCCCATTTTACAGAAACTAAATTATTGATTGTGCACACTCAAGGTGTAGGCACATGTTTTGGCTGCTGCCTTTTGCAACTACTTTAAAATATGAAGTTAATTTACAGATGGTTATAATCACGAAAAAATGGCTCAGACTTTCGTATATAAATCTTATCTGTTGATCATAAATGCTTGGTACATGTACACATTCAACAGATTGATTGACAGTACACTCCCGCTTTATTGAATTTATATAGAACTTCTCTCACTTGAGCATATAGTCACATAAATTAATCTTTCATTAAATTGTGCACTAATGTTTTCTTCACCTAACTTGCATCTTTCTGGTAAGACAACTGAAACGAGATGTTAATCACACTTATCTATGAAAAGTAACTTTTACTCCTTTGATGTATTTCAATTTGAATCTGTGATAGCAACAGATATACACCACTGCTGCTACTAACAAACAAATGTGAGAAAACAGGGTAAATAAGTCTCACGTTAAAGTTTCAGCGTTAGTTCAAAATGTAACGCAACAGAATTATAGCTTACACATACCATTTTGGTTTGATGTTGTCTACATGTGCAGTACACCACAGAACACGAAAGTATGAGATAGTGCACTACACATGTTTCGATATGGAAGCAGGAAAGGACAGCAGCACTCCTATATCCGTTCATCATGAGAATAAACCTGATGTAAACAAACACAAACGCGATGATTGGTCAGAAGCCGTAGCACACGTACACTGGTATTGCTGCGCTCTTGGAAGTAGGTCCTACTTATGTATTCGATATCTTATTACTAAGCTACTTTAAATGAAACTTTAAGATATTAAAATGTATTAACAGCCATCAACGTTTTTCTTAATCACGCTTTAGCTACATAGTTTTTAGTTCAAAAATCGTTTACGGTCATAGCCCCTGCAGCGTTGTGCTCTGATTATCGCACTGTTTAATGCGCAGTATGAAAATGGTTGAGAACGCTTTGTCTTCCGTAGTAAAACACGCGCTTGGAACACTGTTCAAAAGTGCCCAGAAATAGGGTGTTCTTAATGTTTTTCATTAATTTGCGGATATAATCGGGTTTGAAATTGTCCCATTGTTGTACATACCACAGTTGATTTTTTAATTTTTGCGAGCATTAGTGTTCCATTTTTATACATTTTGGTCTACATAAGCACACCAGACAAAACGTTAATCACCCCAGAGATACCACCCTCATATCGTGTAACACCGTCTCCAGCCTTAATATTGGCTTTTGTTTGGGAAGGAAGTGAGCCCCAAGTTTCTTTTGATGTACCTATACAGCTGAAACCGAGCACTGGTGATTAGATCCCACAGGGCTACTAAACTGCTGCTACGTTAATTTCTGTGTGTCACCCACTCTTGCAAATAGTCCCCGACATTTTGTGTAGGACTAAGATCATGCGATTTCATGGGTCAGTCGAGGCATGATAAGACTCCAGAGTGTTAGTCAAGCCAGGAACATATGCGTGGTGTTGCCATCTTGGAAGACAGGAATGTCGACAGCATACTCGTCTACATCCACCTCAGTACTCTGCAAACCATGGAGGGTACATACGGTACCACACATAAGAAGATACAGAAGCAAAAGCATACTTGCTCACCCACAACGTTGAAGTAAACATTGTTTCCTGTTCACTGTACCTTGAATAAGTGGTGCCATGTCAGTCTTACGAGAAACATCCCCAAAACATCACAGAACTACCTCTGGCCTGAACTACGCTTTTCCGATAATGCCGTTTAAACACCTCTTTGTGCCATCAGTCTACTCGATACCATGTATTTCTTGAAAAGAGCCAAATCAGCTACTCATAGAACCATACCACATGTCTCCTGTCAGCTGCTGTCCAACTTTTGTGTTGTTATGAAAACTGTGGGAGAATACTCATATTCTGGCCACTTAAAAGCTCAACAATTAAGGGGCGTGACATGTGAACAAAAGAAAAGATGGCATAGGTGTATCTCCTCAACAAACTGCTAGAAATTCAAATGAAGGTCATTTGCAATTTTGGGGATACATTTGTCTAGGTAACGTATTTAAGTGATTAACATTGCAACATCACAAATTAATGTAAGCGCGAGATAAGCTATTGAAAATGTGATAGCTGATATATTAATAACAAGTGAAACTGCCAGAATGTTGAATGCAAGCATGCAAACATGCATGCATTGTGTTTTATGGGTGTCGGGTGTCAGTTAGTGGGATGGAGTTCCATGACTGTTGCACTTGATCGGCCAATACAGTGATGTTTAATGCTGTTTGTGGATGACATTGGAGTTGTCATGCGGTGGTGTACCATATGTCGTCTATCGGAGATAGATCTGGTGATCTAGCAGTCGAAGGCAACATCTCAACACTCTGTAGAGAATGCTGGGCTACAACAACGGTATGTGGGCGAACGTTATACTGTTGGAAAACTTCCCCTGTAATGCTGTTCATGATGCTCATGAATGGCAGCAGAAGAGGTCGAATCATCAGATTGATGTACAGATTTGCAGTCAAGATCCATGGGATAACCACGAGACTGCTCCCGCAGTCATACGAAAATGCTCGCCAGGGCATGCTCAAAGTGTTGGTCCAGTTGGTTGCAGGCCCTCCACTGGCCTCTTCTAATCAACACATTTACATCACTGGCACCGAGGCAAAACCAGCATTCATCAGAAAACACCCTGCCGTCCAATGAGCTCTCGCTTAACACCACTGGTTCAAACGGTGTTGGTTTGGGGTCAATGGAAAACACGCTACAGGGCGCCTGGCTCGGAGCTGTCCTTGAAGTAGCCGATTTGTAACAGTTCGTTGTGTCACTGTGGTGTCAACTGCTGTTCAAATGGCTGCTGCAGATGCAGTACAATGCACCACAACCATACTCCAAACATGATGGTCATCCCTCTTGGTAGTGCCACAAGGCCATCCAGAGCTCGGCCTTCTTGCGACCACACATCCTCGTGATCACATCTAGATTACGCCCAAGTCTTTCGGCAATATCGCAGAAAGAACAACCACCTTATCGTAGCCCTATTATACGACCTCGTTCACACTTAGTGAGGTGTTGATAATAGCTTAGCTTTGTTTTGAAATGTGAAATAAACAGCTCAAACTGGTATATAAGCTTAAGTCCATGGTTACTAACTAACGTAATGTTATTTTCGAGCCAATCTCGCCGTGACCTCCTTCTCAAATTTGCAAACGAAACTTGGGAGACACTTTTTCATGTACCTATGTCATTTAGATACTGTTTTACTCATAATCTACTTACCGCTAAAGTAAGGATAGTGTACACTGACACACAAATGACACGCATGCAGTTAGCCAAGGTGGCTGCCAAGGACTGCCCAGTCACTGACTGCTGTCATGCACAGCACTACAACAGTGGCACCTGATGTGAATGGCATATTTAGATGGGCATGCACAGGTCCCTGTGTCTCTTAGTTGTTAAACGTGTTTAAGACGGGCAAACTACTTTCATTGTATTGCTGTTGATTTTGCTCCATGGCCCAATAAACTGTATTTCTTTTACAACTATGTCAAGTAGTTAGAACACAAGTGGTGACATCGAGGGTCGAATTTTCTGTGTTTCGGATTGTGTGGTTTTTCTGCTGTTCAGCTCTTCCATGGAGGTCGTACTCCAGGAACTTTTGCAACAACAGCAGGCGAATATGGCTGTGTTGGAATTTTTGTTGCCTACATTGACCAAGACTAAGCCGTCGGATGAACGTCTGACGCCATCTTACGGAACTGATGACAAAGCAGAAGATTTAGATGCTTAGGATAAGTGGCTTAGCCAACATTTCATGGCGTTATGGGTGGTCGACATAGATGTCTGCAAGGCTCTTTTCTTATCATGGATACCCCCCTCGTATTATCACTTACTATGCCAGTTAGCTCCTTGGCAAGAATCAGCATCACTTCCTTTTGACAATATAGGTAGGTTGCTATCATTCTATCGCCACAAGCATACACAGGTGGTCACTGAGTGTACTGAACTCTACCAGAGTTGCAAACAGCTGCAGCAATCATATCGAGATTGAACGGCTGGGCTTCACGCCCTAAGTTGTAAATGTTGGTTCATCATGACAAAGTCTCAGGAGTCTTATGCAGACATGCAGAGACGAAATTATTCGTTCAGTCCCAGATAAGAAGGTGAATCAACGTGCCCTTCAGTTAGAAGAAGTTTTAAATACATCACAGTCGTTTGGCGTCACCTGTGTCACAGGCCACCAATTAGAAGCTTCGAGTGGTGTCCCCCTTCTTGATAGCGTGCATCCCCAGCGTATGTAACCTAGATCACAGAGGGAAGAGGAGGTAGCTCAGTACAAACAAGCCAACTGGGCCGACGCAGACAGAAACGTCATCGACCTCAGGAATATTGAAACCCACTTCCTTCATGCCTATCTTGTTTCCTGTAGCTTGAGCGAGAATCCTGCCCCATCTAAATCTACATGACTACTCTGCAATTCACATTTAAGTGCTTGGCAGAGGGTTCATCGAACCACAATCATACTATCTCTCTACTATTCCACTCCCGAACAGCGAGCGGGAAAAACGAACACCTAAACCTTTCTGTTCGAGCTCTGATTTCTCTTATTTTATTTTGATGATCATTCCTACCTATGTAGGTTGGGCTCAACAAAATATTTTCGCATTCGGAAGAGAAAGTTGGTGACTGAAATTTCGTAAAAAGGTCTCGCCGCGACGAAAAACGTCTATGCTGTAATGACTTCCATCCCAACTCGTGTATCATATCTGCCACACTCTTTCCCCTATAACGTGATAATACAAAACGAGCTGCCCTTTTTTGCACCCTTTCGATGTCCTCCGTCAATCCCACCTGGTAAGGATCCCACACCGTGCAGCAATATTCTAACAGAGGACGAACGAGTGTAGTGTAAGCTGTCTCTTTAGTGGACTTGTTGCATCTTCTAAGTGTCCTGCCAATGAAACGCAACCTTTGGCTCGCCTTCCCGACAATATTATCTATGTGGTCCTTCCAACTGAAGTTGTTCGTAATTGTAACACCCAGGTACTTAGTTGAATTGACAGCCTTGAGAATTGTACTATTTATCGAGTAATCGAATTCCAACGGATTTCTTTTGGAACTCATGTGGATCACCTCACACTTTTCGTTATTTAGCGTCAACTGCCACCTACCACACCATACAGCAATCTTTTCTAAATCGCTTTGCAACTGATACTGCTCTTCGGAAGACCTTACTAGACGGTAAATTACAGCATCATCTGCGAACAACCTATGAGAACTGCTCAGATTGTCACCCAGGTCATTTATATAGATCAGGAACAGCAGAGGTCCCAGGACGCTTCCCTGGGAGCACCTGATATCACTTCAGTTTTACTCGATGATTTGCCATCTGTTACTACGAACTGCGACCTTCCCGACAGGAAATCACGAATCCAGTCGCACAACTGAGACGATACCCCATAGGCCCGCAGCTTGATTAGAAGTCGCTTGTGAGGAACGGTGTCAAAAGCTTTCCGGACATCTAGAAATATGGAATCAACTTGAGATCCCCTGTCGATAGCGGCCATTACTTCGTGCGAATAAAGAGCTAGCTGCGTTGCGCAAGAGCGATGTTTTCTGAAACCATGCTGATTACGTATCAATAAATCGTTTCCTTCGAGGTGATTCATAATGTCTGATTACAGTATATGCTCCAGAACCCTACTGCAAACCGGCGTCAATGATATAGGTCTGTAGTTCGATGGATTACTCCTACTACCCTTCTTAAACACTGGTGCGACCTGGCAATTTTCCAATCTGTAGGTACAGATCTATCGGTGTGCGAGAGGTCGTATATGATTGCTAAGTAGGGAGCTATTGTATCAGCGTAGTCTGAAAGGAACCTAATCGATATACAATCTGGACCTGAAGACTTGCCCGTATCAAGCGATTTGAGTTGCTTCGCAACCCCTAAGGTATTTACTTCTAAGAAACTCATGCTAGCAGCTGTTCATGTTTCAAATTCTAGAATATTCCATTCGTCTTCCTTGGTGAAGGAATTTCGGAAAACTGCGTTCAATAACTCCGCTGTAGCGGCACAGTCGTCGGTAACAGTACCATCGGCACTGCGCAGCGGAGGTATTGACTAGGTCTTGCCGCTTGTGTACTTTACATACGACCAGAATTTCTTCGGATTTTCTACCAAATTTCGAGACAATGTTTCGTTGTGGAACCTATTAAAGGCATCTCGCATTGAAGTCCGTGCCAAATTTCGCGCGTCTGTAAATTTTAGCCAATCTTCGGGATTTCGCGTTCTTCTGAACTTCGCATGCTTTTTCCGTTGCCTCTGCAACAGCATTCGGACCTTTTTTGTGTACCACGGGAGATCCGTTCCATCTCTTACCAATTTATGAGGTATGAATCTCTCAATTGCTGTTGCTACTATATCTTTGAATTTGAGCCACATCTCGTCTACATTTGCATAGTCAGTTCGGAAGGAATGGAGATTGGCTCTTAGGAAGGCTTCTAGTGGCACTTTATCCGCTTTTTTAAATAAAATTATTTTGCGTTTGTTTCTGATGGATTTGGAAGAAACGGTATTGAGCCCAGCTACAACGACCTTGTGATCACTAATCCCTGTATCAGTCATGATGCTCTCTATCAGCTCTGGATTGTTTGTGGCTAAGAGGTCAAATATGTTTTCGCAACCATTTACAATTCGCGTGGGTTCGTGGACTAACTGCTCGAAATAATTTTCGGAGAAAGCATTTAGGACAATCTCTGAAGATGTTTTCTGCCTACCACCGGTTATGAACAAGTATTTTTACCAACATAGCGAGGGGAGGTTGAAGTCCCCACCAACTATAACAGTATGAGTGGGGTATTTATTTGTTACGAGACTCAAATTTTCTCTGAACTGTTCCGCAACTATATCATCGGAGTCTGGGGGTCGGTAGAAGGAGCCAATTATTAACTTAGTTCGGCTGTTAAGTATAACCTCCACCCATACCAATTCGCACGGAGTATCTACTTCTACTTCACTACAAAATAAACCACTACTGACAGATACAAACACTCTACCACCAATTCTGCCTAATCTATCTTTCCTGAACACCGTCTGAGACTACGTAAAAATTTCTGCAGAACTTATTTCAGGCTTTAGCCAGCTTTCTGTACCTATAACGATTTCACCCCAGGTAGTGGGGTAGTGGACCTCTTGCCATAAAAGTAAAAGAAAGGTTGCGAAGCAGCGGTATGTGAATTTGCACGTCCTCCCCCATACACTTAGATATTCATACCTTTTCGCCGTCTCGTTCGCCGTTTTCTGCAGGCCAGAACAAACTTTTCAGTGAAGTGCAGATGATGGATAAGCCATTAACAATACAAGTTGGCAGGGGGGCTGGCATGTCGCTACTGCTACTCTACTCAGAGACATATACCAGGCTAGGGTCCCCACCAGTGGCATGCGTCAAGTACCGATCGGTGAGTTATAAGAAACGACAGATGGTTCTTCTTGGCCAATCCACGGCTGACCCAGTTTACAAGTCAGTTATCCATTCTGTTACATACAGCGTTAGATTGTGTGAACAATTTCACACACCCATCACCCTCAAACCATCCGCCTGTCTTCGCTTTTTCTGGTGCGGCTGGTACCAGTAGCTTTATGTAACCAGTTTAAGACGAAGCTGGATTGGCTTATCATCACTAGGAGTAATTAGAGTGGTTTCCTCACGGGAATGGGCTGCACCCTTCACGATCACAAAGAAGCCATCCAGTCTCTGTGGCAACTTCAAAGTCACTTTTAATGCACAGTCAGTCATAGACACCAACCCTCTGCTTTTCTTGGAGGACTTACGAAGTTGGCTGGGGATCAGTTCTTTTATAAAATCGACATGGCCAAAGCCTACCTTCAGATTCCAGTGTATGAGGTATCAAAACAGATGCTTGTGGTTAATATGCCCTTCGTCCTCTGTCAGTATCAATGGCTAATGTTTGGAGTCGCCAGTACACCAGTTATCTTTCAAGTTTTTTTTAGAACAGGTTATCATTGTTGTCTCTCATTGCATTAACTTCTAGATGATATGGACGTGACAATTGCTACCATGAAGGATCACCTACCTAACCACCATTCTTTGCTTACCTTAAATGTAATCTCACTAATCCCACTTTTTCCGGCCTTCCAATGTTTTTTTGGGTCTTGAAATTCCTCCGCAGGGCGTGTGACCCCTGCAAAAACATATCACCATTATTTTGGCTTTACCCCATCCATGTAACCTACGAGAATTCATGCATTCCTGGGCAAAGTGGGGTACTATCATAGGTTTAGTCCCAGAGTGGCTACTTTCTCCCTCTCCCTGAATCTACTGCTTCGGTAAAGGGCTTCTGTTGTTCGTCTGTAGACTGCGAGCGTGCCTTTGTGTAGCTTAGGGATAGTCTTCGCTCTATGACATATCTTGCAACATTTCAATTCAGCAAGCTTTTGGTCCTGGCTAGGGAAGTGTCGCATTATGGTGTGTGGGGTGGTCCTGGCCCATCAACATTCAGAGGGTTCCGGACAGCTTACTGCCTTTACATCTAAAACATTCCACTCAGCTCAGCAACATTATTCCCAGATGAAAATAGGAACTCTTGCTATTTTATATGCCTTAAAAAATTACTTGTGTTTTTTGTGTTGCAAAATTTCATTTACTTACCGACCATGAGCTCTTGGTTTCCCTGTTTGTCATGTCAGCGGTCTTACTGTACAAAGCCGCTCATCGTCCTGAGCATTGGGCTCTGTTCTTCTCCCAGTACAGTTACGAGGTCTATTTTTGCTCCACGTCACAACATGTGAATTCAGATGCTCTGTCCTGGTTCCCCTTGTACACATGATGTAACATGGTTGGCATGACTGTGGACAGGCTGAATGTCAGACTTGCTTCAGAATTTTTATGTATTGCGACATCGCTGCTCCCCTCTTTGATGACGTTATTCTCCTGTCGACAGAAAGGCTTAACCCCTACATCATGATTTCAGTAGCTCTGCAGCAGGATGTGATCCGCTTATTACATCAGGTTCACTGGAGGATCTCTCGCACGAAACTGTTGGTGAGCCGCCATTTGTTTTGACCAGGCATCGATCGGAACGTGGAACATCTCGCTGTGGCAAACCGCAAGTGTTCAGATCAGCAGGTGGCACCGTCTACTATTTTTTCGAAGTGGCCAGCCTCTACGCAGTCTTGGGAACGAGCCCACATTTATTTTGCTGGTCCTGCTTTAGACACTTTCTGATTATTGGCAACCGATGCTTTTCGTTTTTCTCATGTCGTTCGTTGTCAAAGCAGTCTCGAAGACATTCTCCACATGAGGCTTGTATTGCACATTGGTTTCAGGCAATAGTCCTTAGATTATGGTGCAATCTTTCAAGGACTTTTGAGCACGCAGTGGAATTTGCCACGTGATGGCCCTCCCTTCTATTTGCAGTTGAATGGCATGGTAGAACGCCTGGTCCGAACATTTGAAATGCAGACCCACAAGTACTTAGAAGATTTCCCAGCTGAGGAAGCTCCCATATTTTTTAATCTCATACAGAACTACAGCAATTGTGGCAAGAGTACCGCTAACCTCCTGCATGGCTTTCAGCCACGAATGCAGCTCATCCTCTTGCTGCCAGACAGGTATCCCCCAGCAGCGCCAGTTTTGTCAACGTTTGTGTCTGACACACCAGTCTAGGCCAGAGCGTTTAGATGGTGCGCACACTGGATTCTGGCTGTAATCAACAGCCGTCACGGTTGCCATGTCTTCATGGTTTGCACCAAAGATCAACTCATGGCACACTACCAGAATCAGCTGCATTCCAGGATGGGAGCACAGACCCCTTCTCGAGACGTGACCCCAACACCTCGTTCTTTGTCAGTTCTGGCCACTCAAGGCGTCAAGCAGCCCTAGTCTTGTCCATCCATCCTGACTGTCGGAACTTAGTCTGCACCAATGGTAGGTTTGCTTACTGCAGTCGGTGCCAGCACCTCCTTCTGCACTGAACAGACACCACTGTCAGTGGGGATGGAAGCCAGGTCTCCTCTAATCCTTCATTGTCACCGCCCATGTCAGTTCCCCTTGCCATGGATTCTGATGTCCACCACCTCATCTTGGGATGTTGATGCGGTAGAGGCGCCCTTTCATCTGTACACACTGGTCTGAGTGGATCAGTTACTTCTCATGCCTTTGGCTGTTGCCACCAACACTGCCACATATGTGTCTCGAGTCACAACATTGTAGACAGTGATGCCTGGCCTTCCACCTGCAAGGATGGTGTGTACACCTCCTGTGCATAGTGGATGTACGTTGAGCCACTACGGCAAGTATAGTGAGTTCCAACATCAGATTGTGCGCCTTCAACTACACGAAACTGCCGCCAGAGACTGTCCAATCACCATGCATGCGTAGCAATACACCAGCGACACCTGGCGTGGATAGCGTCTTTATGAGGACATGCACAGGGCCTCCTGCCCCTCCATTGCAAAATGTGTTCGAGATGTGTAAATTTCTTTCTCTGCGTTCTTGTTGTCACTCTGTGACCCAATAAATTGCAAATCTTTAATGGCAAAGTGTTTCTTAGCGTTCCTAGTTAAAATAGACTACATCTGTTCATTATGGGCCATCTAAAACCGTATCATATTCTGTCTGAAAAAAAAAAACATAATTTTCTTTTTAATTAAGTAAACGATTTTCTTTTCTCATGTAATTTCAGCTGTTAATGTACAAATCGGAAACGACACTGGTTGCATTACCAAGAAATGATTCGTTGAAGTGTGTTTGTGCGTAACTGCCTTTCTACCCTCACCTGTGTCCTTATTTTGTGGAAAGCTTCTTGAAATATGATCAACTCAATAAGCAAAAGCCATGATGTTTTAATTATCATCTCGAAAAAGGAAAAGGAAATAATTGTGTTTGTTGGTTAGCAATTACATGTCTGAAGTCATGATATATGCTGAAATTCCTGCATCATGGTATCACAGCATGCCCTATAAGAGGCAATGCATTTCTGCATTTGAAGAGGAGCAGTTCTACAACAATACACGTGTGAGTGGCAGAGTGGGTGGTGAAAATGCATCACCATGTGGACAGTGGTTAGGCTGTCCAGACAATTCTAATGCAGCCAAACAAGTCTGAATGATGCGGAACAAAGTAGCAGAACATTTCTCTGGGAAAAACCATATTTTGTGGCCCTGGTGCTGGAAGACCAGTATGTCACAATTGAAGTGATAACGGAAGAAGTGAAAATCAGCCATGGATCAGTTCCAGACATTTTGAATATGACAACTGTAGCCACCCTGGTTGTTCCCATGCCCCCTCGCACCCATTCAAAAAGCCATCAAAGAAGCAGAAATGTTTCAACTATGCCAGACCAATTGAGATGATTCCTGTAGCTGCCTAATCGTCAAATCGCCACAGAAAAGTATTGGATGTATCACTATGACCCAAAGACCAAGGAGCAATTCCAGCAAAGAAAATATGCGCATTCACTACCACAAAAAAGATGTAGACGCAAACATCATTAGTAGATGCTAAGTGAGGTATGGAGGTGACAGACTGTTCTTGTAATGTGGCGACTGTCCCAACCAGGAGCACTTTACTGAAATTACATGATGAGCTGACAAAATGAAGCGCCCCGGGTAACTGTCCAAAGCGTTGCTTTTGCTGTACAACAACGCCCCAACTCATTAAATGATATAGGCAAGCGTATTCAAATACAGAGATATGTAAACAGGCAGAATACGGCGCTGCGATCGGCAACGCCTATATAAGAAAAGTGTCTGGAGCATTTGCTAGATCGATTACTGCTGCTACAATGGCAGGTTATCAAGATTTAAGTGAATTTGAACCTGGTTTTACAGTCGGCACACGAGCGATGGGACACAGCATCTCCGAGGTAGCGATGAAGTGGGGATTTTCCCGTACGACCATTCCACGAGTGTATCGTGAATATCAGCAGTCCGGTAAAACATCAAATCTCCGACAGCGCTGTGGCTGGAAAAAGATCCTGAAAGAACGAGACCAACAACGAATCAAGAGAATCGTTCAAGGTGACAGAAGTGCAACTCTTTCGCAAATTGTTGCAAATTTCAATGCTGGGCCAATGACAAGTGTCATTGTGCACATCATTCAACAAAACATCACCGATATGGGCTTTCGGAGCCGAAAGACCACTCGTGTACCCTTGATGACTGCACGACACAAGCTTTACTCCTCGCCTGGACGTGCAAACACAAAACTGGAAACATGTTGCCTCGTCGGACGAGACTCGTTTCAAGTTGTATCTAGCAGATGGATGTGTACGAGTATGGAGACAACCTCATGAATCCAAGGACCCTGCATGTCAACAGCGGACTGTTCAAACTGGTGGAGACGCTGTAATGGTGTGGGGTCTGTGCAGTTGGAGTGATATGACATCCCAGATACGTCTAGACACTACTCTGACAGGTTACATGTACGTAAGCATCCTGTCTGATAACCTGCATCCATTCTAGTCCAGTGTACATTCCTACGGACTTGGGCAATTCCAGCAGAACAGTGCAACATCCCACAGGTATAGAATCGGTACAGAGTGGCTTCAGGAACGCTCTTCTGAGTTTAAACACTTCCGCTGGCCACTTAACTCCCCAGACATGAACATTATTGAGCATATCTGGGATCCTTTGTAACGTGCTGTTCGTAAGAGATGACCCCCTCGTACTCCTGCGGGTTTATCGACAGTCCTGCAGGATTCATGATGTTAGTTTCCTCCAGCACTACTTCAGACATTAATCGAGTCCACGTCACGTCGTGTTGCGCCACTTTTGCTTGCTCACGGAGGCCCTAAACGCTATTGGGCAGGTGTGCCAGTTTCTTTGGCTCTTCAGTGTATTTTATCTAACCACCCTACTCTCCCTTCCCCTTCATCCCTCCCTACTCCCTGCATTGTCCTAATATGGCATCTGGTGTCTTCTAGTTGTTTCCTAACGTGAAGACACCACTGTGAAGCAAGCATTTCAAAAATGACGAGGTGGTTGCTGTGGTGTAATTTTTCCTGAACAGTCAAAATGCTGACTTCTATAACTGAATCGTCTGCTAATATTTCATTTCTGCACTTTAAATTCTTTGACTATCGGCACTGCCTCTGAGCAAAAAGGAAGTAGAGATGTAGACGCTCCTTGCAGTCTTACAGTTTTTGCTTGTTCGTTGCAATAAATTTTTATGTTGTTATGTTGTGTGAATAAATAAAATGCATTGACATACTTGGACGTTTGGTGACCCCTAAGTTTTCGAATTACGTGCCAGAACGGTCGCATCGCACGCCGGTAAGTTATATCACCACGGCCGAAACGTAATGTGGTGACTGCACTTAATGAACAAATGAATACGGATATACAAGATATTCTAGCTTTGCCGCCAAGTAGTGGAAGATATGACTCTATCAAGAATGCGCTTGTAATGCGCATGTCGCAGTCAGAAGCTAAGCGACTTGAAATATTACTCCTCACTGAAGAACTCGGCGATCGCAAATCATATTAACTACTTCGTCGTCCCCTCCCGCTATCAGTCAACGCTGTTAACTACGATATTCTGCGGAATATATGGTTGTCGCTCTTGGCTGCGGATGTACAGAAAATACTTCCAGTTTTCGCTTCTGATATCGACGCTCTCGCTCGAACTGCTGACTCAATAGTCGAGATGTATCTATTAACGGGCGTCGCGACGGACTCCGCCAAACCACCGCTTCTCTAGGAGCATTACAAGCACAAGTGGCTGAACTGTCTAAGCTAGTCGCGGTCCATCTGGCCTCACAAAAGATTTGGAGCTCGGCAATGTCGACCACCCTGTGAAAAAGGAAATGCGGTCGTGATTCAGTAGCGACGGCGACTGATTTCAAGCCGAACAGCCGTCGACTTCCTACGCAGATCAGTCTACTACGCTACAATTTCTTCTTGGCACAGGTGCGGTTCTCAGTTTACCCTTCCTCTGGTCTTCCACAGCGGAAAACCGACTGTAATTACCTGTATACTGCGAATGAATCTCGCATTAATTCTTACGGCTACATCAGCTTACATCTAAGTTTAAACCTTTGATGTGAATTCATGTGAAGGTTTATTGTTGCCAATGTGCTGTACCCTATTGTCGGAGAAGACTTCTTATCTTTTTATAGTCTCCTCCCAGATCTTCGCAATCACGCCCTGCTTAATTCCGCAATACATTTGTCTGATCGTTGGTACATATGCCATGTCAAACGTGCTAGCATCGAAGTGATCACAGGTGATTCACCATGCAACGACCTACTTTGTCAGTTCCCCGCATCACCCTAGGACGTATACAGAGGGGAGAGGGGGGAATCCAGGGAGTCTGCCCCCTCCCGCACTGTCACCTCAATGAAATTACACACGTCCTAGCTGCCGTGTAGTGAAATTGAGACTTAAGGTATTTCGATCTTCAATCATACAACGAAAGAGGGATACGCAATATTAACAGTTAGCAAGACCAACGGTAGATATAAACTATCTATAGGCCCGCCGCGGTGGTCTCGCGGTTAAGGCGCTCAGTCCGGAACCGCGTGACTGCTATGGTCGCAGATTCGAATCCTGCCTCGGGCATGGATGTGTGTGATGTCCTTAGGTGACTTAGGTTTAAGTAGTTCTAAGTTCTAGGGGACTGATGACCACAGATGTTAAGTCTCATAGTGCTCAGAGCCATTTGAAAACTATCTATACATCAGTAGTACTGTCGGCTATCGTCCATCCCTATTTCAGCCAAGACCAATTTGTTGGCCTTGCTTGAGCTCAGTTGTTTTGCTAATTAGTTCAGTTATTTCTTGCAGTTGAATTTAATGTAAGTGCGACCGTTTATTGTTTTTGCACTATGGTAGTTTCTAATTGCGGATAAGTCTGTAAAAAGACCGGAAAAGAAAACCGATGTTGTTTCGTCCGCTAGCGTTATTGCAAGTTAAAATTATATGCGCGCTACCTTAAGAGCCTAATCGCCTATCGATAACAGTTTAATGTTAGCACAGGAGTTGTTATTTGGAGGCTGCTACAACTCTGAGGTCGCAATATTTCGGTATTTCACAAGGCAACGGAGCGGTAAACATCATGAAAAATTAGTTAATTTTAAATTGGTGCATGAAAGTTCACCGCAATTTGTCTGTATTGCCAAAAAATCGCGATGGTCAACAAAAATATCAGCCAAATGGTGAATGGTTACATTTCTTTGAAAGATTTGCTCAATAATCTATCATTAGTAGTCCAAGTGGCAAAATATCATCCAATCTGGTCAGTCGAGCGATACTCTGTTACGAAAATCGTTTTCGATACGGAAAGATAGGGATGGGTTTGTGGAGAGTGGAAGGAATATGTGATGAGAGCGCATTCCATAGTTAGTTCGTTTCTAAAAGATTTGTTCAGCGGGCTGCTTGAATTTGTCGGAATCGGCTGTGCCCTGCACCCTTTTCTCCCCCTTTCGTCCAAAATCTGTTTACGCTCTTATAATACTGTAATAACTGAAGCCAGCAATTCCATGCGCAATTAAATCTGACAATATGCATGCATTCTTGCACTAACCACGACTAAATATGCTCAATTAAAGGAAAACATGCAATGTGAAAATGAAATCTTTTGTTGCGATGCATTTTATTTCGTTTTAAAACACTGTATAACAACCAGTGTTTCCAAATTCTCCACCGATTTCGAATGGCTCTGCGTGTTGAGCCGGTGAGGTAGCGTTCACTGGTTTTCGGAGGCGAGATGCCGCAATCTTGAAAGTTCTTTTCTGTCGTTTCCCATTTTAAATTTAGGCAAATCTGGGGTTGATTCCTCTCTAGAAGCCCACAGCCAATTCCTTCCCAATTCCTTCCAAATTCCTTTCTTTCCTGACAGTTTCCCGTCACCGTAAAGATGCAGCTCTTCTGCATAAATGAAAAGGGATGCATCGAAGACGAACCGAGCATCTCATAGTCTCCCAGCATTAAAATCCACATGATAAATAAATAACAATCCAAATTTTCCTCATTTAGGCTTATGCATTTGCTGCAGGGGTATTCTTTAATACAGAAAATATCTTTCTTACACTGCAAGAAGTGACAGATGCATGCTTAAATAAGGAAATTTGGGGAAGTGTAATGTTGAATAATTCTAGTATCTTTGCGTTTCCGCCACTATAAATTATTCTAGCTTCTCTGTCGAACGGAGATCTTTTTACTCCAAATTCCTACCGGTAATAAGGGATTTGTTGCCCTTCAGGTAGTAGCTCGGCACCTCCACTCCATATTGTTCCTAAGAAGAATAACATGTGGCGCCTATGTGGTGACTATCGTTAGCTGAATGGCAGAACGATACTTGATCGTTATCCTGTGCCACACAATGAAGGCTTTGCTACGCACATTCACGGTAAGACTATTTTCTCCACGATAGACCTCTTTTGCATTTTTTTACCATGTACCAGTTGCACCAGAATATGTATCCAGAACTGCTGTTTGTGCTCGATTTGGTGTTAAAGAATTCGTGCGAATGCCATTTGGACTGTGCAATGGCGCCCAGACTTCCCAGTGCTTCGTGGATGTAGTAAATAGAGACTTAGATTTTTGTTTATCTACATTGATGATCTGCTTGCAATATCGTGCTGCGAATGAAAGCATCTAGCATACTTACAGAAACTATTCACTAGCCTACAAGAACATGGTTTAGTGATCAACCCGCAAAAATGTGTCTTCGGAGTAACGGAAGTCAAGTTCTTAGGGTACATTATCAATGCACAAGGGATACTGCCACCTCAAGACTGAGTGGAATTCTCAGTTCCCCCAGCCCACTAAAATTCGAGAATTACGTCGTTTCTTGAGCTCAACCAATATTTTTAGACGTTTCATGCTTAATCACGCATTTTTGGCAGTACATCTCAATCAAATGTTAAAAGATTCACCTAAAGCAGGAGACACATTGCAACGGATTGATGAAGGAAAGCATCTTCGGCCAAAGTGAAAGCTGCTATTGTAGAGACTATATTCTTAGCTCATCCGTTTCCTCATGCACCTCTCTCTGTTGTGGTAGATACATCGTCAGTTGCAGTTAGAACTGTGTAC